>NC_133618.1:425705508-426310662 GCF_048593235.1 Sminthopsis crassicaudata | reverse complement strand
AGTGGCCTCAATGGTCAGCCCCAAACAGTGACAATTATAATCCAAAAGATACCTTCTTGAGCTGTATCCTCTTTCTATTCCATTATCTGGGTAGCCTATTTCTTTCCTCACTATTCCTTAACTCTAGGATACAGGGGATTGTGAGAGATGGCTCAATTCCTATTTAATCCAACAAAACCAAAAGAAAAAACAAAGAGAAAGATGTTCACCCGCTGTAAGGGAAAGAACACGGATTGGAAGTCAGAGGGCTTGGATTCCAGCGCTGACTCCACTATTTATTCTGTGGGTTACTCTGGACCTCTGTTTTTTCTTCTTTAATATGTGGAAAGATGCTGTACGTGCTACACGATTTTTTCTTGTCTTTTCCAGCTCTGATATTTCTAAAGGCTATGATATTCCTCTCTTCTCTTTCTTTTTCCCTGCCAATTTTCCCTGAGAATTCAAGGGACTCATTGAAAATAATGAGTCCCTCACTTGCATCTAACCCCTCTCACCCCAACTCCGCTTCGCTATTTTGAGTACAAATGGTGCTTGGATAGTTTCTAAAAGAACAACCCCTCGTGTTGCTTGTTCAGGGCAGGAAATTCCCTTGAGTTTGATTTTTTTCACTTTGAAGAATCAGGCTCTAGATTACATTTCAGGGGCAGGGAGGAGAAAGGGATGCGGCCCCTTTAAAAAAGTTGAGATGTTTTTGGAGCCGTATTACTATATTAGGTGACAAGAAACTCCTCATCTGTCATGTCATCACTAGCTGATTGACCAATGGCAAGCTAAAGTCACCCAAAAAGTGGTCTAGTCCCTCCTTCTTTTCCCTTATGGTCTGTCCTACCTGCTCCCCCCCTACCCATCTGAAGTCAAGGCTAAGGCTGGAATGATGTGGGCTCCCCGGGCAGGGCTAGGGGTGCCTCTCCTGTGGGCGGGCTGCGGCCACGCGGCCCTCTGAGCCCGTGGGGCGCCGCCCACCATGTTCGCCAGCCCTGCGGGCACCAGCACCCCGTTCTCCGTCAAGGACATCCTCAACCTGGAGTTGGAGCAGCGACAGGAGCAGCAACAGGAGGAGGAGGAGGAGCGGCGGCGGCGGAGCCTGGCCGCCATGGAGCTGCCCGCGCGCCTAGAGGCCAATCTGCCCCCTGCGTCCTGCATGCTGGCTGCCTTCAAGCAGGAGGCGTACGGCGGCCCCGAGACCGCCGGCCTCCAGGAGTTGGCTCTGACCGACGGGCTGGGCCCAGCCAAGCACTGTCCGGCCTTCCCAGCTGCCTTCTATGGGAAGAGCTACGCGCATATGGAGCCGGCCAAGGAACCCAAAGCTGACAAGAAAGGTAAATAAAGCGCTGCGGGGTGTGCGGACAAATAGCCTCGGTCCCCGGGTCAGGCTGGGGCTACCGGAACCGGTCTGGGCTTCACTATCACTGAGTATTTCTGGTACCAAGCCAGCGCCTGTGACAACCATCTGTTGAATTGGGAAGGAAAGAGAGCATAGGGGAGGCGGAGGAAGAAGAGAGAAGGATGATCTATTGTCTTCTAAGTTGCCAGGGGAAGTGAAAAAGAGGATCCCTCTCTTACTTTGACTGCTTGGGGTTTATTTTATTTCTAAACCCCAAAGTCTGCAAAATTAAGCCTAGAGAAACAAAGAGAGCGAGAGTGACAAGAAAAGATAGAAAGACAGAAACTGTGAGCCAAAGGGGACACCGAGGTGGGAGAGACGCTAGATTTTACTCTGATTCGGGGGATGTGGAAAAACTACTGAAAGACTAGCATGGCGTTCTAATCCAGGTCCACCCTGGGGCAATTCCCGGTCTTACATTTATAGTGTAAATTATTCAACTACCATTTTTTATGCCCTTGTATCATTTATCTTAAAATCTAGGAAATGAGAAAAGAAATAAAGTGAGGGAGGGCAACCCCTTTCCTTTCAATTTGTATTGTTCGATGGACAGAGCATCGTGGATGCTATGTGGTCGTATGTATATTAAATAAGACAAAAGACTTTATTGAAGGGAACGGGATTTTTCTCTATAAACATCCTCTCCCCTAAGTAGCTCAACGTTACGTAGTGTAGTTTGATTATAGAGGAGACTCTGAGGGACCTAAAGTCAGAGAACGTGGGTTCCAGTTCCAATTCCGCTATCTCCAAGTCACGTGACCTTGGGCAAACTACAATTTTATCCAACAATAAAACGGAATAACATTACTGTGTATTGCTGTGCTATAGAAATGTGTTATGGGAATGAAATTAGTAAAGTTTGTAATGCGCCACATGAGGCCTATATAAATGGAAAAGCTAGTATTAAGGCTGGGAAGAGGAGGAACCTAGCAGTGATGGAAGGTGGGAGAGGGGGCCAGAGAAAAATCGTTTAAGAATTGTTTTTGGAAACTATACTTTCGTAGATAGTTCCGGTTAACTCTGGGGCTCCTTTATACTGAAGAGTTTAAATTGCTGCCCTTCCCTAAAGTGGTAATTGGTGGGGAGGGGGAGGCAAAAACCATTGCTCCTCTCTCCAACTTTGGTTGGTCCGCAATACCAAGACGCTTACCCATCAAGTTATCGACTAGCTATCACCAGGACAACATGATCCGATTTGGGGTTGCCTGACACCATCCGGGCCTTGGTGCTTCCCGAATCACCGAGTAATAATTCTCCAAATCGAACCCTCAGAGCCCAGAGATGCGGCACTGAGGGTCGGCAAAGCCACGTGGGGGCTTCTGCTCTTTGAGACTGAAATGATCAAAGCACCCTGAGCAGATCTGTAGTTTCTTCGTAAAGAGCGGGTTTGTAGTATTGAAGCGGAAGCTTTTGCATCCTCACCATGGGGCAGCGAAAAGAGAATAGATTTTGGAGTCAGTAGATCTAGAACCGAATCATTGCAGGCTCTGCCACAATTTTACTGTGAGACGGTGAGCAACTCGAGTCCCTTGCAAGAACCTCAGTTTTCTTATCTATAAAATGGGGGGGGGGGGAAGGAAGAATAACAAAACTGCATTGCTTATGAAATTCCAGAGCAAATGTGAGCTTGCTAGACTAGGGACAAACAAGGCATCCTAAGGAGAGCAGTTAGAACAAAGATTTCGATTTGCAATTACGGACCCCCTAATAAATGTAAGCTACTGTTTTATCCTCCTCAGGCGGCGAAATTAGAAATCTGCAAAGACGTAGAAGGGACTAATCTGAATAAGAGCAGATTTGAGACCATATCCAACAGGAAAAAAAAATTGATCAGCAATATCTCTTTTCCGAAGGGCTGAAATTTCAGTCTCTTGGTTTTCTCTAAAGACTAATTATGTTAATTATGTGTTTAGACAGGTTTTTCTTAACTGGTAACTTTTCCAGCCCACCTATTTCTTAGGCTCATGGGATGATAGAGAGCTAGAAAAAAATGTTAAAGATCATCTCCTCCAATCTACTTTCTTTTACGGTTAAGAAAACAAGAGTCCTAGAAAGAAAACAATAATCCTAGAAAGCGGGAATATTCTGTCCAAAATCAGAGCTAGTAAGTGATAGACTCGGATTCGAACCCTGAACCTTTGACCCTTTAGAAGGAAAAAAAAATCGTTAGAAGAGCAATTTTTCTTTTCCTTCTTTTTCTCTCTTTCTTTTTCTTTCTTTCCCTTTTTCCTTCCATTCTTATTTTCTTTTTGTACTTCAATGGATTGTAGAATCTAACGAAAAGAGCAGAAGACTTGACTAAAGACCCAAATTCGGATTCTCGCTCTGCTACTAGCTTCCTCTGGACAAGTCACATTACTATTTCGATTTCGTGACTTCAGTTTCTTCCATTGTAAAATCGAAGGGGTCTTTTCCAGCAATTAAAAACGCTAAGATCTTTTCTAGTATTAAGTACTAGGTTCTAAGGTTACGACACCACAGCTCTATCATTCTGTAAAGAAATGCTCTGTCTCAAATATATAGTCGTTCGTGTATTGTGCTAGTTTCCGGTCGGACTTCTCCTTCCACATCTAAGCAAGGTTTCCCCTCTAAAGTGTTAGCTATTTAAAAACAAAAGAAATGAAAACCAAAACAAGCTTTCCGTTAATCAGAACACTCCCCATCTGTGAATTAAAAAAAAAAAAAAAAAAAAAAAAAAAAAAAAAAAAGGCTTTTTGAATATCCACTTGAATCACCCAACCCTCCTTACTATTGCTCCTAACTGAGCCTTTCCCTCTTTGTGCCCTGCAGATCTTTGTTCCCTGCAAAAGAACTTGGAGTTGGAGAAAAAGGACTTAGAAGACCCAGATCGCCCAAGGCAGAGAAAAAGGCGGAAACCTCGGGTTCTGTTCTCTCAGGCCCAAGTCTATGAACTGGAGAGAAGGTTCAAACAGCAGAAATACTTGTCGGCTCCGGAAAGAGACCACTTGGCCAGCGTGCTGAAGCTCACCTCCACGCAGGTCAAAATATGGTTCCAGAACAGAAGATACAAATGTAAAAGACAGAGACAGGACCAGACTCTGGAGATGGTGGGCCTCCCCCCGCCCAGGAGAATAGCTGTGCCAGTACTGGTGAGAGATGGGAAGCCCTGCCTGGGGGACTCTTCTCCCTACAGCTCCCCCTACAACGTCAGCATCAACCCGTACAGCTACAATGCTTACCCGGCCTATGCCAACTACAGCGGCCCGACGTGCAACCCTAACTACAACTGCGGTTATCCTTCCGTGCAGGCGGTGCAGCCCTCGGCAGCAGCCAACAACTTCGTGAACTTCAGTGTCGGGGACTTGAATGCAGTGCAAACGCCCATTCCGCAGAGTAACGCGGGGGTCTCCACTTTGCATGGGATCCGGGCCTGGTAGGAAGAGAGGCCTTCGGCTTTCCAGGAGTGGAGAAAGGGAGGGAAGGGGGTCCTAGTTCGGGTTTCCAGGCTCTCCAGTCGTCCTTCTGCTCCCCACCCCTTCCCTATTACCCATCTGACTGAAAAGGTAGGAAGTCTGTGGGCAGCTAGAGTGGGATGGGAAATCTGTCGGCTTAACCCTGAGAGCTGCAGCTAACCTGGACTGCTGGAGAAAAGAGGACCAGGAGGGGCGGGAAAGGAAAAGAGGGCCTCGGAGATTTGTACTGCCCCTGTACATTGTTAACCTGGGACTCTGGACAAAGAGTGGGCACCAAGCTAGTGGCTGTGTGAATGGGGTCGTCCTTCCTATAAGATAAAAAGTGTTCCGGGACTGGACAGGATTTCTATCTATGCCTATTTGAGCCCGCAGCGATGGATAGAAAGGAAAAGCCCTCTGCCTGCTGGTGGAGCGCACAGCAGCCAGAACCAATCTTCAGAAAGACCTACTGCAACCCCTTTCCCCGAAGCCCGTCTACAGCCCCTGCAGCCTCTGCAATCACTTCAACTGCTGCCTCCCACAGCTCCTGGGACGCTCGCTCAGCTCTCAGGCAGGGGCCAGGGCATCTGGCTATCAACAGTAGCATTCAGAAAGAATATATTCTGAGGCCAGACTTACAGCTATTGAGGCTGGGGTCTATGGATCCCCTCTCCTCCAACTAAAATAAGTGCATAAGAAGGGAGTCAGAGCTCCTTCTTTCCCACCCATATAAAATCAACAAGTTCCTCCTAGAGTCGGATCCTGAAGGGAGGAGAGAAAGTTGTATTAGTAGTCTGAATCCCAGAGTTATCTTCTTAGATACCGGCTGGCATAATACCCCGAAACAGGTCCTTCAAGATTTGGCCTTTCCTAACTCACTATCACTCCCACTTCTCATTCCCCTCCCCCAAATCAAAGGGACTGCCTCGGATTTTGGTTTCTGAACTACTGTGTCTGCTGAGCTGGAGATATGAGCTCACGCTCTCTGTCTAGGCTGCTGGTCCTATTTAAGTGTTTCCTCGTTGTAAGAAAAGAGACCCCAAACCACTCCGCCCCTACCTGTCATTAAAGAGCGTGAACTAACCCTGCGGTATCTCCTTTTTTCAGCTCCCAACGGCCTTCTTCAGTAGAATTGGGTAATTGCGGATATCAGGAGCAGCTACAGTAATTCTTAAATCTTCTAACAAGTACAATAACGGTATAATTCCAACTGATAAACTTCTTGATGTATATTTTTCATTGTAGCTGTATAAGTCACAACAACCCACTAAGGTAGGTGCTGCAAATAATAGAGAAAGACCGAAGTTCAGAACAGTGTGATAACTGTACCAAGGTCATACAAATAGTATCAGCTGAAATTCCAACATGTACTATACTACTTTCCATCCCACTTAACCCAACTTTGTGGTTCTTCTTCGCTGGCCTCTACTGATCACTCAGCTAACCTCTCCATCACTGTTGAGCTCCCTATCCTCCAGAGGCTCCCTGGATGCCCCCCCTCCTTTGAGTCTAGGCTGAGCAGCTAGCAAACCAAGCTTCGAATACTGAGTATCCACTGGGGGTTTCTTCTGCTCCCCTCTCACCTTATCTTTATTGGCATCTTTTGCCTCACATCATTTTTCCCTTCTAAATATATTCTCCTCCTTCCATCCAAGCCAGAATCTTTATAACAAAGACCCTTCGACAATTTCAAACGTACAAACAAGAAATTGCCTCCCTTCAGCTTTTCTCTGATTTGGTTCCTGGGCCCTACTCTTCTAGAAATGGTCACCCAGCGCTCAAAACGCAAGCTAGAATCCCCAAAAACTCTTTGGCAGTACAGTCCTGATACCGCAGTTCTTAAAAATTGCTTGGAGAGGTCTTGGACTGATCGAAGTCAATCATGGGTTATTCTTCTACCAATAAAATTTCATGTATAAGAATAAAGAAGAAGAAAAAAAATTGCCATTTTACACAGGAATTGTAGAAAGGCAACTAAGGCCCAGAGAGTATGAATGACAGGCAAAGATCAAATGGAACCTGTTTTGTTTTAACAAATCCAAGGCTCTTTCCACCACCAAAGCTGTCTCTATCTCGTTTTTCTTCTCATTCTCTCTTCCTCAGCTTTCGAGACTTCCCTAAATCCTAGAGCTGTTACTCCCCTCCCTCCCCATCACCCACGCCCCATCCCATATATATACACACAGATTCGAATCTGTTTTAAGAACTCAATCGATAAACATTTGTTAGGGTACTAAATAAATGCCAGGTATTTGGACTGCAAAGATAAGCATGCAGATAATTGCTACCCTCAAGAATCCTAAAAACAAAACTCAAGTCTAGAGTATACATAGGTTTACAGAATTGACTCAAACCCTACTCAGTTCGATTCCCAAACGCTAGGCTATTCGCCTCAAAACTCGGCGTTGTGATCTGGTACGGAGATAGGAAACTCGACAAGTCCCACATTTTATTTGCAGCATCTTAGTCGTGCCCCAACCCTTGAGACCAGCTTTGGAGACTGACTCCAAAATTGATCTCTTGCACCAGTATCCAAACACCAAGAGCATTGAATTTAATGCTTGAGGGAGAGATCTAGTCCAACGGTCTAGTTTTAAAGGTGAGGAAATTGATTTTAACGATTTTCCGTGCGACAATAGCTCTCACTTATTTAGTATATTCAGGTTTGTAGAGCATTCTGTTCCTCAATTCACGGGTGAAACTGAGACAATTCAGTGAGTTACTATAACTTTCTAAAGCTTGTGTCAATAGAGATTGGAGCTCAGATCTTCTAACTATATAAGGCCTGAGCTCTTTCTACCTCACAGCGTGCCCTGTAACCCACTCTACTTGGAGGAATTGGGACTCTAGAAATACCCCAAAATGCAATTAAGATTTAATACCCTGAAGGGGTTGGTGAAAGGGCTGCTTTTGTTTTTTTAAAGAGAAGATTTAGGGCTACTCAGTCTCTTGCTTAATCGGGAGGCAGCTGGACTGTGGAGATATATTCCGGCGGAAATTTTATGTACCGTGTGGATTTTAAGAAATTCCACTGTTAGAGGAGGGTCTCTAATTGCAGGGCAGATCTGCTGCTGGGTAATGGGTTCGAGGAATTCCTGTGAAAGCGACCAAGAAAACGAACGAGAGTGGGGTAGGAGAGAATAGAGCAAAAGCTGGCTCCGGAAGACCAGCAGTTTTCGGCTCCTCAAAAACCCCTATCAACTGTCAATTACTGGGGCGAGAAACAACAAACAATTTAATTCAGAGCAGTCAAAACATCCTCCTGGTGCCTCCGCTGGCGATAAGGCGGATCCCTGGGACTAGCTAGCAAGCGGTCGCGCTCTTCTGCCTCAGCTATCTGGACCATCAGTAAACAGAGGAGGAGACTGGACGGCTGGGGCTCTGGGACATGGCCAGAGAGCCGCCAGCTCCCTCAGTTTAGGCCAGGCAGGTGGAAAAGGCGAGGACTTGAGGGCCTGGGCACTACAATTCTTATCACCAGAATAGCAGGGACCTTATTTCCCAGGGAGGCTCCAAACTCCAGGTTTAAAAATGCTGGGGGTGGGGTGAGGGGCGGAAAGGGGTAAGGAATGTGTCTTCCCCGCTCTCCAGAGTCAGCGGCCAGAATTTGACTGAACCCTAGGTCGCTGCCCACGGTGCCTGGAGGTCAAGAGGGGAACTAATAACGAGATTCCTCTCAAGTGAGAAAGAGTGATAATTACTTCACCGAAGCCTCTTCTTGCTCCAGCTGCAGCCCTGTACCTGTTTTTATCCTGTTAGTCTAGATTCTATGGACAATCCACTTCTGGCGACCTTCAGGGATTTAGCCAAATATTTTATTCTCTGTTCATTGTTTTTCTGACTCAGTCCTTCGTTCTCTCTGCTTGGTTCTGCCTGCTTCAGTCTTTCAGTCTCCGCCTCTCTCTCAGTCTGGCTGTCTTTGTCAATCTTTGCCTTTCTTCCTCTCTCAGTCTCTCTGTGTGTGTGACTGTTTTTGTCTCTCTCTAGTCTCTCCCTGTTTCTGTCTGTGTCTGTCCCTATTTCTATGTCTCTATCTGTTTCCCTGTCCTATCCCCAACTTCACCTGCAGCTCTAGTGATACTGCCAAACTAACAAATAGATTTTTGGCCTTTGGACACTTTTAGGGACATTTGTGATCCAAAGAGCCCAAGAAATAGTCTTACGGTAGGATATTCGAGTGGGAAGCCGAAATCTATAGTGGACAGTCTCTCGCTACCTCCGAGGCTCGAAGATTCACTTTTTAATCAACCAACCAAACCAAACAAAAATTATTAGCTTACATTTTCATAGCTCTTTCGACCTAGAACACTAGATTCTAATATCTGGGAGCCTTCTCAGAAATTTAGTTCAAGGACTTTGTTTTGGACACCCAGAGTTTGTTTGTTTGTTTTTGGTTCGATATCATAAAACGAATCATGAGAAGACCTGGGATTGGAAACCAGATATTCTTTTCGAAGCCCTTTCACATATACTTTACTCTCTGTGCTAGAAAGTTGGGGAAGGTGGTAGTGGGGATGAAAAGCCTAATATGAAGAATAAATTAATGTTGAGTTTAACAAATATTGCAAAATATTAGAGAAAGGGCATGATTGTTAAATTTAAAAAAGATTGGGAAAATGGATAGCACTATATCCAAAATTTAGATTAGATCCAGATTTTACTCTATATGCTACAATAAACTGCAAGCAGAAAATTAATCAAAATTTAAAGTCACTAAGTAATCGAAGGAAAGGGGAAATGTCTGTTAGAGGAAAACAAAATACTTATTTCTGGCACCACTCTAAGGTTATAAATTGCAAACCGATTCCCAGCCTATTAGTAAAAATCAGTTCTTCTCAGGAAAGATTCCTACACAGGTAAAGCCACAAGTCCAGATATTATATATGGATATTTATATGTATGCAATACATATATACATATACAGATTATACATGCATATGTGTATAGATATATGTGCACAAACATTTATAGATTACATATTTACTCATACATACAAATTTGGATGAAAATATTATGTGCATCTATATACATATTGATATAATTCTGGCCTTTGATGGCAATGGTGCAATGGGGGCAGTGGTGAAGAAACTACCCACTCAAGTTTGTAACTGGCTTGTAATTTACAGCCTTAGAGAGTTTCAGAAATAAGTACATTACTTACATACATAATATTACCCGTGGACACACATTATGTTTTTTGCCTCTAGCTTTTCGGGTAAGAGTCATGTCTTGTGTGTTTTTTAATTAGGTAATGACGTTTTTCAGGAATTGACTACAAAATCCATACCTACTGAATTTAATACAGCTTGAGAGAGCTGACGCTGGAGCTCAGGGCAAGGACACAAAGATTCTCTCAGATGGGCAGACAGTGAATTTTTTATTTAAATAAAATAGTTTTTTGGTCTTCAATTCTCTGCTTACCCTGGAAACTCGTTTGAGAAAATAAGGTGCCAATCAGAGGAATCTGTCAAGGTTGGAACAGCAGTGTCGCCGCGGAGAGCAGGCTAGGTCCCAATACAATACGTGTACCAAGGCCAGCCCCCCGCCCTCTCTCGGGCTATCGGCTTGGCAGATATCTGGAAAGGTTCGAGTGTAAGAAGGACTAAGGACCTTACTGAGACTACCGCCTTCGCTACCAGCAATCTTTTTCTTCTTCTTTCTACTGGTCCCAGCTCCCCGGCAATCCCCGCGATGGACGGCCCAGGGAGAAAGAGCTCTCGGAGCCAAGCCACCTGGGGTCCAGAACGGGTATCACGGAGAGGATTAGAACAGAATGAATACGGGACCTGTTTAGCTCAACTAACTAATCCTTGAAAATGGCATTGAAGTTGCTCGGAAGGGAACGCCACCAGACTTAGAGATGAGAATATGAGGGGCACTGAGGTTCACACTCTCCCAGGACCAGACTCTTTATCCAGAAGCAAGTTGCTAAGAGGGAAATAGCGAGGATGGGTGGCAAGTATACGGATCGGGGAATTAGCAGAATTTGGAATCAGAACTCATTAGAATCCTACCCCCACTATGACTGCCTTGGTGACCTTAGACAAGTCACAACTCCTAAAGCCTCGATATCCCCAACTGTAAGCTAAAAGAGTTGGACTAGAAATGTCGAAAATCCCTTTCCTACCCCTGTGTGATTTATTCCACTTGGGAGCTCCTAGGTGGCCTCTGAGTGAAGATGAGAAATATGTTTAGGAGTCAGTCACCCCTTTGCTCCCCCGTAATAGCAGTGAGCTTTAGGACGAGAATTTATTGAAACAAGAAATAGGATGAGAAATTTTCAGAGATGCTGTCCCTGAAGACTTCTTCTGGCAGGTCTCTGCTAGCACCTTCTCCTACTGGAATTTGCTGGCCAGAGCAGGGGTAGTCTTTCCCAGGGGCCCATACTTGGCCCTAGTCCTGTCATATTTTCTTGGGGGATTTTATTTGAAGAAGGGAGAAAAAAATAGGAAAGAAATCATTTTAGGTTCCTGGAGACTGTTCAAATTCTGATCCTCTCATTGATCCATTCTATGATTCTAGATTAGTCACTTCCCCACTTCGGATCTCAGGCTCTTTATAAGTAAAATGATATTAGATGGTCTTTAAGATCCAATTCTAATATCTTATATCATTTTATTCTGTGACTATATGTTTTTTGTTACTATGGGCCTGTGATTGCATGGCTATGGAGAATTCTGGTTAAATTCCTTCCCGGGTTGGAGACTACTCTTCAGGTAAGAATCTTCATTTGCATTCACACAATAGGTAAGAGGTGTAACTTACACCAAGCCATCAAAACTCCCATAGCTCTTTAACCACATTACGCTGCATTTCAATTTATTGTGGTATTGTTGAATCATGCCTGACTTTTCATGACCTCATCTGAGATTTTTTTAGCAGATATTGGAGTGTTTTGTCATTTTCTTCTCTAGCTCATTTTATACATGAAGAAACTAAGGCAAACAGGGTTAAGTGACTTGCCCAGGGTCATAGTATTTGAGATCACATTTGAACTCAAGTCTTCCAGAATCCAGGTCTAGTACTCTATTCACTGCACCACCTAGCTGCCCTTTTCAATTTGTTACTTTTTTAAAAGTGATTTTAAGATTTTAGGCAGAGATGGTTTATTCCATTTACTTTATTTTCAATTCTTCTCTAGGTCCTAGGATCTTCAATAGGCCCTGGTACCCAGCAAATGATTCTCCCAGTCAAATTGGTCACATGATCTGGTTGGCAGCCTCAGAGCCCCTGAACTCAAAGCCTAGCCTTCCCTGAAGCAAATCCCTGTTGAATTGTGGTCTGGCTGTAGTCTGAGAATCAAGAGAAATTTCATCCCACAAGAGACTGACTGCCAAGAATGTTAATTTAAAATTTCTTTCTCAGTCATTTAAATCCCCTTTTCCTTGAAAGGTTTCAGAAACTAAACTTTAAAAAGAAAAAAGAACAAAAGGATAAAACATTTCAGATATTATAATAGATTTGAGGAAAGGTGTAAAGAAAAGACGAGGGGTACACTACAGACTCAGTTTCTTTATAAAACAAAGAAACTGAACTTCCAACTCTGAATTCTGTGATCCTATGAAAGTGAAATCTAGCACTAATTAAAAGTTAGTACAGATAGGTTCCCTGAGAAATTCAAAACCTTGAATGCAGCCAATGCAACCAATCCCCATTAACCTAAGATTTTGGTCATGCTTCCAGCCATTTGGAGAAAATATGCCTCCAAATCTCTATCCCTAAGGCCCATCTTTCTTTGTATTTCCAGACTTTATTATAATTCATGCTTAGATAGTATGTTAAGGCTTGCAAAACACATTCTCTTACAACCTTTGGGTCAGATAATGTCCATATTATTACCATCTTACAAATGTGGAAACCAAAACTCAGGGGGAAAAAAGTAATTGGTCAAGAGCACAAAGCTTGTAAGCATCAGCAGCATTTTATCTTACATAGAAATAAATGTTAGCCTAGAGAGCTCCAAACTTTTCCAGCTGAAGGACTCCTATAAAAACTTGGCTTCCTTTTCATGTCACTTTTATTTTTGAATGTATTCAATAAGCTATCATTTGTTTTTTGTTCTTTTGCTTTTTGAAAAAGGATGCAAAAGAGAGAAGGGAAACAGATAGCAAAACTACCCAACATACTCTATTGAGACTAACATTATATTCAATATGTAATACCTGTATTGCCCCACAGCCTCTGCAAAGGGGAAAATTCTATTTTAACTTCAACTCATTTCTTCCCACTTCATAGTAGTTGTAATTTTAGTTTGTTTTATGATAAAATGCAGGACAACAAAAGGGAAGAACAAATATGCATTTTATTCATCACAACAGCATCTGCATAATTTGAAAAATGTCTTGCACATATATATAATCATTTATTCAATTTACAGAAAGAATGTTTACTATACCAAATCATAATCCATATGTTTTTGACATGAAATATGGATCAGATGACAATTTCTAATGTGTATATATTCAATAATCCTGCAACCCTCAGGGGTCTGTGAAGGCAGATAACGGTCCAGGTCCTAATTATTATTATTAGATACATAATGTAATAATTATTATGATAAATAATAAATCTAAGATTACACAAAGTTCAGAGGGTTAGCTAACATATTATGTAGCAGAATCAAGATGCCAAATATATTTAAATAGATAGGTAGATAGACATACTAGGTAGATAGATAGATAGATAGATAGATAGATAGATAGATAGATATAGCTATAGCTATAGCTATAGATATAGATATAGTCTGTATATATACAGATTGGAGTATTTGAGGTAACTAACAAAATGAAATTTAATATGAATAAATATAAAGTCTTACATTTGATTTAAAAAAAAAAAAACTCTGCCTCACAGGCACACAATAGAAAGGACCCAACTAGATATCAGTTTATATGAAAAAATCTATGACTTCAGTAACTTTCATCCTAGAAGTTAAATAAAAATCAATTGTGATTTGATGACCTAAAAAGTGAATGAAATTTCAAGGCTTTATTAAGAGAGTCCCAATCATTTCTCATCCCCAACTTGGTCAAACTATATATGGACTATTGTGTTTGATTCTTTATGTTTATTTTTGGAGAGAGCATTAATAAGTTGGAGAGCATCCTGAGAAAAGTTTGAAATCATACAATATCTTGAGGAAGACACCAAGGAATTGGGCATGTTGAATCAAAAGAAAAGACTTAGATATGGGGACGTAGAGAGGTGGGGGAGTGAGGAGACATAATATTTATCAGAAGAGAGATTAGACTTGTTTCACTTGTCCCTGGAGGGAAGAACTAGGTGTAATTGGTGGGAACTGCAAAGAAGCAAGTTTAAGCTTCATATAATGTGAGTAAATTTGTTGAAATTGGACTCAGAAACATTTGAGTTCAAATTCTATCACAAGTATTGACTAGGGGTAAAACTTTGAGCAAGTTATTTAACCCTTCTCAATCTAAGTTTCTTTACCTGTAAAATGTAATAATGGTATCTACCTCACAAGGTTGCTGTAAGAATCAATTCAGGTATCCTTGAAGTGCTATATAAGTGCTGGCATATTGATAATAAAAAATAATAATGATTATGATCTAAAATGCCACGGCCTGCATCACAAGGTAGTCATTTCCCCTCTCTGAAGAACTTGAGCACAGGCTTAATGCATAGAGTATGCATTGTAAAAGAGATCCTTTTCTCAGCTATAGACCAGACTAGTTGGTCATCGAGATACCTTCCAATCTTGAAACTCTGTGATTTGGGGATCCAATAGTTTCTTTTTCATATTTCTTTTTTGTTTGATTGGCATGACAGTCTATGCTAAGGGGTGTTTGTATCATACTATAATACACTTGGTTACATCGTTCACCCATTTAGAATGCAATCTATGGGATGCTCAAGTTGAAGGATACTCACTTCTGGGTTTCGAGGCTGGCCTGCTGTTTGAGAATCAGTAACTCTAGGAGATTTGGACTTTGAATACAAAGGATTATTCTTAGAAGGTAAAAGAAAGCTCAGCCGGTCAAGCAGAAAGTGGGGCCTGAGAATTCAGTTGCAGTAGGGTCTTGTACCCAGGAGCCAAACTTTATGAGCAAAAATTCTGGCTGAATCTTCTCCTATACTTTTTAGGATTACATTTTTATTTCTAGGCCTCTTACATGTCTGTTTGTCTGACTCTGAGACAGATAGTGGAAGTGAAAGGGATTATGGGGATGGGAGGAGAAAAGGGGAGGTGAAGACAGATTTTTAAGATTATCCCTGGAAGCAGAATTTGCCTTGTTCAGTTTAGCCCCAGAAAACAGAATGAGGAATAAATGATGTGAATTGCAAAGAGGCATATATAGGCTTGAAGTAAGGAACACTTCCTTAAAAATATGTTGATATTTAATACTCAGAACATTCCAGAAGGAAATTTTGACTGAGCACCAGAGGCAATGAGACATAATGGAAGGAGAATTGGATCTGGGGTCAGAAAATCTAGAGCTGAATCCCAGGTCTCCATTCTCCACCTCTGTGATCCTATGATCATTTCACTTCTCTGGGCCTCAGTTTTTTCATCCACAATGTATATCAAGGGGATGGACTCAATCATTTTTAAGATCCCTTCTTTGCTCTAAAGTTAATGATCTTGTGGATAGTTGTTTTTTTTTTCTTTTTTTGAACTAATACATAATATTTTAGTTCCTTTTATTTTTAAAAATTTTACATAATAATAGATTTTTATTTTTCAAAATACATTCATTCTTGCAATTTGTGTTCCAAATTCTTCTCCCTTCCCTCCTCTTTCTCCCCTAGACAGCAAATAATGCAGTATATGTTAAATATGTAAAATTCCTCTAAACATATTTCCACATTTATCATGCTACACAAGAAAAATCAGATCAAAAGGGAAAAAAGAAAAAGAAGAAAAAAGCAAGCAAGCCAACAACAACAATAACAACAACAACATTCAGTCCCCATAGTCCTCTTTCTGGATGCAGATAGTTTTCTCCATCACAAATTTATTGAAATTGCGTTGAATCACCTCATTGTTGAAAAGAGCCAAGTTCATCACAATTGATCATCACATAATCTTGTTGTTGCTCTGTACAATGTTTCTTGGTTCTAGTCACTTCATTTAGCATCAATTCATGTCCCAGGCCTTTCTGAAATCATCCTGCTGATTATTTCTTATAGAACAATAATATTCCATTAGATTCATAAACCATCATTTATTCAGCCATTCCCCAACTGATGGGCTACATAATGGTTTTTACCCCCCTCCATAGGGGTGAGGGGAGGGAAGAGTAGAAAAGAGAGTGGAGACAATTCCATAAGATTATAAATAACAATTCCATAAGTTTATAAATAAAGCACGTTTTCCAAACAGATTTTCACTAAAACCCCTCAAAACCTCTTAACCTATGTGAGAATCAGGGACACATCTGAGTTCCTGCCAATGATGATCATTGCATTTCAGGGTAGGAATGAAGATAATCTCTATATACTATTGCGGTGAACACTTTTTACTTTTAACTGTGAACACACACTTGTGGTACTATTTCAAGGCAAGTTGAGTTTTGGTTGTGCCCATTAATGTGTCCAGCACTTTATTCTATCCTTTGATCTGTTAATGAAAAGCCCTTTAGATACTTGCCTGTCTTCATTACCCTACATGCTAATTGCCAGCCTTGCCTGGAACAGGCAGTGCTCCAAGGTTAGAGCAGGAGATGATGGATGGCTTTTGGCAGACAGGAACCAGATTACACAGGGAGTTCATTGGAAATTCAGCACAGCCTGTGTAGCTCCACCCAGCCCCCATCCTAACTGAGAAGTAGCATTACTTTGTGAGCAAAACAAACCCAGAGTATAGAATCTAGGGCAATATTTTCATTTGGCTTCTATAATCTTCCCTTTGGGTTATTTCATGGTATCCTTTTTACATGCACAATAAAGAGGTATTATGTAGATTCAAAAACTAAAGATTCAATACTTTCTATGAATAGCAGCACAGTCTCTAAAAGACCTTAGAGACCATTGTGGGAACATAGATTTACAGTTAGAAAAGACCTTTGAGAGCCTCTTATCAGACCCTTCCCCCATTTCATAGACAAAGATACCCAAGCACTAAAGAGGTCAAGTCAAGTCAATTGTCCAAGATCATGAAACAAATAAGGGCCTATACCTGAATTTAAACTCAGGTCTCCCAGGCCCAAACCCAGAACTCTTTCCAAGACACTAGGTCACACAGGATTTGAACCTGGGTCTTCTAACTACAGTTAAGGGCTCATTCCTCTGTACTATGTGTTTTGTGACAGTGGTGATATATAGATGGGAAACAGGGAGGATGACTACTGATTTAGTCAGTATAAATCATCCCTGGTATGAGGAATTACTTCCACCAATGCAGATATTTGCAAATTTAGAGAAGTTCTTGAGGTGCTGATAGAACAATATCTATTTCTAAGCTCCCTTCTTGCTTTGAAGTCAACGATCCCAGGGGGGTTGTTTTTACCCTTGCAGAGGGAGAAGTGGAAAGGAGAGTGAAGACAAACTCATAAGAATATAAACAAAGCACCTTTTCCTAATGATTTCTTTTTCACTAAAGCTCCTTAAAACCTCTAACCTATGTGAGACTGACTCTGTGTTTCATCACCATACCTTAAAACCTCTAACCTATGTGAGACTGACTCTGTGTTTCATCACCATACCATATGTCTCTGTCTCTCTGTCTGTCTGTGTCTCTGTGTCTCTGTCTCTGTCTCTGTCTCTGTCTGTCTCTCTCTCTCTCTCTCTCTCTCTCTCTGTGTCTCTCTCTCTCTCTCTCTCTCTCTCTCTCTCTCTCTCTCTCTCTCTCTCTCTCTCTCTCTCTCTCTCTCTCTCTCTCTCTCCCCTTCCCCTTCTCTTTCCACCAAGTACAATTGCTTTCACTGCCTTCAACACCAATTCACCTGTCCTACACTCAAATACAGTTACTTCCATTATTACTACAACTTTCTAAATGGTTCCTCCCCCTCCACACTCCACACATCCCAAAACATTATAATACAGCAAAAGTAATTTTTTATGGTCATTACTTCTACTATGTGACCTTAATATGATCAGCTATTGCTATTGGGCTTATATCCCAAAGAAATACTAAAGAGGGGAAAGGGACTTGTATGTGCCAAAATGTTTGTGGCAGCTCTTTTTGTAGTATCTAGAAACTGGAAGTTGAATGGATGTCCATCAATTGGAGAATGGTTGGGTAAATTATGGTATATGAAGGTTATGGAATATTATTGCTCTGTAAGAAATGACCAGCAGGAGGAATACAGCGAGGCTTGGAGAGACTTAAATCAACTGATGCTGAGTGAAATGAATAGAACCAGAAGATCGCTGTACACTTCAATGTTGTATGAAGATGTATTCTGATGGAAGTGGAAATCTTCAACATAAAGAAGATCCAACTAACTTCCAGTTGATCAATGATGGACAGAAATAACTACACCCAGAGAAGGAACACTGGGAAGTGAATGTAAACTGTTAGCACTATTGTCTATCTATCCAGGTTACTTATACCTTCGGAATCTAATAACTTAATGTGCAACAAGAAAATGGTATTTACACACATATATTGTATCTAGATTATATTGTAACACATGTAAAATGTATGGGATTGCCTGTCATCGGGGGGAAGGAGTGGAGGGAGGAGGGGGATAATTTGGAAAAATGAATACAAGGGATAATATTATTTTTAAAAATTACTCATGCATATATACTGTGGGAAAAAAATTCTAAAAAAAATATGATCAGATATGATCCACTAGTCAAACAATGTAAACTTTTGATCTACTACTTACAACATTCTCTACTAATTGGCTCCACCTTAATTTGAATCATATCCCAGACTAAACCTTCCATTCCGGTAAAGTGGCCTTTCTTTTGGACTTACTTCTCCGTTGCCACCATATACAAAGAGAATCCTTTTTATCTGTTATATAGCATTCCTCCCTTCATTTAAATCCATGGAATACAAAATCTGACTACTTCAAGAATCTGCCCATGAAATACATATTTAAAAAAAAATCTTCTGGTCCACTCATGTAATCCCTTCTCTTCAAGTCTATTGTACTTATTGGATACAAAGCACTATAATAATAGTTCACATATGTATATATTATATATAAATATATTTATGTTTATGCCATCCAAAGGAAGGCAAAGGGGTATTGTGAGAGGCAATGTGGCAGCATTAATGAACTTTTAAGTGCCCTCAAAATCAAAAAGAATTGGGTTCAAGTCCTGCCTCTGAGAAGATACTGTGTGAGCCTGAGAAGCCACTTAATTTCTCAGTGCCTTTAGGAAATTCTGAGAATATAAATTCATTGGGTCAATCTTTGGATATGACTGGGTTTCTGGTCAGCATAACCTAGGTCCCTAATTAAGGGTCTCTAAGCAGCAGGTAGAAGTGGTCCATTTTTTCAGCTACACAGGGCGAGGTTCAAAGAATATAATAAGATTTTCTCCAACTTGGAAAAGTTCCCTAACTTTTCCCCAATTAGAAATCAGATTACCTAATTTTTATTGGTTTTTTTTAATAATTAGATTTATTTTGGTGTATAAAAAATCTATCTCCCCCTGTTTCCAGGGTCTAGTGCCAAAGCTGAGGAAGGCTACTGGTCCTGATTTTGGGGACAATTGTCATGTATTTTAAAATAAATCAATATGTTCAGAAGCTTGGGGGGAAGAATACAAATTCCAGAGAAGTTATCCACTTGCATTGAGAGGTTTGGTTTTCTTATTTGGAAATACTCATAGCAATGAACTCTCAGATCCATTCTCTACACCTTAGATTTACAAATCATTTTCCTCACAACTACCTGTTTCAGGTAGGCAGTTCAAGTATTATTATTCCCATTTTACAGATGAGAAACTGAAATTCAAAGAGAACAAATAACTTAGATGTAATAATGCAGCTAATAATTCAGGGGACTCAGGTCATATTGAAATAAAAGTTCAGTGTTCTTTCCCTATGTCAGTGTATATTTGTAGATAGATTCCTCGTTACATACATGTGATTAGCCTGAATAAACCAATGTTATCTAAATTTCCTGAAGATTTCTTGAATCTATTAATAGACTGCAACTTAAGCACCAGTCATCTATGGTGTTCAAATAAATACATATAGAATAATAGATAATTTTTCTTACCTGTTCATTCATTCAAAAAGTGAGTTCTCATCATGGACCTGTTATAAGTATGGCAGAGTACTCTAAGCTAATGGAGACATTGTTCATTTTAATGTATTTTTAGTGAACAAACCTTTGTTTTCTATTCTTTTTAATCCTTCCCCAATTTAAAAGGAGAACTAAAGTTTAAATAAGCCACAATTTCTATTCTTATGGAGGTAATAGCCTAGTACAAAGTATGATTCTATAGTAAAGCCTTAATAAATATTTTATCTATCTATCTATCTATCTATCTATCTACTATCTATCAATCTATCCATCCATCCATCCATCCATCCATCCATCCATCTATCCATTTATTTACCTATTTATCTAGGCAGCTAGGTGGCGTATATACTAAAGTGGTAGCTCAATCCATTATCTCAAAAACTATAGTAGCTGCATCAACTAAAACCTGAAATGCCTGATGTACTTCTGTGTTCATCTTTATGACTTCTGCCCCCTTTTTCTTTTAGTTCTTATGTTGACTACAACCCTTTTCTCCTCATCTCTTTTCTATCCCCATTATTCCATTTATTTTTGTTTCACTGCTTTTCTGAAATCTGTTTTCCATGAGAGAGAAGAGAACTGCACCAGGATTAGGAAAGTTATTCCAGTAGATCAGTCACTTAGTCATTGCATAAATAAATCACTTCTCTTTGGGCCTCTAGAAAATGAGGTTTCTTCTGACTTTGACATTTTTTTATTTCATGAACATGAAATCAGAGATACATTGATGCACCAGAGACTCCTCTCTCAACCAACCTTATTCATATTACTAAAAAAAAAAAAAAAAAAAGTAAAACTTTTGACATCTGTTTAACTTGACGTTTTCCTCCTTTTATAAAGCACAGACAGATCAACCTGTTAAAAAACAAAACCAGGTTCCTCTTTAATAATGTTTATAAAGAAGGCTAGAGATAGTAGCCCTTTCCTTCAACTGATGGCTTTTAAAACCTGAAAGTGTTTCCCCTCAAGGAAATTAACTCTTTGGTCTTACAGGAATTATCTTCAAAGCTGAAGAACCTGGTTTAAGGATGGCAATTTCTTTTTTCAAAAGCTAATCATTTTCCCTAGACCCAGATGGTCGGTCTTTTACTTACTGAGCAATCCAGCTTATTCCATGCAGCTGTTCCAATATGTGGCTGAAATCAAGCTGCTGGAATTCATGCTGTATTCGGTCCTTTCATGCAAAAGGCAGAGGGTTTTGTAGCCCAGGCAAAAAAACGACAGGAGTCAAGCAGAGGTTGGACCACAGGTGCTTTTACTGGTAGGTCTGAGCAAGCAATTAGCTCCCACTTATTCCATTGTGGCCCTTTTAATGTTCCCAGGCTTTAAAGCAGAAGTGTTCCAGATTGCATCTTCTACCTTTTGAAGGACATCATCCTCTTAAGAGTGCATTAAGAAGTCAGGTATTTTCAACTCTGAGATCTCCTCTGAGACCATTCCCCCCTCTCCCTACTCCTACTATTGTATTAACAAACCATCTGGTTACTCAAGAAAACTGAATATATTTACAATGTATATTCATACTGATAGCTTGGATTGAATAGCATCTCTAACACCAGAATCAAGGAAAACCTTGCAGACATGTGGGAAGCAGCAAGAGGCCTTACGATAGAATTCTTCCAAAAAGCTCAAAGTCCTAAAATCAAAGTTTTATAGCTAGAAAGAACCTCAAAGGTCATCTAATCAAAGTTATTCATTTGACAAAAAAAAAAAAAAACTAGGGTGCAGGAAAATTAAATAAAAGCACAGTTCCTAGTACACAGTAGGTACATAAATGCTTGTCAACTGACTTGCCTAAGGTCACCTAAATAAGAAATAACAGAACCAAATTTGATATCCATTTCAAACCTACATTAATAGAGAGTACAGTCCCAAGGGAGAACATATGAAATAACTTCCATAGTTAGAAAAGGAGCCTCTTAAGCTAAGCAAGCACTCTAAGCAAAACTCTCTGTAGAGTGAAGGCACTCTTATCCGGTTTGTCATTTTCAATTAACACTCAAATAAGAACCCAAGAGCAAATGCTTTCCCCAGCAAGGCACCAGGTTAAACTTAGTCATACCAATTAACTTTTTATCTCTTTGGCTTCTGACCTTGAATTAGGCAATGATGGCCAGTCTCTATGTCTCTTCCTCTCTGTCTCTCCCTTCTTCTCTGTCTCTATCTCTCTGTTGCCCTCTTTGTCTCTGTCTCTGTTTCTGTCTTTCTTCCTCCCTCTCTCCTTCTCCCCCTCTGCCTTTGTTTCTCTCTCCCTTCCCCCCATCTCTCTGTCTCTCTGTCTCTGGCTCTCTTCTCCCCCCATCTCATTATCTTTATCTTTCTCTTTCTCTTTGTCTCTTGGTTTCTCTCTCCCTTACTCACTTCTGTCTCTTTCTCTTCCTCTCTCCTCTCTTTCTGTTCCTGACTGTGTATCTCTGTCTATCTCTCTCTGTGTGTATCTCTGTGTTGTCTCTATTTTTGTATGTCTGACTCTGTCTCTGTCTCTCTTCCTCTCCCCTCCTAACTTTAGGGCTGGTGCTCTAACTCACCACTTAGCTGCTCCCTGAGAGGGTTGTTTTAAGGATCAAAAGAGATTATATTTGTAAAGTGCTTAGCACAATACCTAGCACATAGTAGGTATTTAATAAATGTCTGATCCCTTTCTCCCTTCTCCCTTTAAATCCAGTCCTTTGGATGTGCAATCATTTTTTGATACTGCTAGGCATGTCCTTACTGGACATGTGGCTAGAAAGCTTCTCTATGCTTTCTGTTTTTATTTCTTCCTCTAGTTCTAGTAAGAAGAGAGAACTCTGCTTTACTCTTGTAATTCAAAGTCAAAGGCTTTTTAGAAACGATAACTCAGGGCAGCTAGATAGCAGATGTAGAATTAGGAGGACCTGAGTTCAAATGTAGCCTCAGACACTTGACCATTTATTAGCTGTGTGACCCTGGACAAGTCCCTTAACCCTAATTGTCTTGTCAAAAAAAAGGGAGGCAGCTAGATGGTGTGATGAATAGAGCACCAGTCCTGGAGACAGAAGGACCTGAGCTCAATCTGGTCTCAGACATTTAACACTACTAGCTGTGTGATCCTCAGCAAGTCACTTAACCCCAATTGCCTCTCAAAAACAAAACAAAACAAAACTCCTCATTTCCTACTTGGTTGTGCTCCCTTTGGATTTCTTTTTTTTTTTTTTTGGCCAGACCAGCCAAAGCCATTGTGGGAAGAGAGTGAACGGCTCTAATCATACATACACTCTTTAAAACAACAGAAAAGAGACCATTTTTAGTTCAGTAACTATTGTCCTCAGGTTGACTTGTCCTTTTGAACTAAATTTCTTCTTCAATGAACTTAAGTATCTATCTATGGACAACTTCAATCTAGTTTATGGTGAGAATTTAATCTCTTGAGCCTATACACTGATCTAATTATCATTCATATAAAATCTATTAGCCAACAAAACAAGTGTTAAAACCCCAGTTTTTCAGGTCCAATATACTTTGACTCTCCCTTGTAGGTGAGTAATTAGACAAAGCTAAATCCATAGAATAATTACACTGTCTTGCCTACTTACCTGGAAGCACATGTGACCTTTCCTAGGTAGATACATCTAAGCTTTAACTCATAAGAAGTTTGGGTTTTAAAAGTGATCACTTTTTAAATTTGGAGTCCAGAGGTCTAAGTATCTTCTCTTTTAGGGAGACAGGACCCATTCAATTTCAGACGAAGAAAAAAGTCTTAATTCCTTTTCTTCCACAAGGGAGAATTCATTATTTCTCAGAGTCTGGGCTATCAGTTGACCAGATTTTATTAAATCTCTACTATATGAAATGTGTGAAATACTCTTTTGAGTCAATAGAAGAAATTATAGAGAAAGAAGACTGGAAATGTAGGAAAAGACCATGTTGTGAAAGGCTAAACATAGGATATATTTGATTCTAAAAGCAATAAGGCACCACTAAGGTTTATTGAGTTAGGGAGTGGTGGTGACATGGTCAGGCTTACTATATGGGAAAATCACTTTGGCAGCTGGGAGAAATATGAGGTAGGGAAATATTACAGTAGTTCAGGCATGAGAGTTGAAGGCCTGCACTAGAGTGGTAACAGTATCGGAGGAGAGAAGAAGGACATATAGGAGAGATGTTGAAACAATAATAGAAGTAATAGAGTTTAACAATAGATGGAATATTAGGGTCAGTGTAAGTGGAGGAGAAACTGACACCTCAGTGACTTAGAGGATGATGATGTCATTGAAAGTAACAGGGAAGTTTATGTAGAGGGGGAGGTTTGGGGAAAAGATAATTAGTTCTGTTTTGGATTTGTCGAATTTAAGAAACCTGTAAGATATCCAGTTTGAGATATCTAGGAAGCAGTTAGGTGATTTGAGACTGGAACTCAAAAGAGAAGTGAGGATTATATATATAGATCTAAAAATCATCTGAATAGAAATGAAAATTTAACCTATGGGAGTTCACCAAGAGAGATAATAATATAGAGGGAAAAGAGAAGGCAGCCCAGGATAGAACCTTAGTAAATACCAATAGTTAATGGGCACGACTTGAATCCAGCAAAGGAGATGGAGAAAGAATGGTTAAGTGGGTAGGAGAAAACCAAGAGAATCCTAGAAAGAAAACCTAGAAAGAAGAGAGTTCCAAAAAGAAGAGAGGAATCAGTGTCAAAATCTCCAGAGGGGATAGAAAAATGAGGATTGAGAAAAGGCTATTAGATTTGTCAATTAAGAGATCATTGATAGTTATAGAAACCGCAGTTTCACTTCAATGATGTTGGAAACTAGCTCTAAGAGGGCTTTGAATCAAATGAAAGAAGAGGAAGTTGAGGCACCAAAGAATGCCATAAATGGTTTTCTCAAGTTTAGTCATGAAGAAGAGGAGAGATATTCCTAAAGGGAATAATTGAATCAAATGAAAGTTTTTAAAATTAAAATTAAATTTTTAAATATTTTCTCAGTTACATATAAAGCAACTTTTACATTTGTTTTTAAAACTTTGAGTTCCAGATTCTTTACATTTCTCCTCATTCCTATCCCCCACTAAGAAGGAATATATGAAGTTATACAAAACATTTTCATAAAAGTCACATTATGAAAGAAAACACAGATCTCCCCCCAAAAAAATTCCTCAAGAAAATAAAGTTTTTAAAAATATGTTCAATCTGTATTCAGATACAATCAGTTCTTTCTCTGGATATGGATAGCATTTTTCATTCTAAATCCTTCAGCATAATCATGGATCATTGTATTGCCAAGAATTGCAATCCCAACTGATCATCCCACAACATTGCTATTACTTTGTATACAGTACATTTCACTTTGCATGAGTTCATGGAGGACTTTCCAGGTTTTTCTAAAAGCTTCTTGCTCATAATTTCCTACAGAAGAATAATACTCCATTATAATCATATGCCATAATTTATTCAACCATCAGAGTATATCTCTAACACAAGGCTCAATTTACCTTAGAGTTAGAAAACCCTTATGACTCTCATTTTCCTTCCTAATGAGATTCCTGTGTTGCCAAACTCTTTCATGGGACTTTTTGTGAAGGAAACCCAACAAGAGACAAATTCTAAGTGAGCCACATAGAACAAATTTTCCCATGAGTCTTTGGTAATCTTTTTATTAGTTATACTAGGATTTGTTTACACAGCCTTAGGGTCATAAGGTTTAGAGATGGAAAGGATCTTATATATCCCATTAGTAATAAATGGCTGACCTAGGATGATAGTAGAGGTCCCCTGATTCTAACTCCAATGTTCTTTCAACAACATTACCTTCTTCTTCTGTAGATCTTCATAGTAAACCACTGAAAGTTTTAATTTGTAAAGGGAAGGAAGGGAAGGAAGGAAGGAAGGAAGGAAGGGAAGGAAGGAAGGAAGGAAGGAAGGGAAGGAAGGAAGGAAGGAAGGGAAGGAAGGAAGGAAGGGAAGGAAGGAAGGAAGGGAAGGAAGGAAGGAAGGGAAGGAAGGAAGGAAGGGAAGGAAGGAAGGAAGGGAAGGAAGGAAGGAAGGGAAGGAAGGAAGGAAGGGAAGGAAGGAAGGAAGGGAAGGAAGGAAGGAAGGAAGGAAGGAAGGAAGGAAGGAAGGAAGGAAGGAAGGAAGGAAGGAAGGAAGGGAAGGAAGGAGGAAGGGAAGGAAGGGAAGGAAGGAAGGAAGGGAAGGAAGGAAGGAGGGAGGAAGGAAGGAGGGGAGGGAGGGAGGGAGGAAGGAGGGGAGGGAGGGAGGGAGGAAGGAGGGGAGGGAGGGAGAGAAGGAAGAACAAGACAAAAGTCAAAATGACTGGTAAAAGCCTGGGAATCAGTGGATGGCCTTGGTATCTTCAATGTCTGATCAGACTCTAAGCATTCCATAGTGCTTGCTTCAGCTACCTTCATGGCGAATGGAACAAATTGTTCTCATCCACCCATTCTGCCTCCAGATGGTTCTAGCTATTAGAAAGTATTTTCTTAGAACAAATACAAACCTAGTTTTTTACAACTTTTCTCCACTAATCCCAATTCTTGTTGACTGGGTTCTTAATATTAGGTATGTTCTGGTAAATATTTAACAATAAGCTTTCCTCCTCCTTCCCAGAAAAAAAAAGGATACACAACACACTTTTAAGTGTAATCTTCATTATTAACAGGCACTATATCAGTTTCTAAAATCTAGAAACAATAAATCAAACTCTTATTTGTAGAACTGATGCTTTTTTGAGACTTAAGAACCTACTATATTTCCAGCACTGTTCTAACATAGAGACTCAAAGAAAAGTCAGGCCCTTCTCTCAAATTGAACAATTGACTTTCTAGAAGTTTGAACTGCCTCCAGCATATCCTCCAGATCCAAAGCTATATGGAACATCAGAGGACATGATCTTGACCTAAGATGGAATCTTAGCAAACATTTCTCTCATTGTACAAGAGAGGAAACTCCAGGCCAGAGGATTGAAATGATTTGTGTTTGGGGGACAAAGATCTTAGAGAAATAACCATTTAATAGACTTATTAATTCCAGAATATCAGAACTAGAAGGGATCCTAGAGATGATTTTGTCCTACTTCTTTATTTCATATAAAAGGTAACTCAAACTCAGGTAGGTAAAGTGACCACCAAGGTCACACAGAAAATAAATTCATGTATTGGACCCTTTCTTCCAAATTCTGTACTTTTTTCCCTCCCCTGAGTTAACCCTCCACAAAGTTTAAGCACAAATCCCATTGAGTTCAGACCACAATTGTATGCTGATAATTTTAACTCTAAAAGATATCCATAGCCTTTCCATTATCACTCCTGCCTCAATCCCTTGCTAATTTTCTGTGTGAAATGAAACTTATGGAGATAGAGATATGCCTAGGGAAAGGTCAGGTTAAAAAGCATCCCTTTATGTGATATTTTCATGTCACTTTGTTGAAAGCTTTCATGTTACTCTATATATACTGTACTATCTATAGGACTGGGTGTGGGCTGATATTGGCAAAGCTCCTTCTCTTAGTCTGTCCACTGAATGCTTATCATGAGGAGACAAGAACACAGGAGACTTTATCACTAGGTGATGCTCACAATAGCCAAGTGCTAGTCTCCTTTGGGGCTGAAGTTGGCGACAAATACAAATGCAAAAATTCAGAAACAGATCACTGACCAGCTTTGGCCCAAAGGCAAAGATTATGACATTAGTTTGAGCCTCACCTCCCAAAGTTCAGTCCTTTGTACTTTATGTCATAAGTTGAGGAGAAATCAAAATAGATCATTTCTAAAATATATGGAGAATTGACTCAAATTTATAAGAATACAAGCCATTCTCCAATTGATAAATGGTCAAAGGATATGAACAGACAATTTTCAGATGAAGAAATTAAAACCATTTCTAGTCACATGAAAAAGTGCTCTAAATCACTATTGATCAGAGAAATGCAAATTAAGACAATTATGAGGTACTACTATACACCTCTCAGATTGACTAAAATGATAGGAAAAGATAATAATGAATGTTGGAGGAGATGTGGGAAAACTGGGATATATTGTTGATGGAGTTGTTAACTGATCCAACCATTCTGAAGAGCCATTTGGAACTATGCCCAAAGAGCTATCAAACTTTGCATGCTCTTTGATCCAGCACTGTCTCTGCTGGGTCTGTATGTCCAAAGAGATCATAAAGGAGGAAAAGGGACCCATATGTGCAAAAATGTTTATAGCAGCTTTTTTTTATATGCAAGGCACTAGAAATTGAATGGATGCCCATCAGTTGGAGAATAACTGAATAAATTATGGTATATGAATGTTATGAAATATTATTGTTCTATAAAAAATTATCAGCAGGATTATTTCAGAAAGGCTGGAGAGACTTACATGAAATGATGCTAAGTAAAGTGAACTAGAACCAAAAGAATAATATACACAGCAATAAGAAGATTATACAATGATCAATTTTAATGGATGTAGTTCTTTTCAACAGAGAGGTGATTCAGGCTAATTTTAAATATCTTGTGATGGAGAGAGCCATCTACACCCAGAGAGAGGATTGAGAGGACTGAATGTGGATTGCAACATAGTATTTTTATTTTTTTGTTGTTGCTTGCTTGATTTTTGTTTTCTCTCTCATTTTTTTCTTCCATTTTGATCTGATTTTTGTGTGCAGTATGATAATTGTGGAAATATATATATAGAAGAATTGCACATTAATATATTTTGGATTACTTGTCTCTAAGGGAGGAAGTGAGGGGAAAGGGAGAGAGAAAAAAATGGAACACAAGGTTTTGCAAGGATGAATGCTGAAAACTATGCATATATTTCAAAAATAAAAAGCTTTTAAAAAAAAGAAGTCAAAATAGAATCAGAAATGGGACTTAAATTTGCGATATCAGTCTCAATAGGACCAATATAAAAAAAACCACAATTCCTAGTTGGACCAATAGCAAATATTTAATACATATGCTGACTCTGATTTATAAAAACTAAAATGTTTTCTAAGATAGAGTTCTAAATATCTGGTCTGAGACACTTAGCTATGTGACTCTGGGCAAGTCATATTACTCTGTTTTATAGCATTTAAACATTTTCAAAAAGCATTTCTCACAACTACTATAGTAGGAAGTATTATTATTACCATTTATGGATTCAATTCCATTTAATTCAATGTTTTTATGTATCAAGCATTATAACCTAAAAAAATCTCTGATTTCAAATATCTTGCGTTCTACATAAAGAAGTAAATACAAATATGCAGAAAATCAATGCAACATCATAGGGGGAAGGGGAAAAGATTGGGAGGATTTAAAAAAAAAAAAGGCCTGGAGTAAAATTTGGCTGAGCCATAAAAGGAATTAGGGATTATAAAAAGTAGAGGCAAAGAAGAAAAGCCTACTTGCCATAGGAAAATAGGCTGGGCAAAAGCAGGGATGTGAGAGATGGAATTTTATGTGCCAAATAGCAAATAGTCCATTTGGGAAGGACAATAGAGTCAATGATGCAATGTAAAATTAATCTTAAAAAGTAATGTGGAGTCA
This sequence comes from Sminthopsis crassicaudata, assembly GCF_048593235.1. Lineage (NCBI taxonomy): Eukaryota > Metazoa > Chordata > Mammalia > Dasyuromorphia > Dasyuridae > Sminthopsis > Sminthopsis crassicaudata. The sequence goes on along the minus strand of NC_133618.1, from coordinate 426,281,213 downwards.
GATTGTGAATGGTTTAAGTGATCCTAGTGAAAATGAATAAGCTGAAGTCCTGATAAATCTATCCAATATACCCCAAGTGGAATGGAATGGAAAATTAGAAAACTACAGTATAGGAATTGTCTTGATTTTCCAGTGAAATAGATAAATGGGTTTTCTTTGCCCACAAGAAGCAATAATAGAATCATTTAATATCAGAGCTATATGTGACATTAACAATCATTTCATCTAACCCCCTCATAGAGAATATGAAACAGAGGCCCACAGAATGAAAGGGACTTGTCCAATGTCACACGTCAGGAAACTGGGTAGAGATTAGAATAGAGATCACATGCTACTCTTTGAGTAAGCTGCCAAAAGTGATACTTTTGTTATAATAGGAGTTGATCAGGAGAACCTCAGATCAGTTTGATGAGTTTCCCCTTGCCAATTAACTCAATGAGATCACAGGATGTAGACATTTGTCAGAAGAAGCACCTCCCAGGAAGGTAGAGCAAGAGCAGAAATACAAACATTTCATCCCCATAGGGGCAACATTATCTCCTATACCACCTCAATATCTGGGAAGAGTAGGTTCAAACTTAGCACAGTTTCTATTTAACATCGGGACCACCAAATTCGTGTCCAAATGCCTAAATGTTAAAGTGCCACTGTGAAGTTGGGTCCTGAAGGTTTCTCTTCTATGCTTAGTGTATCAATGTTCAGGTGGCTGCAAAACTTGGCATAGATGGACTTGACTCCAAGACTCAGCATCCTGGCTCCCCAGATGGCTCACTCTTTTGACCTTTTTGAAAGTCACAAAATCATAGTTTCCAACTTCCTTCACAGCATAAGAAGGGGCAAAGAATGATGGAGGCCCATATGCACAGGGTTACTTTTTTTTTTTTTTTATATATATATATATATTTTATAATATTATCCCTTGTATTCATTTTTCCAAATTACCCCCCCTCCCTCTATTCCCTCCCCCCGACGACAGGCAATACCATACATTTTACATGTGTTACAATATAGTCTAGGTACAATACATGTGTGCGAATATCATTTTCTTGTTGCACAATAAACATTAGAATCCGAAGGTACATGCAACCTGGGCAGACAGATATTAGTGCTAACAATTTTCATTCCCCTCCCAGTGTTTCTTCTCTGGGTGCAGCTACCCCTGTCCATCATTGATCAACTGGAAGTGAGTTGGATCTTCTTTATGTTGAAGATTTCCACTTCCATCAGAATACATCCCCATACAGTATTGTTGTTGAATGCACAGGGTTACTTGTTGATTTTATTAGTAGAAACACTTTCTTCCCTTACAATACTCTCTTACTGGATGCCATCAAACAAGAAGTCAGCCAAAGAGATGATCAAGAGAAGAAAGGCCTAAATCAATTAAGTTTCCCCAGCTTTGGTTTTACAACTGTAGCTTATCAGAAGCCATTATTCTCCAAATAGTAAGGCAGTAGTAGTAAGTCCCCAAGTAAAGGACAACTAGGTAATGAAGCAAATAGAATTTGGGCCCTAGAATGAGGAAAACTTATTTTCCTGAATTAAAATCTGGCCTCAGATACTTGTTAGCTGTATGTGCCTGGGCAAGTCACTTAACCCTGTTTGCCTCAGTTCCATCACCTGTAAAATAAGCTGAAGAAGGAAATGGCCAACCATTCCAATACCTTTGCCAAGAAAACCCCAAATGGGGTCAAAAAGAGTAAGACATGACTAAAAAACTGAACAACAGAAAAAGACTAGAGCCTATCATAGAACATTTATACACACTTCACAGTCTTTCCAAAGTATTTCCATTGAACGTCATCATGACTCTCCCAGAAAAAGAATCTCTCTCTTTCATCTGGGGAATTGTACCACTGGCACTCAGTGCATATTCATAGGTTCACTGGTTACCTGTTGTATTTGCTACTTTGATAGTTTATAAAATTTTAATAACTTCATAAATTATCAAAATGTCTAAGCTTAGGGATTCATTTGGATTGCAGATAGGTAGTACATGGATAGCACACCAGGCCTAGAGTCAGGAAACTCTGGGTTCAAATCTAACAACAATATACTTACTTTTTATGTGGCCTTGGGAAAATCATTTAATCTCTGCCTCAGTTTCCTCAAATGGGATCATTACATTAGCACCTACTTCACCAGCTTGTTGTGAGGATTAAAAAAGATAAAGTACCAGGCATATTATAGACTCTTAATAAATACTTCTTCTAATTGGAAAATAGCAAAGTAATAGCATATGATGGTAATGAAAAACTATTATGCTATTAAAAATAATTAGCAGAATGCTTTCAGAAAAATGGAAAGACATATGAAATGAGAAGAATCAGGAGAACATTGTACATAATAACAGTAATACTATACAATGACTATGCTATGTTGTACAATTGTACAATGAATGACTTAGCTATTCGCAGCAATACAATGGTCTAAGACAATTCCAGAGAACTTATGATGAAAAATGTTATCCATCTCTTGAGAAAGAATTGATGGCATCTGAATACATACGCAATTTTTCCACTTTCTTTCTTTTTTTTTTTTGGTTCAAGTTTTCCTCCACAAAATGATTAATATGGGATTGTTTTACGTGATTCAATATATATAACTTATATTAGATTGCTTATCATCTCAGAGAAGGAAGAATGGAAAGGAGAGAAGAAGAGAACTGAGAATTCAAAGCAGACAAAAAAGAGAATGTCAAACATTGTTTTTACATGTAAATGGGGGGGGAATAAAATATTATGTAAAAAACCCAAATACTTCTCTCCCCTCTCTTCTTTTCAAATGGGTGCTTGGTCCCTAACATGCCTCTTCCTCTGTCATCAGTGCCATTAAAGTTTCCTGTCTTGCTGCCCCAAAATTTCTGGGGCTCCTAGAAGGGGAATCTTCTGCCTACTGCTATTTATCTCTCTAGCTAAAGTTGCTCCCCTCAGCTTTCCTTCAAGACCCAGCTCGAATGTCACTCACTGAAAAAAACAATTCCTTTGCGCCAAGTATAATGCTTTGCACATAGCAGGAATTTAATAAAATGAGGGGCCATATAATGCTCTGAAAAGAATACTGAATCTGGAGGCAGAGGAACTAGATTCCACCTCTTACTCTGCTATTTACCAGGAGATCTTAGACAAATCACTTCTATTCCCTTTAGGCCTCAGTTTCCACACCCATAAAATGAGGGGATTTGGGCTTGATGATCTGTCAATTTCCTCCCAGCTTTAAGTCCTCTGAGCCTAAATGTCTGGTGATAGAGTGAATGGATGGACAAAGCCAGAGGTTCAGTTTTGAAGAATATTAGCTGTTTCCTTTGTCCCAGGCTAATTACTCTGCTCTAAGCCTCTCTTGTTCCTGATATTTCTTCTATTAGAAAGCTTAACAAATGCCCCAGCTGTAGCTTCAAAGCAGGAAGGATTGTGTGCCCTTAAGTATAGAACTTGGATGCTTATTGTGATTAAGTGCCATTCATGCCCAAATGAATAATTCTTAATTTGTGTGTAGGAACAGCTGTAGTTTGTCTTTTCAGTTTAAAGATCTGTCTTTGGAAGCCAAGAAGGGAGTTCTGCTGTGGTTTCTTGAGACAGGAAACTCATACTGTGGACAATATTCTTAGGAACAAAGATTCCATGTCAATACCTAAAGGAAAACACAGATACCATCCATTCCCCCTACTCCCTCCCTCAAAGACTCTACTCTCTGCCCCTTGGGCCCACTGCCAATGAATGAGCAATAAAAAGGCAAAGAAAAATCTGAAATCAGAAGCCAACTGTCTTCTTGGAAGGAAATGGGATCCTGAACAAATTGGCTCCCATATATACATCTGAGAAAGCCAAGCCAAAGTATCTTCTCATTTCAGATGCAGATTCCCAGTGAGGGAATTTTTTTTTTTTTTGTCACCTATTGATTATCTAAAAGGAAACCAGCTTCAGCCTGAATTCTCCCACTTCCATAGGATTTCCCTTTTATCTTATTGAATTCAATTCTGGTTATTAAATCTTAAGCACATAAACCAGCTGAGGAGTATTTAAAAGTAACCAAGTTATTTACATAGTAAAAGGTATCAAAGACAAGGCATACAAGAATGGTTGCAGGAACCAGGGATGCTTAACCTTGAGATGAAAAGACTTATAGGGATGGATAAATATTTGATTTTTATCTTTATTAATTTGAAGAGTTATCATGAGCATTTTGTTTAGTCCCAAGGAACAGAAATGGAAATAATAGATAGAAGTAACAGAAAGGACACTCTAAACTTCATGGACAGAAAAGTTTTTAACTGCTGACAATTAATTAGAGTACTAAAACAGGTGTATTATTGTTTATCAACCCACTTTCCAAAAAGGCAGGAGACATTTTTTTAGTTTAAACTGCATTATTAACATTTTCTCTATAGACAATCAACAAAACAAAAAATCAAGCCCAAATTTATGGCATCTGCTATTTCTGAATTGTAAATGCTCCCACTGAGAATATAATTATTCTATTCTAGCTGGTACCAACAAATCTGCTGGGGCTCAGGGATTCAGCCAAACTCTTCCTGTACAGGAACATCAAAATTATGGGGTTTGGCTACCAAATAATGGGGCATGAGGGGTGTTGGACCCCAAAAGTATATTGAGGTTACTAGCCAGTGTCATAGATTGCTTCAAAAGTATTTATAGTCTTAGACCATCTCCAAATCAAGAGGCAAAGATTTTATTTTGCTGATAATAGTGGCCTAAATCCATATGGGTTCTTTAACAATTAACAAAGGGAAAGACAAGAGCTAAGTTCCCTAGCAGAACTCATAATTAACCAGAGGGATTAATTAACTATTAAGGAGAAAGATGCCATTAAAGGATAGCAAGTTTGTAAAAAACCCTAGACTCCATGATGCTAAATGCCTAAAAAAAAAAGAAAAAAAGAGGAGTTTAGCAAGAAGGTTACATCATTGACTGACAGGCTAAATAAATTCTTAAAGAAGTTTAGCCAGGGATTTATTATAAGAGTAGGTCTTTTATAGGGAAATATAACTTCAGGAGCTGACAACATCAAACTTAGTTTTCTGATTGGATACAGTAACCATGGAGTTATGATGGTTTTTGTCAATGCAAGGTATTACAAGGAACAAAAAGCCTACTTAAAGAGAAAAAAAAAAAAAAAAAAAAAGATCCACTTATAGAGATAATTCTATTGCACACGTTTAACCTGTATTGGATTGCTTACTGCCTTGGGGAGGGAACAGGAAGTAGGTGAGGGAGAAAAATTTGAAACAGAAGGTTTTGCAAAGGTGAATGTTGAGAACTATCTTTGCATGTATTTGGAAAAATAAAATATTATTTAAGAGAGAGAGGGAGGAAGGAAGGGGGAGAGAGAGAGAGAGAGAGAGAGAGAGAGAGAGAGAGAGAGAGAGAGAGAGAGAGAGAGAGAGAGAGAGAGAGAGAAAGAAAGAGGAAGGGAGGGAGGGAGAGAGGGAGAGAAAGAATTCTATCAGTGCTCCTGCCTACTTGCCTCAGGGAGTAATTTTGACAGTAAAATTCAGCATCTCTCATGGCAATTAAATAGGGGTAATTGCAAAAAGGATATTTGTCTGGTAGACATTAGACTAGAAGGCTTTCCAACTCTCCACTTTTGTGTGGGTGACAAAGTAAACAGACTCCAGGACTTGGAGTCAGAAAGACAAGTTCAAATCCATCTATAGACACTTATTAGTGTTATGATGAGCAAGATACTTAACCTCTGTCTGTCTTAGTTTCCTCACCTATAAAATGGGGGTCACAAAAATACCTATCTCCCAGGGTTGTTGTGAGGATCAAGTACAATAATATTTGTAAAGTGCTTTGTAAACTTTGAAGTTCTATATAAATGCTAGTTACTTATTACATTAGCTAAAGTGTGTATGGAGATAAGAGGACTATTTGAAGGGCAACTGGGGCTTTGTGGGGCTGAATCCAGGACATGTTGTTTTGCAGAGGTTATATATAGTCTATGAAGCAAACAATGAGATTTATTATTAAAGAAATATGCTCAAAAGTTCTTTTCTTGTATATTTCATTTTTCTTTCTCAGGTTTTAATGTAGAAAAGCTCTTTAATAATTTGGTTTCACTTGCTAGTCTTAACCCACATTCTTTGTAGTACCTGAGATTATATAAACACATTTATTCCAAGGTTAATTTACTGTAACTGCTACATTTCTGAACAAATGTATTTGAAGGTAGTGTTACCCTATGTAACATGAGCAGCATGGCTGAAAGAAAAAATGTAAATATAAAACAAAAAGTCTACCTTCCTATAAAAGATTATTTCCCACTCGATTGAAGGTGTCTTCAATCTCGTCTTCTTCCCTCCCCTTCATGTGCAGCCCGCAGGCATTCCAGATATGAATGAAGGCAAACTAAGATCCAAAAAAGGCAATAATAATAATTAGTTTACTTTTACATAGTACTTACTATGTGCCAGGCACTGTGCACTTTATAATTGTTAGATCATACAATAACCATGAGAGGCTATTATTATCTTCATTTTACATATGAGGAAATTGAGGTAAACAGAGTTTAAACGTCTTGCTCAGGTTCACACAAAGTTTCTGAGGCTATATCTGAACTCAAATATTCTTGACTTCGGGCCCAGCACTCTATGCATAGTACCACCCTGAAATTTTCATTAGTCATTGAAAAGTGATACTAAGTAAAATCACCCACCCCAGACTTGAATAATTAGCCAGAAGCCTAAAGACAACAGGAGAAGGAGCCCCCCCTGGCAAAATGAGTGCCACTGTGACCAGAGACCAACACATGGCCTTTATGACTTTGGGTCTGACCACAGCAAGAATGAAAGGATGCCTGGATCAGCATAATCAGAAAGTCCAAGAATGAAGCTTTGGAAACCCTAAGGAGAAGCCATAGGCCTCCAGTTACTAGTGAGATACTTCAGTGCTCAGACTAAGATATCCTAGGCCCAGCTAAGAGATGGCCAAGCTAAGAGATCGCCAACGTTCTGGGATATCAGAGAGGGCCTTGAAGATCTAATCCCCAAACCACAAATGTAGAGAGGAAGGATAAAAGGGTTAAAATTCAGGATAAGTCAGCACAAAAAACCTGGACAAACCCAAGCAAGGCAGGTCATTCCAACCAAAGAGCCAGAGTGCCAGAATAGAGAAAGGGGTATATAATGAGGGATGTTGCAAAAGTAATATCAACAGGACTTAATAACAGATTGAATATGGTGGGTGAAAAAAAAAGAGGAATCAAAGATGATACTTAGGTTGTGAACCTGGGTGTTAGTGAGAATAGTGGTATCCCTCAAAGGTAACTGGAAAGATAAAAAGAGAGGAGTTTTGGAGAAGAAAGAAATGATCAATTTTGTTTTGGATTTGTTGTTTAGAATGCCTTTAGGATGTCCAATTTATCCAATAAGCTATTGGAGATGCAAAATTGCAGGTTAGCAGAGAAGTTAGGGCTAGATATAGATCTGAGAATCATCAGCATAGAGATGCTAATTGAATCCATCAGAGATGATAAGATCACCAAGTGACAGAGCATAAAAGGAGAAGAGAAGCGAGTCAAGAGTCTTGTCAGATACCCAAGATTGGGGGGTATGGACTGTTTGAAGATTTAGCAAAAAAGTCTGAGAAGGAGTAGTCAGGTAGGAGGAGAATTAGGAAAGAATAATGTCACAAAAGTTTTGAGAAAAGAAAGCATCAAGACAAAAAGGGTGACTTACATGAACTAATGCTGAGCAAAACAAACAGAACCAAGAAAAACATTGTACATATCAACAGCAAGATTGTGTGATGATCAACTATGACAGACTTGGTTTTTCTCAGTGATTCAGTGATCCAAGGCAATCTCAATAAACTTTGGATGGAAAATGCCATCTGTATCCAGACTGAATGTAAATCAATATATATACTATGTTCACTTTTTTTTCCTTCTGTTTCCCCCCCCCATAGTTTTTTTCTTTTATTCTAATTTTTCTCTCCCAACATAATTCATAAGGAAATATAGTCTTAAAAATGTATAATCAAAAATGTTTTTTACATGTAAGTAGGGAAAATAATTAAAAAAAGAAAAAAGAAAGAAAAAGAGGGTGATCAACAATGTTGAAGGCTGCAAGGAGGGCAAGAAGAATAAAGACTTGAAAAAAGGTCATTAGGCTTGACATTAATTAATTAAGAGGTCCTTAGTAACTTTGAAGGAAGCCTGATTGTAGGGGGATAAACAGAGTGTGAAGAAAGAACTTGAAGGCATCTCTTATAAAGAGTTTAGCTCCAAAAGGAAGAAGAAATATAAGACAATAACTAGTAAGGAATGAGTGGATGGATGGATCAATTAAGTGAGGGTCTTTTGAGCATGAGGGAGACATGGGCATGTTTGTGAGCAGTAAGAAAACAGTCAAAAGACAAGGAGAGATTAGAGATTAAGGGGGAAATGGGAGAAGAGAATGCTTTCCTCAAATGATCTCAGTACTTTCAGTAAAATATAAGGCAAGGTTCTCAGCTGAGGGAATAGGGGTATGGAGGAGTTAGGAGAAGTTTCAGGGGGGATGAAAAGGTTTGAAAGAATCACTTCAGAGAATGGAATGATGAGGTAAAGGTTACTTTGCAGCAGTGAAGGTCCAGTTAAAGGAAGATAATACTAGGGAATAAATAGATAAAAGCTAAACAAACTTGATCCTGAGAGTATTGAAAATAAGAGAAGGGTAAAGAAAAGAAATAGAACCTAAAGGAGCTGCCTTATTTTGCCTCAGACAATTGAAGAATAACTGAACAAAATATGGTTTATGACTATAATGGAGTATCATTACACAGTAAGAAATGACAAAAGATTTACTCATTGATAAATGGTCAAAGGATATGAACAAGTTGCTTTCAAAGGCAGAAATTCAAGATATCAACAATCATAAAAATACTCTAAATTGCTAATAACTAGAGAAATGCAAATTAAAGCAATTTTTAGATTCTATATTATGCCTATAAGAGTGGTAAGGATAATCAAAATAATGACAAATGTTGAAGGATCTGTGAGAAAATAAGCATACTTAAAAGCAACTTTGGTGTATGATCAAAAGGTTACTAGAATGGGCATAACCTTTTTTTGGTAGCTATTGATTTATTTCTTCCACATGTACAAAATATTTTAAAAATGTTCAAATTGTTTTTATTAAAGCTTCTTATTTTCAAAACATATGCATTGATAATTTTTCAACATTAACCCTTAGAAAACCTTGTGTTCCAATTTTCCCCCCTTCTCCCTACCCTCACTCTTGGATGGCAAGTAATCCAATATATGTTAAACAAGGTAAAGATATATGTTAAATCCAATATATGCATACATGCTTATACAATTATCTTGCTGCACAAGAAAAATCAAATCAAAAAGGAAGAAATGAGAAAGGAAATAAAATGCAAGCAAACAACAACAAAAAGAGTGAAAATGCTATGTTGTAATCAACATTCAGTTCCTACAGTCCTCTCTCTGGGTGTAAATGGTTTTCTTCATCACAAGATCATTGGAACAGATCTGAATCATCTCAATGTTGAGAAGAGCCACGTTCATCAGAATTGATGATCATAAAATCTTGCCATTGCTGTGTACAATGAAATCCTGGTTCTGCTTATTTCACTTAGCATCAGCTCATGTAAGTCTTTCCAAGCCTTTCTGAAATAATCATGCTGATTGCTTCTTATACAACAATAATATTCCATAACATTCATATACCATAATTTACTCAGCCATTCTCCAATTTATGGGCATTGACTCAATTTCCAGTTTCTTTTTTCAATCTATTCCCCAAGAAAAAAGTTATCTATTCTTTCTTTGAAAGCATTCAGCAAGTTATATAATAAGAAAAAACTAAATTTACAAATAAACTTACTTTATTACATATTTGAAAGGAATAACAAGTTGTACATAATAGATTTGCAATTTCACATACAGTGTTTTCAAAAATTATACTAAATAATGTAATGCCTGTTCTATATTCCATAAATTTAAAATTATATATATATACACATGTATATGTACATATATATATATTTTTTTAAAGAGAATTTTTTATCAGGTCTTTTCACAAAATCACAGAATAAAAGTAGAAACAAACCTCAATGGCCATTAAAATCTACATGTTAAGTAGCTACTCAGATCTGCTTGAAGACCTACAATAACTTCTCAGTACAGCCCATTCTACTTGGGACAATTTTAATTATTAGGAAGTTGTTCTTTTATTTATTTTAAAAATAATTTATTTATTTATGTATTTATTACAAAGCATATGCTTGGGTAATTTTTCCAACATTGACCCTTGCAAAATCTTTTATTCCGAATTTTCCCCTCCTTCCTTTCATCCCCTCCCCAGCTGGCAGGTAGTCCAATACATGTTAAATATGTTGAAATACATGTTAAATCCAATATATGTATACATATTTATACAATTATCTTGCTGCACAAAAAAAAAAATCAGATCAGGAAGGAAGGAAAAGAAAAACTGAGAAAGAAAACAAGATGCAAGCAAATAACAACAGAGAGAGTGAGAATGCTATGTTGTGTTCCACACTCTGTTCCCACAGTTCTCTCTCTGGGTGTAGATGGCTTTCTTCATCACTGAACAAGTGGAACTGGTTTGATTTGTTTCCAGTTTCTTCATGGGGATAATCTTTTGACAAAGCTATATTACAGTAGACCTACATCCCTTAAAAAAAGCAAAGAAAAAGATTTCTGCATGCAAAAATATTTATAGCAATTCCTTTCATGGCAACAAAAAATGAAAATTAAGAGGATATCCTTCTATTTGGAAACATTGATTTTAAAAAATGTGTCATAAGAAATTATGAAATAGTTTTCAAAGAAGCTGAGAAGACCTTTATGAATTATTGCAGATTGTGGTAAGCAAAACTAGAAAGACAATTTATAAATGATGATATTGTATTAAAAACACTTTGAAAGACTTTAGAACTTTGATAAATGTATGATAAATCATGAATCTAAAAGAATTAAGATAAAACATGCCACTGACTTCCTGAAAAGTGATGAACTTTAATGAAGAGTCACATTTTTCAAAAAGGCTAATGTTGAACTGTACAACTATACAACTGTATATTGTGGGCTTAGTTTATTAGGCTTTTTTTTTCCTTTAACTTGCTCAGTGGAGCTGTGGAGAGGCTGTTGGAAGGGACAGATTAAAAAGAAAAAAGTTATTTATACTATGATAACACCTTGCTTATTTCCATATGATGTACATGCTGTTCATTGGTGTTGCTCCACATTAAACTCTAGCTCTAAAAATGATGAAAAGAGTAGTAATCTCAGAGAATTCTATATTGTGTGAGTTGGCACAGAATGAAATGAGTACAAACAGGAAAACAATTCAAAATGAAATTTTTTGAAACTTAAGAACTCTGATTAATGCCGGTGATGAAGCATGCTACTCGCCTCCCAATGGGGAAGTTATGAACACAAGGTATGGACACTTTTGTACATGACTGGTGCATGAATTCATCTTGCTTGACATATATACTTATTTATAATAATATTCTCCTCACTCTCATTTTGAAAGATAGAGTGAGGCGGGGTGGGGGGGAAGGGGATGCCAAAGAAACGAGGTCCACTGAAACATTTTAATGCCAGGAAGAAAACAAAACAAAATCAGAGGAAGCAGAGATAAGCAGGAAAGTTTAAAAGTAACATGCAGAATTTATTATATAGGCTTTTTTCAACTATAGAAAGCAATGTGAAATGGAGATTCATGGCTTTATTGAATCCTCTTTTGGTGTTCTGTTGTATGTATGGAAATTTTCTTTTTCTTGATTAAATTTAAAATAAAATTGTTTTAAAACAGAATAAATTAAGAGGGGAAAGAAGCAAATAGCCAGGCAAAACAAAACACACCTGGTGAAGAACATTTGGAGATCATAATACAGTCAGTTAGTCAAGCATTTATTAAGTGCATGCCAGGAATAGAACATTTGGCTTAGAGTTGGGAGATCTGAATTCAAATCTGCTGACTTCAGGCACTTATTAGCTTTGATATTTATATTGTTTACGTAAAACTGGAATAAAAATACTACCTACTTCCCAGGGTTAATGTGAGGATAATAATTATGAAGAGCTTAGCAGTGCTAAGCTCTGTACCTGGCACATATAAATGTTTTTGACATGCCAGGCACTGTGTTAAGTCCAGGGATACAGAGACAGAAGACAGCCACTGTCTTCAAGGAAAAATCTAATGTGGGAGGACAACATGAAAAAAATTCTAAGTAATATATAGACATATTATATATAATATTTAATTATATATATTAAGATTAGAAATGATCAACAGGAGTGATGCTGTCCCAAACTGAACTCATCTTCTCCATCCCACTATCAATTCACCCTTTTTTGTCAATGGGGCAATCACTCATTTTTACTTCCTTTACCTATGCTGTATCCTTTATTCAAAATGTAGACATCCTTCACAGCCCACTTTATGTTTCCTCTCCGCTCTTCCAAGAAAATCTCCCCAATTTTCTAGCCCAAGGTAATATTTGGGATCTCCAACTCCTTATGGAATTTATTGTTTGTACCATTTATTTAATATTTATTTGTCACTTTTATACAAAAATGTTATATCTCTGTAATTGGACAAAGTACCACATTTGAAGTCTTTATTTCTTCTATGCAGATGATTCTCAAATCTAGATTTCCACTTATAACCTTTACCCAAAGCTCCAGTCTGGTATTTATACCTATCTGTTGGATAGTCCCAACTAGATGTAGTATCACAAACTTAAAATGTCCAAAATTGAAATACCTCTATTTCCTGGTCAGACTATGTTCAGCTCTGGGTAACACATTGTGTGAAAGACATAAACAAACTGAGGACAATCAGAATGGTGAAGGTATTGAGGCCACATTATCCAAACAAGAAGTAATTGAAGGATCCAAGTTTGTAGCTTGGCTTGTAGCTTGTAGAAGAGAAGATTTAGGGGCACCATGATATGTGTCTTCATAAGCCTTCAAGTAGAAGCTATATGATCATAGAGTTTGTAAAGTATATATCAGAGAGTTGGTTTTGATTCCTGAAAAAAATTCTAAAATAGATAAAGAAGAAATTGATAAACATCTATTTTCTTCTTTTATTTTACTTTTCAATTGACAACCATTTGTTTTCTTTTCTACCTCCTGACTTAAAAGAAGGAAAAAAAAAAACCTCTTGTAACAATTATGTATAGACAAGCAATAGACATTCCTACCTCATTCGTGTTCAAAAGCAAATTGTACTTTGTTTTACATCTTGAATCTTTCTATTGGGAGTGGGTAGCATAGATTATCATCAGTCCTCTGGAATCATAATTGGTCATTGTATTGATAAGATTCTTAAGGCTTTCAAAATTGTTTTTTACAATCTTGTTATCATTGTATAAATTGTTCTTATTATTCTTCCTGCTTCATTTTGTTCATACAAATCTTCTTAGATTTCTCTGAATGTGGGTTTAGCATTTTTAAAGGTATATTTGTTTAGTCATCCCTCAACTTAGTATTTAGTTCTTTGTCACTATAAAACTAATGAATGTTCATAATGGAAAATGAAAATTACTCAGTTTCATAAAGAAAAGCTCATGTTATATTAACTTTCTTTTTTTTTGGATAAACATATATAATGCATATTAGCTAAGTATCTGATATTATTCATGTAAAGAAAATGGAGAAATAAGGCTTAGGAAATGATGCAATGATATGAATTCAGAATTGGTTAGATGGGTAAACTTAAAAACTAGTCATTAATGCTTCAATATCACCATGAAAGGATGTATGCAGTGGAGTGCCAGAAATATGTATTTGGCCCTATGCTATTTAACATTTTAATCAATGCCTTAGATTAACAGCATAACTAGTATGTTCATCCAATTTCTACATAATGCAAAATTGGGAAGCATAGTAACATATTCAAAAAGATTTTAATAGGCTGGCACATAGGGCTGAATCTACTAATATGGAATTCAATAAAGAAAAACAAAAAAATCTTATACTTAGATTTTTAAAAATCTAATTCACAAGTATAAAATGGCAGAAGCACAGTTAGAAAATAGTTTTGTGTGAAAAGAAAAGGGGATTTAGTAAAATTAAAGTTCAATCTGAGTCAGCAGCGTGACATAACATCTAAAAAATGCTATGTGCCATCTGAAACTGAATTAGGTTTCTAGGAATAAGGAAAAGTAGTGTCATTATATTTAGCATATTTGGAGTGCCTGAAACTTAGCACTCAATGAATAAATTGCTCATGATTGATTGAGTTCTGGGTACCATGGTTTAAGAAAGTCATTGATGAACTAGAGTAGAAATTCTTAACCTTGTTTGTCTCATTTGTCTCTTTTTGACCACTTGATAAAGTCTATGATATAATCATCAGAATGTATTTTTAAATGCATAAAATAAAAAACATAGCTTTGTTTTACAAAGAAATTCTACCATATTCAAATATTTACCAAAACATTTCTTTAAAAAAAAAATCCATAGACCCCTTTCGAGAATGCCCAGGAGAAAGCAACCAAGATAGTGAAAGGTTTTGGGTCCATATCATATGAGGATGGGTTGAAACTATTGAAGTAGAGAATCCTTAGGAGGATAATGATAGCTGTATTATACTAGAAGGGCTGTCAAGTGGAGGTTTATTTAGAGATTTTTCTCCTAGAAGGAAGAATTAGGTGCAAAGTATGGAAGCTGTAAAAAATATAATAACAACAACAACAACAACAAGAACAAACAAACAAACAAACAAAAAAACAGATTTAGGCTTAATGTAAGGAAGAACTTTTTAGTAATTAGAAATGTCCCAAAGTGAAGTGGGCTACCCTCAGTGGTGGTTGGTTTTTCCCCTCTTTCGAGGTCTTTGAGCAATTTGCTTGATTACTTCTTGCATATATTGTGGGGATTCCTTCCTACTTGGACTAAAGGGCCACCAAAGTTCCTTTCAATTATTAGATTATCTGATTCTGTGATCTTTTCCTTAAAACTCTCCTCCAAAACTTGTCTATTTCCTTCCACAGCACCATTTTTTCAGTCTCCCAGCTCATAATCTTGAAGTTATTTTGGGTTCTTCTCTCTTCCTCCTTCCACAATCCACTTATTTGCCAAATCCTATTGTTTTTACAATCTAGTGCCTTCTCTTTACTCCCACAGCAATCACCTAAAACTCAGATTTTCATCTCTTTTCCCCTGGACTACTGCAACAAGCCCCTAACTGTTCTTACCTCTAATCTTCAAAATCTTCATATTCATCTTTTTTTCCCCCCTCTGAGGAAATCGGGGTTAAATGACTTGCCCAGGGTCACACAACTAGGAAGTGTTGTGTCTGAGGTTAGATTTGAACTCAGGTCCCCCTGACTTCAGGGCTGGTTCTCTATCCACTGCACCACCTAATCAAATTCATCTTTTACACTACTGACTAAATAATCTTCCCAAAATATCACTATGGTGACAATTTATTGTCATTTAATTGTTTCATTCATGTCCAATTCTTCATAACCCCATTTGGAGTTTTCTTAGCAAATTGAAGTGGTTTGACATTTCTTTCTCCAGCTCATTGTGCATTTGAGGAAACAGACAAATAGGGTAAATGATTTGCCCAGAGTCACACAGCTAGTATCTGAAGCTGGATTTGAACTCACTATTCTGGTTGCTTTCCCCTGGGCATTCTCTAGTCCTCAATCTTGAAAGGAGTCTATGAATTTTTTTTTTTTTTAAGAAATGTTTGGTAAATATTTGAATATGATAATTTCCTTTGTAAAAAAAAGCTATGTTTTTTTTATTATTTTATGCATTTACAAATAATATTCTGATGATTATATAGACTAATTTCAGGCCCAGTGCTTTTTCCATTGAACCACTTGGCTGCCTCTACATTCTAATCAAATTAGACTATTTACTGTTTTATGTTGTTGTCATGCCTTCTTTCCCCATATTTTTGTTCCTTTTATTCCTCATGCTAATAATCCTTGTCTGAAAGAAACTGTCCTCCCCACATCCCATCTCTTTCTATTGAAGTCCCTCCATTTCTTCCCCTCAAGGTCCAATTCAGATGCCTCCTCTTCCTTAAACCTTGACTATCACTATCTCCCTCCATCTTCAGGCTATATCTTTTGATTGTGATTTTTCTCCTCTTCAGTTTATCCTTGTGCTTTGCCTAGTTATATAGGCAGTTATTTTTGTACTTGTCCTTTCCTACATTAGAGAGTAAGCTCTTGGAGAGCAGAGCCTATGTTCTATCTATCTTTGTATTCCCAGTGCCAATGTCAGTGTGCAAGCATATATGCTAGGATTAGGAAGGATTATTTTGGGAAAAGGTGATATAAAAAAATCAAAGATAATGCAAACAAAAAATAAATTTAAAAATGTTGACAAAGTATCATAGAATCTATGAAATATTTTTGTGCATGTTGAAGTGAGATAAATCACATTGGAGAAAATCAAATTTTGGTGAAATCTCTACACTGTGCTCCCTTTCTGTAATCTTTAGACATGCAATCATGCTTCTATTATCTGTGTTCCTCCCACATTTGGGGTGAGTCAAAGTTGAGGAAATTAGTTCCCTTAGCACAAATAAAATCTGTCCTATATCTGCAACTCACCTCTTCCATTTCCCCAAAACAATATGCGCTGCCAATGCTTGGTTAGTGATCCCAATGCTATGCATACATGTCCCTAACAGGATATTGAACAGCCAGTTTCAAATGACTGGTCTCCTGGGACAGAGAAGACCAGATCCCAGATGACAGGTCCATCTGACCTTTTTTCTTGATGAAGAGTCTGACAGAGCTGCAGACAAGTATGCACACACATCCTGGATAGTTTCATGCCCTGAAAATTCCCATCTCTCTGTGTGTCTGTCTGCCTTAGCTTTCCCGTGCAGGACCAGCACGAGTTGCTGGGCTTTTCCCCCCTACTCTGGACAATGCTATAATAGGTGCTCAATAAATACTTGTTGATTGACATTGACTGAACAGTACTTTTGGCATGTGACAAAAGTAAATCTATTTTGCAAGACCATTTTAGGAATTTTCCATGTACAAGTGACTAATGTTACTTGTCAATTTGGAAATGTTATGAGAATAAGGACAATCTAAATAAGTGATGACTCTACTTTTCTCTAATATTTGAAAGTTCACTTTCATTGACTTATATTTAATCTTTTTATTTTAAAATTTTTTAATTCTCAACTTAGTAATTATCAATAAAAAATAAAAAGAACATAAAATTGATTACTTACAATTTTTCAAGTACAAGTACATTCAAGTACAAATTTTCAAGTACTCATTTTAACAACAAAAAAATCCAGCAAAATCTCAATTGTTATCCCAACTAATCCCTTTTTCTTTCTTCATTATTATTATAGAAGTGATTCTGTCTTAATTCTTTTTTCTTTATTCTGCAATAGTTCCCAATAGTCCTTCTTTATATCCTTCACATTTATCTTTTTTTATAATTTGTTGTTTGTTGTGCTAACACCCTAAAGCCCATCACTGAATTGTTAAAATGTTACTTCACATAAATTGCAGACAATCCAGAGGAATGGTTTAAGAAGAGGGATAGGACTGGAAAAATCATGATTCCTGCCTCCTATTAATTGATGTGTTCTGACATGTTGACTGCTATCTACAGTTTTTTTTATTTCTTATTAGTAAGGATAGTATATATATATATATATATCCCCCTGAGGCTGGGGTTAAGTGACTTGCCCAGGGTCACACAGCTAGGAAGTGTTAAGTGTCTGAGACCAGATTTGAATTCGGGTCCTCCTGAATTCAAGGCTGCTGCTCTATCCACTACGCCACCTAGCTGCCTCGATAGTAGTATATTTTTAATAGGATATTCCTTGAGCTTTCCACTTACCTATTTCTTAGGCTCTAAGAATGCCAAGGGTATCTTCAATCAAAAGTGTGCTAGAACCAACTCAGGCTGGCCCCGAGAATTGATTGTTAAATTTTCAGTTTGCACATTTATTCCATTGAAATACTACAACAACAAGTACTACAAATCAGGCTTTGTTTTGTTGATTGTCTAAAATCTAGACTTTTAAAAATGGGGAAAATGTCATAATGCAGATTAAACTTAAAAGTGCATCTGGCTGTACATTTCTTCCCCCAGAACCATAGTTGTTAAAACATTTAACAGCATACCACTGCTTCTAAGCCTCAGGTTTCCACAGGGACTTAATAAACCCAATCTTTGCTCCCCACCAACGTCTCTTCCTCTACCAGTAATTTTGATTCATTGTAGTAATATTACCAAACTCACAGAAATTTGTTAGTCTCTATTCTTTAAGTGAGAGGTAGCCCCATGTAAAGAAGTCAGTCTTGTGGTGAAGAAGACCTATATTAAATCCTGCCTCTGAACCACAATAGCTCTTGCCCCTGAGAACATCAGGTTCAACACCCATGAAATAATAGCACAGGATTCAAAAATAAAACAATCATGAACACAATATTTACTCTAATTCTTAGCAATTGGCATTACTAAGCTCATGGAGCAGGTGAACAACACTTATTATTTCCAAAACTTGTGATTTACACATACATAGGGGAATCATTGTGGCTTGTTGCAAAGAAACTTGGATTTGCTGTTCCAAGATCTAGTTTAAGTTAACTAGCTGTTTAAATCACAAGTCTGTTTTCTCCTTGTAAAATGACAGAATTGGACTAAATGCTCTCTCAAGTCCCTTACAATTCTATGAAACTATTATATCATCATTTCTGGTCACAATACTATCCAGAGTCTAGTTCAAACAATTGATTTTTTTTTTTTTTTACTTACTAAATATCATGGTTACAAAAACATCAGTAGCCTAAAAGTATTCCTCTTCCCTCTCTTCTTTGTTGATTCCCCCTCTCTCTTCTCTTCAGTTTTGAAGAGTGCCCATTAGGGTTAGGAAATTTTCCAAGGCACACACCAGAAGAGAACATAATGGTTTAGTTTTACCAAGGGACCGAGTATCATTTCAGTAGTTTTAGAATGAGTGTTTCAGGTTTTTTAAAAGTTGGTGACTATGCCAATACCTCAGATTTTTTTTTAAACTATTGTTGTATGGTATGGGGCATTTTCATGCTGAGCTGAAAGGGCAACAGAGATAATCCACTAAAAGTCCCATCAGAAGACAGTTTGCACTCCATCATTCCTTACAGCACTGCTGGGACTTCTGCTCCCAGTATCTCTTAGATTAGCCCTCGGCTATTTTTACACTGCCCTTGCATTAAGAGAGGAAACACAGGATCAACAGCTCTGTGTAAAATCCCATGCAGGGTCTAGTGTGAAGATACAATTATCTGCATCTCCTAAGGCATTGGGAATTAGGAAAACAACTATTTTACTAATCTTAGCTTTTCCCTAAAGTCAGTTCATTTTGGTATGAGACATCATATCATGAATTGAGATTCATTGTTAATACATCCTCATAAGGTAGGTAAAAATAGGAATGATGCCTCCATTTTGTCAAAAGTAGGGCAAAAGATTCTATCCTGAATTCTCCCCATCACACCAAAATGTGACATTTGACATTAAAAGACCTGAAATCTGCTTTAGGAGTCTTCCTTTCCAATCTCTTTATAGTAAAAATGAGAAAATTAAATCTGAGAAAAATTCCACCTCCAGAGCCCTTTCCTATCACAATGCTTCGCCAAAATGGTAGGGAAATTAAGGCCTGAAGTGAAGGGACTTTCCTAAAGTCTCTTGACACACATACATACATACTGCTCACATGAAACGTCCTTCTCATTTACTCAAATCCCATCAGTTTGAACCTTACCTCCCAGCTAGAAATGCTCTCTCTCACCTGGAAATTTCTCCTATGCTTTGATCATCCACAACATTTCTATGTTCATTTTATGATTTACAGTTCATATGAAAAGAGAAAACTCCACAAGAAAGCAGGCCAGGTGTTTTAAAATGAGCAAGGGCTCATTTTTGCATGTGCTTTACACAGTAGCTTATATCTAGTAGGATCCCAATTAAAAGAAACTTTATGATGAAAAAGAATGACTTCCTGGACACTGGAAAACCTTCTGTTAGAAAATTGAAAATACCCTTGGTACTTAGTCATCTTGGAAGATTTAGATTTATAAAGCTGCAAAGGATTTTGAAGATTTTCTATTTCAACTTCCACATTTTATAGATAAGGAAACTGAGGTTAAGTGGTTTGACTTAGATTACACAGGTAGTAACTAGCGCTGGCAACAGAAAAATTCATTGCAACATTGTGAAATACATTCCAGATATTTAGTTCTATGACTATTTACTAATTGTACTTCACAGTCCAATTATCAAAAACAAAATTATTTTTAAAACCACTTCTCCCATGGATGAAAAGAACCAGAGTTCTGTAAATTCATAAAGTTGAATGCTCACAATAACATTTTAACACCTTTAAAAAACTTTTAATGTTACTATACATCTCTTTGTAGCCAATTATTTTATAAAATTTGATATCAAGTAAATAAGATGTTGAAACAATATTTATAGTTTTCCCATGAAACCATACTTTTGTTGTTTAGATATTAAACATACTTTTGATGAATGGTACATTTTTCCAAGTCTAGCTTTGGGGAGAGCCTATACATTTTCTTTTTAAAAGATTTTTATACTCTTTTGTTTTCATATTACTTTAATTTCCCCTTATGTCCCTCCTGCTTCCTGCTCCCAGAAATCCTTTATAACAATTTATTTAAAATAAAATAGGAAGAGAAAAATTCTGTAAAACTAATCAATACATTGAAAAAACATTGCATTATTCCATACCTAGAACTCTCCTCCCCTTTAAAACAAATGGAGATGCCTTATATCTTTTCTTTGAAGCCAACCTTGTTGTCATTTTGACACATTCATTTTTCACTGTCTTGCGGTTATTTCCCATTTTCATTGCTGGTTTTGTTTTCTTTACTTTGCTATACTTTGCATCAGTTCATGTAAGTCTTTTCATACTTCTTTTTATTTCATCATGGCTGTCATTTCTTATAGCACAACAATAATAACTTTTATACTATATTATTTGGAAAATGAAGGTTTGATTCCTACACTTCAGTTCTAAGATTTGAATGCTGTGTATCTCACTTAACAGGATCTAGTAGAGTTAAGTAGGTGTGAAACACTGCCCTCTACTGGATCTTTATGGAATTGGGCTAGCACTGTCCAGAATCAAGAAGTTGATTTTAAATTTGGTACTCTGATTTCAGTTTATATGCAAAATGTAAGTGATGACAACATCAGTGAATAGGGTTCAGTTCTTATTCTCAAAGGAGCTAAATGTCACTTTGTCTAATGTAGTGTTTCCTATAAGAAAAAGAATTCTTATATTCCTACAAGAATAGGAAATGTGAAATAAACATTTCTAGGATAATAACAGTTCAATATGGAAGAAAAAATTAAGGATACAAAGTCCTTATGTAATGCTTTTCTGCTACATCTATGACAGAAGTTAGAATGAGAATTCTCCACCCAAACCAATTCTAAGCTCAAAATGATGTGCATGCTATGTGTATATATGCCTATATTATGTGTAAATTATTATTAAACTTTTATTTCATTTCATTTAACATTTATTTTCTCTTCTTCTCATGTCCTCTCCCATTTGTAGAATAGGAAAAATCAAAATCAAAATCATACATTATATATATATGTATTTACTTCAAGAATAAGTGCTCTCAAAGGATTTGAAAGTAATTCTCATTTCTCATAGTTACCTTGTAGTGAGGTAGAAAGTATAAATGCAATTATACTCATTTTACAGACGAAGAAACTGAGGCTCAAAAAGTAGAAGTGATTTTTCCCAAGGAATCTGTGACATCATAAATATGAGACAGAGGGGGGTTTCTTCAGTAACACAGATGCATCACAATCCCTCCATTGCCTCAGTAGATCTTAAGAAGTTGTTGTGGATAAATTGAAAATTCACTACCTGTTGGCCAACCTTCTAACAATATGTCTCTCCATCTAATGAGACTGGATTCAGACTCAAAGCCTTTCCTATTTTATAGAAAAGCTTGTATTCCCCTGGCATGGCCCTGGCCACTCCTTGCCATGAGAAAACAAGATTTAGTGGAAAATATATCTGAATATATTACATGTTATATACATATACATACATATCGTGGCCTTTATGGCATTTACTATCAAGTAAAAGTATGAAAGGTATGTATAAATATAGACATGTGTGTAAACATATACATATATGTGTGTACATACATACAATACAGTCTGCTAGGTAAGTTTACACATACACCATTTTTTGTAAGATTTAAGACCAACTTTTTCCTTTTGACAACCCTTAGGAAACCTGTTTTTGAGCCCAGTCATTTCTGTCAACTTAAACATCAAGGCTATTATGTGGGGAGAGAGAGAGAGAGTGTGAACGTTGAGAGAAACAGAGAGGTAAAGAGTATATATAACTCTTGAGTAAGACAGGAAAAAGAGAGGGAAAGAGAAAGAAAGACAGGGAGTGTGTGTGTGTTAGCAGTATATGCCTATACATATGTATACATTCTCTAGAAATTATCCTCTCTCTCACTAAAACATAATGAATGAATAATGAATTACTGACTGAGACACAGTAACCTTCATAATAGATGCTATATGGCTTATGGAACCAGAAGCAAATTTTATCAATAATGATTTTACAGACTTTACCAAAGAAGCTACATACATATGTTTTGATCCAAGGATGATACTAATAACTTACATTTATATTAACATTTCACAGTTTGTCTAAGTTTACAGATATATCACTTTTTCGTAGCTTCTTCAAACAAAGCCTCATAACTACTAATGCTAAAATTGTGATACATTTGATTTACTTCACCAACTTAAATAGTGTTTTTGCTGCTTTGGCCTAGCCTGCTTGGCTATTTTTACTTTGAGATGCTAGAGGTGCCAGACACCCTAGAGATGGCAGTAACAGGGTGGAGGAGATGTGTACAGGCTCCATTCAGCCTCACTCCTGAGCCTGAGTCTATAAATTGTCAGGAAAGCTGGTGACGAAAGAACTAGCAAGCAAAAGGCCAGCCAGATCTGCAGGACAGGAAGACTTTGTCATCTTTATGTTCTCACCCAATTCCACTTCACTGACTTTTTATGGAACTCAGGACCAGGAAGGACTTAATATTCTTTGGTTTCCAAGCTCCCTCTTGCTCTCCTTGGTGATATGTAGTTTTGGACTTTTCAGATGATGAATTTATAGAGTGGGGCAGACTCTTATTCTGTTCTGCACATTCCTGGCCTAATCTAAGCTGGTAAACCACTCCTCATGGCAATTTTGAAGAGAAATCTTTCTAAAAGTTCATGAAGCTAAAAGCATAAAGACATAGTTTGTATAGTTCCATAGTGACATTTTATACAAGATTGCATTTTAATCCAGTAATACTATCAAATTTATTAAGTAGTAATGAATAAATCTATAATTTTTTTCTTCTCATTCCATCTTTCTTTCCTTTTAAGTCTCTTCAATCTAGAACTCAAGGCATTCTAGATGGGAGGGAAGAAAACAGAAGTGTCTAGCAAATAAATGAAAGCAGACCCAGAGGTACTCATAACTGCTCAATAACAACAGATCTTGAATCTGGGGATCTCAGAATTTCACAATCTTTGTAAGCTTCCCAAGCCAATGTTTCCTTTCACATCTTCTTTCTACCCTTATGAAAGAATTCTGGCAAAACCTAGGGCATTTCCATTTGAGGGACTGAACAATTTGAATAAACAAACCTGACATCCTTGTAGTTTGAACTGGCAGCACTGGCTGACCTCAAAGGAATAGAAGGTTCATAACTTGTTGTCAAAAAGAAAGATGGTCTTATAAATCTTACAAAAATGGAAAAAGCCTTTTCTTTAGGATATAAAGTACAGTAGCCAGAAAAAGAGCGAGAGCAAGAAAAATAAGCAGTTTGTCTGTCAGTTCTCTGCGGTTGTATTTTGTGATGAGCTTTCGTCCCAACTGGATAGTTCCTGACATAGACTTAAATTCTTCATTCGCATCCAGGATAGTTCGAGAAGAATTTGCTGAAATGAAAACAGGATGCTGTGCTCAATAGATATCATGAACATAAACAAGGCTCTGGTTCTGCTGGCTAGACTGCTGAGTAAAGCACTGCACTAGAACTCCTGCCCATAGAGCTAAAACTAAAGCTGACAAAAGGCAGGAATAAGAGCATGCAAAACCTGGGACCTTTCTCTCATACCTGGCCTATCTGCTGGTAGCTTTTACTTTAAATGGCTTAAGTCACATGGCAACTTCTACTGGAAGTCAAGATTCAAGGAATCACTAGACTGCAACAGCAGAAAACTGTGATTCCTTTTCAGTTACAATTAGTTTTTGGTCTGAGGGAGAATAATAACTGTATCAGTGCTCTCCTGTAAAATGCTGTTTCAATAGCTCTTCCAAAATGAACTATTGGCTACAGATATTCCAATCACTCCAGAATTCCATTGCTCTTTATGCAATGTTATGATTAGAATGTATTTTGATGAATGTATTTCCACATGTGTTTCTCCTATCTTGTCTATTAAATCATAAACTTCTTGACAGCAAAGATCATGTCTTTTGTTCTACATTGCTCTATTATATAATTCAATATAGAGTTCACACTAAGAATGACACAGTCTAGTACATGATTTATCATTTCAGAGAGTGATTCTGGGGACAAATTATAAGTGTGCCTATTAATTGGCCTACTAAATGATGTGGTAGGGGAAAAAATAGAACTTAAAAAGAGTAATTGAAAAGACTTTCCTTTTATAATTTTCTTGGGAGTGAAAAATCTGTTGCTATTCTGTATTGAAAATCAACTAAATGGTCTTTAACATCACCTTCTAGAGTTTCTAATTTTCTTACTTAAAAAAGAATTTCTTAATGAAATGCAAAATAGAAACACCAACAGTCTAGTCAACAGTTCTTAAAAACCATATTACAACTTCTTTCATCATTTTTAAACCTCCCCAAAACCACAGACAGCATGAGAAATTAGATGAAAACATATTTAAGAGACTCAGATCAATAACAATCTTAGGCAACTGATATCCTGGGAAGGAATGAGTTTCCTCACCTTTGTTCTGGTCTTACCTAAAATCTGCATGGCTTCCTCACTTTGGCGAACCTGCTGGGACATCATTCTGCTAATGCCCATCAAGCTTTCTGTGATACTACTGGAAGTCTGTGCTAGAGTCTCCTTAGTAGTTTTTCTAAAAAGAATATGAAAAATGTCATTGTCACAGTAAACTGGATTTCTAAAAGTGGGATTTAATATCTGAGAGCTCCAAGAAGACAGAAGCTACATCTTACCTAAACTTTTATGTTTTCTCCAGCAATTAATATATTTCCTTTAACAACTATTTTTTGTTCTCTGAATAACAATAGTTTAGAGATCATCTAAATCAATGGTTCTTAAACTTCTGTTCTCAGCATCTTTATACTATTAAAAATTATTGAAGATTTATCCAGAGTTTTTTTTTTTAAAGTGGATTATATTTATAAATATTGACTATATTAGAAATAAAAACTAATTTTGAATTTGCAGACTCTCTGAAAGGGTTTCAGAGATCCCTCTCAGGATCTTCTGGACTACATTCTGAAAAGCATCAGTTTAAACCGGTGGTATCCAATTCAAACAGAAATGGATCCCTATAGGTAGCATGTTGCCTTAGAAAACCTCAAAGTAATAGTATCTATATTGTATTGTATTCTTAAAAATTTTATTAAACACTTCGCAATTATATTTTAATCTGGTTCTGGTAACACTCTGGAGTTTTTAAGGACTTGTAGTCTTTCTGAGTTTGCTACTTCTGATGTATACTACTAAAATAGTACATGGTAAGAGCCTTATATAAAAAGATAATAAAAAGGATTAATACCTTTGCCTCATGTCACCTCCTTGAAGAAGTTCTGCTTTTTCTAAATTGTCAATTGCAATTTTACAAGCAAGATTTGCTTTCCTCCATGCAGTCTGATTGCTGGAATCAAAAAGATATATGCAGTTGTTAGTGATAATGAGCTGCCAAGTCTTTCAGTGAATAGAAGAAAATCATGCAAGACAATAGTAGGAGCTTGGTGTCCTTGCCCACATCTCACTCTAAGCCCATTCACATGAGATCATTCTGCATCACTGCAGGGAAGAGCACAGAATCAGCATCTGAAGGCTTGTTCCTCTGTTGTATCATATAACATGAAAAAATGATAAAAGAGAAAAAAATCCCAAAGATCCATCATATTTCATAATGTTGAGTTTCATATGAAACTCACACTATTGTGCTACCATCACTAGAGAACAAGATCACAGGATTTAGAATGGGAAGGGTCAGAGACATAAAGAGTCTAATCACTTATTTTTATTGTAGAGAAAGTCCTTGGACAAACAGCATTAATTGCTTTTTCAGATAATGGTGTGGCTTTGCAATGGTTTATCCACATTTTCTCATTCAAACCCCTTTTTGATCAAGTGTTTAAATCTACAAAAATAATATACTAATTTAAAGCTATAGTCTCTGAATATTAGAAAAATTAAATACCTTATTTGGGAATCAAATTTGGGATTCTGACAACAAACTCAAACTAACTGGATTAACCATTATAATTTTACAAAAATTTATATTTAAAAGTGTTTGAAAATAAATATGGCTAAAAATTACCATAGGTTCACATTTTAATAAAGCAACTACTCCATTATGACACCTTGTTTTTTTCTTTCTTCTATAATTTACTCAATTACATTTGCAAAGTGAAGGCATTTTCTATCAGTATGGGGATGAAAGAAACTCATGTGATATACAAACACAATTAAGTCTCACCAAATAACGAGAAGAAAAAGAAAAAGTAATGTTTACACAATTAACTATGTATCAGATACTGTGCTAAGTGCTTTACAATTATTATCTCATTAGATCCTCAGAACAATAATGTTATTCCCATTTTACAGAGAGGAAAACTGAGACAAGCAGAGATTAAGTGACTTGCCCAAGTCACACAGCTAGTAAGTAAGGTAGAATTTGAAATTAGGTCCTCCTGTGTTTATCCACTATGTCATCAAGGTGTCATCCAGGTGTCCTAGCACATGGACAAAGTTGATCAGTGAATTAATCCAACAGAACTAATATAGATGCAACATGTGAAGGTAATGATTTCACTAACCTGAGCATTTGCTTCTTGTGATTCTCAACTTCTTGGAGCAAAACTTGTTTCTCAGATTCTTTATCCTGTTCCTTAGCCATCTGCTCAAGTTCCTTTAAGTGAAAATAATTGTAAGTGAATATATATATATATATATATCTCCCCCCCCCCCCCAGGCTGGGGTTAAGTGACTTGCCCAGGGTCACACAGCTAGGAAGTGTTAAGTGTCTGAGACCACATTTGAACTCAGGTCCTCCTGAATTCAAGGCTGGTGCTCTATCCACTGCGCCACCTAGCTGCCCCCTGTGAAAATATTTTAAAGCTAATTCATTTGTTAAAAACACATAAAATGTATCCCAGTTGTGGAGTTCAGAAAATATTGGACACTTCTGACAATTGAGTTGAAAGCAGATATGTATAATGTACTTACTGAATAACAATCAACAAAATATAAAAGATAATTGGTGACATAAAAAAGTTCACAATTTTATTCCATTTGTTGCTATCCCAAAAATTGAAAATTGTAATTTATCACTGTTTCTTTGAGAGTTCCCTCCTTAAGTTAGTGTATGACATATATTCACTATACAAATAAAAATGAATTAAAATGAATAGACAATGAATTGACAGTTTACTGGATAAAGAATTGGCTTCAGTGTCCAACAAGACTTAGGTTCAAGTCCCAACATATTAGCCTTTAAGATTAAAAGTTGTAGAGAAAGTGCCTGCTTTAATTAACATGCAGAGTTTCCTTATATTCAACTTCTTGAAATTATGGCTCCAGTCTCTATGCCTATCCTTAAGAGAATGCCATAAAACTAGTGTTGGGAATCTCTGGTCTAGAAAGTTTTGCATCTATTATATGCCATCAAAAATTCAATGAAAAGTGTATTTCCCTGTCACCCATACTGAGTCTTTATGGCCCAAGTCACCTCTCTTCTGTTCACTTGAAAAAACAACTTTCAGATTCACTGTAACGATGGAAGTCAATGTTCACTTTAAAGAGCCAGAAGGGACATCATCTCATTCAACCCCCTCATTTTATAAACAAAGAACCTGAGGCCTAGTAGGGAAGTAACTTGCCCAAAGTCATATAGCAAGTTGGCAGTGGAATTCATGTGGTCCAAAGGATGTTGTTATTATGCTAATTTATCTCTTTATGATATATGAGATTTTTTTGGGATCAATTTCCCAAACATTTGAATGTCTGAGTTGATATTGTATTGGCTTGGGGCAGCTAGGTGGCACAGTGCTTAGAGCACCAGCCCTGAATTCAGGAGGACCTGAGTTCAAATCTGGTCTCAGATACTTAACACTTCCTAGCTGTGTGACCCTGGGCTAGTCACTTAACCACAGGCTCAGGGGGAAAAAAAGAAAAAAAAAAAAAAAAGGATATTGTATTGGCTCAGGAGTTACTTTCAAAACCTGACTTTCTTCTGCTTTCCTTCAACTAATGCTGAGGACTAACTAAGCAAGCAGGACAAAGAAGGAAAAAGTTAGCCATGAGGAACTGGGGACCCTTCACCCTAAAAACTGAAGAGAAAAACCCAAGGAAAAAAAAAGGAAAAAGGTATAAAACAGACACAAACCATCTGACTTACAACAAATCAATGTGAGTTCTAACAAAGTTGATCATATAAGCTCTCTAAACCTCAGTTTTGTCACCCAATAAATGATACATTGGTACTGGATGAACTCCAAACTCTCTTTGCTCTAAATTCTTGGTTTAAAAGGGCTGCTGCTACACCAAGCCAATAAAAAGACATGAGCCAAGCAGAATCGCTTTTAAATGGGAACAGACCAGAGAACTTGAGGTAGTTCTGGGAATAGAAGGGAACTGAAGACAACTCTTCTAGCTCACTCCCATTCACAAACATACAGATTCTCAAATACATAATAAATCAACATTTACTATACACTATTCTGTGTATAGTATACTATATACTATATATGTATACTATCCTTTATCATGGTAATTCTTTAGAGTTTCATTTTTCCCAACTACTTCAAAAATCTTGGTTGCCAAGAAAATTCTGGCACTGTTTATGGTTTTTTTTTGGGGGGAGGGGAAAATGAGGGGGAGTAAGTCAAACATTAGCATTGATATATGACATACCAAACATCCAAGAAACAAGTCTTCTATCTATATGCTAATTCTAGACAAAAGTAGGTTAGAGATATCTGGGAATTAGCAGTACAAAATATAAAGAATGAAGGTGTCCAACTTGGTTTTAGAACAGGAAGGCTGTTTCAGATGGCTGTTATTTTTTACCTTATTTGTAGTAAGTCAATATAGAACTGAAATCACTTAGATTTTTGCTAGTTTATAAGGAGGTTAACCATTCTAAACCTTTATCCCCATCCCAGCTGGTCTCCAGAAAACAGCTATCTTTATTATAATACACCAACAGGCCCCCAGTTCAGGGGTTGCTCACCTGTATTCTGAGGCGTAAATGGTGAAACTTCTCCTTTACTTTGGCATTCAGTTCTGTAAGTGTGCTCAATGGTCCCGAACAATCCCGAATATCCTAAGAAACAGGGGAGATATGAGTGCTTTCTTTTCAATGAAGCATCTTCTGTTTCTTCATTTGTAAAATGAGCAGGTTGCTCTACATCAGTGGTCCAGGTATCCACAGGGATTCCTAAGACCCTTTCAGGGAGAGAGGGGGGGGTTTGAGATCAAGACTATTTTCATAATACTAAGCTGTTTTCATTTCTAACACAGTGTGCATAGGTAAATATGACTCACATAAAAGCATTTTAGGAAGGATGATCCTCAGTCATTTTTTATGAGATAAAGAAGTTCTGAGAACCAAAAGTAAAAGAATTGCTGGTCAGAGAAACTTCTGAGGACTCTTCTGCCTCAAACACACTATGACCACTGACCTTTGCAGTGTCAACTCTACCCAGCTCGCCTCCTCTGAGGCCTTCAAAGGTCTCTGGCCATGATTTCTTGAACCTATAGTTTAATAACCAGTAGCTCACTCAAGAACAGCCACATGTAATCTTAAAAGCCTTTATTATACCACTCACATAATGCCCTGCCTTGTCAGTTCCCTAGTGAACACCTGGTCTGAAGACCTACATGTTCACTACCAAACTCCTTACCTCTCTCGGCTATCCATCAGCTTGGCTTGGCTACCCCAGGCTAGGGAGCCAGGTTAAAGAGCGCCAGATTAAAGAGAGTGACTGCTGTCTGCAGTGGGCTTATAAAGGGCCTGTGAGGTCTCACACACACCAACCAGCGAGAGAGCTATCACCCATTACGAAGCTATCTCAATATGGACAGGATCCCCCCACAGGGCAATCCTATATCCACAGAAAATACTTCTGGGCCACTCAAATCTCCTGTTGCACTATGGTGCCGCCCATTTAAAGGACCCTTATAAATATATAGTACACACAAGTGTCTGCAGATTTATGAGCACTTTCTTCACAACTCTTCACATTATTATTGTTTTTATTTTTCAGATGAGAAACCAAGACTCAAAACTCAGAAAAATAAAGTGACTTGCCTAGACAGGTGACATAAATAATGGCTTTCAACCTAAGCACAGTGCTTTTGCCACTACAAAATAAGACTTGTAAGTTTTTTGAAAGTGAAAGCAACTGATTGGAATGCAATAGACTACATATCACAAAGAAATCGGTATTTAAAAAATGAATATTATAAATCCCTTAAATGGCACAACATAAAATATTAAAACTAAATAGAACATACAAAATCTTCATGAATTGCAAAGAATCCACTGCAGTGTTTTAAATTATATTCTGAACCTAACCAACACCAAATAAAACAAGCATTACTATATATTTACAGTGAGGAAAAAAATAAATTACACATGAAATTGTGAATACATATAGCTTGCTTTTCCCTTGAATATATATTGCCTTCAACATATAATTTTCAAATCCGCCTTGCTTGTTTCTTGCTGGTCTGCTTTTTTTTTTTTTTTTCCTGAGACTGGAGTTAAATGACTTGTCCAGGGTCACACAGCTAGGAAGTGTTAAGTGTCTGAGACTAGATTTGAACTCGGGTCCTCCTGAATTCAAGACTGGTACTTTATCTATTGAGCCACCTAGCTGCCCCATTAGTCTGCTTTTTAATTCCCTTGTATTTCAATGGACCTCTCTTCTTTCTTTCCTTTTTTCTTCAATCCTAATGCTAACCCAACCCTACTCAAAATCCCTTGCAACTCCTTCTATTACCAACAAAACAACAACTAGGGATTGAAAGAAACAAAAGCTCATAACAAAATTGATTGCAATGCCATACAGAAGCTTCAAAGGGTATATTTCAAATTTATTTGACAGTTTTTTCTTTCTTGTGATTTTTTTTCCCCTTTTTGTTCTGATTTTTCTTGTACAATGTGACAAATATGGAAAAATGTTTAAAGGACTGTATATATTTAATTTACATCAGATTGCTTGCTGTCTTGGGGTAGAGGAAGGTAATGGAGAAAGGAAGAAAAATTTGGAACAAAAAATCTTACCAAAAAATGAATATCTTAAATGTATTTGAAAAAATAAAATACTATGGAAGAAAATAAATAAATGATCAGAAATATTGCCAAATATAGTTATGAGAACCACACTTCTCAGATTTTGAATCAACAGTCCTGAACTCAAATATATTGTCCCATTCAAAAAATGGAAAAAAAAAAAAGGCCAGTTACAGTTGATATAATTTTTTGATTCAGAAGATATAGTCACAATACTTAGAAGTTTATAAATTATAAAACTGAGCAACAGAGTGGCTATAAGAAAAGTGATTAAAAAGCATTTAGTTTCTTCATATTTGCTCACAGAGTCTGCAACTGTATTAGAAAATTATTCCTTTTCTAAAAAGTCAAAATTGATGTTGCTGCTGAGGATAACAAAGAGATGTATGGTCAGCATAATACAAATAATAACAAGATAGCTAGTACTTATATAGTGCTTATTATATGCTAAGCACTGTACAAGTACTCTCATTTGATCTTCACAACTATCTTGGGAGATGGATCCAGAACCAGAGATGATCTTATCTCAGTTATAGTTAACTAGTTAACTATAGTTAAATAGTTAACAGGGGTAATACTATTAATGCTGGAGTGAATGCATGCTCTATGCATTTTATTGTAACCTACAGAAATCAAATACAAAGAAACTACAACATACTTCACACACAGAGAGCTCACTCCAATCTAAGGCAGATCACAGAAGGATTCTCAGTGAAAATCATGCAAATGATATGTATTCCCCCTGTCCCTAGAATGTAGAGGAGATCAGAACTTGGTCATTTCTATATCAACTAGGTTACTTCTTGACAGTTTTAAGTCCATAAATACTCTCCCAAAATTAACATTTAGGCTGATGGCATTCTACACAAAGACTATTCCACAAAGGACAATGTCAGAGCATCAAAGAAGAGGAAATTGATAGTTGTTTCTTCAATTTTAGACACTTTTATAACATCAACACAGAAGATGGAATGAATCCCACCTCATCAGAGGCTTAGTCCAAAAATTTCCTGTTGGCATTGGCACCAAACAAAGCCCCACGGACTTCTGGCATCATCTGTTGAGCTATAAGATCCAGTCTACTTTCTAGGGTATTAGAAACTTTTATTTTACAATCCCCATTATAAATCTCAACACCTCCAGCTATTTCCTCTGGCAGGTATGCCTCTGGATCAACTTGGACATCAACATCTTTTCTGGTTGCAATCTTGTACACAGGAATTGCTTTTTGCACTGAAGCCTTCACCAGAGGGAGATCGCTTCTCTTACAACGAACAAGCATTCGTGGCTCCAGCAATTGGTATAAGAAGAACAAGTCCATCCAAAAGAACCTGATATCTAGCTGTATCTTTCACTACCTTGGAGAGTCTCACCTTTGCTTCATTTAATAAGTCTGAGATAAGATCATCTCTGGCTCTAATCATCTCTCAGATTTTGAATCAACAGTCCTGAACTCAAATATATTGTCCCATTCAAAAAATGGAAAAAAAAAAAAAAAGGCCAGTTAGTTGATATAATTTTTTGATTCAGAAGATATAATCACAATACTTAGAAGTTTATAAATTATAAAACTGAGCAACAGAGTGGCTATAAGAAAAGTGATTAAAAAGCATTTAGTTTCTTCATATTTGCTCACAGAGTCTGCAACTGTATTAGAAAATTATCCCTTTTCTAAAAAGTCAAAATTGATGTTGCTGCTGAGGATAACAAAGAGATGTATGGTCAGCATAATACAAATAATAACAGAAGATAGCTAGTATTTATATAGTGCTTATTATATGCTAAGCACTGTACAAGTACTTTACAAATATTATCTCATTTGATCTTCACAACTATCTTGGGAGATAGCTATTATTACTAACTCTATTTTACAGAAGAGGAAAGTGACATGGTTCTACTTGCCCAAGATCACACAGCTATTAAGTGTCTGAAGCTAGATTTGAATTCAGATCATCCTGAATTCATGTCCAAAGCTCTAACCACTACACTACTGAAGTAAGATATACCACTAATCAATGTGATCTGCAAGGAAGAAATGGTATGAAAAGACAATATTCAAATATATGCATCACTGGAAACAAAGGAAGTGGTCTGCAAAACAGCAAATGCAAGAGATGGACAGCTCTAGTACTGCACTCATCAGTAAGTCAACAAGAATTTTATAATCATTATGAGCTACGAACTGCACACTAAGGACATAAAAGAAAAGCTCTCTAAAATGTACCAATGACCTTGGTTCATCCTATCTTCTCCAGCAGATTGCTTACCCTTCACCATTGTTACTCTCTTATTTATCATCAATCTCTCCCTGTATTTTGGATAGTTTCATACTGTCTACATACCCTTGTCTCCCTCATTTTCAAAAAACCCATCATTTGATCCGTCCATTTCTGCCAGTTCTCATCCTCTATCTCTTCTTTCTTTTGCGGCTAAACTTTTGAGAAAACTGCTTACAACTGGTATCTCTGGCTCCTTTCCACTCACAGTCTGGTTTTCAATATCATCATTAAATTCTCCAATGTTACCAATGATCTCTTAATTGTCAGATATAATGATCTTTTCTCAATCTTTATGCTATTTGATCTCTAAGCAGCATTTCACAGTTCAATCACTCTCTTCTCTTGGATACTACCTTCTCTCTAGATATCTGTGACACTATTCTTTCCAGATTCTTTCCTGAATTGTCAGGCTTTTTCTCTGCTGGATCTTCATCTAGTTCACTCTCACTAACTGGCTTTCCTCCAAGGCTCAGTTGTGGGTCCTCTTCCCAGTGGTATTTCTCTAGGTAATCTAATCAGGTGAATCCCAGATTCAATTCTCATCTCTAAATTGATGATTATCTGATCTAGTCATCTATCCCTAATCTCTCTTCTAACCTCTAAGCTTACATCTCCAATTGCCTATTAGATAAATTGATTGTTCTACCATATCCTCTCACCCATCATATTTAATCTTTTCTCAAGGCCTGTCAGTTCTACTTTTGCATCATTTCTCTTACTGTCTCCTCTTCTCAGACACAGCCATCACCCTGGTCACCTCCTGCCTGGTTGGTTTTTCAAGTTAGTCTCCCTACTTTAAGTCTCTCCATACTACCAATCGAGCTTCCACTTAACTATTAAGCTGGTCCTCCTTAAATGTAGGTTTGACCATATCACTCCCCATTCAATAAAGTATGGTGAGTACTTGTAACTTTCTACCTTTAAAGTCTTCTTACATCTTACTCTCTCTCATATACTCTACTAACCTCTTTGCTGCTCTTTAAACAAGAAGGTTAAACTCACGTTCTAACTCCAAGCATTTCCACTGGTTGTCCCCCAAACTCACTCCATCCTCATTTCTCTCTCCTGACTTCCATCAAATCTCAGCTCATGTCCTACCTTCAAAAAGAATCCTTTATGAGTCTTACTCAATCTTAGCATCTTTCCTAGGAGATTATCTCCAGTTTATCCAGTATGTATCTTGTTTAAACAAGTATTTGCATGTTACCTCCCCCATCAAACCTAGAACTTGAGAACAAGAATATTTTACCCTTTCTTTGTATCTCCAGCCTTAGCAAAGTGTCTGGTACATAATTTGCATGAGGGAAGAGTAGCTGCCCCACTGGGGATCTAACTATCCAGTTCAATCTAGGTTATAAAACTTGATCCTTCTTTCTTTCCTCTCTTATTTCCTTCCTTCTGTTTTTCTTTCCTTTCTTTCCCCTCTTCTCTCCCATCTCTCACTCTATCAACATAAGGAATCATACTCTAGCCCAGTGATCCTCAAACTTTTTAACAAGGGGCCAGTTCACGTCCCTCAGACTGTTGGAGGACCGGACTATAGTAAAAACAAAAACTCACACTCTGTCTCCACCCCCCAGCCCAATTGCCAAAACTGGGCAGCCCCATAAATGTCCTCAGCCCTCAGTGGGAGCATCTGGCCCAAGGGCCGTAGTTTGAGAACCCTTGCATCTAGCCTGTGGGAGCTCTGACCAAAGGATTATAAATTTTGATGGCTGAACCCTTGAAAGATATCTTGGAGTTTACAGGTTAGATTTTTTTTTTTTTTTTTTTATGGACTGTGCCTTAAACCCAAATCACTCTGGCTCTCACTGATTGGCCAAAAATGGGACCCAGCCTCACTTGGTCATTGTTTGGATTCTAAAGGCACAGAGTAATTATAAATAGCACTTGTTTCTGCTTAGGCTAAAAATCTTGAGCGTTCCCTCCCCCGATGACTTTATTTATTTATTTATTTTTTGACTAGTTAAAAAGGTCTTTCTTTGCCTCATTTTTACCCAAGCTTAGCGACTGAGTGGGCATTATCTCAAATAAAATCATACCTGGGAAAGACCTCAGCTAAAAAAGGTTAAGGCCTTTCACCCCATATCCTGGGTCATTTCTAAGTTGTTCTGATCTGTTTCTTGCCATTGGACCCAAATAGCTCCAGAAGAGAGAATAAGGCTGGTGACTTTGCAAAGCACTTCCTCACTGAAATCCAATTCACTTCAAATCATAACATCTCTACGTGAGATAATGATCCAGAATAAAAACTACCATAAGTTACCACCATTGCAATGGTTTCCCAACTGGTTCCAACGCCTTTTGTCTCTTATCAATCCAATTCATCCCCCACAAAGCTGCCAAAGTAACTTTCCTAAAGCGCAGTCAGACTGTGTCTGTCCGCATTCCCACTCCCTGACAATCTTCAGTGACTCCCTACTACCTCCAGGACTAAATGTTGGGCATTTAAGACTTCACCACCTGGCTCCTTCCTACCTTTCCAGTTTTCTCTCTTCCATGTATTCCATAACACAATTCCATTGGCCTACTTACTCCTCCCAAAATGTGCTCACTTTCTGTCTCCACATCTTTCCATTATTTCTGGAATGCTGCTCCTCCTCATTTTTGAAATCCTTTATGTCTTATAAGATGATGCTCAAAAGCCACTGTTAACTTCCCCTAACTCTCAGAGTTTTTTCTAATAGGGTTACTTTCCTTCTTCCATACTTCTTGTAGGTACCTATTTTTTTAACCTATTGTCTCCTCAATAAGTACAATACCCCATTGATAAATGGTCAAAGGATATGAACAGACAATTCTCAGGTGATAAAATTGAAACTATATCCACTCATATGAAAGAGTGTTCCAAATCACTACTGATCAGAGAAATGCAAATTAAGACAACTCTGAGATACCACTACACACCTGTCAGATTGACTAAGATGACAGGAACAAATAATGACAAATGTTGGAGGGGATGTGGGGAAAACTGGGACACTAATACATTGTTGGTGGAGTTGTGAAAGAATCCAACCATTCTGGAGAGCAATTTGGAACTATGCCCAAAAAGTTATCAAACTGTGCATACCCTTTGACCCAGCATTGCTGTTATTGGGCTTATATCCCAAAGAAATACTAAAGAGGGGAAAGGGACCTGTATGTGCCAAAATGTTTGTGGCAGCTCTTTCATAGTGGCTAGAAACTAGAAGATGAATGGATGTCCATCAATTGGAGAATGGTTGGGTAAATTATAGTATATGAAGGTTATGGGATATTATTGCTCTGTAAGAAATGACCAGCAGGAGGAATACAGAGAGGCTTGGAGAGACTTACATGAACTGATGCTGAGTGAGATGAGCAGAACCAGAAGATCACTATACACTTCAACAACAATACTGTATGAGGATATATTCTGATGAAAGTGGATATCTTCAACATAAAGAAGATCCAACTCACTTCCAGTTGATCAATGATGGACAGAAACAACTACACCCAGAGAAGGAACACTGGGAAGTGAATGTAAAATATTAGCACTACTGTCTATCTACCCAGGTTACTTATACCTTCGGAATCTAATACTTAATGTGCAACAAAAAAATGGTATTTACACACATGTTATTGTATCTATGTAACACATGTAAAATGTATGGGATTGCCTTCATGGGGGGAGGGAGTAGAGGGAGGGAGGGGATAATGTGGAAAAATGAATACAAGGGATAATATTATAAAAAAAATTTTACTCATGCATATATACTGTCAAAAAAAAATTTATAAATAAAATTTAAAAAAAAAAAAAAAGTACGATACCCCTAGAGGGCAGGGACTATTTCTGTATTTTGTTTTTTTGTCTTCAGACACACTGACTGATTTTGTCTCTGTAGCACAATGCAAGGTGGGCAGAATAAACATTGTGATTAGTGAGTCCTACAACCCCAGGCCGAGAGCAAACACCAAGTCTAGATAATTCTGGGCACTCCAGGTCTAGAGAGAGCACCAGGCCTGGATAACTCTGGCCACCTCAGGCCGAGAGAAAATCAGGTCTCAATAATCCTGGCCACCCCAGGCCGAGAGAGAGCACCAGGTCTGGATAACCCTGGCCACTCCAGGCCGAGAACGAGCCCAGGTCTGGATAACCCTGGCCACTCCAGGACGAGAACGAGCACAGGTCTGGATAACCCTGGCCACTCCAGGCCGAGAGCGAGCCCAGGTCTGGATAACCCTGGCCACCCCAGGCCGAGAGCGAGCACAGGTCTGGATAACCCTGGCCACCCCAGGCCGAGAGCGAGCCCAGGTCTGGATAACCCTGGCCAACCCTGGCCACCCCAGGCCGAGAGCGAGCCCAGGTCTGGATAACCCTGGCCACCCCAGGCCGAGAACGAGCACAGGTCTGGATAACCCTGGCCACCCCAGGCCGAGAACGAGCACAGGTCTGGATAATCCTGGCCACTCCAGGCCGAGAACGAGCACAGGTCTGGATCACCCTGGCCACTCCAGGCCGAGAACGAGCCCAGGTCTGGATAACCCTGGCCACTCCAGGACGAGAACGAGCCCAGGTCTGGATCACCCTGGCCACTCCAGGCCGAGAGCGAGCCCAGGTCTGGATAACCCTGGCCACCCCAGGCCGAGAGCGAGCCCAGGTCTGGATAACCCTGGCCACCCCAGGCCGAGAGCGAGCACAGGTCTGGATAACCCTGGCCACCCCAGGCCGAGAGCGAGCCCAGGTCTGGATAACCCTGGCCAACCCTGGCCACCCCAGGCCGAGAGCGAGCCCAGGTCTGGATAACCCTGGCCACCCCAGGCCGAGAACGAGCACAGGTCTGGATAACCCTGGCCACCCCAGGCCGAGAACGAGCACAGGTCTGGATAACCCTGGCCACCCCAGGCCTAGAGCGAGCCCAGGTCTGGATAACCCTGGCCATCCCAGGACGAGAACGAGCCCAGGTCTGGATAACCCTGGCCACCCCAGGTGAGTGATCATAAGCAGAACACTTCACATGAGCAGAAGACTCACTGAGCTCAACTGTAAAATGTAAGACGCTTGTTCAAGATCCTTTTAGTTCTATTTCTACCTGTTTCTATAGATCCAAGAGCAGCTCAAACTGAAGTTAGGAGAAAAGAATAGGGGGGGGGGAAGTGGGGCGGGGCATAAAAGACCAATAGAAATATAGATGGAGGGGAACCGAAGGCGAGTTCCAATGGAAAGCCGGAAAAGATTGTGGCGGCCCAATGAAAACGAAAGAGGGGCTGAAACCAATGGAATGGGGGAGGAGGAACTGCACCAATGAAAGGGGAAGGGGCGAGAGAGACCAATGAAAATGGAGGTGGGAGATGCAGGAGGAAACAACAGAAACATTAGAGGAAAGCGGGAGTGAAACCAACGGAAGGGGGGAGGGGAAGGCGCGAGAGACTCAGATCAAAGGGGGAGGGAGGGCTGGGGGTGGGGAAGGCTGGTTCGAGGGACGTGGTGCGGTCCGCCTAGGGCCTATACGAGAGGGGAAGGCCGAGGTTTTTCAGAGTTACAGTGAGAGGAAGGGTTGTTCGAGCAGGGGCCCGCTACCTGGATAAACGCTTTAACTTCCAAGTCGAATATGACAATCTCTTGGTTACACATCCGGACGTGGACATCCAAGGTAGTCGCCATCTTGGAGACCGACTACGGGCCTCCGTAGAGACCAAATCAAATTGCGTTTCCTTATTTACGCGTTCTCCCGACGCTGTTGCAGTGCCGTCTACAGGCAGGTCCCTGAAGACTCGGAGGATTCTTGGAATTAGGAGGGACCTTGGGTCCTCTGGAGCCTTACACCGTTTAGAGAGGAGGAGGCTGAGAACTTACACTTAGTACGTAGCACAGCTGGCGTTAGAAACCAGGAACTGGTGTCTTCCGATTTTAAATCATTCCAGTTTAACAACAAGCATTTAAGTGCCTACTGTGTGCGTGGCGCTGCGGGATACAGCGACAAAAAAATCCATGCCCTTTCAGTTTACAACCTGTAGCGGGCTGGAGGTGAACACAAAGTAAATCTAAAGCAATTGAGAAAGTTGGGGAAGCTTAATTCCTGAGCCGCGTCCGGTGGGAAGCGAGAGCTAGGCTATGCTTTGAAGAAAGACAGAGGTTCCGAGAGCAGGAGGTGAGGAAAGGGCGCAGATACTGGGGGCCGCCTGTGCAGCGGACAGGAGTGGGGAGACTGGAGTATCGGGAACAGGGACCTGCCAGCTAGCAGTTTGACTGGATTAGAATGTGTGGAGCAATGGGAAGCGAGCCTGGGAAAGTAGTCAGGAGACAGATTACGTGGGGTTTTCCGTGAAATTTACATTTATCCAATATAGGGATAAAATAGGGAGCAATAGGGACAGTGGAAGATTTCTGAGTAGATTTCACCTAGGAAAAAAAAAATTCAAATATGCAAATAGATAAATCTGGGAGGGTCAGACCTTCAGATTTCTGGCCAAAGCCGAAATGATTGCTATTTGAGCAAAAAGCACAGAATGGAGAGATGTGGTAGCAGTAATATCGAGCACTGGACTGGATGGAGAGATTGTGGGAGAGGAAGAACCAAGATTGACTTCAAGACAGTGAATCTTAGTAAAGGGAAGGAGGGTGGAAGAGGAATGAATTCTAGGGAAAATAAGATGATTCCCTTTTGGATAGTTTGAATTTGAAACAGTTTGGTAATACAGATTGTAGTTAAAATGAGACTTTAGGGCTGGCCATAAGATTTTAGAGTGATTTATATAGAGGTGATATCACCAAAAGAGATTATTTAGGGCCAGGACAGAGCCTTTTGATGGGAATGCCCATGATTGGTAGGAGGTAATTACTCAGCAATAGAGACTTTGGTAGAAGTGGTTAGACAAGAAGAGAACAGAAGTCTAGTGAAGAGATTGCAAGAAGAGGTCTGAGAGAACTAACAAAACAAACTGTTTTGTTAGTTGTCCCAACTAACAAAAAAAAGAAAGAAAGAAAGAAAGAAAGAAAGAAAGAAAGAAAGAAAGAAAGAAAGAAAGAAAGAAAGAAAGAAAGAAAGAAAGAAAGAAAGAAAGAAAGAAAGAAAGAAAGAGTGAGTTGAAGTAGCCATGGGCACCTCTATAACAAAAAAGTAATAGACATCCACTTTGTAAATGAAACTGAAGAAATCAGTAACAGCTTTACTGTTTACAGTAAACAGTCTTTGGCAGTAATCCGGTGGAGAAGTAATAGTTCAGTTGTGACAGCAACAACCCTTGGGAAAACAGCTTTTGATAGCTGCAAGGCAGGATTCAGTCTTAAAACTACAAATTTTTCCTAGAATATTCTTTTTGCCAAAGGCATAATAGTTTTTGTTTCTGGAGGAGTAGGGGGGGGACACTTATTCTCATTTACTTTGCTATTATGTCTTTTTTTTCCCCCCTGTGGCAATTGGGGTTAAGTGACTTGCCCAGGGTCACACAGCCAGGAAGTGTTAAGTAACTGAGACCAGTTTTGAACTCAGGTTGTCCTGATTTCTAGGCTGGTGCTTTATCCACTGCACCCCCTAGCTGCCCTGCTATTATGTCTTAATTAAAGACTCTGCTATTTAATTTATGGCTCTTTATCTATTCATAGGAATCTAGGGAATAGAACTTGGTATAACCAACATGATCCAAAACAAAATACCCTGAATTCTGTGGGTAGTGATCTGTGTTGAATAATAAAATGCCTTTTTTTTTTTTCTTTTAGAGATGTTTCATGAAGTTGAGACTATGGCAACAATAGTATTCTCCCCATCATTAAGGCAAGTGCTTTTCCCCCTATCTTTAATGACCTTGTATATATTTATCTCTATATATGTTGAATTCTACCATTAGATTGTAAACTTCTTGAAAGCTGAGTCTGCTCTCCAAATAGCACCTAGCACAGTACCTTGCACAGGGTAGATACTTAATAATTTTATTGAATCTAATTGAACATAGTTTATTAACATTAGTTTTAATAAACTATTTGTTTCAGGGCTCTAAATATTATTCTTTCTTTAAAAATGGCTGAGGTTCAAAAACTTACTGTAGGCCAAAGGAATGGGATCTGGGAGATGACCCAGGGAATATAGAACTATTATTATATAGAATTTACATACCATGGTTACATTGATGACTTTTTAATGTCTGTTGTTTAAGAAGCCATAGACTTTTATAAAGCATTGAAAGGTAGCCTTTTGGATCCTCAAAGAGAAACCAAACAAGAAAAGATACACTCTAATTAACATAGTATATTTGCTAAAACAAGAAGCAGTATGAGATAATGGTTAGGGACCTGGCCCTAAA
This sequence comes from Sminthopsis crassicaudata, assembly GCF_048593235.1. Taxonomy (NCBI): domain Eukaryota; kingdom Metazoa; phylum Chordata; class Mammalia; order Dasyuromorphia; family Dasyuridae; genus Sminthopsis; species Sminthopsis crassicaudata. The sequence goes on along the minus strand of NC_133618.1, from coordinate 426,239,085 downwards.
TAATGTAAGATTATAAAATTATAAAGATTTGCCTTCAGGTCCCATATCTATCTGTTGGCTCTTGGTAAGTCATCTAATATTTCAGGACCCAAGACAATTCTCTTAAAGCTAAAATTGCAGAAGTACTGATCTTCATTGTCACTAGTTCCAATTAAAAATTGTCATGCAGAAATCATTTTTTGGCACTTAACAAAATGTTTATTGATATTTGTCAGTCCGTCCATGCGAAAAGCCTTTCTCTATACTAGTATTCCAACTATTCCAAGAGAATAGTTCACAAATGGTATCCTTGGCTTAATTAGGACCCTAAGCAGAACAATGGGAAAAAACCACTAGATTTGGAGTTATAAGACCTGAGTTTGAATATGGGCTCTGCTTCTACTACTGCTGGACCATGGGTAAGTCCTTTCTTCTTTCAGGGCATCAGTTTTTTCATCTGAAAAATAAGAGGGTTGAGTTCATCAGGTGAGTTGGCCACAAGAACCATTATAAAAGACCCAGGATCTTGCTTCCAGCAAGTTTTACAGCAATATATGTAGATTAGAACATGTTTGTATTTTTGTCTGAGGCAAGCAACAGTTATTTAAACACAAAGTGTGGGCTGGACTCCCACTGGAGAAAAGGGGTAAAGGGATTCAGAGTATGTCTCTACTCTCCTGGTTATTAGGAATAACCTAAATTTTTTCACTTTCTTTATCTTTCTTACTTTTTTGTAAGGTAACTAATATGGAAATATGCTTTGCATCACTTCATACATGTAATTGATGTCATATTGCTGTCCCTTTCAATGGGAGGAGGAGAGTGTGGAAGGAGGAAGAGAATTTGGAACTAAAATTTTTTTTAAATGAAAATTGAAAATTAATGGATTTTTAAAAAATGTTAATAAAGGAGGAACTTATGGCCAAAGAAAAACTAGCATTATGAAATACAAAAAAAAAGGATAATTTTGATTACATTAAATTAAAAAGGTTTTTCACACACACACACACACATACAAATCCAATGCAGCCAAGATTAGAAGGGAAGCAAAAAACTGGGGGGGGGGGGGGAATTTTATAGCCAATATTTCTGATAAAGGCCTCATTTCCAAAATATACAGAGAACTGACTCAAATTTATAAAAATATAAATCATTCCTCAGATAATAAATGGTCAAAGGATGTGAGCAATTTTAAATGAAGAAATTAAAGCTATTTCTAGTTATGTGAAAAAAAGATGTTCTAAATCACTGTTGATTAGAGCAATATAAATTAAGACAACTCTGAGATACCACCTCACACCTCTCAGATTGACTAGGATGATAGGAAGAGATAATGAAAAATGCTGGAGGGGACACTAATACATTGTTGGTAGAATTGTGAAATGATCAACCATTTTGGAGAGGAATATGGAACTATGTCCAAAGGGCTATAAAACTTCACGCACTGTATACCAAAGAGAAAATTAAAAAGAGAAAAGGACCCGTATGTGCAAAAATGTTTATAGCAGCTCTTTTTGTAGTGGCAAGAAATTGGAAATTTAATGGATGTCATTAGTCAGGGAATGGCTGAATAAGGAATGGTATATGAAGGTATTGGAATATTATTGTCTTATAAGAAATGATAAGCAGGCTGATTTCAGAAAATACTGGAAAGGCCTACATGAACTGATGCTAAGTGCAGTGAGTAGAACCAGAAGAACATTGTAAACTATAACAAGATTATGTGATGATCAACTATGATGAACTTGGCTCTTCTCAATAATTTAGATGATTCAAAGCAATTCCAATTGGCTTGGGGTGGATAATGCTAGTCACATCTAGAGAGAGAATGATGAAGATTGATTGTGGATTGAAACATAGTGTTTTCACTTTTCTTTTGTTTTCTTTTCTTTTCCTTTTTTTTTTTTTTTTTTTTTTTTTTTTTTGGAGAAATTGGGAATAAATGACTTGCCCAGGCTCACACAACTAATAAGTGTTAAGTGTATGAGGCCAAATTTGAATTCAGGTCATCTTGATTTCAGGTCCTAGACTCTAGCTGCCCTCTCGTTGTCTTTCTTGTGATTTTTCCTCTTTTTAGTCTGATTTTTCTGACACAGCATAACAAGTGAAAAGATATGTTTGATTGAATTGCATGTATTTGACCTGTATCAGATTGCTTGCTGTCTTTGGAGAGAGGAAGGAAAAAAAGGGAATTAGGGAGAGGCATTTAGAGCCCAAGATTTTACAGAGGTGAATATTGGAAATTATCTTTGCATGCATTTGGAAAAATAAAATACTATTTAAAAAGAATTTCAATAAAAGATTAGTTATCATAGTTGGTACTGATGGAGTGTACTAAAGCAGTTATTCACTGATTTGATAATAGAAATCTGATGTCTTTCTGACTTACATCTATCTGTATATATCTGGGATATGACAGGGAACTTCCCAGGATTTATCAAATTTGATGACTGTCACTCATTTCTCATGATTCATATAAGCACAAATGATACTCCTAGAAGGAATATAAGTACTCCTAAGAATTATGAAATCTTGGGCAAGAAATTGAAGACTATAGGAATATGGGTAATTTCATTACTATTTGTAAAGGTCTGGTCGTCTCTTAAGTTATCCTTCCAGACTGCCATCTCAACTCACTCTCCCAGCCTAGACTCTCCTTCCAGACCACCAGTCAGACTCATTCCTTGCCCTACTGCCAGGACTCCTCTTTTATCCTAGCAGAGAATGGGCTAGTGAGAACTCAACTGGGCTTGTGAGAAACACTTCAACCAATGAACTTGCTCCCTCTAAAGGTGCTTTAAACTCCCCCTCCCCAGAATTCCAAAGGTGTAAACTCCCTTTAAAGGCCAGAACCAAAGGTATGAATTCTGAGCTAGAGAATTGCCCAGACAACCTGAGTTATCACCTTGGAATCCTAACAACTATTGGTGATCAAAGGCAAAGAGTTAAATAAATAATATACCTAAAAAGATTTCACAAGGACCTGTGGAGAATTGGCTGTTGCCATCACTAACCAGGAAACAAACCTTTCAGCTGAGGATTTGAGGGATAAGAAAGGAGAATGCATTAAACTCATAATAGTACATAGGCTAGTACCGCAGTGATATTCACTTTAAGGTGAAAATCAACAACACATCTTAATAAACTCAAAGAATCATTTTGTCAAAGATGGTAATCCAATGAACTCATTCAGATTACACTTTGAAGGTTGGAAATTGCTGATAAGCATACTCTAAATGGATATAGAGGAAGATATGATAGAAATTTATCAGTAAGAAACTGGGAGTCGTGCAGCAATTTAAATCTTCTGGTAGTTTGGCATTTTTTTCTCAATCCTTTTTTAATTTTTAAATAATAATTATTTTGTGATATGGTGTTTGGGGTTAAATTGAAATTGGCACCCTATTTTAGGGAGTATGCTTTACATAATCTGGTGTTTTGAATTCTAATTATATACTACTATTTGTTTTCATTGGGCTATACTCTTATGATGAACCCAGCTCCTTTCTACTTCTCTTTGATTTTTAAATACATATGTATTTGTATGTACATATATGCCATATTCACTAAGATTGTACATTGCAGTATGCCAGACTTTTGTATTGACCTAAAGTTCTAATGTGTCATTGCTTCATTGCTGAACTATAACTTCTTTTTTTAATAATACTTTTTATTTTCAAAATGCATGCAAAGACAGTTTTCAGTATTTAACCCTGCAAAACCTTGCAAAACCTTGTGTTCAGATTATTCTCCCCCCCTTCCCTCCCATCTCCTTCCTCTAGACAGCAAGTAATCTAATATATGTTAAATATTGCACTATAACTTTCAGTGGGTGATGGAATTTTTTGAGAGGAGTGAACTGTGGAAAAATGATGTTTTCTTCATTAAGAGCTATTTTTTTAAAAACATAACTAGTGACCTAAGCCAGAAGAAGATTAGATTGGAAAGAGAGCTGTTAGGTCATGTTATAATCACAATCAATTCCAGAAAGACCATTTTACGAATTTAAATTTTGTCAGAAAAATCTAGAGAAGTTACTAATTGCCAATAAGCAATTAATAAAGTATTGATGACGAAATGTATATAGTAGATAACTACTATTCTTTAATTTTATTGTACTTTTTGACCTGGGACATGGGTTTTGAATGAACATTATTTCTACCAGCTTCATTACAATAAAATATTTATAAAAACTAAAAAAGAAATATAGTCTAAGTATTTATTTAGCATTTATTATGTATTAGGCACCATATTAAACAATAGGAATAAAAATAAAAGCAAAAAGAAAGACAGTCCCTGCTTTTAAGTAGTTTATCTGCTAATGAAGGAAGACAACACATAAGATGGAACTGAAAAAGTGGGGAGAGGCAGAAAGTACTCATGTTATTAAAAAAAAAAAAGTCTAGAGAGTCAGGAATTGAATCAGGTTAAAGGTGAACATACCTAGCATGGGTAACTACTACTAAAATGGAAGTTCTATCAGGGGAAGTTGATTTCAAGAGGGATAGATTTGGAAATTAAGATGGATTTTGGATTTCTGGACCACCAATTTAAAATTATAGGAATGATGGTCTCTTGATCAGAGATTAAGGATTTATGGGGAAAATATTTTATGACTTCTGTTCTTATGATTCTAAGTGAGAAGAAGACTTGGAAACTCTAGATCTTAGCCTGAAGTTTATTGTGTCCTCTACCTATTAAAAGGAAACTCTAGGCAACTAGGTAGCACAATGGACGGAGCCCTGGCCCTCCTGGAATCAGGAGAATATGAGTTTAAATCAGGTCTCAGACACTTAACACTTAATAGTTTTGTGATTCTGGGCAAATCACTTAACCTCATAAAGGGAAATTCACTGATAGAGATTCATGAGTTATAATATTAGAAGAGCAGATCTATAAAAGGCCTTGAACCTAAGAGTAGTTGTCCCACTCTGGATCTAAACTTTGTGGAGAAGAATAATCCAGAAAGAATATTATAGCCTAGGAAGCTGGAAGAATGCAACTCTAAAGATAAAAAAAAACCAAACTAGTTTTGATAAAGAGAATATCTAGAGTTGTTTAAACAAATCAGTGTTGATGCATAAGGAATTTATTACCTAATATTTTTAAAAGACATGTACAGAGGATGGAAACAAAGACAAATCACAAGATGAATTTTTTAAAAATATGGTATAGTACTGTAACACAGTGGAGTTATCTATTTTGGTAACTTCTTTGATTCAAAATTACCACATCAAATCTAGTAGAAATTACTCTTGAGGGGCAGCTAGGTGGCGCAGTGGATAGAGCACCATCCTTGAATTCAGGAGGACCGGAGTTCAAATTTAGTCTCAGACACTTAACACTTCCTAGCTGTGTGACCCTGGGCAAGTCACTTAACCCCAGCCTCAGGGAAAAAAAAAAAAAAAAAAAAAAAAAGAAGAAGAAGAAATTACACTTGAAAATCCCTTAAACCAAGTATAGTATAATACCTTTAAAGAGTTGTAATTAGAAAGACTCTAGGGTAGCTTTAAAAAGAAGGAAATCTATATCTAAGAATGGATGGATCTGAGGGTGGTTGAGTTATTGAAAAGACTGAAAATATTGCTTTTTCCCTAAATCTCAATCTCTCTCTCTCTCTCTCTCTCTCTCTCTCTCTCTCTCTCTCTCTCTCTCTCTCTCTCTCTCTCTCTCTCTCTCTCTCTTTCTCTCCCTTTTCCTCTGTCCCTCCCTTCCTTCCTCCTACTTTTCTTTTCTCTCCCTGTCTCTTTTTCTCTTTGTCTGTGTGTGTATGTCTCTCTCTCTCCCTCTTTCTGTTCCCCTCCCTTCTCCCACTCTCTTGCTTTCTTCTCTCTCATAACTCTCTCCTTTCTCCTCTCACTTCTCTATAGACACTTTCTCCTTTTCCACTTCAAACAGGTATAACTAAATTCACAAAAATCAGTGTGCATAATGGGTAATATGTGTTGAATGCTTAAAAATGAATTGAAGCTGGCAAAGAATACTGAAAAGATAGAAATGGGTTCATTTTTTAAAGCCATGTTAGGGGGAAAGAAGACAAAGGAAGGACTGGAATGTTACTAAAGATTAATAGGACAAAGATAAAAGACAGGGAGAGCACACAGCTACTCAATTTCTACTTTACTTCATATTTTTCTGCCAAAGAGAATAATCTTATGGCTGGAAACAACAGACTAAAATGGCTCATAAGGAACTGAGATAGTAACCAAGTGGTCTTAGATAAGTTTATTTCATCAGGTCCAGAAAAACAGTATACCAGGACACTGAAAAAACTTGGATGAATATGATTCCTGAGCTATAGTCAATGCTGTTTGAAAGATCATGGAGAATGGGAAAGATGCCAAAAAGACCATAGAAGAGCAAATGTCTCACTTTTTCAACAAAAAGAAAAGAATGGATTTTGCCAAGTATAAGCTGGTAAGGTTGATCTTTATTTCTGACAGAATTCTATATTGTATTATTAAAAAGATGGATGCTGATTTCCAGAAAAGGAAGCAGTGGCCATAAAGAACTAGTTTGGCTTCATCAAGAATAAATCATTCCAAGCTACTTTTATTTTCTTTTTGGATGTGATTGCTAGCCTGCTGAATTAGGGAAATGCTATAGTCATAGGCCTAGAGATTAAAGGGACCTTAGAGACCATCTAGTCCAATCCTCTCATTTTACAGATGAGGAAACTAAGGCCCAGAAAGGTTGTGATTTGCCTGAAATTACAAACATAGGAAAAGGCAGAGTTAGGATTTCAACTCAGGTCTTCTGGCTCTAGTTCAATACTCTTTTCACTGTACCACACTTTCCCTTGATTTATATTTTGTCTCATTTGCCTATTTACTAGATGCAAGATAAAATTTCAGAGTTGTTTTGATCTGCATTTATCTTATTATAAAAGATTTGGAGCAAATTTTCATATGGTTAATAGTTGCTAATAGTTATAACCACATCCTGTAGGATAAGGCTTAGGAAATGGCTTAGTCTTATATGTTTCTGTTGATTACTGATATACCTTGGATTTCAGATCTCTATCATAGTTTTTTGATGGAAAGATTTTTTTTCCCTCCAATCTATGTTTTCCTTTCTTATCTTACCTATTCCTTCTGAAAAAGGTTTTCAATTTTCTGTAATCAGAATTCTCTGCTTTATGTTATGTTATCCTTTCCCCTATATTTGATTAATTCCTCCCAACCTTAACTATAAAGCTGATTTCTGCCTATTCTAGCTTATTTTTTTTTTAATAATGTGATTTTTGTAATTTTTGAACTTTTAAACTGATTGTGATATATGGTATAAGAAGGTGGTCTAAACCTAATTTCTGGAAAATCACTTTCTGGTTCTCCAAGTCCTTTATCAGATAGGAAATACTTTACATTCTCTATGTTCTTCAATTTATTAAATACTGAAATAAGTTCGGTTCTTCAGCTATATTTTAGCAAAACATTGGACAAGATACAGAAATGGGCGTTGAACCATAATACAATTAAGGAAATCTGGAACTTGTTGAATGACAAAACAAAGATATCCCTAAACAGTAATCATAGAAACACATTCATCAAACAAAACTAAAAGGGATGGCTTATATATTGGATAATATAAACCAAAAAGATCCCAACAGACTAACAGTGTTAACACACTGTAGTTAACACTGTGGATAGAATCTAATAAAATAAAATTTAATAGGAATAAATGTAAAGGTTTATATTTAGGTTAAAAAAAAACACTCAACTTTCTAAATGTAAAATAAGGAGATGTGGCCAAATAGTAGTTAATCTAAAAATAATCTGGTGGTTTTAACAAATTGTAAAGCTTTTATTGGACCTTAAACTTAATGAGTCATGAGTGTGAATACAGTATTAAATTGCATTAAGACACAGTGGAGAGAGAGAGAGAGACAGAGAGAGAGAGAGAGAGAGAGAGAGAGACAGAGAGAGAGAGAGAGAGAGAGAGAGAGAGAGAGAGAGAGAGAGAGAGAGAGAGAGACAGAGAGAGAGAGAGAGAGAGAGACAGAGAGAGAGAGAGAGAGAGAGAGAGAGAGAGAGAGAGAGAGAGAGAGAGACAGAGAGACAGAGAGACAGAGAGAGAGAGACAGAGAGAGAGACAGAGAGAGAGAGAGACAGAGAGAGACAGAGACAGAGAGAGACAGAGACAGAGACATATTGACATTAAGGATTAGGGAGATGATAGTCCTAATAGATAGGCCTTGGATAGACCACTGTAGTATTCAGTGTTCATTTCTGAGTACCACATTTCAGGAGAAACTTGATCAATTGGAAGGAGTCCAGATGAAGACAATCAGAATAGTGAAGAAGGTTCTCATCATTATGCCATCTGAGAAGTAGCTGAAAGAATTATAGTTTTTTATCCTGGAAAATAGAAGACTTAAAAAATTCTTAATTTTTTGTGTGTCATGGAATTCATCAGGCAATCTGGTGAAGCTTATGGATATTTTCTCAGAATAATGTTTTTAAACAGAGAAAATATATAGGATTGTGAAGAAAACCAATTATATTGAAATAGTTACCAATCTCAATATCTTTATATCTCTATCTATATTTTAAAGTTCATGAACTCCAAGCTAAGAACCCATGACTTAGTGAGAACATGATAGCTATCTTAAAGTATTTGGAATCTCAGCTTATAGAAGAGATGTTAAACTTGTTCTGCTTGGCCCCAGAGGGCAAAACTAGTAGCCACTTTATGTAAGTTGCAGAAACAGATTTCTGTTTGATGTAAGGAAATGCATTTTAACACCTAAAGCTGTATTAGAGGAGGCTGGGCTACAGAAGGTAGTGAGTTCTCCTTCACAAGAAAGCTTTAAATAAAAGATTTGACTGGTTGAGCAGGTTCTAGAGGGGATTCTTGCTGAGTTTAGGTCTTTCATCTCCGAGATCTTATGACTAGATCTTTAAAGCTTCTTTAAGCTCTAAAGCCTATGGTTATTATATTTGCTGCCCAAATAGCTATAGCCTATGAACTGACAAGAGGAACTCATTACTCCTCTTTCACCCACAAGCACCTAATCTAATTAATATAGCCAATATACCAGTGCCTAAAGCTTTAGATAGGGGGCTTGCCTCCAACTAAGTTGTTGTATATAAACTTCTTGAGTTGCAGACATTGCATATTGTATATGGCCCAGGACATTTACCATAGTAGCTGTAATGTGGTCAAGATAGCAATACCTAGTTCAAAATAAACACGTGACAGATTCACAATGGCCATTCCCTTTGGCAAAAGATAGATTTATTTAGGGGAAGAGGTTACAAACAAAATGAAGAGGCAAAATAGGCACTCTCAGAAGTGGGAAATATGAAATAAGAGTTGGGAGAGAATATAGCAAGGAAAAAGACAAATTTCCCAGGGAACTCAGTTAACCAGGAAAAAGGAAATACTCCATGAAGTGAGAATAAACCATTAACTGGCAGGTTAGACTGATCAGAGTGAGTTAGAGTATGGAGAAAGGTGCCATTAGAGAGAAGGCACTATGAGGGAGAGAAAGAGAGTCCCTCTTAGCCAGCTTAGTCCTGAAGAGAATTTAGCTAAGATCTTCATCATTAAGCAGATCTTTTATAGGGGAAAAATAGCCTTGGGGGATTTTCAGGGAGACCAGAAAAGTAAAGGCTTAAAATCAAAAAGGATGGGTCAGGAACCATATGACAATTCCGAGAGAGGGGTCTGGAGCCAGATGTACTAGCCTAAAGATATGCTTATCAATCATTCAAAAGACTTTTTGAAGATATCCAGAGGGTGGGGGGTGGGGTAGACAATGGGAGTTAAGAGTTTCTTCCTAGATAGTCCGGGAATTATCTGATAATAGCTTTTTTCTGATAGGAGAAGAAAGTAAATTACATCAGTTTGTACATGGCATTTTTTCCCTCTGACAAATGGTTAGTGCTTAGTTATGCCTAGGACTATTTGCAGTTGAATCATATATAAATCTTTAGAACTAGAAGAGACTATGTATATTCCAGGGGATGTAGTAGAAGGAAGACTTGGGCTCAAAATTGGGTTACACCATTTACTATCTGTGTGATCCTGGCAGTCTTGAATGGGTTGAGGATTAGTGAGTCACTTCTAACCCTCGATCCCATGATCCTTCATTTTACAGATGACTTCTAGAAATGTCTAATTACTTGCTCATGGTTACACAACCTAATAAATGTTATTGTGGGAGTTTTACCACAGATTGATAAATTTTCTACTATATCACACTAAAGTTTTGTTTATTTATTTATTTATTTATTTTATAATAGTTTTTATTTACCAGATATTTGCATGGGTAATTTTACAACATTGACAATTGCCAAACCTTTTGTTCCAATTTTTCCCCTCCTTCCCCCAGGATGGCAGGTTGACTAATACATGTTAAATATGTTAGAGTATAAATTAAATACAATATATGTATACGTGACCAAACAGTTGTTTTGCTGAACAAAAAGAATCGGATTTTGAAAGAGTATACATTTAGCCTATGAAGGAAATCCAAAATGCAGGCGGACAAAATTAGAGGGACTGGAAATTCTATGTAGTAGTTCATAGTCATCTCCTAGAGTTCTTTCACTGGGTGTAGCTGGTTATTACAAATTAGGACAAAATTGTTGTACATTTTACAATTGCTCATGTGCATACATATGTATGTATACATATAACTCTGTATATATACTATAGACACACACACATATATATGTGTGTGTGTGTGTGTGTGTGTGTATTATGTATATTCATTACTGCTCTATTGGAACTGATTTGGTTCATCTCATTGTTGAAGAGAGCCACAGTCTATCAGAATTGATCATCATACAGTGTTGTTGAAGTATATAATGATCTCCTGGTCCTGCTCATTTCACTCAGCATCAATTCATGTAAGTCTCTCCAGGCCACACTAAAACTTTTAAGTGAGCCTTGAGCAGTTAGTTATATATTTATATATAACTACATATATAGAGAGAGAACATATTTATTCTAAGAAATTCTAATAACTTTTAATAATGATTACAAGTGTTCATAGAAGCAGAAGAAGCTAGTACATTTCACAGAGATAGTACTCAGGAAACATCTTTTTTAGGCCTAGTTATATTCACTTTTCCTTTCTCATGAAATTTCAGAAGGACAACTTAAATGTTCACATGGAACTATTTAACTCTTCTAGAAGACCTTGATTCAAGTGCTTAAACTGTCACTTACACTGTGAACTGGGTCAAGTCCCTTAATTCTTCTAAGGATCTTATTTTTTCTTCTGTAATGCAAGGCCTTGGACTAGATCAGGAATTCTTCATATGAGATCCATGGATTCTTTTATTTAAAAAATTTTAAAAACTACTTCAGTGTGATTGGTTTACTTTGAAAACCACACACACACACACACACACACACACACACACACACACACACACACACACACACACACACACACACACACACACACACTTAGGGATAACCCCTGGACTAGGTCGTGGTCCCTTCCAAATGTTACCTTATAAACTTGTGATCTGCCCCTCTTAAAATCATTCATTTTGAACTGACATTAAATCCACCTCCAATACCTAGATCCTGACTCCATTCTTTACCAGAAACTACATTCCCCAGTTTGGTCCTTTCTGGAACTTTTTTCCTGAGAACAAATAAATGCCTTTTATTTATAACTTTTGACTGTAACTATTTTATGTGTAAAACTTATTAGCTCTTAACAAAGTCCTGAATTTTAATTCATAGCTCTGAAGTGTGTGGTGTTTCCCAAACTCAGTTTTTCTTTTTTCTTTTTTAATCCTAATCTTTTTGGTAGGCATACTGTGAGTTACAAATGAAAAGTACAGTTACATACTCCAAAATGTGTTAGAAGCAAATGGATAGCAGCAATAACCCAATGAACAGGCTGTTTTTTTTATTAAAGAATATACAGATATGGCATCCCTGAATCCTAAACCATAAAACAGTATCTGTCACATAGAAAGTGCTTAATAAATGATGATGGACTTGACTAAAATCCCTAGAAGGTTTAAGCCATTATGTACATTTCTATTTACAGTATTCCTATTAAGTACAATCCTGGAGCAGCTCCAAGCAACATCCACTTTGCTTCCTGAATTTTTTAAACCCTCTTGTTTAAGCCTGAGGAGTCAAAGAAATTAAGTTTAGAGACTTCTTCCTGGATGTCTCGGGTACAAAGGAAACAAGCTCCCAAATAAATCAGAGATTTACAATGGCCAAGTGTGATGCCTCTCAATTTTAAAATATACTATGATATACTGTGACTGCAGTTCCCTTTCAAATGCCATTATATGAAAAAGGACCAATTACGCCTGTTTTTAGAAATCAGACTGGCACCTTAGAGAAAAATTAAAGAAAAACCCAACACAACAAAGCAATACATAAATCACAAGGGCAACTTGGATGGTAAAGGGATTAGAAACCATATTATACAAGGATCAATTGAAGGAACTGGGAATATTTGACCTACAGAAGACTTAGTGTAGGATGGGATGTGAAGGGAGAGAGTCAGATCTCCAACTATCTGAAGGAAGGATCATCAAGTCAAGTGGGATTATACTAGGTCTGCTTGGCCCCATAGAAAGAGATTTCATCTGGCCAGAAAGAAAAAAACATCTTGCTAATTAGACCTATATAAAAATAAAATGGGATTTGGATGAAAAGTAGAAAGGTAGATTTCTTCAGAAGTTGAATATTCAGGTCAGAACTTATCGGATCAGTTGTAAAGGGTGTCTACTTGGAGGAAGCTGAAACTTAGATGCCTATCAAAGTCCCTTTTCAATGCTGAGATTCTAAGAGTCTTAAAATAATGTAAGGGCTAACATTAAGATTCAGTAAAAAAAAAAATTAAATACACTACACTGTATTACAAATTAGGACAAAATTGTTCTACATTTTAAAATTGCTCATGTGCATACATATAACTGTATATATACTATAGACACACACATATATATGTGTCTGTGTGTGTGTGTATTATGTATATTACATATTCTATCTATTTATCCTGATTTTCTAATTGAAGGATGAAGGATGAAGGAAGAAGCCAGACATTGCCAAGAGACAGGCACAATATTCAATACTTGGGCTCCTGCACCCAAGTCCTCTTTCAGTGCATTAACTATGGCATGAAGGTGAGTCTGGGTTCTTGGGGCTATAGCAACAGATTGTAACTCTAGAGCAGAATCCACCATCTGGAAAAGTTTCTGGTATGGACCTATATTTGTTGTTTGAAGACTAGTCCAGCTAAGCCTAGAGAAGCTCTTATTAGTGATCTGACCCAAATGATGAATTCTTTTGGCCATAGTAATCCATGTTTAATCTTGAAGTCCACTTTACTTTGTACATGATTCCAATATCTATCTGTCTATCTTATCTAACTACACACACACACACACACACACACACACACACACACACACACACACACACACACATGTATTGTCTTAAGAGATGTGTCAGTAAATATTAGCAAAGTAGCATGGGAAGGAGGGGAGGGAGAAGTGAAAAGGGAAGGAAACACACATGAGGCAAACTCAGTTCAAAACCTTTTCTTTCCATCTTTTTATTTTAAATTACAAAGGACGTTGCATACACTGACGAGTCTGTATCTGACTAGAAGTGCAGAGGGGCTGGAAAGTGACAGTAAACAAAGTCAAAATTTGAGTTGTGTCTTTTTTTCTCTTAAAAGAAAAAAAAAAACTCACACAACTATTAACCAACATTTAAATAGAATAACTTTTAAAACAGCTCATGCGTTAACAAGGTAAAATTCTTTCTAAACAAGAGAGACAAGACTGATTCCAATAAAAAGTTTCTTAGCTCCAGTTGGAAAAGAACTACAGAATATTTGACAACATTACAAACAGGACTCCAAGCAACTATGCAAAAGAGATGGCCACAGTGTATGAACAAATGCTTGGAATTCTTGACCTTCCCTCCCTCTTTCCCCTCCAACCCCAGCTTCTAGGTTCTGTCAGCATTAGAATTCACTGTTGATCACAAATCCTAACCTACAGGTCAACTCTCTTATAGTGGGAGCCACCATCCTAGGGAAGAAGAATCAGAAAGCAGGCAGTGGAATACAGTGCCATGAGAATGTTTTCCAAAAGCAGATACAGTACACACATATATATATACATCTATGCTTTTTGGTTCTTCAAAAAACAGTGGTAGAGAAGGAGGGACCAGATGAGATCATCAGTCACCCTGCCATCCAACCCAAAAATCATTCTTCCTGTGTGTTTTACACTGTTACACTGTTATGGAAGAGGCAAACCCAGTTTACCCAAACTTGGCACATCAAGATATTCAACTTGAATATTCTCTGTTAGTCACCAACACTCTGACCCTATAATACCAATTAAAAGTAGTTTTAAAGAGCTACCTGTCCTTCTCTCAATAAAAGTGGAAATTTGGCATGATAATTCAATTTATAATTCCTAAGTCTTTCTGTAATTCTAGTCAGTTTGAGCAGTGGGACTGTTTCAACACAATCACCATTTGCTCTATGGAAGCCTGTGACATTCAGTAGTACATTTTCACCATCTTTATCCCATACTTTTTTTTTTTCCTTTCAAATGAAAAACATTCCTGTAGTTGACATTCATAGTTACATATCATATTTAAGATATTAAAAAAGGATGGAGTCTTCTCAAAATCATAATGCCCTTAGTAAAATTACAAAGAATCCACAATTGTTGTGGCACTGTGTTTGAAACTATTTGTCATGATCCTTGGGAAGAACAAAAGTAGCAAACTGCATTTCTGTGCAAAGTTATGAAAATGGCCTCAGTTCCCCATAAAACTATTTTTTTTTTCGACAAAAACTCTATTAAGAGGATAACTGAAACCATCTCCTTTAACACTGAAGGCATAATTCAATTAATTCTCAAAATTCAAGTTTCAAGACTATAGAGTGATACTAACATTTGTGTTACATAATTAGGCAATGCTTCAACAGAACTTAGGAAGACTATTAACAAGCATGGGAACATAATATTACTTTGTTTGTTAGTTCCTGCTGAAGGCCACTTGAATTCATTTCAGAAAGTTAACTCAAAGCAGCTAAAATCTTCATGTTAAAAAGATTTATGGAATAAAGAAAAGCACATCCATCTTGCCATTTTGGTGAATAAACTAACAGCTTTATTAATGAAGGCAAACATCAGATAATTGTATGAATATTATATATATATATATATATATAAAAAGAAATCCAAACTGACAGCATTGTATTTCAAAAGTACTATACTTCTGTTTCTTTAAAAGAGACTTGTCTTCTGTTTTAGAAACAAACAGAAACTGGTACTCTTCTCCTAAAAAAATTTGTGGAAAAATGAAAGGAAGTAAATTTCAAGCTGATGAGTTGAACATACCTTTCTTTAAATGCAGACTATTTGCTAATAAGCAAAAAAAGTCAAGCATCAGAAAGAAGTTGTATGATAAATTCATGAAAGTCAGAGAAAAAGGACGTAGTGGAATTATTGTTAACCCTCTCCCCTCATACTCAAAAGACCATTCAAAATTGGTCTTCCATACAAATATAAAATAACTACAAAGAGAGAGGGGAATTTGAAACCAGACCCATCTGAAATCCTTCATGATGCTTTTTTATTACAGTTCTGATTCTCTTTCCAAAAAAGGTCAAAGAGTTAAAAGACTTAGGGAGTGGAAGGGGATGAAGACATTTAGTTCTAAAGGTACAAGTAAGGCACAATATAAAGCCACATCATAATCTGTCATGAAGGATATAGGAAAGGACAAGAATCATACATGGTACGGTAGAACAAGCAATCATATCGATTGAAAAAGTGTGGCACCCAATTCAAAACTTTGACAAGATCTTAACAAGAGCAGTTGGACAGCATGCTTTAATATGGAAACAAACTCTATAAAGAATCCAGTGTATCTGAAACAAGGTTTTTGTTTTTTTGTTTTTTAAATCATAGTAGTACTAGAATTGAAGTGTATAAATTGCTTTTGAATGATGGGATTATTTGAAGTGAATATTCACAATGCCTCCACTTAAAATAAAATCCAGGACTTCATTATGATCTGCATACCATGTATGAACACTGAAAACCTTTAGAGAGCTCTTCTCTAATGATCTTCATCCAAAAATACATGCCACAATTTCCAAAAACAGAACATGTACAGTTGTTGGGGGTTTTTGTTAACCCTTATAAGATTTGTTTGTGTGATAAGTATACACTAAATGTATATATTTTAATGACAATAGAGGAAGCAGATTATTACTGGCATTAAAGTACGACCATTTCTAGACGGTTTTAAATGCCACAGAGTCCCCTGGTTAAAATGTAAAGCTGCACAGCTTGCCTATGTCATCTTTACGGTAAAGTTAAAACAGTCAAAGTATTTAACTTTACTCTACATTTTACTGCCAGGTTTTATTTAGATCAAGTATCGCTGCAGCATTCTGACCAGCCCAGATTTAGCAGCAAATGGCAGGAATCATATAAAACGCAATCTTTTTTTTTTTTTTTTTAACAAAGTGCTTTTCTAAGATATACATACATATATAAATAGGTACAAAATAAAGTGTCAACATTAAAAAGCTCAACTATTTAAAAGCTTTTAACTATTTAACTTAAGTTGTACATATAAAACACTGAAATGAGAGAATAGGGTAATCCACTACATGGATTTTGAATTTTTTCTTTTTTTTTTCTTTTTTCTTTTGAAATGTGAGACCAAAATCATATTCTGGTTTATAGACAGGAAAAAAAAAAGATCAAAATAGAGCCGCTAAAATGGGTCATTTTATAAATCAGTTGAATCTCTATCATGAAAGTGATATTCACCTGATTGTAAAACTGTGGTATTGGCAATACTTTTAAAATTTACCAGACACATTCTCTGTATCTTTCCAAGTCATAGACTTGTACTTGGCCTTCCTTCCCCCACCAAAAAAGATCTAATAAAATTTTCAAAACCAGGTTTTGTTTGTTTTGTAATCTGTTTACTCTAGAGTGTGCTCTTAACTAATCAGGGATGTTTCTATCAAATGTATAGGGAAAACATGTGCATCACAGTTTTAGTGCAAGTGCTGATGACTTCCCCCCTTGGAGTTTCTATAAAGTTTCATGATACTGTGCGTGCACTATAGGAACAAGGTACAATATGTTCACATATTACTGGGTGTTTAGGACTCAAACCTTCATACTCTAAAGCTTATAAAAAATTGAATTAAAAAAAATCTGATTCAGTTAAAAAAAAAAAAAAAAAGGAAACAGTACAAATAAATTGTACTTAAAAAATAAATACTCCAAGGGGGAAATGGGAGGCCTCTATGACTTTCCTAAGTTTGAAACTTTTCAGTACTTTTATTCTGGTTGGGTAGATTCTTTAACGTGGTTTAATTTTCTGTCACCACTACCCCCTCCAATAATAGCTCAAACAAAATTTGAGCGTGAATATGAAGAGGGAAGGAAAATTAGGGATAGCCCAAGGGGGAAGGTCCACAACCCAGAGAATGATGCTGCCTTGACATAAGGGATTTCTTATACCTCTTAGGTAAAGCTTTAACACAGTTTAAACACTGACTAGTGAAGCTGACTTTTATATGAGCAAAAGAGCACCTAAAAACTAAATGTGTTAATATCTCTCAATCATAGAAACTAGAATTAACAAGAATAAGTCACATGTAAGTTTGAAGAAGCTAGTTTGGAAATACCTGTACAAAAATATAAAAATCTATAAATTTTTTTTGTTTTAAGCTTGTGTTGATCCTTGGAAATATTACATGCACAATAATACATCAATTGGAAAAGTGGCAACTAAAGAATTAGATATTTGTAGCTTTTTCTTTCTTTACATATATATATACAAGTACAATAAAAATAATCTGTATTTTGGTTGTTTGGTGGAAGTATACTACAACAAGCTAAATAAAACTTTTTAAATTCTCAAAATTGAAAACTATTTTACCAATAGCTTACTAAAATGCAAATATATTAAAATTTCCTACAATAAGTGCAGAAAAAAAGATTTACAAACTCCTAAATGGCCACCAACTTATCTACTATGGAAGCGAACTAGAGGAACAGCAAAATAATATTTGTATGTATGAATGCTCCTTCTGTAGATAATTGGACCCAAACAGAAATAAAATTCACAGTTCAGTAAGATCCCTAACCCTGACCTTTTGATTTTTTTCTTTTTTTTTTCCTTTTTTTTTTCATACATTCAGTACAGTATCATGTAAGCTGTGCAAAACTTTACTTAGACTGGCAGTTCGCCATATCAGTTGCATTTGTCTTTGGTACAAAAAAATAAAACAATCGCATTAATGTGCAAGTATTTGTCTTCTTCCGGCCAAGTACCGAAATTGAGTTTTCTAGAGCCATCTTTTTTTTTTTTTTTTATACAATACACAGACTCTGTGGCATATATCTACATTTCAACATAGTCCTATATACATTCAAAAAAATTTTAAGAGTTGGAACAAAAACATTTAAACCCCATAATTTTCACCATCTATACATCTTGTTTTTCCTCATTAGGGTTATCATACAAAACATTACCAGTTTATAGCTACAGTTTTTCCCCCAAATACAAGGCACAAAGAATATGCTTTTTTTTTCTTGCACGGACATATATATATATATGTATATATATATCATATTGAGCTCTGAAAATTAAAGTCTAATATGGCACACTAGCATGAATGCTATGTGTGCTATGTACAAGTGAGATTAATGGTTGTGGGAAAAAATTAGAACACAAAGCAATAATTCTAAAAACAATCTAAACTGACAATTTTTAAAAATGCTTCCTCTTAATTTTGTGTTGTATTCAGAGCATAAACCTGCCAGAACATTTGGCATTTGCTAACATTTTCACTTGCAGAAACAAGTTTGACTTCTATAGATTTTGCACCCTGGTCCTAAATAGCCACTTATGATAAACATATAAGTTTCCACGCCGATGCCAGAAGCAGTTTTAATTATGGTTTATGCTCTGAAAAATGCTATAATCAAGTATTTTGGATCATGCTTCACTTATACTACTTAGTTATTAAAACAATGTAACCTAATTGTAAATGTTTACATAATGCTAAACTGACATGCAGAACAGAATGAAATTTTACAATGAAGAACCTGACTGAACACAGACATAATTCTGACCAGAGAGTAGTGGTCAATTGAGGCCAATTACACTTTGGATGTTGGTATTCTTAGTCCTACTAGGCCTCCAGTGGGGTTTCCTTCTGCAGTCTTCTCTAACACTTGGTTCACAAATTCTGAGGTTTGTCCAGCAACTGGTAGGCCTGAAGAAAGAAATGAACAGCTACATTCAGATGCTTACTCTCTAAGTTACCTTCACACAAATTATTTGCCTTCCTGGGCTTTAGGTTCCTCATTTTTAAAATAAGAAAGTCCCTTCTAAGTCTAGAGCTGTGATCCTAAAAGCTGGGATGGTGAAGTTAAAGAATTTACAGTTTAGTTCAGGGCTATAGGAAAATCAGAATTGGCCCCTTGGTTTAATTTTGCCCGAAGAGGATACTGCTCTGATCACTTCTATTTCTATGAGCCAGAGAATAATTGCTCTCAATCCCATATGGATATCTGCTTATTTCATTTGGAACAGAATCTTTAACGTTTTTAAATTATATAGCAAGTAAAAGCTAAGAATAATGGTTATTCAATCATAGGACACAACTTTTAAGAAACTTGTCACAGGTTGTTGAATGTTAAAGCAATTGAGTTTAATGTTTTCTACTTCTCTAATAAGAGAAAACATTAAGTAACTTTTTGAATGTAGCCCTTCAATGACTTTTTTCTAAGGATTCAAGGTATTGACAGAAAAACTTTTATCCTTAACCCTGGTCTAATCCTAGGATTAATATAATTAATTTATGAAGTTAGTCCCAGCTGGCACTATGTCTCATGTAAGGATTTGTAAAAAGTAAAACTGTACCTCACCCAAGATATTTCTGTTCCTTATCATTTCTTAATCCACAGGTTCTAGCAAATCAATCTTCAATCTTATATTTTTCCAATTAAAAACATCTTTTAGCTTTGTGACACTTTTCTAAAATATACCATATATCCTTCCCTACTCTTCCCTATTTTTCCTTTCCCTGTACAGTATAATAAACACAATCAACTCTTTCCTTATGACTCAGAGTCAATTATTATTTATCTTACTGGGCTATACTGGAATGGTCTCAGGGCTTAATTACTTTTTACCTCTTATCTCATACTGCTTTTCTTCAGGCATTCTATTCTAGCCATACTGGCTTTCCCTTTCTTTTCCCTCCTCTGAGGCTATTATTTGTGTAACTCTGGACAAGTTGCTTTCCCTCATTAGTAATATAAGAAAATTATACTAAATAATCTCTAAGGTCCCTTTCAATTCTAAATCCCTAATTCTATCATCTTTTATGGATTTTTGCTCCCTATGTCTGGAACAAATTTCCCCTTTCATCTCTACCTATTGCTATTCTCCCATATTAAGGTTCAGTTCTGATGCCACAGTCTCTAAAAAGCCTCCCCCAATGGTTCCAGTAGACATGATCTTTTCTCTTTTAATCTTTCAGATCATTCTGACCTTTCCTATGAATTTATAATGGTCTTGTATCATAACTATTTCTGTACCAGTCTCATTATTCATTAGATTAGAAACTACATAAGGATAGAAACCAATTTTTCCCCCCATCCCTATAGCAGGTGCTCAATAAATGTTTGCAGAATTTAGGAGGCTGAGAAGTATGGGATTGTTTGCTCTACCATTAATGGCCCACAGCCATTGATTATGAGCTGTTATTTCTCACTGCTCTCTGTTGATGTCTTTGCCTCTTTTGGCACCCCATCCTGCTCTAATTTTGCTGTTTCTAATCTGTTGTGACCTAGGAACCCAGATAACTAAGTTGGCTAAAACTGTATAAAAGGAGGATACTAACCAAATTAATGAGGCCTAAAGGAAAATATTTTCTATGGAGTAAGGTGTATGGACTCTAAGGCAGCTAATGTCTCTTTTACTTTTAAAAGTTGAAGAATTTTATTTCCCACCTATGTTCCAGGATGATAAAGTTACCCAAGTATTATTTCTAGATAAGAAGAGGAAAACTCTTAATAATAAAGTCAAAATTAAAAAAAAAAAAAGTGACAAGATAGCTTGGCCTTTGGAAAATTTAATTAGCATTTGTAAACTTATCATTTGTACCATATAAAATGTCTGTTGAAAATAAGAGCATTTTTCTCTTCAAATATCATACATTCTATTATTTGAAGATATATTATTAATTTCCTTACCAAGAGTATCTTTAATAAGGATGTCAAGCTTTTGTCCCATGTTGGGTCCTCTATCCTCTCTTGGATTCTGCACTCGGTTTACAATCTCTTGCTTGATAGAGTTGATTACAAATAGCAAGTTATCTGCAAAACAGGAAGAATATAGAGAATACATTACCTGAAAAGAAAGTATTTGAGGTTAAATTTATAATTTAGAGGTATGAAAAATACTTCTTAACAGAAGTTTTTTTTTTCCCAAAATTAAACTAATTTTAAATTATGGTCTGCTCATGGTCTGCTATTATTGAATTTTCCTGTACTTAAGGAATAGCTGAAACTACTCTCTAGTAATAATCTTGGGTGGAAGAGGAATAGGCTGAAATTTCTGATGGGATGTTGCTTCTATCTTGGTTTGATATTGAGAATGTCCTAGATCCCTCTGGTTGTTATCTGGCAAAGGCCAAGTATAGATGTAAGAAATAAAGACCAAAATACTTCCCCAACAGGGAAAAATAAGTGGCAGAATCACAAGTCACTTCTATTCAAGTCAGGCTAATCCTTTATCTGTTTTTGACATATCATATTACAGAATCACAGAGTAAAAAGGGACTTCACATAGCATTCACTCCAAACTGTACCTGAAGAGAGATTTCTACTACAACATCCCAAATACTTGAAGATGGCAATGAAGAATAACTCACTATCACCCAAAATAGCTGATTCTACATTTAGGCAACTCAGGTATGAAGTTTTTTTTAACATCAAACTACCTTACAACCTAGTTCTGTTTCCTGATGCTTAACAGAACATGTCTAATTCCTCTACAAATATTTGAAGACAGCTATTGGTGTTCCCCTTAAGTTTTCTTTTTTATAGATTCAACAGCTACATTTCCTTCAATTGATCTTTGTTTGCCATGATTCCCAGCTTCCTGACAACCACAGTTGCTTTCTTTTGAACATGTTTTTAGTTTGTGAACATCTTTTGAGAATATAGCAGTTTGAATCAAACTTAAAATCTAGATGTAATCAGATCAGATCAGAGTTCAATGGGATTATTACATTTTCTAAAAACAATAACAACAACAAAACAGACTTCTTTCTATACATAAGCCTAAAATTGAATTCATTTTTTATATTGCCACATTAAACTATTGACTCATATTGTGTTTGCACTATATACAGTGAAACCTCCAGATTATGTCTAATTCAAAACACCTCCCCCACCATATGTGTCATTGTAAGGACCTTATTTCTGTTTTAACACTTTTAAATGGAAACAGGTGACCAAAGCATAAACTAACTTTTAGAAGTGAATAATTTATGAATTTAGCTTATTTTTCTTACCTAGAACAATAACACCTACATGGTTTTTTCATGGAAGTCACAACCTGTCTATGAGATATTTAGCTACACATGAAAGGGAGTACATTTAGAAGTAGATAAGCAAAAAAAGTATTTGTGGTTGATATACCAGACCATGGGAGCTCTGGCTAGGTATACAGATCAAAGGCCAACTCTCTACTCAGCAACTAAAACAAATAATATTTCTTGTTTATCTTCACTGCACAACTGGTTCAACCACTGTGTAGCATATGTTGTATTAAGATTCCAATATGTTTTTCATGTTTGTTTTTATATTAAAGGAAAGTGAAAGTTTACATAGATGGTTCACTCAACAAAAATGATGTGAGTGATTTTCAGAAATGAATCACACATGCAAACCATGCATCAAATTTGTAAAGCGAGATTATGAATGGAATTCTTAAAAATAAGTTTTCACAAGATGAATAAAAGAATAAAAGTAACATTTGGTATAGTGTAGAACCATCTAGACCAGATATACATACAAGTATTTATATATTCCAAAGAGTCAGTGGGAAGATAGGGAGAAAATACAACAGTTTGGTGAGTTGGTGGATAAACAGGAAGGTGGCATAAGATAGAGGCTTGGCAAAAGAGAAGATGGTAAGAGTGGGTAAGTGGAAAAGGGAGTATTAAAATAATTCTGTACAATACTAGTAAATTTCTTAAAACATTACCATATTCTGTATTAAGACCCCATAATTTCACTTTATTAGCTTCATATTGAGCTTTTTTCTTTAGTCTGCAAGCCCTATAAAGGAAAAAGTATTTAGTTAACTTTTGTTTGCTTTTTAATCAGTTTAATCAGAATATATTCAGAATGTTCCTTTAAACTCTCCCAACATCAGAAACTTTCTAAAAGGAATAAAAACTAATGTCTTCTGTTATGGGATCTAGGAAAATTGTTACTACCAAAAAATGTAACCCCACACTAGAACTGTAACTAGGGCAGAGTAATCAGTGCTTTATGCCGGAGCAAGCATTTCTGACAGCACAGTCCCAGGGTCCATATCCTCCCTTGACTGCCTCACCTTTGGCTTCAGCCCAGGAGCACTTCCCTCACAAATATAGTGACACCCTAGCTAAGCTTGCTGCCCCTAGTGCCACTTATACCCAACACAAAATTAGGTATCATGCTGATATACTCAAATTTGTTTACAATTTGAATAGATTCTGCTTATTTAAGTGTAACAGACTAAAAACTACAATCTAGTTTTCCAATACTGTATAAAAACTGAATGACCTAATATGTAATTAACTTTTTCCCATTAAAAAGAAAAATTCCACACTGACCTTAAAATGTTTCCAAAGGGTAGAAAATATAGCATTTTTCTACATAGTTTGAAGATGTCTCTTCTGTACAGCTCACTAAAAAAATAATCCTAGTTCAGAGAATTCATTTATAGAGATAGAAATCATCAAAACTTACCTGGAAGCTAGCTTGTTCTTTTCTTTCCTTGACCTGGGTCTGGCAGTTAAGGGAAGTTCACTGACTGGTGTCAGATCACTAATCACCTTATTCAGTTTCCTTAGTTCATTGCCAATCTGAAGCAGTTTTTTGGGATTTGGAGTCAGGTCTTCAACATCAGTTCTCCGTGACTTCTTTACTGCATATTTTCCTATTAAAAAAAAAAAGAAAACCAAAAACACTCTACTGTCCTCAAACAAATCATTTAAACAGAAGGGAATACATTTTTACAAAGCTGCTATTCTAACACTGGGTTTTTACTCAGGATTAAAAAGTATGACATATAAATAAAGGTTAGTCATTCAAATAGAGGACACCTATTCATTTCAGAAGTACTAAGAAATGGCAGGCATATTTCCCTTCCACCCATCATGCAATAAATGAAGAGGGAAACTACATCTTGGTTTATCCCTGGAGATACCAGCCTCCAGCTCTTTTCTTTACTCCCAGCCACATCTGTAAGTGCTATTTAACTACAAGTAGTTTCATTAGGATTATGAATTCAACAATTTGCCATTCCACCCCCTCCCCAACTATATTATAAATAAAAAGTTTATCTACTGCTCCAATCTATTCCCCAACCCCTAACATGTTTTTATTTGTAATGTAGCTATCTTTGTTATTTCTTCACTATTTTTAGGTCCTAAGATCAGAATCAAACAAAAAGAATTGGGGAAGGAGACTGCATGGTCCCAGGGTTTCTACCTCTGAGTAGGAAGTGGATGTGATGAAAAAACTGGTTTTACTGCTACACCTACTCTATTCTCCCATCTATCTCTTGTTCAAACATCTGGATTCACCAAAGGAGCATTACAATTTAACATCTATACTCAAGACAGTGCTCCAGAACTAGTGGTACTAATTACTTGACAATAATCCCTTCTTACCATGATGCAAGCCATTTTTTTGATACATATTACTTGGCAAAGTGTCTCTGTTCCATTCAGATGGCCTTAGCATCCTCTCTTGTTGTGATGGTGTTAGTTGTTCACTATACTCCCAGAAGTACCTTCTCTTGCCTCTCTTCCGCGAAGATACTGAAGTCATCTCCTTTAAGTCTTCAACTGAGTCATTTTCATAACCTTTGAAGAAAAACAAAAATCTCAAAATATGACTACTACTAGGTAACTTCAAAAAATGCACAAAATTTTAGGCAAATTTGTTGATGTTCTTCAATGTAACTGATAAACTCTTACTCTATTTGTAACTTGCTAAATTAAATTCTTGTTAGTCTGAAAACAGGTATTGTGCTGGATACAAGGGATTCAAAGACAAAAAAAAAATGAAATGTTTTACTACTCTTAAAGAATTTCTATTCTACTTAAGGAATTAAAGATGTTAAGCACAAATTGCAAAATGACATTTAATATGGAAAACGACAACTTTCTAAAAGTGTAGTGATTAATAATAAAACAAAATAATCATACCATCCTGGGATATCTGAGCAGATTCTCTAAGGTTTTTAAAAAATTATTCTCCAAAATGTCAATTACACACAACTATGAATCAAAGTCTGAAGGGAAGTCAAACCCTAGAATGTCAAAAATATTTAAACTTTTTTAAAAAGAGCAATCTATAGTGAATTCCACCGTTTTTCTGATTTGTGACATAATAAAAACTTTACTAACATTCACAGTTAGCCGAACCAGGTAAATTTCCATGATGACAAACTGCTATGAAGAGTTGCTGGGGTAAACACTCTTGTTCTCTCCCTCCCTTCTCCTAGAAACTTACAACAAGTACTTATTATATCACTGGCCACCAGACAAAAGTTAATTGCCCAATTTTTAAACTGCCTTTTTTTTTTTTTTTTTTTTTTTTTTTTTTTGTCTGAGGCAATTGGGGTTAAGTGACTTCCCCACTGTCACACAGCTAAGAAGTATTAAATGTCTCAGAGACTTGATTTGAACTCAGGTCCTCCTGACTTGAGGACTGTTACTCTATCCACTGCACCACCTAGATGCTTCTTTTTTAATTGAATGCAATCTTCACTGGTAAATCAACCAAAAGGGATTCTTCATTGTCCAATTTGGGTATTTCACAAACAAAACAAAATTTAGAGAGCTAATACCATTCCCAAAACTTCTGGCTTAATAGGGCACTTCTTTACTTATTGTACTTTTGCACATCCATTCCTTACTTCTCTATTCTTACTGTCATCATTTTAGTTACAAAGCTCTATTATTGTGCCTATACCTGGATTATACATAGCCTCTTTATAGCTTTTCTATTCTTCTTTTTTCATTTTATCTATTCTTCAGTCTTCATAACAGAGTAATCTTTCTAATATATAAACCAGGTCTTATCATTATTGCTCAAAATTTCATTGAAAAAAAAGTCATTCTACTGTGTGTATACAATGTATGTGTACATAAAAGTGTATGTATATACATGTGCACATATACAACATGCTTTGTCCAAGTAATATTGTTATTAATATCTAATTTTGTCACAATTTTGCACAAATTCACTAATAGAAAAATCGTTCAACTGTTATTTATCCTTTTACCCAACACTACCACTAATATACACCAAGGAGATTAATAAAAAGTTCCATAGACTAAAAATATTTTTGTAATAGCAAAAAACTGGAACTGGAGAATGGCTGAAAATGATATATTATGTATAATATGTGAAATATAGTGTAATCAAATATTGTTTCATAAGAAATGATGAATGTGAAAAATTCAGAGAAATTTGGTATGATTCAGATAAATTGCTATGTAGTGAGGTAAGTAGTCAGAAGAAAAAATTGCATGATGACCATAACAACATAAAAGAAAATACTGAAAGACTTCCAAATTCTGATCAATATAATGTCCAACTGTGACTTTATAGTAGAGCATGGCCTCGTATTGTCAGCACAGAAGTGGAAGATAACAGGTGCAGGAAGAATATAATAGTCCACTGTGGGGACTTGTTTGGCTTGACTTCTCTGTTATAAGGGAAAGTAGGTTCTATTGGGAATCACTGGAAAATAACAATGATGCTTTAAAAAAAAAACACATCAATAAAACAAGTTTTAAAAAGAAAACAAAATGCCCTCAAATATTCAGTTTCTCCCTAACTACTCAACTGGGTAAATAAGTTTCAGACTTCCATGGCTGATATCCAAAAACCTTTATTGTTTTCTGTTTTACCTCACATAATTACCCTAATATATTTTATACTACAAACAAATGAGACAGTCCGAGTCTGTGCACTAGGACACAGTGCTCTCAACATATCTGTGCTTTGGCGCACACTGTCCCCATACCTAAAATGCCTTCCCTTTTCCCCTCTTCACTCTTTATTTTTAAAAACCAAACTCAGAGGCCACTTCCTTCCCTCATCAATCATTGCTGGTCTAATAGAAGAACAGAAAGGCTTAAGATGCTTGTTATTGTGTTGGGTAGACTGGGAAGAATTACTAGAGCTTCATGGCAGCTCTAAGATGTAATGTTTCACAGTCCAGTTTGCCTTTGGTAGAAGGTAGAAGAGCACTTTAAAAGAGCCATTCTTTCTACTTAGATCAATATGTTTCATATTTATTATTGGGCATCCCTCTTTATATAGTCACCAATTTTGACATTCCTCATTTGACCTTGCTTTCTTGCAAAATATTTTTCTGTATCTTGCATCTATCAAGTTGGAAAATATCACAATCACAGAAAATTCTATATAGGAGATACTTAAGTGACTTGTAAAAGTAAATTTGGCTATATTAAATTTTTAAACATAATTCTGAAAGAGATCCTTAAATTGCTTTTGACAGGAATAATTTGCAGGGAGTAAGTAATATCTGAGGGGAAAGGGGAAATACAAAATTCTTGAGAAGTAAATAGTGATTACAAAGTAAAGTTTCACTTTGGTACCCAAGCCAGCATGCTTGGACCCATGACTCCAGTTGTGGCTCCAGTTGTGGGCTGGCTACTGAATGAGCTCTATGTAATCTTGGGAGCAGGTCCAGAACAGGGACTGAAACTCTATTCTAAATCCCATGCCCCCTCCACCCCTTAAGTTTTTAGGCTCATGAGCTGGTATAGCCATCAGCCAAGAAACAGCATCAAGTGACCTAGTCACAAAAGAGCCTTTGTAAACTGGTCAAGAACACCACAAATTAAACCAATCGACCCAGCCCAAATTGGCACACTTCTGTTTCAAAGTATTTCCTTCTGCTTCTCTCCAGTACTTTACTTTTGGGTTACTAAAGTTATTTGTTCTGTATAAATAGAAGGTATTTTTAAATTTTCATTTTTCATATTTGCTAAAGTCAAAATAATACCATAACTTTGTGTTGATTTTTTTTTTTTTACTAATTGAGTCAATTGTTCATTTTCATTGTAAGAAATATCTACATAACACAAATTAAGTCAAATGGAAACAAGAGAACTAAATGCCCCTTTAATATTTAGCACTGTGTTAACAAGGACAAGATGAAAATTTGATCCCCACAAATGCCAGTTAACGCTACTCTGTTCCATAGTTACAACCTAGCTTGCCTAAACTTAATCAGTTGCTTCACAAATAAATGTTGCTGGTTACAGGAGGAAATGAATGAGAAGAAATGTACCATCATTTCTGGTTAGACAATTCAAACTGCATACTCTTATGAAGGAACCTAAATAGCATGACTGTCTTTATTTAGGATCCACGATAATCCCTGAGGTGGGTGTAATGGGCTTGAGGCAAAGCATGCTGTGTGCTCTTTATTCTTCCCAAGTATCTTTTAACATGTGAAATCAAGAACATTAAAGGCAATGTTGAGAGAGGAAAGAAATCATAAGATGTAACTAACATAGGAACCTGAGTGGGGAATACACACAGGCAAAGAAGGGAAGTTCCTATTGGATTTGCTCTGATGATCATGGAACTTATTGGCTGATAAGTAAATGTACAATACAGTTTTGTCTGATTTTATGTATATGTGTGTGTGTGTGTGTGAGTGTGTGTGTGTGTGTGTGTGTGTGTGTGTGAGAGAGAGAGAGAGAGAGAGAAAGAGAGAGAGAGAGAGAGAGAGAGAGAGAGAGAGAGAGAGAGAGAGAGTGTCTCACACAGCTGTACTATAACAAGGAATTAATTTTCTCTCTTAAAGCTTCACTTTCATTAAAAGCAAAGTGGAGATAATAATGTTTGTCTTGGTACCTGCCTCACAGGGTTGTTGGGAAGATCAAGTGAGAGGTTTTTCACAGTGTTTTGCAATCCTTCAAAGTACTATATAAATGTCAGTTATTATCACTGGCTAACAATGTCACCTTTTTCACTACCCTCCTTTTTCTCTTTTTGTCAAAACACAGGGCTCAGAACAACCATTTTGATTCATTATTATGTCAGCTCAACCTGGTCAGTCGCCATTAGTACTCAAAATTAGTTTCCCAACTAGAAAATCACCCTAAGTCATTCCAGAAATCAAATTATCAGGGAGAACCATGATGAACATTTTCCTTACTGGCAAGCAAAAAAGAGAACCACTATTTTCCATCCCCATCCTAAAATATATCAAAGATGGTGGGTATAGATCCTATGCAAAATGACTTGGTTGTCTCTGATAAATGGTGAAATATTTAGGTAAAAGAAACCACTTCTAACCAAGAGATCAGAACAACTGCATAACCAGAAACTGAATACCAATGTTTATACTGACTAAAATTCCAGAAATTTTTGTTCCAAAAATTAAGACAGTAAAGATAATATTATAAACAAAGAGTATCTTTTGAAGACTAGATTTTTAAAAAAAAATCCCTCTGAACTGATTGTTATGTTTTGTATAGAACTACTATTTTAAGTTTACATGAAACAATTGTATTTATTTAAACAAATTTGCCAAAATACAAAAGTACGGCATTGACAAGACTTTCATTCCTTTCTACAATTTTTAATTATGCCTTTTAGCAGCATCATTTTCATGCACAAGATTTACACCCTGAAGGTAGAAAAATATTTCAAGGCTAACTTTCCTTTTTTTTCCCTTTCATATTTAAGTAATACACATAAATAAGTTTGTTTTTTTTTAAATCTGTCCTTAAAAGTTCTTTTATAACCTTAAGTCCTTCCCCTCCGTTTGTATATTCTCTCTCAATAAAAATATTCTGCAAATGAAAATTGAAGCAGGAGCAAAAAAAAAAATCCCTTTATTTTTTCATAAATGAAAACCATATGGGCATGAGTAATTGAAACTGACACTAAAGTCAATTCAGGATCTCCTCCTAATTTATCTTCACTATACTAACTAGAAAGACACACCCAGAAATAAAATTACTTTCATACTAATGGATTTTTAGTCTCTTTGGAAAGGTAATGAACAAGGTGACAAACCAGAATGCTTGTTAAGATAAATTAAGAATTGGGCCCAAAGCATTAACTATAATATCTAAGCAAATAACAACTTTGGAGCTACTTATAGTCAAATACCACTGACTCCTTCTAGTCTCAAACTAACAAGGTAATTCACCCCAAGAAAAGCTTTCCCATTCAAACAATTTTTAAAAGCTCTGTTATTCTATATTTTTTTACAATACCTGGTTCAGAGAAAGTGTCACTAATATCATCATCTTTGTCATCTTCATAATCTTCTTCTTCCTCTTCTTCCTCCTCATTTTCAGATAGCTCATGTTCACTGCCAAACCCTTCATCATGGTCTTCATCATCAACATCATCTTCATCCTCTTCATCTTCTTCAGGGTTGCATTTGGCTTGTTGCTCACCCAAGTTGTCAGAAACAAAAAGAGAATAATTGTGCTCTTCTTTTTTCTGGGATGGATCTGAGACCGATGTGCTGGCAGAAAGACTGCTGCTTTCTCCTGACACAATTAACCCTGTAGCCTCCTGGGAAGGAGGACTAAGAAGTAGTTCCTGGGTCTCTTTAAAAGGCAAAGTAGGAGTTATGTGACTCTGAAGTGTATCAATTCCTTTTTTTTCTTGTCTCTTTGCTACAGCTCCACAATAACAGGTATTTTCCTTTGCTGCATCAGCATGAACCTGGCTCAACAAGGGCCGAGTCTGCTGAACTGGATTGATCTTTACTTTTGCCTTTTTAACATAGTCTTTACATTCAACATGAAAATTCACCTTTTCATTATGATACAAGTTGGTCTTCACCATGATTTGTGTGCTTGATGTGGGTTTGCTTGCCTTTTGGACACAGTCTGACAAAGGAACCTCAGCCTGAATAGTCTTAGATGAGCACACTGGGGCAGCCGCTCGGGTTGCTATCTTTTTCCCAGGTAACGAAGAGGTCAAGGGGTTCTGTTTGACACTAAAAAGCAAGTCAGGATAATAAAGGGAATCAGATACTGGCTGAGAATCCTCACTATTAAGTTGGGCCAAAGTTGGAGTTTTACTTATGACCTCTTCATCTTGGTAGGGGCTAGAGAAGTCATCAAGACCCAGGTAATCCACTTCTTTTGTTCCCCAGATGTCACAGCTAGTCAGTTTAGTATACTTTGTTAAGTCTTCACAGTATGTATCCCACTGTTCCCAGTTTGAGGTTAAAGCAGCCTCATTATCCAGGACATCTGTGAAAGTCTCCAGATTTTCAACATCTTTGCACTCCTCCAAAGAAAGAAAGTTGTCTCTGGGATTCTGTTGGTAGTTCATTTCTCTATCCTGAGTAGGAAAATGAGACAAAAAACAGCACTATATTTTAGGGGGAAAAAATACAATTCCCCTTTCTCCTTTCTCTTATTTACAAATGCCACACTAACTTGATTTATTTTACATTAAAGCCAAGACACATATACAATTTTATATAATTTCCTTGCCTCCAAGAATTTAACAAAAAGTAGGGAAATATGTCCTTTAAGTGGTTCTTGATACTGGAATTTTTCAAATGCTCTTCCTTTAAGTCTGGAATATGGCACAAATATTAAGAGCTCTTGGTTTTCTACTATAAATGCTTCACATGAGGAAGCTATGATATCACAAATATGGTTATTTCTGCCACCAATGCATCTAAGAGCCCCTCTATACTTTAACAGACTGTCTTCATGAGTTTCTGTGGCTAAAAATATTCATCACCTGAAGTCCAATCTTTTGTTGACAAGCCTCTCCACACTTGGCTAGGCTGATCCTCAGACTACAGGCATACAGGTTGTCACTTGGACTGTGCTCAAAGCCATTCCAGTGTGGTAAGACCTGAGGGACATTACATTATACTGACATAACCTTTGATAATTCAAGGTTACCTTTGTGCCACAATGAGGCACTGAAAGACTTCAGTGGACATTCTATAAATAGCAGTGCCGAAAAAGGTTTGTTTTTTTCTTGCTCCTTTATATTTAGAAAAATTTGATATCTCTTTAACAGTAATCACAGTAATATCACATAGATCATCATGGAAAACTATACTGTCTTATTAAGAAGGAACTTAGAAGCAAAAACAAGATTAAAGATAGCTGAAATTTAGGCAAGAATAAGATTCAGGACATAAGTTTGATTCTCATACCCAAATGTAGATACAACATTCTTGCGGTATAATATATATAATAATGCAAATGTAATAGTAGCAATTCTTATTTAAAGTGTTGAATTTCCTCACCTAAATATAACTGACAAACCTATTCAAATATCACTTGTGACTGCTATTTGTTCACATACTTTTGAATATGTCATACTTTTTAGTTTAAATTACAATTATTTCTTCATTTGCCTTATCTGAATTTTCAACAAATATGTTTCCTTACTAAATTCAAGAAGTTTATGTAGTTCTAAAAATCACTAGAAGTAGGCTTATTAGAATCAATATTGACCTCACATTATTCTTGCTCTCCATTGCTTCTCAATTAAAAAAAAGAAACAAAATGCCACCAAAAAAAAAAAAATATATATATATATATATTAAATCAATTAAAATAGAATCCAAGAAAGTACCACTTACCAGTTCATACATAAAATCTGGATCTGAACTGTTTGCTAAGAGATCTGTGCTCATCAAAGTCTGTTCTGAAAACGTGTGGCTTCGAAAGGCATCCCCAAAAGGCGGGTCCATTCCGCTTACACTAGGCTGTAATGAAATAATTTTAATTTAAAAACCTTAAGTCTTCAAGAACTACTATTTTATTATTCTCCTTAAAAACAAAACAAAACAAAAAAAAACTACAGTTTGAAACAGTTTACTTTAAAAAAAAAAAAAAGTAATCTCTAGCAAGCAAAGCTTAATAGGGCTTTGTTTATCTACCTCAATCTACATCAGGTGAATGATTTAAAAGGTAATTAAAATTGAATATTGTATCAGAAATTGCAATGGTTAATCGCATTAAATTTGAACCATCAGAAGATTATTTATCCACCAGAGGATCACAGTCTACTCAGCAGATGCTTTATATAAAACTATATACAGTGAAAACATTTTGTAACAATAAACTCTACTAAAAGATGTTTTCTGTTCTAATTTCCTATAGTAGGAGACTTTCTAATATTTCTAAGGGGATGAATTGATTAAAGTTATAGCAGTAGTTTTCATTTTCCTCCTATAGTGTCACACTATGATATTAACAACTAATAGATCACTTGAGTCACTGCTCAGCACTGATAGTTTGAGCCCCTCAAAAACATAGGAGCCAGAAATAATTCATCATACTCCAGGAGCTGCCTCTTCTGACTCCACATAAAATAGAACCTTATAGTTCAATCTTGTTATTATATCAATGTCACCCTTATTTCCTGATTAGAAGAGAAGAGTGTAGAAGATTTGAGGCCAGGAGTAGAATAAATAAATAGAGAAGCAGATCATTAGAAGGGAAGCATATTAGTAGTTTAAATAACCAGAATAGAAACAGGAGTGGTTTCATTATATGTTAGGATTTATTGGCTCAGTGGCTGCTTCTAAAACAAAACTGATTCAAAATCAATCTCTATCATTTTGTTCAGATAAGCACAATTACTTTTATCTACATTTTGTGCTTTTTAAAACGTATATGATAAAAATCTTTTAAAAATAGCTTTATATATAGGTAATCAAAAGCCAAGGGGTATTTTTCAGACAACAATCTGAAAAGATATTTCAATTAATTAAATCACCTATAGCCTCTGCTTTTCATCGCCCTTTTTCTGATACTGACTTATGGGAACTGAAGTGGTATACCTGTAGGGTACCTCATGGTAAGAGAGATGGTTCCCTGTTGTTGTTTCAACCACAAGAGAAGAAAACTGTCCTTGGCTCCAGGAACTAGGAAGCACCAAATTTTATGGTTTGTGGAATAATCTACTACTAAGTGAAGTTAGCTCTAGCCTCTAGCCTCTTTTACCTGTCCTTATTTTGAAAGATGATGCTATAAGTCACATTGATAGTTATCTGAAAATGCAGATGTGGACATACTGCATACATGTAAGGTTAGTAAAGAAAAAGAAGTTAAAAAAGGTGACAATCTTAACATTAACTAGGACCTTCAGAGGATACCTAATCCAATCTACACCTGAACACTATAAAATCTACCCAGTCATTCAAACTTGGCTTTAAAACTTATACTTTGAAGTAGAGGGAAGTAGGGGAGGTCAGATCCCAATGAAATCCATTCTACTTTGTAAAAGCTTTTAATTGTTGGGAATCTTTTCTTACATCAAGCCTAAATTTACCTCTGAATTTTCGAACAATGCCTACTTAGTTCTGTCCTCTAGAAGACAGCAAGTACATACTTAATACCTCTTCCGAAAGATGGGACTTTAAACATTTCAAAAGAGCTATCAAACTCTTACACAAGTGTCTCCTCCAATTACATGTCCCCAGTTCCTTCAATGGACCTTCATCTGGCAAGATCCATTACCATCCTAGTTGCTCTCTTCTGGACTCTTTCCATTTTATCAATATTCTTCTTAAATAGTGCTCAGAATGAAACAAATACTTTGGATGTGGTCTAATTAGGACAAAATATAGCAGGACTATCAATTCCCTAGTCCTGGACCCTATGCCTCTCTCATGTAGCCTAAAGTTACATTAGTTTTTTGAGTTACTCTATCACACTGTTGACTTATGTTAATTTGAAGTCTTTTCTCTCAGATCTTGTTTTTCAGAAAACTGATGAGTTATTCTTTCTTCATCTTGTATTGAGAACAATGATTTCTGAAAACATAAATGTAAGATTTTACATTTATTCCTATTTAATTTCCATTTATTAGATTAGTTTTTCATTTGGGCTTATTGAGATATTTTTTCCATACATTTATCTAAGACATTGATAAAAACATCAAATAACATAAACCAGTTCTGAATCTTGCCTAAATACTAATATCTCAAACACATCTTTTGTATATAAGAACATTAAAGATTTTATCAACTATTTTTCTAAAATCTAGGGTAACTATAAAGCTACAGCACCAATCTAATAATTAGGCCCCAAAAAAGGAAATTAGGCTACTTTGATAATGCTCAAATAGATTTGTAATCTCAGTGATATATGAATGTTCTTTTCAGATGCAGATTGCAAACCATACTTGCCTGCCCATACATTTCAACTCTTATTCTTTTCCTAACTGAAGTTTGTCACAGAACTCTGATCAATGAGCAAGCCTTCCCTGCTGTTTCATAACAAATCATAACAAATCAAATTAACAGTATTCCAATTTTCTTTTTCTCTTGTCACACAAGGAACCCATTTTTATTTTGTCATACATTTCTCTGATGACATCATTCACTTCAATTGCTCTTTTTCCTAGTTCCTTTCATTATGAATTGAAGTTACCTTCTGAGAGATACTCAGATTTAATCTTTTGGAGACTATAGTGTTCCCCAACACGTATCCATACAATAAAAGAGATAAAATAATGGTATTAAGTCTTTGGGTTTTGTTTTTGAAATTGATCTTTGTTTTTGAAAGGAATATGGGGTCATTAGAGGAATTTTGCAATTTCCTGAAGGTAATTCAGATTTCTCTTGCTATCCAATTCTAAGAGGACTTGCCCTCTCTGACCAAAATATGCTGATTGATGGATGAGCTCTATAGGCTGTCAACTGAACTGTATGTTATGATTGGCTAATAGGCATTGTTCTTTGAGCCCTTCTCCCAGTGCTCAGCAACACTGCAAGGCTTCCTGCAGGCAGCAAAATGTCATGTACAAATGGGGGCATCTGAAGGACCTCACTATGCATAAAGAAAACCTCTTCAGTGGAAATATTTCCTCCATGAAACTGTTGAACAGTTTTGTATGTATTCCTGTTTTGTACCTTGTCTGATATTAATGATCAGAGAGTTTTTGGACAATGTTATCCTGAATAATCCTGATATAGAAGCGGTATACAAATTGTTTAAAGAGAGTATTTAAGGTAGCATTTTGCTTTACCAAATCAAATACACACATATTTAAAAAAAAAAAACTTCAAGAATAGTAGAATCTTGTATTCTTGGTATTTTTAGTCAATTTGTAATGGTGAAGACATATACTTCTGTGGAATATCATTTGTGAAATCCTGCCTGATTCATATGAATACTTTATCAAAAAAGCTCCCAAAGCATATGTAGACTGTTCTCATAAAAATTTTATAAAGATGGGAAATTAGGAATTTAAGTCAGTAGCTGTTGACTTTGTCACCCTTTTTTAGTAATAAAGTCTGAGATTCCCCTTTAGTATCTTTTCCTCTTTCATATAGCTATGAAAGCCTCACAGCTGTGTTGATCTCCGCTGTGTATATGTGATCTAATCCAGCTCTCTAGATCAGTCTGACTACCTGTTCATGAAACCATGCTGGTTTTATGTAATTGCTGCTTTTCCAGAACTATCCCTTAATAATGCTCTAAAATTTCACTAGCAATCAAAATTAAACTCACTGGCCTAGCATCTACAAATCCCACTCTCCTCCATTTTTTGAAAATCAGGATATTTATCTTTCTCCACTTCAGCACCTACCCATTCTTTCATTGTCTTTTAAAGATCATTAAGAGTGGCTTAGTAAACACAATTGGCAATTATTTTAGCTCCCCAGAATACAGCTCATTTGGGCCTAGTGACTTTCCCTCTTGCTCTTTTACCATCTACCTTTAATGTTTAAGCCCTATTATAAATCTTTTCAAATTCCATCCTTTATTGTCAGACAGAAAAAAACAAACAAACCCATAAGTAACATAAAAGTTGACCGGTCCTCTATCTTCTTTATCCTGCTCTTTTCCCTGCTATAATTAAATCCCTCTTTTTGAGGTTCTTAAGTTTCTTTGCTAGTCCCAAATGACTCTGAACTTTGGAACACCTAAGCCTATTTTTATAGGTACATTAAAAAATGTTTTATTAATGCATTTATACCACATTCACTTCCTAATAGTCCTTCCCCCTCTATATCAGCACAGTATTTTTCCTTACAAGAATGTTTAACCTGTGATTCCCTCAACCAGAAAATTCTTTTAACACTGATTGGATAGCTAAGTCCCAAGGAGTTGCACTTATAGAACCTGACTACTCTTTACAATAAATACTATGCCATGCTGCTGCAGTCATCCTCAATTGTCTGCTCTTACATCTTCTATACATCTTAAAAATCTAAGATGGTCAGTGCAATTATGTAACTATCTATAAAAAAATCCTTTTCCCACATTATCAGAATAGGTTTGGGATTTTTTTTTTGTGACTTCAGAATTTTGATAGTTGTCTATTCTCCTTATGCTCCTTTGCCAAATTGTAACCATAGAATCTTAACAATCCTTTCTATGAAACAAATGAAATTTTAACTTCCATATCTATGGTCTATGTCACCATCCCCAACTTTCCTATTCTTTTATATAACAAAATCTAAAGTAAAAGCCACTTTTCCTACAAGGTTCCAGTAATTTGTACCTCTGAAAATAGCTGTTCCTTGTTCAAGGAATCAGATCAGAAGAAAAATGTACTTCATTAGTTCCTCAACTTTTTGAAGGCAAGTCAAGAAATTATGAACTACTCTGCTTTTGAATTATTATCCTTTTGAAGAGGCAATGCTTCAGCAGATTTTTAAATAATTTAAGTTCTTCATCATTAAGTTAAGTTATAACTCCATGCCAGGTTCTGTTCTATCTTTATAGCAACTGCTTGCTGTCCAGGTGGTCTGTTGTATAATCAAATGAAAGGGGTTTTTTTTTAAATTTTTTTTTAATGTTTATACTTCCATTGATCTTTACTCCAGTTATTTCCATTGTGCTTCCTTCCTCTGTATCTTAGATTCCCTAATGTTGATAGATATCTTCTTGATGATCTAATATATGATGCTACTCCATCCCACCTTTTACCTACTCTATTCCTTTTGAATAAGGAACATCCAGAATCATATTTGAGACAGAAGTCATAGTAAGCTATATCTCAGTGTTATTAATGGGGTCAAATTTGTCTGCTTGAATTGGGATCTCTTGTTTACTCTGCTTATTATATGTGTGTGTATACTGCATTTGAATATAAATATCTAAAGCCATGGGTTTTATTGCTTGCTCCTTTCTTGAATTTGGTATCCTATGAATTTCTGAGCCCTTGAGGTTTTCAGTTTCTTACCCAAGACTTCATAAATTCTTAGCAATGCTCTTCAAATTCCTTTTAGAAGTATTATGTCTATCTAGGTGAATTATCAGATGT
Organism: Sminthopsis crassicaudata; assembly: GCF_048593235.1. Classification (NCBI taxonomy): domain Eukaryota; kingdom Metazoa; phylum Chordata; class Mammalia; order Dasyuromorphia; family Dasyuridae; genus Sminthopsis; species Sminthopsis crassicaudata. Next base: position 426,200,536 of record NC_133618.1, on the reverse strand, counting down.
AGGTAGTAGTAATATTTGCAAAAGCAAGTAAGTTTCAGAGACAGATTGAATTAATTAAATTCAATGTTTGGAAGCTACTAGAGAGAGCAATGGCCAATGTAGATAATTGCTTTTGGGTCAGTAGAATTTTTCACATGCTCAGTCTCTTAATAATAGGCTCTAGAATTCAGAGAGATGGGCCAAGCAAAAGAGTAGGTACTCTAACTATAAAACCTATCCTACTAATAGTTACATATATTTATTTTTGTGTCATACACTGTATCCCCAAATCACCAACTTCTTACTTAGCTGAATAAGGCAGACATTGAATTGGTATGGGGCTAGAGGTTATAAAGAGTAAGAAAAGCCCTATTAAAGGAACCTTGTTTGACTTTCTCTAGGCTCCAAACTCCAGAACCCATGATAATTCTAAATAATCAAAATATTAAGTACATATTCTAGGCCTCTATATGAAATAAATCTATCTGAAATTGTCTCTGTATTTAAATCCATTGTTAAATGGATAAGGAAGTAATTTGGTAAGGAGAAGATGAAATGAAAAATGTTTAGAAAGAAGGATGCAAGCAAAAGAGGAGAAAAAAAGAAAAAAGAAACATCAGACTAAAAGAAAAGATTCTGATTGGAATAGCTCACAGTGGGAAAATACTAAGAGAAAAAAATGTCCCAAGAAAGTAATTTTGAAGTTATTTTTAAAAGTTGTTAAGAGGTAAGGAAAATAATATGACCTGATTCAAGGGGATAAGAATATGAATGATATCAAAATGATGGACTGAGTAAGTAAAGGGCAGGAAAGATCTAGAAGAAAAAATAGCTTTTTGGTTTCCTCATCACTGTCTCTGTTTTGGCCTCATTTTATGGGCATATGTGAAGGAGAGTAGAGTGGAAGTAGAGTCTTAAGATAAAGCTGATATAGTTGTGGCAGTTTAATGATCAAAAACTGGTTTAGGGAAGTATTTGTTCTGTTCTATCCTTATAGCAGCTGTCCTAGCCAGTGTAAAATCAGCAACTCTCACACTCTCCTGACTTTTTTGGACATATTCCTTACTGCTTAGTGCTGAGTTCTTGAGTTGCAGCCGAGAGGAAACAAGGAGCACATGTCAGAATAAAGACAGACTCAAAAGCAGGATTGGCGTCACTTGATAGTGGAATGAGGGGAATGGTCAGAAATGAATTGATATTAAGAAAAAACAGAGTTTAGTTCAGGAGAAAAAAATAAGGAAAAAGGTTTAATCAATTTAATTGATTAATAAAACAGACTACTTTGAAAGAAATACTATTTTTTATATTGTAGTGTAGGACAAAAGTGTCAAATTCAAATCAGATTAACATATAATTGAAAATTTAAAAAAATAAAAACATTACACAGGTTATGTTAATTTGAAGTTTTCTAAATCAATTAACTACTTGTAAGAATCCATTTCTATTTAAGTCTGACAATATTAATGAGGCATGCTCATTATTGTCTTGTTAAAAAGTATATAAGGTAGGGGCAGCTAGGTGGAACAGTGAATAGAGCCAGGAGGACCTATGTTCAAATCCCGTCTCAGACACTTAACACTTCCTAGCTGTGTGACTCTGGGCAAGTCATATATAGATATAGTGGTTCCTGATTTGGACAGTTCTAATCCCTGAAACCCAAAGATGACTTGCTGACTAGGGTTCAGGACAGATGTACTCTTGTGAGACAATTTCTTTTCAAATGCCTACAAAAATAAGCCAATAGCCCAATTCAGCAACAATGTAGACATGTATTTGGACACAGCTATGGAGAAGGCCTATGTAGTCTACCCTCCATCAAGAACTGATATGGCATGGAGATTATGGGAATTCCTTGTATTCATTCAGCATTTTCTAAACACAAATCAGGGACCAAAGATCTGATACAGGATTTCCCCAGACAAAGAGATGAAAGCAACTAAGGAAATGGTGTGTTTGTTGCAGAAGTACATGGCAGAAGGAGACTTGTGCTTGCCTCTTAAACCCAAGAGGGAAGTTCATAAACAATGTTCATGATCCCACCAACCTTCTGGTTAGAAGAGGGGATTTTGATTTCAGATATAGTATGATTAAGGAATCTAACCTTTTGGTCAAAGAAGGAAGATATACTGGGCAGTGCTTATCTTGGAGGTTACCACTGGGTAACATCAAGTCTGAAAGTTCCCAAGTTTGAGAATTCCAAGACCTGGCCTTCTAGAGTGAAATAGTATTGTTGAATTATGGTTCTCTTGAAAAAGTCACTAACAAGGCTCCTGCTGCTAGAGATGAAAACAATAATAGAGGGATAAGAGATTTTGTCTTGCATCTATTCAATGTGTGTTCTTCAGACATTATTAAGTCTCATAGGAACAGTCCCAAAGTATACTTGCTTTATGAATGAAATCTAAACTTTAAAGGAATACAATGTAAGGGGTGAGAATCTTATTGTAATAACAAACAACTGTTTTACTGGCAACTTCAATTTTAATTTATTTCAAAAAGTATATTACAAGTGCCTTTTAAGTTGTATGTATCTATGAGTTTTTATGATCCTTTTGTATCTTCCAAATTTTCTGCAGGATAAAATAATGGTTATTTTCCACCCAAACACATGTTACCTTGATGTATGGGAGCTGGGGGTTCTATTACTCACATTTGTGGAAATACAGAGCAAGATATATTTGGAGATTTTCCCAGTGCAAACTCCAAGTGGGGCAACAGGCCAAAATTGAGAAAAATGCCCTTTTTTAACATACAGGATTGTACCTGGTCTGTATAAGACCAAACACATAGGGAAGCCTTTTTCTACAAGTTAGAGAAATGTAGATCTATACAACCAATGGCTCTGACCTTTGCTGAGCTCAAATATAAAGAGGACTACTCACAGTAGATTTACTGGGGATGTAAGAATTTACAACACCAATAGTACTGATTTCTGCTGAGCTAATATAAGAAAAGACTACTCACACTCAGTAAGATTTACCTGAGGCATTTCCAAGCCCAGATCCTGAGAGTCTAATTCCAAACTTTTTTTTCTTGCTTGTAGATTCCTTTCCAGCTTTAAATTCACGATAAAAAATAATTTATACAATAAGTGGCAGATTTTCACCGGAATACCTTCAGTTCAATCGCTTGGACCTCTGTTTTCGTTAAGTAGTTCTGCATGAAACTAATGAATTAAAAAAAAATAAAAGTAACTTTACTGAACTTTTTAAAAAAAAAACTTAACCTTTCAAAAATAATCAAAATCACATTAACAGAAGCAAAAAAGCAGAAACAAATTAAAACAGTAACAGTGTTTGGTAAGCCCAAGAATATATTCTACTATGGTAAGGACTTTCTATTTTAAAAGAAATGCTAAGAAAACTGGAAAGCAATTTAACAGAAATTTGATTTAAACCCAGTATCTCATATCATATACCCTAATAATTTCTAAATGAATAAAGTATAAAAGTAATTTCCTTAAAAAAAAAAAAAAGATACCAAAAGGAAATATCTTTTACATTTGTGGTTGTGGGAGACTTCTTAACCAAACAAGGGATGGAAATGATCAAAAAAGTCAAAATCAGACTTTAGCTACATAAAATTTAAATTTTTTACATAAAAAACCCTTTACTGTATAAAAGAAAACACTAAGTAGGGGGAAATCTCCGTATCAAATATCACAACTAAAAATCAAATATCTAATATATATATATATATATATATATATATATATATATATATATATATATTCCTATATTTGTACCCCATCCTGTCACAGACCTTCTTACTCAGAGAAAAGCTATCAGTGCCCTTTCAATTTCTCCCTTTAAGACAAAACATCCAAACTTAAAGATCTTTTTAAAAAATTGCACAATAGTTCTAAAAAATTTTCTACCTCACAATCAGATCCAAATTAAAATGATGATGAAATTTTACCTTGTACCCATCAAATTGGCAAAGATGAAAATAAGAAATAATGAGTATTGAAAAGTGTAGGAAGACAGATATTAACATATTTTTGATGTAGATCAATTTTCTGGAAAATAATCTGGAATAATACAGAAGTGGCTATACTGTTATACCCTCTGACTCTTCAATCCAACTGTTAGAAATCTATAATGATGTCAAAGGCAGAAAAATATGCCACAATGCTATGATATTCAAAGCAGCATTTTATTGTTATAACAAAAAAATTAAAGAAATTAGAGAAACACAGGTAGATTTGTATGAATTAATGAGCAACAATGATGTAACACTAGAAGGAAACAAAATTGAATAACTATAATGACCAAGTCCCAGAAGGTACCTGGATACAATATATCCAAGACATATTACAAGGTAGCTGCTGTTACTATTGCTGCCAGGAAAATCTCCTTATCTTCCAGGACCTTTCCCAGTTTCTATACTGCTTCTCACTCCTTTACTACAATATTTTCATTTTAGAAGAAACTGAGGCACCAAAGAAAAGGAATCTTTTGCCAGAAATCATAGAAGGCCTATTCAACTTACAATGAAACTGAGGCTATACTAAGGTAGAGTCAAACGAGCCCAATTCTCAAAGACTTACAGACTGTTAGAACCAGAAGGGACCTTAGAGTTATCCTGTGTCATCTCCTTCACTTTATAATGTAGGAAATTGAGGCCTTGAGTTAATGTAAGAACAGAGACCACCCAGGTTTTAGGATTTTGAATCCAAAGCCCTCTTATTCAGTCAAATATGGCCAAGGTTCATAAAGCCCTTCCAGAACAGTGATCCCAGTTTCATGATTGAGCATAAGGTTAAGAATGAGAAGGAAGGACCTAAGATCCCTCCCAAGTACACTCTGGTCCCAAGTTCATCTACTCTAGGAAAGGTAGCTTAGAAGCCTCCTCTGGTAGGACTAAAGGTGTGGAGTTTCCTTAACCTGCAGCAAAGGAGAATGTTGGGTAGACAGATTGAAACTGCCCACTTCTAAACTTACTAGTCCCTCTTTAGAAATCTAGACAGCTATTCTGTCCCTTCTTTTCAGGGCATTTTCCCCCACATGTAGGTTAGTTGGAACTCAAGTACCTTTAGCCATGAATTTGATTCCCAAAAAACCAACACTTAAGAAATACCATGAAACAGCTGGAATTAAGTCACTATATGCTGCCCCCCCCCAAAAGGAGATATTCCTATATTTGTACCCCATCCTGTCACAGATATTCTTACTCAGAGAAAAGCTATCAGTGCCCTTTCAATTTCTCCCTTTAAGACAAAACATCCAAACTTAAAGATCTTTTAAAAAAATTGCACAATAGTTCTAAAATAAGGGCTCTCACTCTGTTAGAAGTTGATGTGACATACACCCCAATCAAATGTTGAAAAATAAAGCTGCTCCTCTTGGCTTCCTAGGTTTCTGCTTCTTTTGATGAAGTGAAATGGGAATAAAAACATTTCTAAGATGTAACATGGTAGCTTCTCCCTTTGACTCCAACAGAATGGTGTTTGCTTTTCCCTGTTCTCCCCAAATAAGTCCCCCATTTCTTACAACTTGCATTCATTTTTCAGAGATGTCTAAGGAAAATTCTTTTTGTTTGGTTACAAAATTGACCACTTTCAGAAAAGATAAATAGCTTTTAATGTGACAATTCAACAGAGAGGAGAATACCAAATATGCAGGTTTATAAGCTTTCTGAGGGCATTCATTTTTGTCTTTGTATATTCCAGGATTTAGCATGATACCTTGCATATATTGGGTTCTTCTTCACAATTTGTTTCACTGAATTGAGAAGGAAAATTACACATGGAATTAATATAATATATTTAAATGAAGAACATCTGCCGGGAAAGTATTTTGTGCTGATATTCAAGCTCACAATGAGAAAGGGGCCATAACAAAAAAAAGCTGCTCTTTAAGGATGCGTTGGTGACTTCTTCTGAAAAACAACATATATAATGACTTCTTTAATAAAAAAAAAAAAACAAACAAACATATTTTAGGGGCAGGTAGGTGGCGCAGTGGATAGAGAACCAGCCTTGAATTCAGGAGGATCCGAGTTCAAAATATGGTCTCAGACACTTAACACTTCCTAGCTGTGTGACCCTGGGCAAGTCACTTAATCCCAGCCTCAGGAAAAAAATAAAAAATAAAAAAATAAAAAAACCATATTTTTACTAATTACTAATTACTTAAGTTCATCTAGCAATAATAGCCTAATATATTAATTTCTTTACTTTTACTCTTTCCAATTCTTTGCAATTTCTCCAGATATTGCTGCTGAGATAATTAGTTCTCTCTACCTGTTTTGTATGGGCTTGCTAAAGCAGAGGCTGCACAAATATCTCCTAAACTCAAAAGGATATCCTTCAAAGAGATGTGTTTCTAGCACTGGAAAGGTAAAAACAATTGCCCATGTGATAAAGTGCTGAAAGGAAACTAAGAGAGAGATTAAAGTGACTTACCTAAGACCACATAGAAGAGCAATAAGTGGCTGAACCAAGACTCATACTCAAATTTTCTACTACACATTCATCACACTGTGCTGCCTCCCAATTCTGGTTTGTTAGCAAAGCAATAACTTCATGAAAATGAACCAAATTGTTAATTTAGATCTAGCACCAAAAGTACAACTCTACATCTATGCAATCTGTGCAACACCTACGCTTTCACTGCTCATAAATTTTAAGGTCCTTTCAATAGTTGTTAACACGCATGCCCCATTGAATCTAGGAATTTCTGCCGGCTCCTTGGAGTTCAAAAAAGAAAGCTATTTATTTACATTTATCTTCACGGGTTATGGATGAGTAATTTTTAAAAAACAGCTAAGTTCCCCACCCAACTTTGAAACATTAATGGGAATTGATATCCTAAAATACCATTCAGGAATTCTGAAGGTCATTTTTTTACAGAGCACTGATAGAGGACACTGCTAATAATCAAGAGTAAGTGTAGTGGAATTCCTTTTGTTAAAAATATAGTCAGAGGTTCACAGGTCTAGAATTTGAAGTTATCCCTTCAAGTTTCTCACATTTTATAGATAAGGAAACTGAGGACCAGAGAGATGAATAATAGTTATAATAACTAGTATTTACATAGCATCTATTATGTGTCAGGCACTGTGCTAAATACTTTACAAATATTTTATTTAATTTTCACAATCATCATGTCAGGCAGATGCTATTATCACAATTTTAAAGTTGAAGAAATGAAGTAAAAAGCAGTTAAATGACTTATCCAGGGTTTGGAGTTAGTGTCTGAGGCTGGATTCAAACCTGGGGCTTTTCTATTTCCAGAGCAGCTTGGTGGCACAGGGATAGAGTGCTGGGCTTGCCGTCAGAAAAACATGAGTTCAAATACAGCCTCAAACACTTAGTATCTATGTGATCCTGGGCAAGTCATTTAATCCTGTTTGCCTCAGCTGGACAAGGAAATGGGATTTTTGCCAAAAAAAATTCCAAATGGGATCACAGAAAGTCAGACATGACTGGAACAAAATTCCAACTTTAACTTCAGGCCCTAGCTCTACTCTATCCCACTGCACCATCTAACATCCTTGATTAAAATAACTATTACTATACCTCACACATAGATCTTTTTCTCATAACAAATCTTTAAAGCGGAGAATGTTTTTGCCTTTCTTTTTATTCCTGGCTATAGTAAGTGCCTAATAAATATTTATTATCATTCCCATCATCCCCTAATAGGGAAATAGAAGCTGAGGAGTTAAATGTATTTGTCCAATATCTTACAGTTATATGGCAATGTTAAAGCAAATCTAGTTTTTCATATTGAAAACTTGTTTATTTATTACCATAGGTACTTCCCCCTAGCAAAACTGGGAAAACACTCAAGTCACTCCCAATTTTCAAATAGGTACATGACACTATCTTTTTAAAAAAATGGTTGAAGGATAAGTACTCTCTGCCTTGATTTAGTCTTATAAATTCAGGCTGACATTTCTATTGATTTCCCTTTTTCCTTTATAACAGAAATATATCTAAAGCTTCAAGGGATAAAAACTCCTAACTCCTCATTTAAATAGTTGCCACCTCATTTCTGAACTTACTTACCAATGATGTAGAAATATTTATCATTGAAACTGTGCCAAGGATCTTCTCTTCAGCACTTAAAGAGATCATTCAAAATATGTGTACATTGAGACATTCCCCTGAGTTTATTCTCCAGATTCATTCTGTCAAAGGGTTCTAAGTATACTCTATGAAGACCCTCCTATATACACTTTTTTCACCTTCACCCTTTCTATTCTCATCCTTCTGAGACTCTTGGAACATTAAATGATGAAGTCACTCTAGTCAAGTTCTCCACTTCTCCATGGAGATCCAGTTTCTTAGGAAAACTAAGGAAAACAATGCTTCCAAAGGGGAAGAGTTAACTATAAAAGTTCCTTATCAATCATGGGAACCTCAAGCTCATTTCTTAAAAATTGAAAATAAATACTATATAAAAAATTCCAAGTAAGTCAAAACTAAAACTACAAACCAAGAGCTCTCTGCAGGCTAGAAATATTTTCTTTTTCTTTAAATAAAGAGCCAAATGTCAATCAAATGGTGGAATTTCCATGTAATCAGTGATTCTGCTAACATGAGATATCCAAAAATGGGAAAAAGTGCTCGATTTTCCATCTTGCTGAAATAATATTGCTGTTAGTAGTGGAGAGGAGGGAATTTCAGAAAGGAGGGAAAGAAAAAAACAAGACTGCAAGTTGTATGATGAAATCCTTTTGACTATGACTATTTTTGTGATGGGATCAACAACAGATATGAAAGTAGAGTCTTCCTCTAGAATAAAATGAACTGAGAAGAATAGGAGATCTGCTGGATTCAGAGAAAAATGGCCCCTGACTGTAAGTGGACCAAAATACTTCAAAAAATATAATTCAAATATTACATCCAGTTTATTACTTTAAGTGTTCAAAAAATCATCTTTTCTTGATTTTGAACTTTTAAAAGATGTTTTGAGGAATAGGTTAGAAATAGAAAATAATTAGAAATTATTAGAATTAGAAATAGAAAAAAAAATTGGATTCTCTTGGGTTAATATGTTAAGTTTTTTCCCCACTTTGAAACATTTTAGATCTAGTTTGAATTTTAGAAAATAGTGGAATGAGAAAAACTGAAACTGTTTGCCTCATTTTTCACCTATACAATGGTGATAATAATAGTATCTACCTCATAGGGTGGATTGTAAGGATTAAATGAGATAATATTGATAAAGCTATTTGCTTCCTAGTGACCCTTCCCTTTGTTAACAAATACCATTAAAAAAAAAAAACAAAAAAAAAAACCACACAGTTCTACAAAGCCAAGCAGTATACTGAGTCCCTGCCTCTGCAATGAAAAAAGGAGGTGCATTTTCTCGACTCTTCTCCAGATCAAGCTTAATCATTATATAGCTTTGATATGTTTAACTATTATTTCCTTTTATTTATTGTATATGTGATTTTAACAATTTCATATACAATCTAAGGAATCTGTGTGACAATGGACAAATCAGTTTAAGGTCCTGGACATCATTTCCTCGTCAGCAAATTAATTCCTAAGAAAGAGATGAAGGTAAAATAATTATATTCATATAAGAGTCCTGCACAGAGCCCTTTCCCCAGTGAAATCCAAGAAATCCAGACCCCAATCTACTTTTTATGTTAGAGATCGGATAACATCATCTGTCTAGTTGGAAGTTTATAGTGGCTTCGTACTGCCTACCGAATCAAATTCAAGTTCTATTCAGTGTTCTACAAAATCTGATACTATCCTGCCTTTCTAGATTATTGTTCTCCATTAACTTTATACTCCCATCCCTGCCCTCTCATCCCCCTACCCCTCAAACACACATTCCTATCTCTGGGATTTTCTTCAAGCTAAATCAGTCAGCCTATGTGTGTGAATGGTACCATTATAGTTTTACACAGAAAATATTTTTGTATTCTGTACTGCATTTCTAACCTTGGACAACAATCTCACAAATGCATGCCTCTCGGGTCATGTATGATGACAAAAGGACGAGATGCAGGAATTCAACAGGAAAAAGGTGAGAAGGAAAACAGTCTGAAAAAGCAGAACAGCATTAGGTATGGTAGGGCAAAGCTTCTTAATCTGTGGGTCTCAACCTTATGAGGGGTCCTGTAACTGAATGTGGGGGTTGTGAAAAAATTTGGCAACAGTAAAAGCTATCAAATATTCCACCAAGATTTAATTCTTTATGTAAAAAGTAAAAAACACATCCATATCATTAATATACAAATTTACTTTCATCTTTAGTAAATGGTAAAATTAAATATATATCAAAGATATTTCAAATTAATTTATGATTTATTATCAGTAAATATTTGATTTGTATTGTGTTGAATAAAAATTTCTCAGGTAAAAATGAATGGAAAAAGTTTAAAGAAGCCCTTTTATAAAGCATAGAATGAACTGGCACAGAATGAGGACTTCATAAATGCTTGTTAACTGAATGAGAAGAATATGTAACTTCACAAAGGATTATAACATATAAAGGGAGTGTCACCTGGAAGAACACTGATTAGATCAAAACTCTACCTAAGGATCTAATTTCTTTATAGAAATGTGCCCCCCCCCAAAAAAATTGAATGTCAATGCCTTCTTGAATAAAAATAGTGAGAAAATGTATTCTTTGTACAGACATAGATATAGAAGACTTGATAAATTTAAAGGTATGATCTTGCAAGAACACAAAGTCAAAGTATTATTGATCTATCTCAGACTTTAGCAAGAGTTACAACTAGCACCACTTGGAGACAAAATCAAATGGAAACATGACTTATTGAAATTCAGATAAGGTGAAGGAGGGAGGAAGGGAGGGAGTGAAGGAAGAAGGGAAGAAGGAAGGAAATGAAGGAAGGAGAAAAGAAGGGAGAGAGGGAGAGGAGGGAGAAGGGGAGAGAGAGAAGGAGAGGGAGAGGGAGAGAAGAGGAGGGAAGGAAGACATGCTTTGCTATAAAAGATAAAAGCATTAGGCAAAAAAAAATTTCAAAGCAAAATATTTTGGAATAGAGGAGCACCTTCACCTTTCAACACTTTTTATAATGGCACAAGACACAATGAAACTTTATTTTATTATTAGACGAGCACTCAAACTCAAAAGGCAATACTACAGAAATATCTTCAAGGGTCTCTGGATGAGCTGAGGTTTTCTGTCACATTTCTTCAACTCATTCTTTTTCCATACAGTTGTCATTTTTTCAGGAATCACCTGAGTAACATTACAGAACTCTCCTTCAATATTCTTCAACAGATATTTATTTAACACTGACCCTATAGTATTTGAAGACCCACACAGATTTGGAAGGCATTGTAGAAGCCAAATCCTTTTAGTCTACCTTTAAGAAATGTGAAGAAAGGAAAAATTTATGATCAAGAACTAGAAAACATTATGAAATGCAAAATGAATAATTTTTATTACATATGAAAAGTTTTTGCATTAAAAAAATCAATGTAGCCAAGATTCGAAAGGAAGCAGAAAGCTGGGGGGAAGGAATTTTTTAATATTCAAGTGTTTCTGATAAAGGCCTCATTTCTAAAATATATAAAGTTTGACTCAAATTTATAAGAATACAAGCCATTCCCCAATTGATAAATGGTCAAAAGATATGAACAATTTTTAGATGAAGAAATTAAAGTCATTTCTTGTCATATAGAAAAATTTTCTTTAATAAAAATCACTTTTGATTAGAAAAATGTAAATTAAGACAAGTCTTAGTTATCATTTCACATCTCTCAGATGGGCTAAAATGACAGGAAAAGATCATGATAAATATTGGAGGGTTCATTCATGCATTTTTTGAGTGTAGTTGTGAAATGAGCCAACCATTCTGGAGAGCAATTTGGAACTAAGCCCAAAGGGTTATAAAATTTTGCATATTCTTTGATCCAGCAGTGTCTCTACTGGAGCTGCATCCCAAAGAAATCTTAAAAGAAGAAAAAGAATCCACTTGTGCAAAAATATTTGTAGCAGCCCTTTTTGTAGTGGCAAAGAACTGGACATTGAGTGGATGTCCAGCAGTTGAGGAATACCTGAATAATTTATGGTAAATGAATTTGATAGAATATTATTGTTCTATAAGAAATGATGAACAGGCTGATTTCAGAAAAGCCTGGAAAGACTTACTGAACTGATGCTAAGAGGAATGAGCAGAACCAAGAGGACATTATACACAGTAACAAGATTATGTAATGATTAACTGTAATGGACTTGGCTCTTTTCAACTTGAGGTGATTCAAGGCAATTCCAATGGTGATGAAATATGCCATCAGTATTCAGTATTCAGAGAAACAACTATGGAGACTGAATATAGATTGAAGCATAGTATTTTCAGCTATTTTTGTTGTTTGCTTGTTTTTTTTCCCTTGTGTTTTCCCCCTTTTGATCTGATTTTTCTTGTACTGCATGATGAATATGGAAATATGTTTAGAAGAACTGCACATGTTTAACCTATATTGCATTGCTTACTGTCTTGGAGAAGGGGAACAGCAGAGGGGGAAGAGCAGAGGAGAAAGAGAAACATTTGGAACACAAGGTTTTATAAAGGTGAATGTTGGAAACAATCTTTGCATGTATTTGGAAAAATAAAATACTATTTAAAAAAAAAAAAAAAGGAGCCAAATCTTCATTCTACAGATGAAAGAGCTGGTTAAAAGACTGACTTCTAGAAGATCTCCCAAAGTCACTATAAAGTCCTTATTAACAATTCTTAATTTAATTAGAAAATGTAGATATGCTTTTAAGTTTAGCAGTCATCCTGGTTTGGAGAGAAAAAAAAAAGTGCTTCTGGTCATATACTAACTATAACTAATATACATTAGCAATATCCTACTGATTCTTTTTGATAGGAATATTATTTGTTAGTTCTCTGATACTACTATTTTGAAGATGTATAGTCTAATCAGGAATACTGGTTTCTCTAGAAAGCTCTAAGAGCTATAAAAAACTAGGAAATATGGTGAACTATTTCAAGGCCAACCCTGGCAAAAGGTCACTTAATATATCTCCCTGGCCTGTTAAATAGAGGGCTCCTCCACATTTGTATTAATGGTGATAATAATTTCGGTTCATTTTGTTTGTCATACCAGCATAAAAAAGGCTAACCAAAATGATTAAAGTCATGACTCTAACAAAGAGCTGCAATGACTTATAAAAGCAAAGATGTGGCCATCCCTATAGCTTAACAATTGTAAATAGAATTCGTAGTGCTGTTATAAGTATAAAGGAAAAAAGTAAACAGAAGGATATTGAACTGTGACATAACTTCAATATTATCAAGAGCTATCAAGCAGTGCAGTGATTCAATCACAGAATATGCTCCATTGAGAAAAAGATTGCAATATCCCCAAAACAGGCATCTAGAGTTCTCTCAAAATTACCACACATCTTCAGCTTGGGTGGAAAAATCTAATAAATTCATAGAACTGTTTGCATTTTGAGAGAGTCAAAAGTGGGGCAGCTAGGTGGTGCAGATGACAGAGCACCAGCCCTGAAGTCAGGAGGACCTGAAAGGACCTAAACATTTTCTACCTGTCTTTTGGGTTGTTCAGTCTTATCAGTCATGTCCCACTATTCCTGATCCTATTTGGATCTTTCTTCACAAATACACTAGAGTTATTCACTATTTCCTTCTCCAGTTCATTTTACAGAAGAAGAAATGGAGAAAACCAGAATTAAGTGATTTGTCCAAAGTCACACTGCTTGTAAGTGCCCCAGGTCAGATTTGAATTTGGGAAGCTGAATCTTCCTGACTCTATCTACTTCATCATCTTGCTCCCTGGAATCACCTAAAATTATACCACATGAGTATATTCCTATTCCAATCTACAGATAAGTCCTTTTTTAAGGCCAGAATACAAAGATGTAGAATTTATATGTGTGGGTGTGAATGTGGTTATGGATGTGAGTGTGGGTATGGATGTGTGTGTGAGTATGGATGTGGTACATATTGTAAACAAAAACTGCATAAAAAGTTATAGTGATGCTCTTTTTAAAAGTATGCTATCTTAAGAATACATCAAAATAAATTTAAGGTATATGCTTTTTTTAGGCAAATAAGTAGCCTGTTGTGTAGTATACTTGGAAAATCTTAGGAAATCAGTACAGATAATAACTGAATATCAGCAAAGTTGAAGGATATAAAATAAACTCTCAAAAATCAACTGCATTTCTGCAATATCATAATAAAATCCAAGAAACAACAATGGAAAAGGAAACCCCAGTCCCATTCCAATAAATATAAACTATTTAGGGATCAATCAAAGCATACAAAAGACAAACAGACAACACACACACACACACACACACACACACACACACGTGTGTATATACTCAATTATAAAGTGCTCCTTCAAGAAATAAAGATCTTAAATAACTTCACTGTCCATAACTGAGGTGGGTTAATATAATAAAAATGACAGTGCTACCAAAATTTATTTATGCTTTTAATGTTATACCAATTAAATTATCTAGAATATCAGGGGAAATGATGCAAAGAGATTGAGATGAAGGGGGAATAGGACTTCCAAATCTCAAACTTTATTACAAATAAGTCATCAAAATCATCTGATTCTGATTTAAAAAAGAAAAAAGAAACAGATCAATGGAGCCGACTAGACAAGGGAGAATGGAATTCAATAACTCTAGTGTTTGAGAAAGTGGAAAACAAATTATGTAGGAAAAAAGAACTTATTTAATAAAAATCACTGGGAAAACTGGAAAGAAATCTAAGTGAAAGAGGCTTGATCAATACCTTTCTGATTAACTAGATGGCACAGAGGATAGAGTGTCAGACCTGGAATCAGGAAGATCTGAGTTCAAATCTGTCCTCAGACACTAGCTATGTGACGATCTCCAAGTCACTGAGTCCTATTTGTCTCTTCATCTGTAAAAAGAATTGGAGAAGAAAATGGCAAAACACTCCAGTATCTTTGCCAAGAAAACCCCAAAGAGGGTCATGAAAAGTTGGACACAACTTTCCAATAATATCTTATATCACACTCTCCAATATATTCTAAATGAATTTTAAAGATATCAAAAATGTAGAAGAAAAGCAGATCATATGCTTCTATCAGCTATGAGATTTTTTTCTTAATCTAATGAGACAGAGGCAGTTACAAAAGATAAAATAGATAATTAGTTATACAGAACTGAAATGCTTCTCCACAGACAAAATTAAGACACCTAGATAAAAGGGAAAGCAGTAAAATGGGGGAAAAAAATCTTGTATCACATTTTCTTGTCAAGAATTTAGTATGCAAGATAACAAAAACATTTATATACACACACATATATATGCATATGTAAGTGTATATGTATATGCACATATGTATATAAAACAGCCATTATTCTACTGATAACATGGTCAAAAGAGATTAACAAAGTTTTTAAAAAATAAGTGAAAAGTATTCACAATTACATCAGAGAATCCTCTAAATCACTAACAATAAAAGAAATGCAAATCAAAACAACGTGAGGTTTCACCTCACAATCCTGAAAATTAACAAAGATGACAAAAAGTGGTGCTACTCAATGAGGAAGGAATTGTGGAATGATATACTGCTGTTAAATAATATAACCATTTTGGAAAGTAATTTGCAATTGTATGAATAATTATACTGTAAAAAAGGCCTGTCCATTTTATATAAAAAAATATCCAAACTCTTTGAAACAGACTGGCCTTAGTTTATACCTTAAAGAAGTCATCATAAGAAAATCCTTATATACACCAAAATATTTATAGTAACACTTTTTGTGATAGCAAAGAATTAGAAACAAAGTAGGTGTCAATCAACTATCAACTGGGGAATGACTAAGCAAATTGTGATACATGAATGTAATAGAATATTAGTGTTGTAAGAAATTATGTAGGTGAAGAATAGAGATGGATGGAAAGATCTATGTATTCTGAAATAAACAGAGCCCCCCCCCAAAAAAATCAAAACACTATATGTAATAACTATAATGTAACTCAAAGAAAAAACCACAAACACTTAAAAAAGAGAGAGAGAGAGAGAGAGAGAGAGAGAGAGAGAGAGAGAGAGAGAGAGAGAGAGAGAATGTAACAGAATTATAAAGATCAAATATGTCTGGAATGAAAAGATTTAAGAGGCCACTCCAAGCCCATCCCTTCCTGTAGGCTCCACAGGTGTAGTACCATTGTACATGTTTGGACTTTTTCAATGCATTGACCAGTTTGTGCTGATTTTTTTCCCTCTCTTTTTGTTATATGAGATGGAAGCCTGGGAGGGGGAGAAGGAAGAATAGGGGAGAAAACTATAATACGTAAAAAACAGAAGACTTAAATAAAAAATTATTAAAAAGAATATCTGATTTAAAAATTTTTCCCATACCAAATTGTCATATACCACCATCCACTGTGGCGTCTTTTGAATATAAATGACAATATATTGTAAAAAGAAATTTATAAGAATAAAGAATTAGTTGGGTGGATGAATTAGGCAAGTCAAAAGTTATCTTAAAAGAATCCCTAAATTTGCTACAGTTGGCATTTCTGTTGGCATTAAAGTTAGCATTTTGTGTAATTCAGGAAGTGTCATTTCAGTCTCTATTTCCTCTCCTTTTTTGACTAAGACTGTTACTTGATTATCATGAAGCAGTCTCCTTGAGGAAATTCCCTCTCAATAGAGATAATTATAGTCTTAGACCTAGGACACTGAGAAGTCATAGCTAGCCCAAGGTCAAATAGCCACCACCTTAGAAGAGATTAAATGTTAACTCACGTTTTCCTAACATTGAGGTTTTAGATCCACTAACCCATACTATCTCTGTTGGTCTGCCTGTGAGAAATAATTTGACTTAAACAACTGTTTTCATAAAAATTAAAACTTAACAGAAAAGGGGGCAGCCAGGTGGTATAGTAGGTAGAGCTGAGCTGCAGTCCCAGGACTGGAGTAAGGAAGACATCTTCCTGAGGTCAAATATGGCCTCAGATATTTACTAGCTATATGACCCTGGACAAGTCACTTAATCTTGTTTGCCTCAGTTTCCTTATCTGTAAACTGACCTGGACAAGGAAATAACAAACCAATTCCACCATCTTTGCCAAAAAAACCTTAAATGGGATCATAAAAAATCAGATACAACTGAAAGAAATTAAAAATAACAAAGATTTAAAAAGTGGTAAATAAAACAATATGTTAAAACTCATTAACAGCTTGTTAAAGCAAAGTTACAGTGAATTATTTATTCAAGTAAATAGTGAACTATATGTTCAATTTGCCTATTATAAATTTGTTTCTTAAAGTAACACACACACTCATAAAGAAGGGAGGAAAGTTCCTTCATTGAAAGAATGTAGTTATAGAGGTAATATCATCCCCCCAAAATCTCTAAGCAGTTCATAAAATTTAAAAAAAAATTGTATCAAAGAAGGGAGTAGAGAAAGTTATCAGAGCATTGAGAAAAATCATAAAGGAATCTACAAAATCTAAAGCGCTGAAATTGGTTATCTGTCAAAACCAGTAAGATCAAACATCTGAAAAGGAAGACTTGATAAACTAAGGATACACAGGCAATGACAAATATGTAACAAGAGTACACAGAACAGAGGAGCAATATGATACTAAGGTTAATTAGGAAAAGTTTCATTAAGGTGGTGAATTTTGAAGAGCTTGAAAAAAGAATGAGACTTGTATTGGTGACAAGTCATCTAAAGGGAACAGAATTATAATAATAGCAATGTATTCCCCAAACCCTTATCTGATTTTTAGTGGTTGTCCAGTGTATCATGAATTTCTGAATTATTAACAGACATCCATAGGAAAAGGCTGTTTGTGGATGTACATTCCCCCAAGCTTAGTTAATCTACCCTGAGAGATAAGAATACCCTCACTATAACACAACTCTATTAATTCTTGCCAAACATTTAGTGATCATATATACAAGTAAAAGGCAAATCCAAAAGGATAAAAGAAAAACTTATTTTTGTTGTTTATACGGGGCTTCGAGGAAGTAATCAACAACTGTTAATAGTTTAGTTATTCCAAAAATAAATATAAGAATTACACGAAATTTAGATAAGAAAAATATCTCAAGAACCTTCTCTAAAAAGTTGAAGTTGGGGATAGAATAAAGCAGAATTAAAGGTGACAAGTGAATGTTATCTATCTATAAAAAAGTTTGAGTAGCTCACCCCCCCCCAAAAAAAATCTATTTTCCTTCCTAGAAGAGTTCACTTGCCTTTAGTAATAATATTCTCTTTGACTTCGGGGAGTTTTTACTCTCCAAAATAAATAATCTAACACTTTTTCTTTAGGGTAGGTAGGAAAGATACTTTTAATTCCTCTTCTGCAAATGATAAACTGAGATATTTAACTGATGTCTGCTCAAGGTTACAGAGCAATTTAACAGCATATTTAAAACTAGAAACAAGGACTTCCAGATCTCAACTGCTTCTCAATGCAATCAAGCTAATGTGTTCCCCCCTCCTGAACTTGGAGTTTTCCAACTTATCTATATTAATTCTCCAAATTACCAAAATGGAAAATAAAAGCAAAGTAAATCTATCAAAATATTTTGGTTTATGAATATGTATAATGTGTGTACATAGGTAACCCTTCACTGTTCATTTAATGTTTATTTTTCATGTTAAAATCAGTCAAGCATTTATTAAGTACTTCCTATGTGTCAGGAATTGTGGTGTTGGAGAGAGGGGAGGTGCTGGAAAAAGTAACTATCATTTATTTAGAAATAGAAAATATCATAAAGGCTATTTCATCAAAGCTCTTCATTTTACAGATGAGGAAACTGAATCCTAGAAAGGTGAAGTTAACTTGTGCAAGATCACTGAGATATTAAGTAGCAGTGCTAAGATTAGAATCCAGGTCTTCACATTTTGAATCACTCCATTGCAACATTCTGCAGCTCATTAGTCTTCAATAACAGAAATTGCAATGGAATAAAAGACTCCTATTGATCAATCAACAAATTAAAATGTTCTAAATGAGACATCATGTAGTTGGAATTTCTTTATTCCCAATTATTCTGTCAAATGTGGCTAGGGTTGCCACAATTAAAGAAAAAATAAATCTTTTATCATTATAGCAGTTCAATATTTACTGTTGACAAAACTTTCCTCCAATGAGATATGTAGGGTAATATTCTTATTTTACAGAAGAAAAAACTTGATGAGAGTGCTGTTAACTGACTTACTCATTCAGATACTGTCAGCTAGGAATCAAATTCAAACAGAGGACTTCAACTCCAATACTTTGCATTATAACCCAATGCCTCTCAAAA
This sequence comes from Sminthopsis crassicaudata, assembly GCF_048593235.1. Classification (NCBI taxonomy): domain Eukaryota; kingdom Metazoa; phylum Chordata; class Mammalia; order Dasyuromorphia; family Dasyuridae; genus Sminthopsis; species Sminthopsis crassicaudata. Next base: position 426,181,331 of record NC_133618.1, on the reverse strand, counting down.
GTGTTGAGAGAGAGAGAGAGAGAGAGAGAGAGAGAGAGAGAGAGAGAGAGAGAGAGAGAGAGAGAGAGAGAGAGAGAGAAAATCAAGAACTACTTAAAGTCTCTGAGCTGAAGGATGGGGGACGTGCAGAAGTACTTTCAAGAGGCTCTAGTTCTAGCTTAATTTTGCTAAATGCCAGAAGTAAATACATAGCAATACAAAAGGGCTTAAATTTCCAGTTCTATAGTGAGTAAACAAGTCATTGATTAATACAAGGCTTTTTAAAAGGTATACAAAGATCATGTAGAATGAAGATCCATTTTAGTAATGTTAGGACTCTTAAGTGTGATATCTATTATGCCTTTAGACCAAGATAGTTTTTTTTTTTTTCTATGACAAAAAAATAATAGAGATGACCAGGAAAAGATGACTTGTTATACAAACATCTGGTTTACATAGAACTTTCAAGGAATAACTAATCTGTAAAACAAGACCAAAACATATCATGTCATGTGTTATGTTGCTTTAAAAGTTTAAGGCAAAAACAATCTCTTAAATATTCTATCAGGATTCAAATATCTGCAACAAAAGAACTATATATATTTCTGGTCCAAAATGGAAAATGGAAAGAACAAAAGATAGTCAACAATGAAATAAATTGGTTCCTAATGCCTTAGAATAGTATATAAAACAGCAATACAACAATGAAAAATATTATATACAACATTCGACCTATGGACAGACATGGATGAGTTCTTTGTATATGTTCTACTCAGAGTACTCTTGCTTGAGACTAAAGAAGCAACATTTCCTTCAAGTGCTACAATAAACAAATTTCCAAGTAATCTAGGCTCACCAAACCTAAGTTTTAAAGACAAATGTAATATACTCAGTTTTCTGATCCTGTTAAAACCTGTTATTTAAATACTCAATACATAAGTAAATATATACTGTACTAGGTTGTGAATTTAGTTAACCTCCAAAAGATACAAGAGATTATACTTAAGGTTATCGTTTTCATCCTAGAGTCATATGACACTATTCAATATTCACATATGCTAGAGTGGCTTTGAAAGTACATTTACGTTTAAAAAAAATAAGCTGGTGATATACATAGTAAATTTGTTGCAGATTGCAAATTCATCAGGGATTAAGGAAGTCAGTTATTATATCTCTGTCTTAACATGTATAATAATGTCAAAAATACAAAAGTAATATGTAAAGCTCATGAGAGTTAAATTGACAAAAATATATGAATGTTTTCAAACCTCCTTCATGCTATTTTGAAAACCAAAAAGGTAGATCACACAAGAAGTAGAACATTGGGTTTTATTAAAAGTTAGGAAGATCTGAGTTCAAATCCAGCCTCAGATATTTAAGTGACTAAGTCACTTAATCTCTGCCTGTTTACTCAACTGTAAAATGGGCACAATAACAGTACTTACCCTACCTGCTTGTGAAAATCAATTGAAATATTTGTAAAGAACTTAGCACCCAGTATATGCCAAATAACCACTTGTTTCCTTCTTTATTGTCTCAACTGTTCTTCTCTTACATTTATTATTTATGAAACTTAAAGTGAGAAATTATAACTAATTTCATTTACTGTGTGTTCATTCTTCTATTTGTATAAATTATTTTTAACTGACTTCACTGACTAGCATTAATCCCAGACTATAACAAGTAAAACACCAGTTTATTCTAAATTTAAGCATAATTTCAAAGATATTATATTTTCTACTTATTATATAAGTATTATATATGGCATTATAAATGGCTATAGTTTAGATAAAAACAACCAATTACAAATGTTTTTGATCTATTAAAAAATGTCACCCTAAAACTTACAGAATTAAGTGATAGAGTATTTTTATATATTTATTCCTGAAAAATGTATAACTCATCAGATTCAAAATTTTAACAAAACTAAAAAACTTTAGTAGAATGAAAATTTCTATAATTAATCAATGGAGGAAAATACAATGGAAAAACAGGAATGGATGAGAATCAGAGTAGAAATATAGCAAACTTCGTATTACCTAGAATACTAATAATTTCCTTTATTATACTCAGAGGATTTTTCTGATTCAGGACTAGTTTCTGTCTGTTTAGCACAATCCCAAGAAACACCAATAGATTCTATTCTATGCAACTGTGTGGTCAAAGAATGTTACCCTAATTTTAGTTTAAAAATTTCCAGAAAGTAAATCTGCCAAAATATTAAAAAGCTGGGGAGGAGGGAGAAGAGAATACCAAATTCAGATTAATAAAACATTAAACAAAAATGAATGTGTAGTAGTGATTCCAGTTAAAACCAGACTAGCACAAAACACATACAATATTTTCAGTCCTAAAAGGAAAAGCAAAAATGTGTTGCTATTTTCTCACTTCCAGAAAAGATTCACATGGGAAATGCTGTGCTGTTTTAAAAGCTTAAAACCCAATTCATTTTCTTATTCCTCAGTTGTTATACTTAGTTGAAGTACGTTATGTGTAGTAAAGAAAATATTTCTTGACAACTAAAAAAGTAAAGAGGAATCTCATTAACAAGGCTTCAACTTTCGAGTACTTCCTGGTCTGTTTTCTGTCATAACCCTCAAAAGCAGATTTCCCACTCCCTCACTGCCTAGCCCAGAGGCCTAACAGAGAAATTGAGCCCACTTTTTATTAATGTCGCTTCGGTACTGAAAGGTCGGATTTCTTAAACTGAAGCAAAGTGGTTCCAATCTAGCAATCAGGAGATAAGAGAAGGAAGAGCAAAGGAACGAGGGGCGGAGAGTCAAGAATCTGGATTCCCTTTCTTTTAGAGAAACCATCCCCAGAAAACCCTTGAACATCCTCAGTGCTAACTCCGCCACCAAGGAGTAGGTCAGCGGCAGCCCGGGTTACTTTCCGAAGCTGCTTCTGAAAACCCCAATTTAAGCACAGACACCTAACTCATGCTTTCTCCCCAATCTTTCCTAGCCTATCCACCCTTCCTCCCAATGACCCACTAACACATCTCCCCTCCAATCCAACATGGCCGCCCCTCCCAAACCACCCTCGACACAGCCTAATCAACTGGAGCCGGCACCGCCTTCTCTACGTTCATTGGCCAAGCCTATTCCATATAACCCCAGTCCTGACCAGTGATTGGACAGTAGTGCCTGCCACTAAGGAATCAGGATCCCGCCTTAGGGGCATTTCAAGCTTCCTTGAGGCGACACATAAACAAATCCCTGTAGAAAGGCCTTCCAGGCCGTCGCCTCTCCTTTACTCCTCCCCAGTGGGGAGTTCATCAACCCCAAACAAAGTAGACCTAGACTTTCTCCTATCCCATAAGAAGAGTTGGTGCCCACAAGACTCCCCCGCCCGCCCCGCCCCTTTCCGCCCCCTCTTCCGGGGTGGCCTCCTGGCCCCGGCCCCCCCATGCCCCGCCCCCACCTGCTCCACCCTCTGCTTCTCACCCGCCCCTTCTTCCCCACTCGGCCTTCCCCTTTGCCCCACCCCTCTCCCTTTCCCTCTCTTCCTTCTCCTCCTCTTCCTCTTCTTCCTTTTCCTCCTCCGCCTCTTTTTCTCTTCCCTTTTTTCCTCCTCCCCCCCCCCCGCCGCTCCCGCCTCAGCCCCGCCTCGACCCCTCCCCCCACGCTCCTCCTCCCTATCCCCACCCTCTTCCTAGTCCCCCTTTACTTTCCTTTTCTCCGCTGCCCCTCCCACCCTTTCCCTACTCCTGTCAGGCACATCACGTCCTACAGCAAGGGGTCCGTGCGGAAAAGATCCTAATTGGGGACCAGCGCCCCATTTTAGGAACCTAGTCTCCTTCAGAGACCCTTCCTCAGTTCCTCCAGGTTGAGAAGAAGGGGGAGAGGGGAAGTGACAAGCCCTCCCCACCCTGCAACTCTGTCTCCTGCCCATCACCCCCAGACTGAAAAAGCCAGGGAGACTTCGTAACAACTTGACAACCCCGCATTTCTGCACAGCCTAAGAGTTTTTGCTTTTCTAAACATCTCTAGGATTTATGTAACAACCTGTCCTCGCTCTCTAGACCTTTCAAAAAATGTTCTAATAGAGGGAAAGAGCACCACCATTTCCCTCGAAGTCGACTCGAGAGCCCCTGCCTGGAACACCCATGCCCAGAATGATAGTGACAAGCACCGAGCAAATAAACACCCCCTTCTCCCAGCGTGGCAGGATCAGGTTTGCTCCCCACGTTTCACCACCACCCCCGCCCCAGTGCTCAGACGCCACGGCCTGAGCTTAGCCGTGTCACCTGCTCGGGGCAGGTATGTGGCCCGGGCCTCGGCAGACCCGCTTCCTCTCCCCGCCCCCCACACACCCCCCTCCCGCGACAGCCTCAAATACGGAGCCCCTCCTCCCGTCCGGTGCTTAGCCGATTCCCCCCACACCCCGCTCGGCACCCTCTTGTCCCTCTCCTTGAGCCCCCAGCCTACTGCCCTCCTATTGCCGGCCAGGGGCAGGAGCAGGGCCCCGGGTGCCACCTCAGCCAGGGGCCAGCCCCCCCGGCCCCGTTGCCGCACCACTCGCTCCCAGTGCTGTCCTACCCGCGCCTCCACCTTCCAGCTCAGGCTAAGAGTTCTCTTACCTGCTGGTGCTGTATTTAGAGGAGAGCTTAGGGGCTTGGGCCCGTCCTGGTGCGGGGGCCGCGGCCCCTCTCCATGCTGCTTCGGGTTTGTTTTGTTTATGTCCTTCCTGACGGGTTCCCGGAAATCGCGTGACTTTCCCCTCTCACGTGGGTCGGGGCGAGGAGGAGGGCGGGGGCAAAGCGGAAGCCGACCAATCGAGGGCAGTCCCATAACGACCAATCAGAAGTCTAATCCGCAAGGGCACCCATGTCATGTGACCTGGAGGTGACTGGGAGAAGGGGATAGGAGGAGGAGTGATGCTGTAGGTGTCAAAAGTCCTCCAGTTGCGAATCGTGAGCGCAGTCCTTTTGTATTAGGCCTTCGGCGTCGGTTGGGGCGTCTTGGCTCTCTCTTTATTACTACAGGTTGCCATTAGAGATAGTCAGCCCTCTACCCAGAACTTAACGTGAGGGAAGCTCAGGGATGTCTGCTCGATCCGCTCTCCACTTTTCCGTCTCTTTATCCTCTCTACCAGGGTTTCAAGAGGGTCTCTATCCAAACAGATGGCATCGTGACAGCCAGATAGAGCTGGCCCTGCAGTCAAGATGGACTTGGTTTCCACAGCCCCTCCCCAATATCTGTCACCTTACGTGACCCCGAGCTAGTCACCTAACTTCCGATCTTCGGTTTCTTCACCTGTAAAACGGAAATAATTTCAAATAATCAATTGATGCCACTTCATCATTTCCTTTTGATTTAATCTTTGCAAAAAAAATCTTCCTAACCAAAGATCACTGTATGAACTCTTAATGCTCTGACATATTCCCTTATGTTAATATAACGGGAGATTAGACTGCTTTACCGCCCAGTCATTAGAGTGGGAGTTCTTAGCTTTTTTTGTACTTGGACCAGAATAATGTTTTTAAATGCATAAAACCAAAGAAAAATAATATAAACACGTTTGAAAAAAAAAACAAAAACAACTCGTCCACAGAATCCCCATTCTTTCACCCCAGGTTAAGAATTACATTGGAACATTTTGCTGAAACTGAGCTATGCCGTACCAGATGAAAAGGTACGTTTCCTCCTCGTTTCAGACCCTGGACATGTATCGTCCGTTGTCTGTGGGCTTTCCGCAGAGTGGCAAAAAGCATTTTTACTGATATACTGAGTCAGAAGTGAGCGTTTGGGCAAAGGCCACAACCGACAGACTCATTCTCTCCCTCTGGTCATTGAGAAGAGACCTGCTGTTAGGTTTCCCTTTGCAGGAGGTAGGGGAGGAAAGTAGTGTCTGTGATAGAAGCCTGCCGCCTATATTTTCATCTGCCTTATTTCTCCTCCTAGACATTTGTAAGTGAAACCTTGATGCCCCCTATTCTTGTGCATCTGCTCTATTTCTTCTTTCTTAGAAATGAATTAAAGTGCTAGAAATAGATATGGAGCAGGTTATTATAAACCTGTGAGCTTGCAAAGGTTGAGAAAACCACCAGATTCCAGAATCAATTACGTCTATCTGTAGCTGCAACAACAGAACTCATTGAGAAACCAACTCTGAGAATCAAGTTGTTTAACCTAATTTAACAACAGCTGAGACAACAATTCCCTCCCATCTATTGGCTGTGTCACACCCAGAAGTGAACTTGGGGAAAGGGACAGGGAAGACTATTTTGCCACAACCACTTTAACTTTGAGTAGACTCTTCCCTGAGACCAAAATAGTAGAGAGTATGCTCCCAGTTTGAAATGTTTTTGTACTTCACTTTTTGCTAAACTTTCTCATAGACATCTCTTTGTAAAGGCTAATTAATGTTAATTTGTTAAGTGATATTAGGAAGATAGGAACTGGTTATTTGATATTGGAGGAACATACTAGATGAAGATTCATAAATGACGATAAAAAAATTCTCTTAAGCTAATAATTCCTGAGGGGTCAAGTAGTGATTCTTTGGAGACCCAATGGCCTGATTAAAGCTAGGAGTAAGCCTCAAAGAAATGTTTTACATTGGCATATGAAGTAGCTTGGGTACAAGATTTCAATAATCCACCAGCTTCCAATCCACCAAGCATCATTCTTTCATTGAAGCATCAATCAGCAAAAAAGCAAAATAAGCAGAATGGTCAGGTACTTCACATAAATAAATAGGCAGAGACAATTCCGAGGTGAGGGATGGAGTGCCTAGTTCATGAAACAGCCAAGAGGCCAATGTCTCTGGAGGAAGAGTATATAATGAGGAATAATGTATATGTAGACTCTTGACAAATGGACAATTCATCTACTTTTCTTATCCCAGATAAGTCATGATTACTCATGATCTTTTTCCTGAATCCCACCTCTTACCTAAATTCTTTACTTCTATTTAGGGAAATCACTTTCCTTCCAGTTAACCAAATTCACAGCTTTGTAGTTACCTCGACTCTTCTCTCCTTCACATTCCATATCTAAGTCATTGCCAATTTTTGTCATCTGCAGTCCCCTCCAGGCTGCATTCCCAAATCTCCAGATTTTCTTTGTCATGCCATAAACAGGCTGTCCTACATGTCATCTCCACCTTTTAGAATGTCTACATAACTTTAAGGTTTACCTCAAATTCTGCTTCCAACATGAGACATTTCCTGATCACTCCTATTGCTACTCCTCTCTTCCACACATTAAAAAAAAAAAAAATCCACTATTTTGCATGTGTTTTGTATGAATTCATTTGCATATAAATTGTTTTTTCCCAAACTTTCCACAGGGAAGAATGTTTTATTTTTGTTTGCATCCTCGATATTTAGCACAATATCTAGAACATATAGCAAGCACTTAAATGCTTTCTGAATTGAAAAGATTGGTAATATGCTTGTTTCCATTGCTCTTTGGGTCACCAGTAATTTTAATTCCTTTGAGGTAACATGATTGCCAGCTATATAATTTCATCAGGAAAATTGGTGTGAAGGTTGCTCTGGTCTCTAAAAAGCAGAATATAAGACCTGGAAGGTTTTTTCAAGTTGGAAAGACTTTTGGTACCATCTCAGTGACAGACTGTGTCAATCAATGTCTAAGGGCGAGCTCACCTAAGTGCAGACACTCATTACCACAGGGTTGACAGATAGATGCTAAATATTTTGGCTAGCACAACTTATATGTAATCACTAATTGATTGCTAGATATCCAAATAGTTTTATGGTTAGTTGAAATGGATAGAAAAAATGAAGATATGATTCAAAGACACAATGAAACAAAATGTGAAACAAAATAGCACGGCCAGAAATTACCTAGAAACAGCTTTTGCCTTCCCAAATATCTCAAACATCTCAAATAATACATCATGTTGTGATTCAATAAAGCACTGGGTACCCACTGTGTATGTATATTATACCATCAAGCTGATATTAAAGAATTTTACTACTCTGATCTGTGCAATGATATTTGGGGGCAAAGGCTTCTTTTGAACTTGGAAGACCGATACAAAGTAGTAAAAAAAAAAAATCTTATTTCTTTGTCTCAAGGATGAAATCCAAACTGTTGCCATTCTCCTGTGAATTCTCTATAATCTAGGTTCCTATTTACCTTTCCAATCTCATCTCTCACTGGTCCTGCACATAAAGTCTCCTTATGAGCTGTTAGAACAGGTTCTAGATTACCTTTTATATGATTCTTAGGAACAATTGTAGACACTGAGAATTTAATTTCCAAACCATTTTGGACTGGGAAATTCAGTTTTCATAAATTTCAAGATGAGATGAATTTTCTCTAGCATGAAAGATCTCCAGGAAAAAATTTCCTATTGAATCTTTTTCAAACCATTTTAAAATCAAAGAACTCAAAGCTAAATACAAACCAGATCCTAATTAATTATCATAATTATTCCACATTATTATTTCCTCTGCTTAACTTTTCTCTAAAGATCTAAAAAAAGATTCTCTTTCAAGGAAGGAAGAAATATCCTGCCAAATCTCTTGAATTTTTAATAAGACATATATGCATGGTTTGGTTTTTGTCCTTTGGCATATCTTTTTTCATAGTAGAAGTACCCAGAATGGACTGCTCAGGATCTGGGTATGGGATACGCTTCCCAAGGACTTATGCACTTAGCAGATTTTAGCAATTCTTTGAATCTCCAGCTCCTACTTGAAATGGCATACAGTAAGTGTTTAATAAAATGTCTAAATAGATGATTCAGTTGATAAGGATAACAATAAAATGATAGTGCATATCACAGGTTGGTGGGTTCTCAAGCAATCCGATGTAAACACAGTTCTCCTGACTCTGACAAAGAAATATATCAATGGAGTTGGTTATTAAAAAGCCTAGATTGAATCCTAGATGGGAGGAGAGCTGCCAATGACATTTAATACTGACCAAGATAATTTCACCAATGCATGCAAAGGATTCTTGAAGAATACTGTATAATAGTAAGCTTTCCAGCCTTTCCAATGGCACCATTTATTATATTTGAGAGCGTATTACCAAGAAGATAAAGAGAATGAAAATACTCTTGTATAATGAGTTTTAGGGGATTGCATCAAGTGATCTGTATAAGATATTAATATTAACAATCATGGCATTAAACGAATTTCTTTCCCTTCCTTTTATACTAGCAGAGGCTCTCTTTTCTTCCTTTCTTCTCATGACTATAAAAAAAATTTCCACATTTTAAAAGATTTTCCCCCAATTAAAAGTAAGAGATTTAAGAACTGTGAAATACTATCCAATCCAAGTACTTGGGATTGAGCAAACATTTTGCATTAAGGTCCTTCAGTCATCCTTTCACTCATTTAACAAACACTTGTGTATACCTTGTGCTGGCACCAAGCTAAGTGATAAAAAAAGACCCAAAAAAGGAATTACAAGGCTAGAAAGTAGAAAAACTGACATTGAACTAGCAGGAAATAACATGTTACAGAAAAGTGAATATGGACAACAACAACAAAAAAAGTAAAAAGAAATGTGAGGGGGGAGAACCTTTAACAACCTGGTGGGGGAATCAGAAAAGAATCTTTTGTATGAAGGAGAAACTGAGCTGAAATTTGCAGGGATTTTACAAAGTAAATAAATATAGAGTAATACCATTCTTATGTGACAGTTGACTGTTTGTTGATAAATCCAAAAGGCTTGTTTCTGTCCTAATTCTCCTTGACATCTCTAATGCATTTGACACTAATGACCTCCTGACACTTCCTTCTCTCCTACGACACATTATCCAGATTCTCCCTATTTTCTGAATGCTGCTTTTCTTTCAAATTTCTATTATGTCACATAATTTTAAAGTTTTGAGGCATCTAATCCACACAGTTTGTGACTTTTGTCAATGACATACAGAAAAATTGATGATAGCTAAAATTTGAGCCAAGATTTCCTAACTGCCAGTCCCATGCTGTATATCTGTATGGGTATGTGTGTGGTAGTGTTCAGTCATTTTCAGTCTTTTCCAATTCTTCATAATCCCATTTGGAGTTTTCTTGGCAAATATATTGGAATGATTTGCCATTCCCTCACCAACTTGTTTTACAGATGAAGAAACCAAAGCAAATAGGGTGAAGTGACTTGCCCATGTTCAAACTAAGGGTCTGAGGTAAAATTTGAACTCAGATTTTCCTGACTTCAGGCTCAACACTCTGTGTACTATGGCGCCACCTAGCTGCCTACCTATATCTATATAGCTATATCTATGTAAATAGTATACAATACCATCTATATAAAATGTTTGGTATAACCACCTGTGAAATAATTTTGAAAAGATGATAGGCCAAAAAAAGGTATTACTGAGCGTAGCAGGACACATTATGACAAGTTTCAGACATTACTTCCTGGCCATTTCTAAAATATGCTACCTGCAGCACAGACCTGCAACTCTTTCCACATAAATTCAGAATTTGCTTTTTGGATCCAACCCTCTGATAGGTGAGTTTTTATGCCTTAGCTTGCCAGAAACCAGGCTACCACACCACTTTCTGGATATTTCAAACTATACCAGCCCATTCTCCTTTTGCAATTCTCCCTCTCCTTTACTATTGTCTTCTATTGGAATATAATCTCCTTAAAAGCAGGGACTATGAATGTAGCTTGTTTGTCTTTTGTATTCTCAGAACTTAAACACAGTGCCTGGAATATAAGTGATTAATTTATGATTTTTCATTTATTCATCCAGTCTGGTCCTGACCAACTCTAGAAGGTCTTTTGTCCTTTATTTGGTCTTATCTGATAAATTTTCAAGTGGCAAAGGATGACCAGTTTTCATCTTTATGTTTCTAGGAATGGTTTCTAATTTTTAAAAAAAATTTAGTTTTTCAATTACCAAGCATTTACTTTTTTCTCCCTCCTAATCTCTTCCTGCCAACAATGAAGGGAGGTTTTTTTTTTTTTTTTTTTTTTTAAAGAGATAAAAAGGAAAGTCTGATAACAAATAAGCATAGTCAAATAAAACAAATTTCCATATTAGCTGTGTCCAAAAAATGACTTGTATGTGAATATTTGCTAGCTTCAATCTGGTACTACAGGGTCTATCTTTATTTAATATCTTATGTAGTTCAGAATAAAAAAAACCAAAACCTCTTAACTACTTTATAAACCAAGTTAACTTTAATTGGCAAAGAAACTAAAGTAGTTTGTCATTTCCTTCTCCAGTATGCCCCCATTTTACAGATGAGGAAGTGAGGCAAATAAGGGTTAAATAATTTGCTCAAGATCACACAATTAATAAGTGTCTGTGGCTGGATTTGAACTCCAGATCTTCCTTACTCCAGACCAATGTTCTGTCCACTTCCTCACCTACTTATCCAGGTTAACTTCAACCCAGCCAAAACTGCTCTCCCCAACCTGATAAGTTAAGACTGTTCAAGTTACCGCATATCTTCCATCCTACCTCGGACAAACATTGTTGGGAAGATAGCACTTCAGGCTAGCATTTTCCCAAATGCTTTTTGGTTGGAACATCTTATCTTTGTAGGATAGATAGTGTGGTGTAGGGGAAAGAGTATTTGATTTGAAGAGTAGTGACCATTCTGCTCCTAATAGCTAGGTGACTATTTACCTCACTATGCCTGCTTCCTTTTATTTTCTCATCAATAAAACAATGATAATTATTCTTGAACTACCTACTTCATAGGGCTGTGAGAAAAGCACTTTGTAAAACTGAGAAGGCTATGGAAGTGTGAGTTTGTGATCAGATAAGGTATAAGAAGTTTATTTTATGTGGGAGGGCATTCTGAAAGCCAATTAGAAAAAAGAAAGAAGCAAAGGAACAGTGTTTTTGTATCTACAATTTGATTTCACTCAGTTTGCAAACCTAGCACAAGTTTTTTTTTGTTTTTTTTTTCCTTCTTATTTGTTTGGCATGTGTGTATGTTGGCACCACCAGAAATATTGATAGCAATGAGGAAGTAAGACAGAGAAAACAATGAACTATTTGTTAGAGAAGATGGTCAAAATAATTGGAACAAAGGAAAAGATAATAAGACATATTTTTGTGTGTGTGTAAAACCAGAAATGGAATGATTTTTTTTAATGAGATGGAAGAACAGACTGAGAAGAAACAGAGCAAATAAGATAATTCTTATTTATTAAAAATTTATAGCAAATGAGATTATAAAAGATGGCTAGTTGAAATGCAAAATACTTATAATTTCTTTTAGTACAGAAAAAAAGTGAGGCAGGCTCCATAAATAAAAGCTAGAAAAATCAAGGCAATCAACTAAAGGAGAGGAAGCTAATAAAAGTACTTACCTGTTCAATTTAATTGAGCTTCAATAACAACTGCATATATATTTATTTATTTATAAACCTGTAGCAAACATTTTCTCATTTGATTTTACAAACCACATTGGTTGAAGACAGTATAAGTATTATCTTTCTATTACCAGAAAGGAAACTGAGCCACTGAGAGGTAAATAATTTGCACAAAGTTACATAATATGGAGTTGAATCCAAGATAAGAAGTCCAGGTATTATATCTGTTTAAGTTATTTTGCGTTATTTAATGTCTTTTGAAACTTTAAATATCTGAGACTCTTATGTAGAATAATACAAAAAACAAGTCAAAGAAGAAAGAATTGATGTAATAATCATAAATCATGACTCCTGAAAGAATGCCATATTTCTTCCCCCAGTAAATCCAAAAGTCATTTTCCCTATCTTATTCGTCTTCCCTACCATCACTTTTTTTTTAATTTGCACAGAATTTTCCAGCTTTTATTGACAAAATCCTATCAACAAGTTTGTTCTTCTTTTCTGTATGTCCAACATCATGAACCTGTGAACTCTTCTGACCATGGAGACAGTAGAGTAATTTGCCATTTTCCTTCTCCATTGGATTAAGGCAAGTAGAAGTTAAATGATTTACCCAGGGTCACACAGCTAGTAAGTGTCTGAGTTCAGATTTGAATTCAGCATCTTCCTGCCTTCAAGACCTCTATCTAGTCTATAGAGTGTTCTATCTACTGAGTCATCTAGCTGCCTTTCATCTATAAGTACAATGGATAAGAAGCAAAATTCAGATTAAATATTGTGAATTTGTTCAGTTAATGTTTTACAAATCAAATATACAAATGTCACCTCATTACAATAATTTCAATCAGAAATTTTCATTCTGAATAAAAAATTTCACTATAAATGAGAAACTCATTTTATTTATTAATTTATAAGTCTTCAGAATTGTTCATTTTTATAATATTGGTGTTATAGTATATATTTTTCTTCTCTCTTCTGTATAAGTTCATCCAAATCTTTTATCTTTTTTTTTTTACTTCTTCCAATACAATATATTTCCATCACATTCATACACCACAATTTATTCATCCATTCCTCAATCAATTCATCCATTCCTCAATCCTTTTAGCTTCCATTTTTTGCCCTTGCAAAAAAAGAGTTTCTACAAACCAGGAGATCATTGTACAAGATTATGCAATGATCAATTCAGATGGACAAGGCTCTTCTCAACAATGAGATGATTCAGGCCAGTTCCAACGATCTTATGATGAAGATAGCCATTTGCACCCAGAGAGAGGAATGTGGGAACTAAGTGTGGACCACAACGTAGTGTTTTTACTCTTTTTGCTGTTGTTTGCTTGCATTTTTGTTTTCTTTATCATTTTTCCCCCTTTTTGATCTGATATTTCTTGTGCAGCACGATAATTATAGAAATATATATGGAGGAATTGCACATGATTAACATATATTGAATTGCTTGCCATCTAAGGGGGAGGGTGAGGGGAAGGGAGATCTCTCTAGGGCTTAAGTTTAGCCGGGCCATAGCTGAGTCAAAGGCCATGTACTATTTAGTAACTTTTTGTACATAATTACAAACTGCTTTCCAGAATGGCTACATCCATTACAAACTGTTTTCTCACCCCCTTTTTGTCATTTTTGCCAATCTGATGGTTATAAGGTGGAATCTCCAAATTGTTTTAATTTGCATTTCTCTAATTAATAGTGATTTGAAACATTTTTTTTAAAAGATATTTTAAAACTGCTGCAAATCATTATCTTTTTTTGAGAACTACTAGTTCATATCCTTAAGGAATTTATCAGTTGGGCAATGACTCTTATCCTTATAAATGTAAATTAGTTCCTTTTATATTTTGGGAATAAGACTTTTATCAGAAACACTTATAAAGACCCACCCTTCCCTCCCCTGTTAACTGGTTCCTTTTGGTTTTTTTATTGGATTTGTTTGTGCAAAAAAATTTAAATTTTATGTAGTTTTAAAGTAACTGTTTTTATCTTGTGAGTTTCTCTATCCCTTGTTTGATCAAGAAACACTATTTCCCTCCTTACAGAGAGGTGATATATATAGAATGCAAAATGAGACTTTATATCTATATCTTATCTATATATTCTATAATAAGAGAATTTCTTTTGCTTAATTATGCATATTTGTTACAGGAAACTTGTTTTTATTTTCTCCCTTCCCTCCGTCCACCCCCTTTTTCACCACCAATGGTGTGGAGGAGGGTAGAGAGAAAAAAATATATTTTGGCTAAATAAAAAAACAATTTTTAAAAATGGGGAGATGCTACAATGTGGAATGTTGCATTACTACACTGAGGTAACGGAATTATTAGTTTTAATTATTTTTACTTTGTTATAAGAGATCTCTCAAGAATGGAAGGTCATCTAGAAATGTTTTTAACGTAAAAATAAATCAATAAAAATTTAAACAATAAATCTCTCTCTCTCCCCCCGATATATATACATATATAATCAGTCTAACAATGACCAAGAAAATGGAAAATATCTGCAATATCCTTATAAAAAGTAAATAGATACTTCTCAGTTAAAAGAGGTCAGATGGCTTCCCTTTCATCTTTCTCCCCAGGCAAAAATATTTGGAGTCTGTTTTACCATAATGGATGTCTTTCTTTTAAAAAGCTGCAAATAGTCTTTGTCATGGTTGGAAAGGCTTGCCTAACCCTTTAAGTCCAACCTTTATGGGTTCTATATACCTTTATTGAGCACTACAGCTGGACCATACAGAAGAACAAAAAATGATATGAGGATTCTGAGATCCACTTTTCAACATCACACTCCATGTCTAGTCCTAAGTAAAACTATGAAGTATCAACTATGTTTAAATTTCCATTATCTGAGATGGCTCTCTCCGATACCCAATCTTCTCAAAATGTCCCTAGATATTTATATGAATTTGGTACAATTATGTATTAGGAAAGGATCATGATATTCATTTACTATAAGATGTTAATAACTTAATGTTGGTTTTCCCATTTTTAAAAAATGACTCTAGAGATAGCAACACAACCCAAAGGAAGTGAACTCTAAGGCTGAATTTTCATGAGGTAGTTTACAACATAAAATAAGAAACCTCTAAGAATTGGGGAAAAAAGCAAGATCAAGAAAAAAAAAAGTTTAGGCAGAATAAAAATATCATTCTTTATATTCATTTATTCTTTGTACTTATACCCATTATGTGATTGATTTATATATCCCTGCTCCATCTCATTCATCATGCACAACTAATTTCCCCATAAGATTGCAACTTTTCTGCCTGACTTTTTAGTCTTAAAAACACAACTCATAAACCAAAGCCTAACCTCCCAAAGCTCAGCAATCATTGTGTTTACCATGTATTATGACTAAAAGAAACATAGAACATGCTACAATTATATTAAAATCCACTATTTGACATGTGTGGTAAAATATGCTAATATGTGAATATATATGAATTTGTTTATAATATATTTGTATGAATTTGGTTATATTATCTATTAGGAAAACCTAACTCACACAGATTCAATCAGATCACAGAATTTAAAGCTAAAAAGTTTCTTAAAGAGGAACTAGAGTTGAAAGCTCATTTAAAAGGCTAGCAAGCACAATTCCTCCTGGAAGCATGAATCTCTTGCTGGTAGAAAATCTTTGAAAAGATTTTCAAGAATTCTGAGGCCTCCATTAATTTTTGTATATCTATATAGACTGCCACTTCATCCCAGGCAAAAAGGATCTCAAACCGCAGAAAATATGGGGTTAATTTGAAGGTTCATTAGATTGACCATCTCGTTGACTACCTTCCCTGATTTGTCCTCTACTGTCTCTCATTACTTATTTTGGTATGTCTTCTCTGGTCTGCTCAACTTGCCTTATACACCCATCCTCATTTAACCTCAAAAAAAGGAAGGGCTGCCTGTGAGGGTGAAGGGTAGATAAATTAGAGTTTTTCCTTAGGACTGCTACTGCCAATAAATAGAATATGGAGTTTCTCTCCTCTCTACAAAAGGAAAGTATAGGATTGGACCCTAGGTGCAATTGGGTGATTTGAGATAAAGTTGCGATGGAAACAACCCTATTGGCCTTAAAGTGAAGGAAGGGCTGAATAACAAGTTTAGTCTTCAGGAGAGTTGGTAAAGGAGAAGGAGGAAGGGAATGAGCTTCTCTCTAAATGGGAGCTGATCATCGGGCTGAGCAAGTTAGAAAACAGTGAATGTCTTTCAGCACTGCCTTCCTACTCCCACTGAATCAGGACCTGAATGAAAGCCTCTGACCCAGAGGCTTTTATTTCTTTGTTTCTCTTCTTGGCCAGCTTTAGAGAAATCTGTGACCAATCCAGGAGGCCAGTTTCCCTAAAGCAGTAATGGTGCCACCTGAGCAATGAAGAGCAAATATAGACACATCTGGGGGTCTTAGGCTTTAGAGGTAGACTTTCCTATTAATGAACCTAATGTGAAATATGGATTTATGAAACAGATAATTGTATAAATGTATTTGGCAAGGGAAAAGGGCATATTATTATGAGGTATAATGAAAAGAGTGCTATATTTGGAGGCCACAAAACCTGCATTTGAATCCAAGCTCAGCTAATTATGATCAGGTATGTGAACAAGTCACTTTCCCTCATCAGACTAATTTTCTCATTTTATAAATGGGATGGAGAGGGACAAGATGCTTTCTCAAGTCCTGTCCAGCTCTGGATTTTCCTAATTTCTTATGGGATGCACTGTTCCTCTGGGCCTTATCTGACTTTTCCACCATGCTGCAAGAAGCTCCTTATTTAGAAAACCTCATCATCCTGCAAACTCTCATCCACCTTGGTACCCCACTGTTTTCCTCCCTCTGAATTGAGGGTGGAATCATGAATTCCAAAACTTCTATTTAATGTGGAAGCTCAGCTCAGAACATTGCCTCATTTCTAAAATGACTGCAATACTTTGGAATTCTGATTTGTACCTTCACCAGTTCCACCTTCTTCAGCTTCCTTTTGTCTTCACCCATTCATTTGTGAGCTCCTTTAAGGTGGAGGACTGTCTTCCTTTTTCTTATTTTGTGTCCCAATGCTCAGCACAATGCCTGGCACATAGTAGGTGCTTAATGTTTGTCTTTAATTTTTTAAGATCAATGACAGGGTGATGTCTTGACTCATGAGTGAATTGGGTTTATGTGAGGCAACTGCAAAAAGTTGTCAGCTTCACTCTCTTCCAGTGGCAAAACAAAAATCAAGACAACTGGTGATGGCTTTGGTGTGTGACCAAGCTCTAAGCTGTCCACAACACCTGCTTCAGTCACCTTCATGGCCATTCCACAGGTAAAGTCTTCACATGCTTGGGGTAGACATCCCCCAATTCACTGATGCATGAGGCTGTTAGTTACCCTCAATCTGGGTTAAGGCATCTGCTAGTTCTCAAACTCCATTTTGAAAACCACTAATTTCAGGCAGCTGATTTTTTGAGGTTAATACATATGGTTTGTATGTCAGTGTATGGTGAATGCCCAGGCTGATAGTTACAGCTATCTGGAGTAAAAATAGGGTACCTTGGAAATAAAAACAGGGTATAGTCAGATAGATAGCTGATTTCCTAAACTTCATGAAAGTTCTGTTTCTCAGACTTGTGCAGGCATACCTGATTGCATTATTAAGAGCTAGCATAGAATTTAGAAATCAAAGGAAAAGACTCCTAGAGAGAAAGAAAAAGACTTACTCACAGTCACACAGGTAGTCAGTACTTGAATTCAGGTTCTCTTATTTCTAATGTAGCACTTTTTTCACTACATCTCACTGTATTTTAAAAAGTACACTTAGGAAAGAAATTCTTAGGCTTTTTGTGTATGTCATCGGTAAAGCTGAGGGACCCCTTTATAAGTGTTTTGTTTTGTTTTGTTTTGTTTTTGTAATGCTTCAAAGTGCATAAAATAAAATGCATAGTATTACAAAGGTAACCAACTTATACTGAAGTAACAAAATATATTTTTAAAAAGTTCATGGTTCTCCAGTTAAGATCCTCTACCCTAAGACAATAAATTGGTTGTCCTTTTTATAACCAATTTTTAAGAAACATCAAAAGCAAAGGGGATTCTGAATATTTTCCTCAGGAAAAAATGTATGAATTCCAGGTTAAACCTTAAGAAATTTGATAGATGAAGGACATTATCCTCTGAGATTTAAAGCATAAATATTTTTTCTGGCTTGTAGGGAAGCACATGTCAAACCAAGAAAGAATCTGGCAGTTCTTTTAGAGGCTAAGTATAATCATTTAATCTACAAACCTTTCATTAAGCATTTATTGAATATTAATTATTATAAGTAATGCTCTGTACTTGTCAGGAATTCAAAGACTATCTATGATATAAACATTATTTTGAGTTTATAATTCAGTAAGGAAGTGTTTCCTCTGCCTTAGCCCCACACATCAGATTCAGCCTCTTCGGTCTCTCTGTCTTTGGGGCTATAGTCCCCCCTTTCAATGTACATTGCAATCATTAACCAAGTCCTTTTTTCTCACCTTGATTACTGTAATAGGCATCTTACTAATATTCCTGCTTTTGGTCTATTCCATCTCTATCCCAACCATTTAACTACATACAACTTTGATCATATTATTCCCTTACTCAGAAAAATTCAGTGGCTCCCCATTATTTACTGAATCAAACATAGCAATGGTGGAATGAAGTGGTGAAGACTGTTGTTCATTTACTCCTTTTTTGCCTCACCATACACTATTATCTAGATGGGCTTTCTGGTATGAATATCTTTTTTATTCTGGGAAGTTGTTCTTTAATGTAGTGTGTGTGTGTGTGTGTGTGTGTGTGTGTGTGTGTGTGTGTGTGTGTGTGTGTCTATCTCTGTTCCCTTTTCTTTGGGAATCTTTCCCCACTAAATACTTCCTTTCAACAGCATTTCCAGTAAATATATCCTGACTAGCCTTAAGCCTATAGTTAACATTGTTTATAAAGATTTTATAAAGTTGTTTGGTTTTTTTAATGGTGCTTAGGTATACATTTGGGGAAAATAAATTTTCAGCATTACAGCAACAGTCCTAAACAGCCTCACTCCTTAAAGCCCTAACAGCTTTTTTTTGTGGAAGTCATTTCTATTTATCTTCTCTATTCTAGCTCCTTTTTAGCTTTTAGCAAACTCCTTTTCCAACTCTGTACATCTACATATCTTGCCTGGATCTGACTTCTTTCCCTGGACTTATAGAACTGATTTTTAAAGGTCATATAGAGGCTTGGCTTATCACCATTCATCCTATGATGTTATTTCTTAATTCATTCAAGGGATGGCTCTTACCTTATAATGAAACTACTAGGTGCTACAATTTGACCTTTAGTAATTAATACTTCCTTTTGAACCCCTTTTCTATGATAAGGTCCTGGATTTTTAACACCAATTCCATCTCAAAAGTATAAATTCCTGGTCATGGTTTTAAAGGTCCTCTATTATGTGGCATTAGTCTCAGATTCTGTATTATAGTCTAATTAAGCTGAGCGAAGCTTCCCATCACCCTTTCCCTGTCTTATACAACCCTTTCCTTTGCTTTTACATAGCCTCTTTTCCATACCTGCAATGGCATCTTTCACCCTTATGTATTGCTGTTGAAGTATTTTATTTCCTTTAATGTCTCCAACTCATATATGGATTCCTTCACAATTAAGCTTTTTTTTTTTTTGCTCTTCTTCCTCAAAAGTCTAAACCTCTTTATTGTTTTCTTAATATCCCCTGGGCAATTAATGAAAGGATAGTGTACTGGGCCTAGAGTTAGGAAGACATCTATGACTTAGAAGTAGGACTAGAAAGGAGCTAGTTCAACTAAGACTGTGCATAGGAGTGTGGGAGATATAGAAAAAAGGGAGGCCAGAGAAAATCATGTACATCCAATCTGGACCTTGAAGATGCTATCAGGAACACTACTTAATGACTAAGACCTACAAAGTGAAATGAATCTCTTTACAGTTTTCTCAGGGTTAAGGGATTTACCTTTTACTCACATCACCTTCCTGTTATTTATATTACTTATTATAAGTAACTTTGTGTTATTTTGAAAATATCTAAATAACCACTACGTTTGGAGTGTCAAAGGGGAAATTGTAAACACAGTTCCTGCCTTTTAAGGAACTTACAATCTCCCAAACATTTAAATTAAAACCTGTATCTGGCTCTGTTTTAAAAAAGATGCCCTGTGCCACCAAGACCTTTACCTCCAAAAGTACTCAAATTGGAACACCCTTTTTAGTTTTGAATTCAAATAGCCTCTACTGAATGGCAAGGACATTATTTTTTAGAGCCATCAGCTCAATATGAATATGTTTAAGCAGCGTTTGAAACATTAAGAGAAAAGTCTTTTGCTAATATATATATATATTTTTTGATAAGGTAGTTAAGATCACTTTAAGCTTCTTTCTTGTAGTACTAGCAAAGCTTAATGAACAGAATATTTTTTATTGAATTAAAGTATGGGGCTGGCACTTTCAGGTTCAATTCTTCAGAAAGAATTTATTGGTTTCTCTCTTTCTTCACTCAGATCACAATTTCTGTTGCCTCTCCTCATTTTAGCAAGTAATTTTCATGAATTTCATGTGGCAAAACAAAGAAACAAAATATGGTCATCACTTTTAGTGGTTCCTTATTAGGATATATCTACCTTTCAAGTCAAAAATATGAAGCTTTTCCATTAAGGTAGGACTTATGATACTAGAGTTCAGTTTTGTAAAATATACAAGAGAATAGGATCATTTCCACGCCATGATTAAGCATGGACTGAGAATAAGACTTTGGAAAGAGACAAATAATGCTAAGAGCTCAAAGTCAATCTTCCTTCTGACTTTTTTTCAAAAATTCACTTTTATATAGACTGCAAGTGTCCCAAAGTAGATTAACAGATCAGAACTTCTATGTACAATTGTAACCTTAAACACTATTCAACTAAATAGTTATCAAAATCACCCACTAAATGCTGGGGCTAACAAAGATCAAAAAGTGATTTCTCCCAAAAAAACTTATATTCTCTGGAAACGCTAATTAATCAAGTATACTTCTCAATGAGTTTAACTGAATGACACTTTGGTAAAATATTAATACTTCCAAGTAAACAGTAGTAAGTGAAAGTGAGAATTAACTGACATAACACAGTACCATTGGATTAACACCCTTCTATGTATAAAGTTCATGGATCTGGATATGACACAGAAGTTAGCTCTACTCCTCTAGCATATGCAACCTAACAAATATTTATATAAAGATCAAGTAACCAATAGGAGATCGTGAAAGACAGCCTTATCTAGGAATATTGCAATGCAACAATGTCATACTGTAAGTCTAATAAACCGGATTTGGAATATGGGTGAAAGGGAATTCCCAAGCAATGAAACAAGAAACATTTTAAAGACACATAGCTACAGTGTCTGGTACACTGTAGGCTCTCCAAAACATTTGAGTTTGGTAGCTTCAAAGGCAAGCAGCTTAACTGTTGACTACTTGGAAAACAGCAGCAAAAGAAAGACCAGCTGATGTGTAGCAATCAAGACTGTTTTCTGAGAAAAGCATTCAGGCTGATTGCAAGTCTAAAAGACTCTGTGTATATGTGTGAATCAATTCCAAATGCCAGAGACAGCAATATATGTCAAAAACATTCTATTTATTTCATGGTTTTGTTTCAATTCTCCCTTCCCCCAAAAATAAACCCCCAAAAGTTTATTTCTACTTACAGAATTCAAAAATTTAAGTTATGTGGAAAACCTTCTTTTTAAGCACTCTTCCCTATCCTGGAAGGATAGGGAGGGAGGACAAGAGGAGAGGAAGAATCAACAACCAAAAAACTCTTTCATTAGATCCCATTGTCCCTCTTAGCAATTTTCCTTTATTTTTCTTCTTCTTAGCAACCCTTCTTGAAAAAGCCATTCTAACTTGGTGCTTCTACTTCCTCTCTTCTCCCTCTTTTAAACCCTCTGCAACTTGACTTCTGACCTCATCCATCAACTGAAACTGCTCATTCTTAAATGACCAATGATATCTTAATTGCCAAATTAAATAACATTTTCTCAAGCATGTTTCTTGACCACTCTCTAGCTGATGACCCTGTTTTTGGATACTCTCCCCTCTAGGTTTTCATGAAACTTCAGAACTTCTTCTTTTACCTATCTCACCATTTCTGTCTCTTCTGCTGGGTCATCACTGTTAACTCCATGACTCTGTACCAGGTGTTTATTCTTTTCTCTCTTGACTTTATAACTTGGAAGTTCATCAATTCCCATGGGGTTCAATTATCAAGTCTGGGCAGATGACTCATAAATCTATATATCTGTGAGTCCTAGTGTGTCCACAAAGCTTCAGACCCTCACTACCAAATGCCTAATGGACATTCCAAATTGGATCTCCCACAGGTATCTCAACTAAACATGACTGAAACAGAATTGTCTGCTCCTACCCCCAATCCATGTCTTTTAAGAACAAATTTCCCTATTACTGCAGAAGGCAATAATATTCCATCACCAAGATTCTCAGTCTCCTTTTCTGTCTTTTATTCTGATTCACTCAATATATACAATCAGCAATGAAATCTTATTTCTTGCTGTACTTCTCTCACATAAGCCCATCCTTTTTATTCACATATCCACAATTTGTGGGTGCTTACTCTCACCTGAATTGGGGATACAGATGGATACATAGACAAACAGCTATACAATTTTATCCTGTATATATCTATTCAGCCACACTCCTCCTAAACATGTAAAGCTCACAGGTAGTTACCTTCAAATACTAAAGGCCAATTACCAGCAAATGCCAAATGCAAAAAACAGTTGCTTATTTGCTTTTTCCCCAGTAAGCTGTGAGTTCCTTGAGTGCAGAGGCTGTTTTTTGCTTATCTTTGCAGCATTTATCACAGTTGGACTTAATAAATGCTTTTTGACTTGAACAGTAGCATAATTGCTTCCAAATTAGGCTTTGTGCTTCCAATATCCTTCTGCTCTAAACCATTCTCAATACATATGCCAACAGAACCTTAAAGTATCAGCTTTACCATCTCAAACTCTATCATACCCTGAATAAACTCAAATCTCCCTATTCTTCTAGGATAAAATACAAATTCTCATTTGGTATTCAAAGCTCTTCACAACCTGGCTTCTTAGAGACAACTAATTGATCTATCAAATATCAAGTGCTTATTATGTACCAGATACTGTGCTAAGCCCTTGGAAAGTTCCTTCCCTGCCAAAAATAAATAACAACATGATGCTTGCCCTCAAGTAATTCACATTCTATTTCAGACAACACACAAACAACTATATACATAAAAGATACGGGCAGATGACAGAGTAAAAGGAAGACAATTCCAGAGGGGAAACACTAAAAATATAAACCATTCCAATATCTCCCCTCTCTAAGCTTTGTATTGGACATAGCTTGGATGTTCTCTTTTTCTGAATATCTGCCTCTTGCAATCAGATTCCCTTAAAGAATGTACATGATGACAAAGAATCTATGTGGTTTCCCACGTTAAAGTGTAAATTCCCTAAGAGCAAGTACTATTTTACTTTTCTTTCCCTGGTACATAGTATTGTGCCTGGCATTCAGTAAATGTTTAATAAATGTTTGCTTATTTGATACCAATGGAAGTTTTTAAGTCTAAAAAGAACTACTGTGGAAGTCACTAAGACCAGAATTCTTAGTATAAACTTGTCTCCCCTTCTTTAGTCAAGATGGACAGAAAAATATAAACTAAAAAACAGGAAATCCAATCTTCGATGACTGTCAAAAAGCCAAGAACCTGGTGACAGTTTAGATTACAGATTTAATTTCTCAAAAAACGTTTCAGGGATAGAATGAATGTTAGCAATTATCTTATAGTTCTATTCTACTATTTCTACTACATATAAGTATGAAATGGGAGGAGAACTACCTAGAATCTTGTCTATTCAGGCCTGGTTAAAAGCCTTCTGTTACCACCAGCCCCTACACTAGGATAGAAGTTGCCTTTCCCTTTACTGAACTTCACAAGAATATTGCACTCCTACTACTAATCATAAACGGCTTTGTAGTCTAGTGATTATTTGTACTTCTCACTTTAATTACCCTTTGAGATTCTAGAGGCACAAGTATTACTACATTATATAATTCTTTATATTTAGCTGATATAGAAAATACTCCATATTAACTAAAGATGTCCTAAACTGAGTTTATTGTACCCCCAATCTTCACAGTTTGTCTGTGGCACTATCAGTCTCCTATAATCAAAATCTCCTTCCATTTTCAACTTTTCTCATTTCTTTATTTTACATCTCTGAAATCCTGATTTATTTATTCAATCTCTTCTATCTTTTCTCCTCTATATTCCCACTACCATCATGCTAGTAAAGACTCTAAACATTGGCTATTTATAATACTGCAATAGTTTCCCTAAGTAATGTTTCCTACTTCCCCTCCAGTTAAATCTTTATACTGATATGTCATTCTCAGGGCTACTACACTTTTTTCTAACCAGCTCCATACCATGCTACCTAAACCCAAGTCTCGCTCGCTATTCAGTATAAAAAAGCATGATTTACAAGTATATTGTGGGGGAGATTGGGTTTTGAGAGCAATTGTTTGGGAAAAGATTTGCAGGATTTAGTGGAATAAAAGCCCAACAAATCAACAATATGATATAATAATCAAAAAAAGCTAATTTGATCTTGGGTTGCACTGAGTAATACCTTCCAAGAGTAGAGGAGTAATCATCTCTTTGTACTCTGCCCTTCTCTGGAATACTGTCTTCAGTTCTGGGCACCATAGTTTAAGGAAAACATTAATAATCTTGAGTGTCCAGAGGGTAACCAGAATGATGAAAAATCTTGAGATTGTGTTTATATAAGGATTGGCTGAAGGAATCGAGAATATTTAACCTGGAGAAGACTTAGGGGAGAGAGGGAGAATGAGGAGGGGGAAGACACGATTTACTATTTAAGAGACTATTATGTGAAGGAGAAATTAGATTTGTTTTTTTCCTTTTCAATCCCAGAGGGCAAAATCAAGAACATTGGGTGAAATTTCAGAGATAACTTCAGGTTTGGTGTCAAGAAAAATTTTCCCAACAATTAGAGCTGGCCAAAAGTAGACTGATCTGCCTTGAAATTGAGAAATTGTGAAGATATTCAAATACCACTTTAAGCATGTTGTCGTGAATACTCCATTTGTGGAAAGACTGGATCAGTTAGCAACTTTGGATTCTTCCAACTCTCAAACTCTGTGACCCAAATGCTATCTGTTCTCAATGATTGACTTCTCATATTATATTTATCAATGTTTGTGTTTTATTCAACACACTGGTAAACACCACCACATCTTATCTAAAATTTCCATGCCTTTCTTCCCCACTGCAGAGTGGGTAGTACATTTCTTGAATGAATATATATGGCCATTTCTTGAATGAATATATATTCTTTCACGCATCCCAAACTATATAGCTGCCTACATTAATAAGCAAAGAAGTTCAAGGAATTTACCAAAGTTAGAATTTTAAAGTTGTAAAATCAGCAATGTGGAAATTACCTGAAAGGACAAATAGTCCTTATAAAAGAAAAATCACAAACACTGAAGCCAGATTTCCGAAGAAAGCAGAAAAAAATAATTTATTCCAAAGGGAGATAGAAATTTAAAGTCTTTGGAAAATACAGCTTGATACAGCTCCAACACCATTAGGGTACATTTTTCCTCTGAACATGATCTCCTCGTGATTAACAAAACTGTAGCAGCCATCCATCTTGCTGTAGGAGTCTTAAATGCATTATTTATTTTTAATGTGGTTAATGGTAGGGGGAGGAGATCTTTAAGTTCTTAGGCATGTACAGGAAAAAGAGAATAATATATCTCATTAAAATTACAATCTTCTGCATCAGAAGAGTCCCATATACCTTTGGTGTATTTGGCATGTACTTTAGGTAAAGTAGGCACATAGTTTAACAAAGAGAAAAAAATTTTAAAGTATGTAACAGGAAAAAAAAATACTGAACTTTAGAAGACAAAAATTCAAGTATAGTATAAATATTTAAGGCAGCTGGTCTTCAAACAGATGAGTTAAGGCATTCTTTGGATTAGAGGATGCTTTCACATGTAGAAGATGTATCTTCTTTACCTGTAAAATAAAACCATTTCAATTATTAGTTCTTCAATCCCACTTCTCAGGAGAAAAAGATTCACTTATTAGTAAATTAAGGCAATGCAAGAACCATAAAGTTAATCAAGTCATTAATTAAAAATGAACAAAATCACATATGTATGTTTAGTTGTGAAAAAAATATATAGAACAGAAAAAAGTATGCTGGATTTGAAGTGAGAGAATCTGGATTCAAATCCTAGCTCTTCTACTTACCTATATGATCGCTCAAGTAAGTTGTCTAGGGTTCAGTATCTGTGTATATGAAATGAGGGGAATAGATTAGGAATCTTATGATTATGTATGTGACATTAAGTTTGACTTGTAAAAGAGTTTTTTTTAAAAAAGATCCAATTAAACTAAATCTTAACATACTTGACAACAATAATTGACACCTACAATATGTGGAAAACCCCCCAAAACAAAACAGTAGTAGTTGTATTTGGAATTTATGCAAATTTAAATCTATATTTCAAATCATAAATTAGTCATCTCTTCTCCTCTTGTGGTAGGAAACAGGATTACTAAAAGTGCAGTTAATAATAAAATAATAAAAATATTCCCGTTTCTGTGTCTAGCTTCTTAACTGTCCTCTTGTTTGCTGTTCATTCTAGTTTAAACAAATATGAGGAGCAGAGCTAAGTTCTAAGGTTAAAACCCCTAAACTTATAATATTATCAAATAAAAGCATTAACAAGAGAGTAGGAAGGAAAGGAAAAAAGTGCTTAGCTGAAAAATAATAATCATAATGAAAGTTGTTTGTTTTTTTTAAATGCAAGCAAGTTAATTATGGATCATTTCTACTACCTAAGTTATTCTTAAAAGTAGCAAGGTGCCATATAACTCCTGAGGGTAATAAATGAAGTATATGTGATATAAGGTCAAATGAATTGAATTTTCTATCTCTTAGAAAGCATAAATTTGCCTCTGATCAAAGGCCTATGATCACCTCTTGGGAAATTTGTACAAGACATTCCTGAACATGTGTGAGTAACACAGGGTAGCTTCTGTGGTCTATTTCAACACTAAAATTCTTTGTATAGTTGATGATCCCTGTTTGGAATCAAAGCATTTATGCTTAAATTTCAGCTCAGTTAATTACTACATATATGACCTTAGGCAAGTGATTTTCCTCTCTGGATCTCATATTCCTCATCTGTAAAATAAGAGAGTCAGATCACATGATTTTCTAAAGTCTCTTCTACTTTAAATCCTATGATCCAAAAACCTAAGTTTTGGAAATTCAGGTTAGGATATAAACTATAGGGTTAGGATACAGACTATAGTAGGCTAGATATGGAAGATCTAAAGACTAGATACAGAATATGTATGCATATATACATATATGGAAGCTCTTTAGATCAGTAGGCCATGATAAGTAAACCTCATAGAGAGGTTTCCAAACTGAAGAATATTAGCTAGGCTCATCTTCTTGAGTATTAAAGGCTCAAAAATTCATGCATAAGAGAAACAGTGGCTTAAGGGTTCATTGGTACATAGTGGGCTATATTACCAAATTACAAGCAATACATTTAAAAACCAAAACAGAATCAAAGTAACATGCAAAACAAATTGTAAGTAAGCAAACTTGGATAAGAGGCAAAGAAATGACAAGGGCTAAAAGCTTTTTTTTTTTTTTCCTCCCCTGAGGCTGGGGTTAAGTGACTTGCCCAGGGTCACACAGCCAGGAAGTGTTAAGTGTCTAAGACCACATTTGAACTCGGGTCCTCCTGAATTCAAGGCTGGTGCTCTATCCACTGAGTCACCTAGCTGCTCCTGGCTAAAAGCTTTTAATGGCTTATGGTTTAAAAGATTTTCAAGGTGCTTCACTGTCTTTCAGTTATCCTTTCTCAGTTAGCATAACTGAGAATCTTTTGCAAAACTAGCAGAGAAAATTAACTTTACTGAAGAAAATGCAGTAGGTGAATACTGATATTTTATACGGGATGGTATTTTCCCATTAAATTTTATTAGACATGAGAAAGTATATGTCTTTCTGGAAAGGGAAAACAGACTTTGTAAAAACCATATATATCAGGGAATTATTTTCAAACAGGCTGTGATACTAGTTTAAAAGATATATGCAATAAGTTATATAACATGACCTTGTGGTCTGAAGTTAGAGTGAGTCAAAAACATATAGTGTTAATTTTCCCTCTAATGTACAATTGTTCTGCTTTTGAATAGCTCACATGATCTCTTTTCAAGCCTCCTCATTTGCAAAATGAGAGAAAGACAAAGGTAGTGTGTACTTAAAATTTTCAAATTAAAAGCATTATGTAAAGTGCTATTATAAAAAACGAGAGTTAGGGAAACATTCTGAAAAAATCCCTTGATGAAAGAGTCCAGTCCCTCAAGTTAAATGACTAAGTTACTGCTATGTAGCAATGAATTTTCATCTAAATAAGTGAAATTTGGCCTTTCCAACGACTCCAACACTCAGTAATTATAATACTCCTTCAATCATTGTTGTATAGCTCTCAAATGACACTTATCCAGCCCACAAATACTGACCACCTAGTACAAATTGTGGTAAGCAGCTCTTTATGACCAGAGAATACTGATCTGAAAGTCAAGAGGTTTAAACTTTAGTTCTGGTTCAACTACTATAGTATTTCTGTGATATGCAGCATCATATTTTTAACTCTCTGAATCTCATTTATAAAATGACGGATCTCCCTTCTGACACTAGTAATATTTTAATACATATGTACTATAAATACATATAGAAACAACTTTGAAAGTCTTAAAAACTCTGTAGTTTTAAAAACAATGTATTAAATGACCACTATCAATCTTAGGACTGATATGCTGAAACATGCTACCCACACTTTCTGACAGGGAGAACATAAAAAAGATAAGGAATAAAAAGACAACACATGGATATAAGATAAATGCCAAATAGATGGGACTAGTTTTAGTAAGAGAGCATATTATGGCTACTGTGATCAAAAGCAAAGCTTCACCAAAAATAGGGGATAAGAGACGGATATTTAAAGAACTGTAGAATTCAACTATGTGAAGATGAGAGAATGGCACAAATAGCAGTAGAAATATACAAGCTGTTTTCAGAGGATAATGTTGAAGTCATTTGCTACTAAATTAATAAAAGTTTTTTTTAATAACTATGAATTGCACATATATTTAATATGTATTTTAGTTCATTTAATGAATTCAATTAAATAATTATGAGATGCCTACTATGTGTGTGCTATTGTTACATACTATTATCATGTATATACATTTGTGATACTATATATGTACTAGATAAAATAAAAAGGAAAAATGAAATAACCCCTGACTTCAATGATATTTCACTTAGGGTGGGAGTGGAGCCAATCAGATATTCACAAAGATAAAGCAGGAAGGATAGGAGCCAAAGAAAATATAGGCAAATTACAAAAGTCAAGGAAAAAAACTACACATTCAGCTGGAGTTAGAGGAAATTAAGAGACATGAAACAGAAAAAGTAATACCTGAACCAAATTTTAAAGGAAGATAAAAATTCTGAAAGGGAGAGTTGAGACAGAATAGACACCGAGGATGACCTCAGTCACACATGGAGGTGAGGTGGGAAATGGAATGTTGAATTCAAGGAAGAATTAGCAATCTAGTTTTGCTAGAATACAGAAAGCATACAAGATAACATAGAGAATTAGTCAATGTTTGGGGAAGTCAGGAATAAGGGAGGGAGAGGGTGGAGGGTGGAAAGGAAGAAGAGGAGCTTTGAATTCCTCTAGTTATTCTGAAAAAAGCCAGTTTATACATTTTGACCAAGTGATTCCATTGCTAGGTATACCTAGGAGTAATGTGAAAGAAAGCAGAGGCCATAAATGATAGGCTAAAGAGAATGTATTCTTTTCTAGAGGAAAGGGGAAGCCACTAAAGGTTGTTTGTTTTGTATCGTTTTTTTATTTTAAAGGAGTGTGGCAATGTTAGACCTGTGATTTAGAAAGATTATTCTGCCAACTGTGAAGGAGGGACTAAAAAATGGAGGCAGAGAGGCCAAATAGGAAGATATTATAATAGTTCAGGCAAGTAAATATAAGAAGGGGGGAGGAGGCGTGCGGGGAGGGTTGGGGAAAGGAGCAGCTGAGAAAAAAGAAGGGGATAGATACAAGAAATGTTGAAGAGATAAAACTAATAGGACTTGAATACTGACTGGATATGGGGAATGAAGGCAAAAGGAGAGTCAAAGATAACTTAGTTTAGGAATCTTGATGAGGAAAAATTGATGGAATTCTCAATAAAAATAGGAAAGTTTGGTGGACAATTATATTTGAAGTTTTGATAAAGCAAACAATTAATATCCAGCAGACAACTGGAAATGTGGGACTGGAGATTACTGAAGTAGATTATCACTAGTTTTTTGTTTTTGTTTTTGTTTTTTTTTTTAATTTAGGAGTTGTCTGAGTACAGATGATACAGGGATACAGATAAGAGTCAGAAAGACCTGAGTTCAAATGTGACCTCAGATACTAGCTGTGTGACCCTGGGCAAGTCACTTAATCTCGTTTGCCTCAGTTTTTTCAGTAAAACAAACTGGAAAAGGAAATGGCCAAGAAAATTCCAAATGGGGTTACAGAGAGTAGGACACCTGAAAACAACTGAACACAACATAAATCCTTTATCTTATGTCTCTTCCCCTTTTACACTCTGCCAGTCCTCAGTCATGGGCTGCCATCCTCATCATCTTCCAGTCTTAAGTTACTAAATTCTTGTTAATCTTAAGAAGCCTTCCTGGGAATCATCTCCAATCTTTGGTCACACTGCTCACATTTTTGCTGCAAAACTTTCTCTTTTTTTCAATTCCCAGTGTTATGTTTATTCTTTCTCTTCTCTCATTAGCTCTCATTGGCTCCCTTGTTCCAAATAAAATTGATTTCAATTATTTTGAGTTCCTTCAATTTTCCTGTTCCACACCTTAAACTTATCAGAGATCTTTTCCCCCATTGTTCTAGTCTCAGAGGATAGCATGGACTTCCATTAAGGAAAATATGCCCTTTTCTTAGTCTTTGCTACTCTTCCTGACCTTTCTGCAGTTTTTGTCACTGTGACAATCTTGTTCTTTTAAATACAGTCTTTCCTTAATTTTCTTGACACTTATTTTCCTATGTTTTTGGCTTTTCTTCTTGATGATCTCTGCTGGATCTTCTTGTTTCCCTTCTCTAAATTTTTACTTTAAAATGATCTAACCTAAAAATAGATTGTGTCATAAAAAGGGAAAAAGATCCACATGTGCAAAAATGTTTGTAGCAGCTCCTTTTGTAGTGGCAAAGAACTAGTAAAACTGAATGGATGCCCATCAGTTGGAGAATGACTGAATAAGTTTTGTATATGAATGTAATGGAATATTATTCTAAAAGAAACAAGCAGCAGGATATTTTAGTAAGGTCTGAAGAGACTCACATGCTAAATGAAGTGAATAGAACCAAGAGAACACTATACATAGTAACAAAATTATGTGATGATCAACTGTGATGGACTTGGCTCTTTTCAACAATGAGGTGATTCCAGTCAATTCCAATAGGTTTGTGATGGAAAATGCCATCTGTCCAGAGAGAGGACTCTGGGAACTGAATGTGGATCACAACATAGCATTTTCACACCTTTTTTTGTTTGCAAAAACAAAATCAACAATTTGCTGGTTTGTTTTTTCTCCTTTTTTCCATTTTTAAAATCCTTTTTTCTTATACAGCATGTGATAAATGTGGAAATATGTTTAGAAGAATTAAACATGTTTAATCTATATTGGATTTCTTGCTGTCTAGGGGAGAGGGGAGAGAGAAGGAGAAAAATTGGAAACACAAGGTTTTGCAGGGGTTAATGTTGAAAACTATCTTTGCATGTATTTTGAAAAATAAAAGGCTATTATATTTTAAAAAAGAAAAAGAAAAAATAGAATGGAATAATCTGGGATATAATGGTGAAGTTGAAGATAATATCATCCTTGTGGGTTGCTAAAAATAGCCATACAGATTTTAGGAACTAAATAGAGTTTGGTGAACTGGGAGGCCAGAATGTTTGAAGAAATGTCAACATGAATACTGAATGAAGACAGGCAACTCGATAGAGACATTTGTGAGCCAATTCCTGAACTCCTTGAGAAAAAAAAGAAAGAGTGATCTAGATGTTGGATGATGCCTGCAATTAGATTCTGGACAAAGATGATAGTGAGGGATGGATTAAACTACAAAGGAGAGACTGCTGAATGATGATAGCAGAAAAATCATCAGAATTAGAAGTGGAAAGCAGGGGATGAGAGAAAAAAAAAATAGATTAAGTTCTAGAGAGAATGTAATGTCTTTATTTCCATAAGGGGCAGAAGGAAAAAGAGAACTATAATGAAGAGGAATTTTTAATTCAGTGGGGGTTTTGAGGGAGAAGACTACATCAAGATTGATATGATCATGATATAAAAAGAAGGTAAGGGGGATTTTTGCCTTGGCAAACAGCAGCTATGAAGAACAAGATTAGAGATAGAAAAAGGAATTTGATAAATTTGATATAAGACATAGGAAGTATCAAATTTGGAGCTCAAAGATTAAAACCAGGAGCAAAATTTTAATTAGAAATTTGTTTTGAAGGTGCTTCTCCTAATGGTATCTTTCATGCAGAACTCTCTTAATGGATTGGAGTTGAAGGAATAGAATGATTATTGTGGTAGGGATGTTCGGATGGTAAAGGAAATATATAGCAAATAATGGTTGCTATTTGAATTTGAATTAATTTGAAGGAATAACAGTAGAAGTTTAATGTTCTGTATCAAAACCATGACCAAATTAGTCTTCATTTGAAAGTCTGATATAAAATTCTTTCTTAGAGCAGCATATACATTAAATAGGAATATAGATTTACTAATAAAACTATACTCAATGCTCAATCCTTAGATTATTTTTATTCTACATCTAATGGCAAATCCATATTGTAAACTCACAGAAAAAGTATTGAAACACAGAAACAACAATTCTAAATATTCTTCAGTGTACCTATTAAGTCTCATTTAAAATTTAGATTTCTGATATCTGTACTCTGGAATATACATTACAATTTCTCCTATCATATGATTACTGTGGTTCAATTCTTTCAATATGAGAAAGAAAATCAAAGCAATTAAGGTTTGATTAAAACAAACAAAAAGCAAGCAGCATATAGAAGTATTTTTTTATTATTACTATTATTCAGAAACTGAATAGTTCTAAAGCATGTACTCACTCAGCTGCTGCTTTACACCTCCTACTTCCCAAATTTGGTCTCTTAAAGGAATTATTTTTTAAAAATCAAAAAACACAATAAAGTTGCTATGTATGTTTTTAAGTACTCAATAAGAATGCAGAAGGAATCTTTCTTGTTGATTGTAGTTAATCTGGACTACAATCCAAAAGACAATTACATGGTATTTGTCCTACTATCTGTCTTAAAATGCTTAGCACAATGCCCAGCACATAGTAGGTGCTTACTAAATGCTTACTGAACCTAGAGTCAGTCTTAGATCCTATATTATAATAAACTCTAAAATCTTATAGCTAATACTAGTTAAACATAATTCAAAAACACACATTATAGCAATATTTCTGGATCACTATGGTGGGAAAACAATATTGATATTGAAAGTGATTATGTTTCTAGTTGATTGTATCCTATTGTATCTTCAGTATTTAGGATGAGTACTTCCAATAACCCAAATGCTCATAAGTGACTAATAAGTTAGTGTTCAAGTCAGTTAATGACAACTGCTAGAAAAGAATATGCCAACACATAGAAACCATATAAACAGAACTACAAAATACTCTTTACAAAAATAAAGAAGCACCTAAATAATTGGAAATGAATGGGTCCATGGCAATACAATAAAAATTGGTCATATTTCCTAAATTAATTCAATAGATTTTGTGCTATATCAAACTATCAAAGGATTACTAGAGCTAGAAAAAAAAATTTCAAAAATAAAGCTAAAACAAAATTCAGTTGAAGTGATAAAAAGTCAAGAATCTTTAAGATAGGGGCAGCTAGGTGGTGCAGTGGATAGAGCACCAGCCTTGAATTCAGGAGGACCAGAGTTCAAATCTAGTCTCAGACACTTAACACTTCCTAGCTATGTGACCCTGGGCAAATCACTTAACCCCAGCCTTAGGGGGGGAAAAAAAAGAATCTTTAGGATAATTACGGGAAAAAAAGCAAGGTTGTAAGCTAGATATAGCTGTAGAAAGGTATAGGAAATTAAAGTGATTGTGTATTGTCTTGAAAGTCATTCCTAGAAGTTACTTTTAAAAACATATTTATATTATCAGTTTTGGGGGTGGTTCTGGCTTTGGAGCAAATTTTTGGCTAATGGTCTTTGATAACAAGAAATTTCTCTGGTTTTAGTTTATGGTCTCTGGTTTTAATTTATGGAAATTGTATGGTAGTAAGAGCACATTATTTTTTAAAAAAGAAAGAAAGCAAGAAGGAAAAGAAACAGTAGCCAATTTCAAACTATATAATTCAAAGCAATAAACATCAAAACCAGTTCCAATCAAAAAAAGTAGAAAAATTAGATAAAAAGTATAGATTCCGTTTACAAACCAGAAACAATTTGATATGGCAGTACAATTTTGGAGAGACCCAAAGATTCCAAATGCTGGGATAAAGACTCTTCAAAAGCCACTGTTCAGAAAACTGGAAAGACGTCTTACAGAAATTGGGTCTAGACAAATGCTTCACACCATGTGCCACAATAAGTACCAAAATTACCTGGTACATAAACATAAAAGCAACATCAAAAAGAAATTAAGAGAGTAGGGAGGAAGATATTTTTCATAACTATGAATAGGAAAAAAGTACTTGAACAAACAAGGGAGAGATTCACAAGAGATAAAATGGATACTCCTGATTAAAATAGAAAAGTTTTTGTACAAATAAAATCAATATAGCTGAAATTAGAAAGGAAATAGTTGGGGGGGAAAAAAACTTTGGAGAAAGTTTTTCTAATAAGGGTATGATATCCAAAAATAAAGGCTTCAAATATAATATGAGTCATTCCTCAAGAGAGAAATGGTCAAAGAATATGAAAAGGAGATTCTAAAGAGAAGAGATTCTGCCAAAGGGGGGAAAAATTCCATTTCACTAACAATAAATAAGGAAAATTAAAACAACTCTAGTTCTATCTCTCACCTATCAGACTGACTAATATGACCAACATAAGAGGGAGGAAGGAGCACACAGGAATGACAATTTTTGGAGAGAAAAACTTTAGAGCCAAAAGGGATGTAAAACTAATTTATATGTAAAGAAATCAAGACGAAAAGTAACTTGCCCATTGTTAAGCCAATAATTTGTAGCAGAATGACAACTGAAAGTCAGAACTCACAATTCCCAGGCTTTTTTCCATTATACTATTATAAATTACAGAAACTTGGATGGTGGTGACTGGCTCTAAATATCCACTAACCACATGAATGGAAAATGAAAAATTTGGAGCAAATTATCTCATAAAACTCTTTAAGTGAGATTAAAGGCCTGAAAACAAAAGAAAATGCTAAGATATTTGTTCTTTTAAGAACTAGTTTTATACAATTTTCACTCTTTTTGTTATTTGTTTGCATTTTATTTCTTTTCTCATTTTTTCCTGGTTTTTCCTGTGCAGCAAGATAATTGTATAAATATATATGCATATCCTGGATTTAACATATATTTCTACCATGTTTAACATATATTGGACTACTTGCCATCTAGGGGAGGCAGTCAGGGGAGGGACTGAAACATAATTTAACATTTAAGAATTATCCATGCATATGTTTTAAAAATAAAAAGCTTTAATTAAAAAAAAAAAAAAAAAGAATTAGTTTTGTTTTGCCTAGATTGATGACTAATCTCATCTATAAAGAGTAAGTGAAAAAAGGTAAAGAATTCTTTTTCTTCACTTACATTCAATTATGTATGATTCCTGTGTGAAACGAATTCTCACTTTCTGGCACATGTAAACTTCATACAATTAATAATTACATGAATTAAGTTA
The DNA here is from genome assembly GCF_048593235.1 of Sminthopsis crassicaudata. Taxonomy (NCBI): domain Eukaryota; kingdom Metazoa; phylum Chordata; class Mammalia; order Dasyuromorphia; family Dasyuridae; genus Sminthopsis; species Sminthopsis crassicaudata. Next base: position 426,144,960 of record NC_133618.1, on the reverse strand, counting down.
TATACACCTATATGTCCCACAGGCTTTTTCCTCTTGAACGCTAAAATAATTTCAAAGAAGCTTCCAGTATAGAATGAACTTCAAAGAACCCTGAATGAAGTCTCATTTAAGACTCTTTTTAGCATTTTCCTAATCAAGACTGTAACGTCCTTAAACTCTATATACCTTCTAAGTAGAGTAGTTTATTTCAATGACGACAAAAAGATTCCCCTACATGGTAATGAACACATTATTAGTTGAATTTAACTACATTCACTGATCCAGCACTAATGAATACTAAATGGTACTAATGAACTGGTGAGCATTGTCCCCAAAGCACGTTCAGATGGACTAGCTAGTGTATTATGCTAAATAATATAAAGGTTTTATAAATTCACTGATATTCAAAGAAATCCTATGGTGATTAATTTCCAAATCTTTTTCTTTAATCCAGATCATGTTTAAATTAGGGCACATCTGTATGTTCAAAAGGCCTTTAAAAATCTGTCCTTAATCCCAGACTCAACAACATTCATGTGAAAGATCCCATTTATACTTACCTAGATGATAGAGAATCACATAGATCACCCCCTTTCTCAAGGCCAGTGATACTTGAGATACCAGATGGTATCATTTTTTAATTGTGGTCCAAAGAGAGGGTTGAGTTGGGCCAGAATAGCAATCAACCAACTGCAAAAAGGAGGAGGGAGGGTAAGGGTAGGTGAGAAAGGGTGATGGAAAAAAGGGGAAAATGAAAATTATATTAGAACCATGATCACTTGCAGGTACTAGATTGTAATAACAAACTCATTTCTTAATGACATGTAAAGGCAAACAAATCATTTCTGACAAATCAATAGTTTTCAAGCCAGACTTCACCCAGAACACTTCCACTGAAGAATATACATTATAACTATAGTTAAAAAAAGAATTTCCCACCCTACTCTCTCCTGTTAAGGTATTTGATACTAACAATTTCACATAGTTTTAAGGATATTTGGTACTAAACAACTTCATATAGTCCCTTCTTCATTTGGGAACAATTTTTTTCCTCTTTTCCTTCTCTAAAAATTTTATGTTTTAAGTTATACATGTGCAGTCATGCAAAACACATTTTCATGTAAATCTGTAAAGCATGCTATGAAAAAAAAAAACACAAAGGCCAAAACCAAACCAAATCTAACTAAACCAAAACTAAAACAACCACTACACTACAAGAAAAAAAAAAAAAACCCTGAGAAAAATAAAGAAAAATATTTTTATCTTCATTTGGGCTCAATTTTTTTCCTCTGGAGATGGACAGTACCTTTCATCTCATATCCTTTAGAATTTTCTTGCTCATTATGGTATTATAGAGATTAAATTTCTTACAATGATGCTTTTGCTGTGTGCTATATTCTCCTGGTTCTGCTCATTTCACTTTGCATTAGTCTTTTCTGGTTTTTCTGAAAACATCCTATTTGTTATTTAAAAAAAATTATTTAGCTATTTAAAACTTAAAAAATAGAAAAAGAAAAGAAAAAAATAATGCCATGTATACAGTAGAATATGAAAGCATTCAAAATATAAAACAATACATTTCATTTCAATAAAGCTTATGTAATAAACACTACAAATCGTGTAAAAATAAAATCTTATGTCTTCCCACAGATATTATGTACTTAAAAGTCTTCTCCAGACAAAATGTCCCAAGTTTTTCAGTTGATCTTTACCTGGTTATATTTCTCAAGATGTTTGTCAATGTCTATCTGTCAATGCCCTTCCTAAAATGTGGGGACTAGAGAATATAATTCTCCATATGTGGTCTGACCAAGGTTGAACACTGCAGAAAAATAACTTCACTTGTTTTAGAAATTAAGCTTCTAACACAGCCTGTGAGTCCATTTGTTTGTTGGTTACCGTGTCACAATACTGGGCTATAATTCATTAAAACACACACACACACACACACACACACACACACACACACACACACCCCTAAAACAAAGAAACAAAAAAAAACCAACTTATATATTCTTTAAGTGAGCATGTCCCCCTTATTATATATATATAATTTATTTATTTATAGTTTTGGCTGAAGCAAATGAGGTTAAGTGACTTGCCCATTTTGTATAAACAAAACTAATGCAAACAAAATTAGAAGGGAAGTAACAGATTGGGAAAACATTTTTACAGTTAAAGGTCTCATCTCCAAAATATACAGAAAATTGACTCTAATTTGTAAGAAATCAAGTCATTGTCCAATTGATAAATGGTCAAAGGATATGAACAGACAATTTTCAGATGATGAAATTGAAACTATTTCCACTCATATGAAAGAGTATTCCAAATCACTATTGATCAGAGAAATGCAAATTAAGACAACTCTGGGATACCACTACACACCTGTCATATTGGCTAAGATGATAGGAATAAATAATGATGAATGTTGGAGGGGATGTGGAAAAACTGGGACACTGATGCATTGTTGATGGAGTTGTGAAAGAATACAACCATTCTAGAGAACAATCTGGAATTATGCCCAAAAAGTTATCAAACTGTGCATACCCTTTGACCCAGCCATACTACTACTGGGCTTATATCCCAAGGAAATACTAAAGTAGGGAAAGGGACCTGTATGTGCCAAAATGTTTGTGACAGCCCTTTTTGTTGTGGCTAGAAACTGGAAAATGAACGGATGCCCATCAATTGGAGAATGGTTGGGTAAATTATGGTATATGAATGTTATGGAATATTATTGTTCTGTAAGAAATAACCAACAGGAGGAATACAGAGAGGCTTGGAGAGACTTACATCAACTGATGCTGAGTGAAACGAGCAGAACTAGGGTAGGGGATCATTATACACTTCAACAATGATACTGTATGAGGATGTATTCTGATGGAAGTGGATATCTTCAACATAGAGAAGACCTAATCCAATTCCAATTGATCAATGATGGACAGAATCAGCTACACCCAGAAAAGGAACACTGGGAAATGAGTGTAAACTGTTTGCATTTTTTGTTTTTCTCCCCAGATTATTTTTACCTTCTGAATCCAAATCTTCCTTTGCAGCAACAACAACAAAATTCAATTCTGCACATATATATTTACCTAGGATATACTATAACATATTTAATATGTATGGGAATGCCTGCCATCTAAGGGAGGGGGTGGAAGGAAGGAGGGGAAAAATTCAGAACAGAAGGGAATACAAGGGATAATGTTGTAAAAAATTACCTACGCATATGTATTATCAAAAAATATATGTTATAATTATAAAATTAATAACAAAAATAAATAAATAAATAAAATAAAGTGACTTGCCCAGGGCCATGCAGCTAGGAAATGTTAAGTGTCTGAGGCTACATTTGAACTCAGGTCCTCCTGACTCTAGGCTGGTGCTCTATCTACTGTGACACTTAGATACCCCCCCTTATTGTATATTTTTTTTTTTAAATCAATTTCACAAACATAAGACTCTATTAAATTTCATTCTATAAGATTTTGTTCAATGTTTTAGCCAGCTGAGATCATTATAGATCCTACTATGTTTTGTTTTTTTTAATTTTTTTTCCCCAAGGCAACTGGGGTTAGGAAGTGTTAAATATTTGAGACGAGATGTGAACTCATAACCTCCTGACTCTAGGACTGATGCTTTATCCACTGTACAATCTAACTGCTGCAAATCCTAATTAAATTAATATTAATTAACAACTAAATTATCCCTACCAGTTTGACACCTGCAGATTCCTTCATTAAGTATCAAAGTTTCAAAATCCTAAATAATACAGACTCAAGAACAGATCCCCAAGGCATTCCATTAGGAGTTTTATATTTTGGTACCTGCCATTCATTAACTTCCAGCACTCCAATGGCACTATCATCTAATTAGCATGTTTGTCTTGTCCACAGGATAGAAAGACCTTGTCAAATGCTAAGATGATTTCTCCTAAACTTATACCAATACTCCAACTGGGCCAGTCCAAATGAGAGAATTCAATTCAATTAAAACAGGACATATTTGAAGAAGTCATATTGGGTTTTAGTGATCACTATTTTCTTTTCTAAATATTCACAAAATATTACCTTCAATAACAGATACTAATTTTTGCCAGGAAATGAAGTCAAGAATATTGACCTATAGTTTGTGGATGTTATACTACTTTCTTTTTTTAAAAATCTGGGCAACATTTCTTTTATCCTAGAGCCCCTTTTCTCATTCTTCATAACCTTTTAACTTGCCAACTGTTAGTGGCAGAGAAATCACATATACCAACTCTTTTAGTCTGGGGATATAAGTGGTATGGGCCTAATGACTTGGGATTTTTTCAGCAGAGTTACTGAAGTCTTATCTCCAATTTTACTTAATTTCAATTCTCTCTTAAAGTAATTCCTGTTCTGTCTTTTCTAAAGCAAATATTAATCATTTTAGTGAGACAAAAGAAAACAAAAGGTATATAGTTCTGCCTTGTCTCTTTTCCTTTATCATAAAGACATCTTTGACTCATTTCTCCTTCCCTTTTCCAAAATATTGCTAAAAACAAATATTGTTTAAAAAAAAAAGAACTCAATTTGGGTAGAAATCAGGGTACATAAAAAAGCTGTGTTGCCTTCTTCCAAACTGATATACTACATTCAATTCCTGAATCAGGAGAAAATTTTCTACAAAAAGCCAAATTCCAAAAGTATTTGTCCAGTTAAGTTTCTTGCAATTTGATATCATTCTGGAAAAAAATAGGATAATGTATACTTTAAAAAGTATTATATTAAAAAATTAGCTTTTTTCCAATAACTTTTCTGACGATGATGTCATAGTAATATTAATATAAAAATCCAAAATTCAAGGATCAACAAACCAATTTGTAAGGCTGCTAAAGAACCTAAATCTATTTGTCACATAAGAAACCAGTGCTTAGAGACAGAAACAAAACCTAAATAAAACAACTCCACCCCCAATAACAACCCCAAATACATATACAAATAAAGGTTTTGAGACAGAAAATAAGGCACCTGGGAAAATCATCCCAAAATAAATATCTTATACTGACTCGTTTTTTAAAATAAAAGTTTATGTAGATGAGATGGATTTGATCTTCTGATATTACAAACAAAATATCTCAGATATAATGTTGAGTTTTTAGCATCTACTGAATGCTGAGAGAGAAACAGAGAGAGAGAGAGAGAGAGAGAGAGAGAGAGAGAGAGAGAGAGAGAGAGAGAGAGAAAGTCAGTATATCAGGAAAAGCTTTTTTCCTAAGCTATTACTAACATGTTGCAGAGCTAAGAGGCATGGAAAATTCCACACAAATCAGGATTCCCCAACCATAGCAGGCAGCAGCAGGATGACTCCAAAATGGCTGCAACTACTTTCAGAAGAGATGTTTATTAAAAGGAAGAAAAAGATCCTATTTAGAAATATTAAAGCAAGAATTTATTAGGCTCACATCAAGTTCCCAACTCCTCCTTTTCTCCACAGGAATGAGTACTGAAAAGAATTCAGTTCTAATCATTCTATTAAAATATCTACAAGTTGAAATGATCCCGTTTGCCAAGGGAGAATGTAACAAAGAAAAAACAGCTGTAGATATACATTCACAAGTTTTAAGTAAGGGTTAAGATATCCAAAAGGACAAGATCATAGATTTCAAGCTGAAAGGGTCCTCAGAAGTCATCTAATCCAACTCTTTCATTTTACAGAAAAAACTGAAACACAGAAAGGTTAAAAGATTACACAGGTAGCAAATGGCAGAATTGGGATTCAAACCAGGGATGTTCTGATTCTGAATTCTAGGATTTTTCCACTGAATCATAATGACTCAGATAAAGACATTCATTCCTGGGTCCCTGTTGACAGACAAAAGTTACTATTTACATACTTTTTTTTTTTTAAAAGTCTCTATTCTAAGCAAAAATATTTCCTAAAGAAAAAAAAAAAAAATCAAATAAATCCTTCAAGAAACATTCCAGGCAAGTTCATTAAAAATTTCCAACAAACTGAGCTCTTCTGATTTGAGCCTGACTCAAAATTTTACTTTGAAGCTGATAAACACAGAAGAACTGAAAGAAAAAAAAAAATTCCACTTTGAATTGATGGAAGTGGGTGGAGAAGAGATCATATTCCAATAGTGAGTCTATTACTGCATGTGTATGAAAAGAACGAAATGTACTCTTAACATTTGGCCAAATCATTCCACATGTCTCTATAACCTGAACTCCAGCCCAGTTACTGGGTATCTGAGCTTATTTCAACTACCAAAGCAGTCTTGGGGTCAAAAAGAACCTGACTTGGGCTCGAAAATGTTCAAAGGAATCTATCTACAGTAGCCAGAAGAGGGCCATAGCATTCTCCTGCATAGAGAAGCCTACATGAAATATAATGTTGTTTCATGTAAAGAGATTTTTATTTTCTTCCCCATAAGGAAGATGGGAATATTTTCTCCTAGTTTCTAAAGCCAAACTGGGAACATAGGAAAAAAGGGTAGGCACAATTCTAAGTGCTAAACATAGTAACAAATTTCTTATACACTAACTAAAAAATTAGGTTCAAATCCAACTTCCCTAGTAGGAGTTACTCTTTCCTACAGCCTTGACCTAAACAGTGGCGACTTCTACCGCTTGGGAATGGTGCCCAAAGAGACAATAGAACTTTATATCAGAGTTCTTGCTGCTGAGAGAAACAAGCAGAACCAGGAATACATTGTACAAAATAACAACAAGCATGTGAGATGATCAACTATGAAAAACTTGGTTCTTTTCAGTGGTTCAATGATCCAAAGCAATCCAAATAAGGCTCTGAACAGAAAATACCTTCTGTATCCAGAAAAAAGAACCAAAAAAGATTGAAAGTAAATCAACACATGCGATGTTCACTTCTTTTTTCTGTTGTTGTTTTTTTTTAATCTCTTCCATGGTTTTTCCTTTTTGCTCTGATTTCTCTTTCCCAACATGATTCATAAAGTAATGTATATTAAAAATAAATAAATTTACTAAAAATAAAAAAAATGATCCTTGATATTAAAAAAATAATAAAAGTCAACTTAAAGAAAGCTCGGTGAGAAACCCAACTAAGTAAAGCATAGCCCTTGTACTTACTCTTCAATTGTTTATTCTTTCTTGAGGTCTAGGCTACTATTCCTCCATCTTAAGCTACGTGATACAATCTTTAATTCTAAATTATATTTTTGGTTTTGTACAAGAAAAAAAACTCACAGTTTTTCCACTGTCTCACAGGAGAGATTCAAATTCCCTGGTTACTAGGATAGGAATGTATTCAAGTTGAGGAGGGAACTTTTAAGTCAGATTATTTCAAGGTGTATCGCTTATTTATTCTCTTAAAGTACAGTATGTCAAAGATAACCTCCAAACAAACCACAAACAGATCCAGGTGTAAGTAGCTCTCATTTATTTTGTTGAGTTAAGTTGCAAAGAACTAAATGCATGAGATTATTATGTAATTTAAGAAGCTGACTGGAATACTAGAACAAGAAGCCTTGGCTTCACATCCTAATTCTACTTTCTACTTATATAATTTAGGAAAGTTTAGTTTACTTCTCTGGGTCTTAACTCCTCACCTATAAATTAAAAGAATTGGAATGATTGCTCTCCAGGATCTCTTCTTGCTCTAAATCCTATGATAATCCAATTTCAATGGAATAACCCATTTTAATGTACAACTCTCTCTATTGTCCAGAAACCTTTGCAAACTAACATTTGACATCAATTATATTGGGGGAAGTTATGTGAGAGGCAGTTTAGGAAAGAGGAAGAGGGAAGGTTCTTAATATGTAGAGAATAAATAAAAGCCTCTGAAAAATATCATGATTTCACAGGCAGCAATAAAATTATATGCACTTCTGTTAGGTGTTTAACTACTTGGTATTATATATACAATAAAGCCCTGCCTGATTCTGTTAGGCAAAAATTCCCAAGGCATTTTTATTTGAAATTTTTATTTGAAATTTTCTTCAACTATTTTTTGGTTACAATTATTTGTACATATATATTTCCTCTTCCTCTACATTATAAAATGAAAAGAAAACTGAGATTATATCCAAGAGTTTTGTATATATGAAGGTTCAAAAGCAGAGATCCAACTTTAGTTCTCTTTGTATCCTTAAAAATGTTTGATTCAAGAGATATGTAATGTTCTCTTCCTTGCAAATAATAGATATTTTTAAAAAATTATTAAATGAATACAAATTGCAAGGGGTTTAAAGAGGTCATGCCAACCTTGGATTTAAATTCAGAATGAGAGTTAACATAGTTTTTGATCATTTGAGTTTTTAAAACATTTAAATCCCTGGGAAGATGCAAACTGAATATTTTTAAGAAGCTGATTTTCTGAAATTATCCCATAGAGTCTTTAAGAACATTTAAGCTAAAAGAAAGACTAAATTATCCTTACATTATGTTTTATTTGTAAGTAAGCAATAAGAATCATTGATTCTACGAACTTCAAAATCTATTTCAGTTCTGTGGAATGAGAAATGATTTGCAAAACAAATCCTAATTTATAATTTTAGAATTCAAAGGAGGAGGGGAAATTTCTACTTGATAAATTCTTTTTCCAGAGAAGAGATATTATTATAAGAGAATATTATTTAAAAGTTGATCCATTTCAAAATAATTGCATTCTTATAATTAGTTATGAATGGAACATTTAAAAGTCATAACAATTCTGTGAAATATTATGAGGTTTAAAAATTAGCAGTTAGCTGTCTGGAGAAATGATCACAAAAGCAAATGTATAAAACATCTGAAAAATACTGAAAAAGGAGAAGAGAGGAGAGAAGCACAAAAGTAAAGAATTGCCTTTAGGATGCTTTCTTAAGCTCTAATAGTCTATGGCATAATAGCAAAAGCAGGAATTAAAAAACATGTAGAAAATGACATAGTACTATTTATCCCCTTTCTAGTCATGTACATTTGAATTATTTCATACCTGGTCTATGGCAACAGTTTCCTAAGAGGAAGAGATCTGCTTGCTTCTTGTTTTTTCTGTCTAGAATAGACCTACCAGAACTATCTGTCTACAAGATCATCTCTCAAATCAAGAATCTTCAATGATTCTTCAATGCTTATTTATTTTTAACACAGATTAGGTCTCTACAATGTCCAAGGCACTGTAACAAATACAAAGTTAGAAAGAAAAACAAAATTGTCCTTGCCTTCAAGGAATATTTATACATAAAACCTGTGACTCAGAATCCACATTTGGGGTTCATAACACATTTAGAGTTGGAAGAGACTTCCTGGCCCATATGGCCCAATTGCCTCATTTTACAGATAAACAATTGAGGCCCAGAGAGGTTAAAGTAAGTGAATTAGCCAAGTTACAATGAAAATAAATAAGAGTCTAGATTTGCACTTAAAATTTTTTACTCTAAATCTAACATGCTCCCCCACCATTCAATTTTGGGTTTTCCACATATTGATTCAAATTGCAGTCTTCTACTTTCCTTTCAAAATACTCTATAAGAAATAGAACAAGAGTCTTAGCTCCCTTTCAACACTCAAGCTAGCAATTCACTGAAATACAGAAATATAGAATGGGCTTTATTTTAACAGAAAATGAAAACTAGTAAGTGTTTGCTCCTGAGTTCATAAAAAATGAAGAAGACAACTCTGTCTCTCTGGTGAGTCCCACATAGCCAAAGTGATTTTCCTTAAAACAACACACTTGTTATATCACTCTCCAACCTACTGAACTCCAGTGGCTGTCTGTTAGATATGGGATTAAAAGAAAGAAAGAAACAAACAAAAAAAAAACTTGTGTAGTTCTGAAAGCTCTTCACAACTTGCTTCCTTCTTACCCTTCATGTTTTTCTAAGACAAGACTCCCTTTCATGTATTCTTTTGTCCCACCATACTGTACTATGCTCCATCTCTATCTCCTTGCCTTGGAAATGGCTGTCCCTATGTCTGAAATACTTTCCCTTCAATAGCTCTACTCCTGGTTTCCTTCCTTGTTTCCTTCAAGAATGAGTTCCAGCATCACTTTCTGTTGGGAGGTGTTTGCTAAAGCTTTTACTATTAAGATTACTGTGTATCTATTTTGTATATATATATATATATTTCATAGGTATTTTCATTTCTACATATTGTTTCCCTTGTTAGAATTAAGTGCTCCTCAAGTGAAGAAACTGTTCTGCTGTGGGATCTGTATTCCAGCACTTAGGTCAGTGATTGACACATAGGGCTTAATAAATGAGTCTTGATCAACTGATTGTGCTTGAACTCTTCCTTGCCTATTGTTTTTTCCTGCCTGTGCCCCACATACATACATACATACATACATACATACATAGAAAAAAGGAAAAGAAAAAAAACAAAACAAAACAAAAAACCATGAAGGATCCCAAGAAAGTTACTCTCCCTCACCCAGGTCCAAAAAGGCAGGGTCTACATTATGATTTGGACTCTTGCTTGGTCCTGAAATTCCTCCAATGTTGTGGCAGTGTTTAGAGCCATTGCTTTCCCTCTCTCGGAGCCATATAGTTCCTGCTTTCCTGGCTACCTAATTCAAGCTTTGAAGTGCTAGGAGAAGCTACCTTTCCAGAAAACTACATTTGAATACTCATAGCTCCTTCTCTTATCTGTTTTCTCTTGGCTTTTTATATACTGTTTTCTCAGAACTACGTTTATTTTCTCCCATTCAAAGGCCCTACAGAGGTTTAGATATGCTATGTTAGTCAGAACTCAAATCAAATATCCCCAAATAGCATTATACAATCAATCATGTTTAATGTGATATAAATGGGGCGTGGATGAACTCCTACCAATCATATATACATCAATGTCCTAAGTGCTGATACCAATGGAGAAGTTTATAATCTAATATGCAGGAAGCCATCATCAACAAATCCCTTAGCCTTAGGCTTGTCAACCTTGATCTGGCTGCTTATGATCATTTACAGAGAAAAAAATCCAACTCCCTTCCTGAGCTGACCTTACCTATTTAACTTTATCTTTCAAACTTTTCACTAGGTTTGAACAAGTCTTCTTACTGTTACCTTGTTTATTTTTGATACCCTCTGCCTATACCAAGTGTCCCAAAAGTCTTCGGGAAATTTTAAGTTTAATTGATTAAGACTCTCCTAAGACTTTTTAGGATAGTCTGTACATGTCGATTCATTCTTCTTCTGTACTCATTTCAAGTATTATCTCAGGACAATGTGATCATTTTCTTAACTCCCATAGTTCTTACTGTTTGTACTTATCAGTTTGGAATTCAGTTATATAACTTTCTGTCTTATATAAACTTACATATGTATATGCGAAAGAATCAAAGCTTCTTGAGGGTAGGAACTGTTTTATATTTGGTTTTATATCACTGCCTTCCTGGGAAGTACACAGTTAAAGCACTTAATATTTGCTGAATGGATTTATTCATTCAACAGGATTTGTTCAGAATCTAACTACAATGTATAAATCATTGTGCTAGATACTGGGGATACAAAGACAAAATGAAAACCAGTCTTTGTCCTCAAGAAGCTTACATTCTAGCAGAGAGATACAAATACAAGATAATTCGACTCAGAAAACTGAGCGGATAAGAAAAGAAAACTGGAGGAAGTAGCATATGAATTAGGCCTTGAAGGACGGCATGGATTCAAGAGAAAAAGGTGAAAAAAGGAGAATGACAGGTTAGTGGAAGAACCCACACAAAGGTAGAAAAGAGGGAGAGAGAGGTAATGTCATGTTTTAGGAAACAACAAATATATTGATTTGGCTATAGAATAGAGTGTGCTAAAAGAGGTTATGTGACATTAGTCAGGAAAGGTGAGCTAGAACCAGAAAGTGATGGTTTTATATGCCAAAGCTGAAGAGTTGATATTTTTTTCTAGAGTGAAGCACTAAAGATTAGCTAGGATGTGACAGTATCAACCAGTGTTTAAGGGAGATTATTTTGGCTGCTATATAGAAGAATTGGATTGGAGAGGGAAGAGATCTGAAACAGGGAGATCAATTTGGAGACTAATGCAATAATGCAGACTGGAAGTGATAAGGGCCTAAACTAGAGTGGTGACCCGATAAGTATAGGGGATTTATTCCAGACACTGGCATCATTTTTAACTTCTTTTTTTCTTAACCACAGTATCAAATCAATTGCTAAAGCCCTGAAAACAAAATTTTCCTTCATTTTAGTCATCACTGTCTTCATCTTCACTCAAATTCTTATTATCTATTACCTAAACCAGTGGTTTCTAAAATTGGGGCCAGGGAGCTATAGTCTGTCACCAAGAGGTAATATGATTAACTATAAAGTAGTAAAAATGGGTAGGATAATTGTGGGATTTGATTCCAAAACAACTATACCCTATTCTTTTTTTTCCCAAAGTACCCTATCTCTTCCCTCCATTCTCTTCCTCTGGTGTGAATGCTCCTAACTTCCAGGTGTGGGCCCCTCAGGGAGTTATTATCTATTACCTGCTTCTTGCTTCCAGGGAAGCACTACCAATACAAGTGTACTGGGAATTTTCTTTGGGATTCCACTGGGAAATCTGTCATACCTATCTCCCTTCTCCCCTCTGCATATTCACACACAGATCTCCAGATTGTCCTAGGGTTAGATCATAGCACCCTCAAGGGGACAATGACAGGTTCGAAAGAACAGAGTAGGCTTCAGAAGATAAGTAGGCATAGACGGTTTATGAAAGACAGCAGCTCCCACTGCATTTTCTTTTCTCTAAAACCAACCTCTCTTGTAAATTTCCTAACTTCTTGCCAAGGTACCATTATTCTTCCAGTGCACAACTCCAGTTTCATATGTAACTCTTCAATCCCTTAATTCTCATTCCCTTTCACTCAATTTATCAATTCAATTGCCAAATGTCATTGTTTCTACCATCTCTTCTTGTATTGGTCCCCTTCTTTCTACTAACACACCTGACTGAAGCTCTCTTTCCTGCTATATCCTCTTCATTGGTTTCCTGTACCCCTCCCCAATTCATCCAACACAATGATTCTCCTAAAGTATGTCACTTCCCTACTCAATAAATTCCAGTGCCTCTCTAGTATATCTCAGGACAAAAGATTTCATATTTATAACATTCTTTTAAAATTCTAATTCTGTATAAATTATATTAATTATTAGTACAGTAATACATGTGTATATATAGTTTATACAAAAATATATGCTAAATATTAGGAGCATATACTCTTTTTTTTTTCCTAATTGGGGTATATTGGCCTAGACTATTTTAGCAGATTCCCAACTAATCTCCCCAGCTTATTTCTCCCTATATACCACTGCCACAACCTTCCTTAAAAACATCACAGTGATCATGTTACTCCATTTGCTCACCAACCATTACCTATGGAATAAAATCTGAGCCACTTTTCCATTAATTTTCTACTTTTTTTCTACTTTTCTATTTCCTTTACATGTACTCTCCTACATAGTCCTTCTGTTCCAGCCAAACTGAATTACTTGTTTCAAGGCCTTATTAATCCATGTTTCTCAAACCTTCTCTACCAAACACAAATACTTTTTGTGCATTCTGTTTTCTTGGCTTAGAATGCCTCTCCCACTAACGCAACTTGTGAAAATACTGCCATTCATTCAAAGAAATGAATGCTTATTGAACTCTTCAGTAATATTCTTACATTTTGAAAGTCTATGGCATTTTCCCTCTAATTGTTAAGTCTGTTTCTTGGAAAATATTCAACTAAGATAATATAAACAATGTTCAAATCACATCTTTATTTAGCATTATTAAATACCACTACTACAATGTACTATATTAGCACTGAGAAAAATAAAGCTCTTGAAAAATCATCCAGAAACCTTTCTTACACATATGTGCACACAGACACACACACACCTCTTATGTATGTAACAAGTGAAGACTTGATTTTCAAACTATCTGTAGCAACTAGAAACTTCTCATTATCCATCCCACTTTTTTGTCCATTAGGTGAACCTGAAGCAAGAAAGATGCACCTTTGCTTCTAAAACAAATTTGTTAGTACTATCCATTGCTTTAGAGTACATAAGTTCCTTTTATTAGCTGGGAGAATCAAAAAGAACAAAAATTTTACTAAACCCCAATTTTCAAAAGATCTTAATTATTTTCAAGTGCTTATTGAACATTTGAAACTAGATGTCCCATAGGCATCTCAAATTCAACATGTCTAAAATGAAAGTCATCTTCCCACTCTCCTCTTCCAAATTTTCCTATTACTATTGAGGGTACCACCAAACAGCACTCCCCCTATTTCCCAAGTTGCAAATGCAGTGTAATGCTTACTTCCTACAAGATGCCTCATTCTTACTCACCCCATATACTCAATTATGCCAAATCTTGTTTCATGGAATTTCTCCTGTACAATTTCCTTTTTCTATTCACATAACTACAACTACCCCAGTTCAGGCCCTTATCACCTCTCACCTGGGCTACTGTAAGTTTTCCAATTGTTCCTCCTGCTTCTACTTTTTACTTCTAATGTCTGTGTATTACATATAGTAAGTAGAGGCAGGAGATGGATTAAAAATATGGGGAGGACAGAAAGATGGTAGAGACATAGTGGTGGGAAATTAGAATAGGTAGAAATAGAAGGCAAAGTGACTATCCTAAAATGTAGGTCTAACTTATCATCCCCATGTTCAAAAAATGCCAATGGCTTTCTATTACCTCCAAGATCAAATATAAAGTCTTGTGCTATTTAAGATGGCTCTTCACAGCATGGTTCTTTCCAATCTTCTTTTGATTTACTTTCTTCCACATTTTCCAAGGTTCACAGTATCAGAATTGTTCTACTTATTCTTCTTTGCACTAGGGGTCCCCATGCCTGGAATGTTCTCTACTTCTTAATGTTAATTCCTGCTTTCTTTTCAGAAAGAGCTTAACTGCTGCTACCTTTTATAAGAAGACTTCCATGTGAGCCTTCTGTTCTAATACCTTCCTTTCAGGCTTGTATGTCCTTATTTATTTAAGTGTGTAAGCTCCTTGAGGGCAAGGATTCTTTATATGTTGTCTGGTACACAGTAAGCACTAAAAAGCTTCTTGACTGATTTCTCAAAAATGCAGTCCTGTCTGTTCCTCTTGGCAGGGACATAGGCCCCCAAAAAACCCAACCCTTAAACCAGATTTGTTTACTAATTGCTTGGTACAAGTGATTTGCTCAGGGCAAATGACCTCTTACAATGCTGACTTAATATTCCAGACACATTCCAACTGAGGTAACAATCCCAAATCCTGATCCTGGATACTAGTGCTTATTAGTTTTGGGCTGAGTTGACCCTCAGGGGGTCCTTAAAATCTAAACTAGAAGAGTTGGTAAGTAAGCTTTACCAGGTTCTACTAGCCTGAAAAAGCTTTAGTACAGTTCAATGAACAGACAACATCTGATTTCTGAGAACAGTTAAGAATATGCTCATCATCAAAAAGCTGACCAGAACAGCATATGAATTGAAGAAAAATATGTAACAAACTCAGAGACATGTTTGCCCCTACAATTTCTGCAATTAGAGCAGCAGAAAAGTGAATAGAGGATTCTAAGAAATCACAGTTTTTAAGCTATGCATAAAAATAAATTTAGCCATTGCTACTTTAAACATTGGATCCTTGTAAACTAATCGAATGGACGTACTACTTAAGGAATTTAACTCTTCCAAGCTTGACATCCTTATTATAACTTAAACTAGAAAAAGAAATTGAATTGCAGTTAAGTGAAAGGATTTCTTATGGTTTTTAGAGAAATAAATAAAGGAATTGGCAGTTTGGAGTTTTTTCATGCATCCAAAGGCAACAAGAAACATTATTTAATAGGATATTTGATCATCTTAGATTGGAGTGCTCAAAAGATCCATTTTAAAACCAGTTTTATTGATGTCTTGCTTTTACACTAAACTCATCTCTAAATTTATTCCTCCCCAATCCTTTTACTTATCAAGACTTCTGTCAAAATACATGGTTAAAAAACCATCAGCCAAATGAACACACACATGAACTACATTTAATAACTCATACAATATTCTCTACCATAGTCCCCCATACCTCCAACAAAAGGAGAGACAGAAGTTTATTTTCATGATAAGCATTTACAAAATATCACTAGGAAAATAATTTTGATATATACAGTGATATCTGTTGCAGAGAATAAAGAGACTAAGGAAGTCTATAAAGAACTTGATGAGACACTGAATAACATTTACTTTAATATTCCTTGATTTTAATGTAAAAAGTGGGCATAGATGCTTACATATGGCTAAATGCATAGGTGTATACATATGTGTGTATATGTCTCTGAGTATATGTAACAATGTATATATTTAGATGGATGTATATGTATGTATATGTGTGTATATATTAATACAAATACAAATATATCAGGGCTTAATTGTAGTCTGTTTTGGGAGGTAATGGCAGATGAAGGGAGGGGAAAGAATAAAATACACAGCAGAGAACAGAATGACATACACAAAGAAGCAAAGAAAAGATGGACACTCACAAATATAATTTCTTCTTTTATTATATATGTTTTCCTGAAACGGAAATTTATTGTTATTTTGAATCCTCCCTGATGTTCTGCTGGGCACATGACAATTTTTTAAAATTTCCCTTTTCTTTCTTTTTCTATTGTATTCTTTCTTATTTTGTATTTAGCTAACATAATAAACTTAAATTCTTTAAAAAAAAAAAAAAGGCACAGGTAAAACAAAAAATATGTTGGGAAATATAGTTCAGGAATGAGAAGAGAAGTTCAACAATTTGTAGATTATGAAGATGTCTCACATACAATATGAATAATTTCTTAAGAGAAAGGAGTTGGGAAACACATGATGTGGTAAGCACTAAATATCATTAAAAATAATCAAAAACTGATTCTATTTTAACGGAAAGAAAACTCTGAATTACTGATGTGATACTCATTCCTGAAAACTGAGTTACTAATATGGTACTCATGTCTAAATCAGCTGTCTTTGAAGAAATAGAATATATATTTATTAGGATAAAACAATTTTAAAATCCTTACTAAATGGAAGAATTAAGAGACAATGAGATTGTCCTATGTAATCAAGATGATAATTAAGACAAAGATAAACTAACATCAACACATTTACAACCACCTCCTAAAAATGTTTGAAAACCAACTGTCATAACTAGAAGATAAAAAGACTTAGCAAAAAAAATTTGGTTTCCTAATTAAGCAGAGAAGCAAGTTAAAATAACTTGTTTAGAATGTAAATTCATTTTTAGACATCATGGAGGAAGATGGTACAAGGTTCACAAAACAGAACTGTCTGGAAGGGAAAAGCAAGCTTAAAGTATGGATAACTGAGCAAAATTATCCTGAAGACATTAAAGGGCCTAAATAGACAGAGGACAAGAGAGATGAAAGAATGGAAAAGATCTACAGGCATTTCTATAATAAATTATTTTCATTATCAGTGACAATGTAACCAACATATTTGAATATCAGAAATCTCAAAGTAATGTAATAGGAAATAGGTATGATTAAGTGAGGAAAACAAAAAATGGAAGAAAAGTGGCAGACAGGACTAGAACAAAAATACAAAGAAAAAATATATGCTAGAAGAAATCAAATTTAGAAGAATCATTTCTCATATATGAAAGAAATCAAAGGTTTTTCTTATACTCTTGTATTCAGGCTTAAACACAGGAAAGCCTCTTAAATGAGATCAATCATTAAGCATTCATTAAGTCTTTAATATGTGCCCAGGCACTATGCTAAGTACTAACTGGTCCACTGTTTAACCTAATTATCTACATAATTAATTACCCACAACTGAAAGATGGTTATTGTCTATACTATAAAGTACAGCTAGATAAATAACTACAGAATTAGTCTATTCGAGTACATATCCTGGATAGGATTTCGCTGTGCATATAATGGACTGGGCTTAAAGCTGAACAGGAAAAAAAAAAAAAATTGGCTATATCCCTTTTAGTTATGATTAGACAAAAAGATGGGTCCATCATGGAACAAAAGAGATAATTAGTAGGCAGTTTGTGTAATCCACTGGTATTGAATATCTAGCTTGCAGCATACTAAAGTCTTATGGAACATTGTACACATGCTGTACACAGTTGGAATGTGAACCAGATCACTGAAGGAATAGCTAAACTGATAAGATCAGAGATATATAAGAAAGTTAACTGAGCTTCTAAGGTTTACAAATGACAGAGAACAGCAGGAGTTAATAAGGAACTATATAAAAGAAAAGCAACCTTTTAAGTGTTAATAAAACTAGTAAGTTGACAGTACCTTAAAGTATGCAAGTTATTTTTTAGTCTTGCTAAACCATTAACAGAAAGTAGATTGTACTTGTATAGATTCTGATTTCTGCAGTTTTCAAACAAGTTAAATGCCCTTTGGTTTATAATCCAAACTAGCACAAGCTAGAAAGATTTGTCATTTCCTGAAACAGTCTTGTTACTGAAAACAGAAAAAAGCTGCATTTCAAAACAGTCCTTTATTTAGGAAATCCAAAGTCTCTAACAAATTCAGATGTTTTAATCCAAATAAATTCTCTTTAAGACATAAGAATCACAGAAACAAAATGCTAAATGCCTTTGTTTTTCAGAATTTATCTAATGCACATCCCTTGTCAGTCAGATGAAAATAAGTGCTATAAAGACATATTGGAACTGATTCTCATATATTTCAAGAAAATTGAAAAAAAAAAAAGGATCATAGCAACTTAGAATTGAAAGAGTACCTATGACTCTATTCAGTAAATCTTATCATTTTATAAATGATGACAAAGCTTGAAATCAAACTAAATTTAAGTAAATCAAGTTTCAATAAAAAAGGCTATTTTTTGGAAAGAAACACTGTATTACTTAACATCCTAAAAAAAAGAAAAACACCTCCTTCAATAATATTTAAGTTTATAGTCAAGACTAAGTGTTGTTCTTTTTTATGTGAAGATGATACTAATGACCTTTTTCCAGACAGGCATGTATGAATACTTAATGGAAAATGAAAAGTGATCTAGTACACTATAGAATTTAGAGCTGGAAAGAACCTAAAAGACTTTATCCAATCCCTTCATTTTACAGAGGAAAAAAAAAATTAGATCTAAAGACATTAAGTGACTTAACTTGTTCAGGTTCCTAAAGGTAAATAAGTAGCAGTTAGAATCTGAACACAGGTAAGGAAGATGTCTCACATACAATATGAATAATTTCTTAAGAGAAAGGAGTTGGGAAACACATGATGTGTTAAGCACTAAATATCATTAAAAATAATCAAAAACTGATTCTATTTTAACGGAAAGAAAACTCTGGATTACTGATGTGATACTCATTCCTGAAAACTGAGTTACTAATATGGTACTCATGTCTAAATCAGCTGTCTTTGAAGAAATAGAATATATATTTATTAGGATAAAACAATTTTAAAATCATTACTAAATGGAAGAATTAAAATCACAAGAGACAATGAGATTGTCCTATGTAATCAAGATGATAATTAAGTCAGTGCCAATCCTTTACTCCTTTACCTAGTGCTATTATTTAGTGTTCCCCAAAATTAAAGCCCCATTGAATAAAAATTTCCCTTAAATCTGAAGTATTTTTCACATTTTCCCCATATTGCCCCTCAAAAGAAAAAATATAGATAAAGGGATCTATTAACTCAAATACCAAAATGATCCTTTTTTTTTTGGGGGGGGGGAGAAGGGAGAAGAAAGAAATGTTGCATCTGAGCTAATCAAGGATCTAGCACAGGCTTGGATTATCAATCCTCTGTCCCTTAATTTTCTCATTTTTAAAAGATACTTCTTATAGATTACAAATGTCAAGAAAGGTAAGTAAATATTTGCAAATCAGGAAAGGAGGTATTACTGTAAATAGAAAAATAGACTCCACTTAGAATCATAAACCTGGAAAAGGCATCATCTAGTACCTAGCTTCTTAAAACTCTTGAGTCATACCCCATATGTGGTCACAAAATTATGATTTATTATAAGTAAATTTTGATTTGCATACCATATTGTATCTACATATCTAGAATCACATATAAATTTCTCAGACAAAAATGAGTCATGGGCAGAAAAATTTCAGCTCTGATCTAGTCTATAGCTTTTAGGCTATCAGATTCCAAACTAATGAAAATCTATCTGGTTTTAATTCAATATGTAATATAAACTTCTCTAAATTCTTCATATTGCTTCATTTCATAGGTTAATGATCACAGAATTGGAACTAGAAGGGAAATACCCAAAGTAAGCAGAATTACTAAGCACTGAACTTCAAACTTAAGAGTCCTCTAGGTCCAAATCAAATGTGATCTTTCTACTTCACTGTACTAGCACTGTAACTTTTTTCTGTCTACAAAGCTAAAAAGAACTCAAGAATAATACCTACAAGATCATTCATTGTCATTCCTCAAGCTTCCCTAACTACCCCTAAAAAGGTTCCCACATCTCCAAGTAAATACAAACCGTTTGGGGTGAATTTAAATTGTTTGGAAAGCATAGTAAAGGATATTCTATTAGATCTTATCCTAAAGTTCCAAAGGAAAATAAATTCTATGGTTCCCATTTTAGATAAGACATATAGAACTGAAACAGATTAACAGCATAATATGCAAAAACTTTAAAAAGCACCAAAACAAGTGAGCAAATGGACCAGATAGAGCATAAGCAATAATCTAACAACTAAATAATAATAACCTAAATAATAATCTAAATAACTAAATCCAAGCTCCAACAGGATAACCACAGATCCAGAATCTGCCTCACAGGATCTGTGAATGGCTATCTTTAGAAGTATTTCAGTCTATGAAAAAGAATGCTACATCAAAGGATATGAACAATTTTCAGATGAAGAAATTAAAGCTATGTATAGTCATATAAAAAAATGCTCTAAATCACTAGACATTTAAGTTATTTAGATTAAATGAAAATTAAAACAACTCTGAGGTACCATCTCACAATTCTCAGATTGGCTAAGATGACAGGAAAAGATCATGACAAATGTTGGAAGAGATGTGAGAAAACTGGGACACTAATACATATGATAGATTTGTGAAATGATCCAACTACTCTGGAGAGCAATTTTGAACTATACCCAAAGGACTATAAAACTATTCATATCCTTTGATCCAGCAGTGCCAATATTGGGTCTGTATCCTAAAGAAACTATAAAGGTGGGAAAAGTACCCACATGTACAAATGTCTGTAGCAGCTCTTTTTACAGTGGCAAAAAATTGGAAAATTGTCGAGAACTCCTATGAAGTTAAAGACTTCAGTAACTAAAATGTTCCCCTCCTCCTAAGATTATTGAAGGGTTCATTTAAGCTTGAAATCATGAGAAAACATAAGGTCCTGGCACAATTACTGGGGCATTGTGAACTTTACGTAAGTTTGAGTTTTAGAAACTAATAACATGTTTCAGAGAGTTAGGTCATAGAAAACAGAAACCAGGACTGGTTACAGAGCAATGCTTTTCATAATAACATATGGTTTTAAGATATATAAGCAGCATGATTTCTCATAACAAAAGACTGTTGAATTATCAGCATACCCATCTCCTTATTTTCAGCCACCACTAGCCCATTTGTGTTGTATTGGTCACAAGAGAAAATGAGTAGATGCCTGTCAATTGGGAAATGGCCAAGTTATGGTATATGAAAGTAATGGAATATTATTGTTTTATAAAGACTGATCCAACAAGCTGATTTTAGAAAGGCCAGGAAAGATTAATATTAACTGATACTGAGCAAAATAAGCAGAACCAGAATTGCACTATATACAGTAAAACAGCAAGATTAGGAAATGATCAACTATGACAGACTTCGTTCTTCTCAGAGGTTTAATGATCCAAAGCAATCTCAATAAGCTTTGGATGGAAAATACCATCTGAATCCAGAGAAAGTACTCCATGTAAATCAATACAATACAATAACATAGAATATGTTAACTTTTTTTTATTTTTTCTGCTTTTTTTTTTCTCATGTGTTTTTTTCTTTTGTTCTGCTTTTTCTCTCCTAACATGATTCATAAGGAAATATGTTATTTAAAAAAAAAAAAAAAGGTTTTACATGTTGTAATTGGGGGAAATTTTTAAAAAAGAAAGAAAAAATGAAAAATGAAAATGAATGCTACAGAAGGACTAAGAATCAGTACTGTTCTAGATCCTTTTTCTTTTCCCTTCATTTTTCAGCCCAGTTCCATAGCAACATACTTCTCTGATCATAGGTTTGGCAATCATGTTCTTCAACCCCTACCAAGGGGATGCTGAGCTGAGACCATTCCTAGAAAAAGCATTCCATTCTTTTCAAAGTTCATTGAGTTCAAGGAGTACTGCCAGAATTTGACCCTATGATTCATAAAGTTATCTCATTTCTTCCTTTCCCAATTCCTGTAATGATAAATCTAGACAATTGAAGTGTAACTCACTCCAACCCCAACTTCCTCTTTATTGATATCAATCTCAACTTGACTCTTTACATGTCTCACTCTAATGTCTTTCGCTATGCCTTCTGAAAATCCTTTTTTCATGGTTAAACTTACCTTCATTTTAGACCTTTTGCTCATCTACTTCCAAGAACTCAGCATGCTGATAATAGTTCATCACTACTTGCAGTCTCCAGAATTGGATATATTTCTCCCATGCAACTGGACAAACTGATCCAAGAAGGGAAATTGGAATACTCCTTGCTCCCCAAAGCCACGTCTCGTCTGCCTCTAGCAACATCACTAAGGAATCTCTCCTTCAAGGTTTGCCATTCATTACCCAATCAAGATGTTAGTAGTAAAAAACGTGAAATTTTCCCTCTCCTCAAGGGATTTCAATGCTTGGTTCAGTTTTCCTCTTCACCTCAATTCTGCTGATGTCAAGTTGATGCCTCCTTCTATCTAACCTAATTCCAGAATCTTTTCAACTCTCATGATACACTTCTTTATTTCAGCGAGGCTGTATATGGGAAAGTATTCCACTTAATCAAAAAATTTGAAATTTGTCTTTTCCTAACCTCCTCTCTTCCCATCTTTCTGTGCCCTCCTGAACCTATTCTTTATCCTCAATGTACCTTACCACTCCTACATTCTTGAGTATTTTCTCAAGCTTATCAACCTTTCTCTGACCTCATTTTTTACCTTTCTAACTTTACATTGCCCTCTAATTTTGAATCCCTTGAACCCTGTCCTGTTTCCAATCCCAATATATAGTTATATATCTCTTCAGCTCCTATTTACTTGAGGTACAACAGAGCTTAAGGAAATCATACAATGGTTCTTCTACACATTTATGTTTATCTAATTTTAAATGGACCCTGATTCTAACAAGAATAATTCTTATTGACTTACATGAACTGATGCTAAGTGAAATGAGCAGAAGCAGGAGATCATTATGTATTTCAACAACGATACTGTATGAGGATGTATTCTGATGGAAGTGGATATCTTCGACAAAGAGAAGCTCTAATTCAGTTCCAATTGATCAATGATGGACAGAATCAGCTACACCCAGAAAAGGAACACTGGGAAATGAGTGTAAACTGTTGGCACTTTTGTCTTTTTTCTCAGATTATATTTACCTTCTGAATCTAATTCTCCCTGTGAAACAAGAGAACTGTTGGTTCTGCACACATATATTGTATCTAGAATTACTATAACATATTGCTATCTAGGGGAGAGTGTGGAGGGAGGGAAGGGAAAAGTCAGAACAGAAGTGAGTGCAAGGAATAATGTTGTAAAAAATTACTCAGGCATATGTTCTGTCAATAAAAAGTTATAATTAAAAAAAAAAAAAAAGAATAACTCTTATTCTTTCTTAACCAATTCTCTATGTCACTATGCACTGAAGTCATTCAAACCTATAAATCTCTCCTATAATCTCCCACACCACCCTCTCCTTCTCAGATGAGGATTCAGACTCAAACTTTTCCAAGAAATAGAGACCTTTCTGAGGTTCTGTTTGTCCCTTTGTCTATATCTCAAAACCTCTAAATAACTTCTTCCATCCTCCTTTATGTCAGTCTCTAATTTTAATAAAGATCCCATTCCTCCTTTATCCAGTTGACTGCCTCTCATCATTCCCATCCTCTCTTGCTAATAATCTTCAATCGCTCTTTACTTACAAATAATCCAAGTCTTCTTTACCCCCCAAAAAAATCTTCAAAAGACTCTATAATCTGTTCATATATCTCTATGATTGTTCCATATGTCTCTCATTAAAATACCTAGAAAAAAAAAGGTTGCCTGTATTCATTGTTCCACTTTATCTTCCTTTCTTTTCAGATAGGCTTATCCAACTTTAACCTCTCTTCTGACCTTCAATCTCATATCTTCAATGTCCTATTGGACATTTCAATATAGATATGTCATAGCTGGGAGCTTAAACCCA
Organism: Sminthopsis crassicaudata; assembly: GCF_048593235.1. Taxonomy (NCBI): domain Eukaryota; kingdom Metazoa; phylum Chordata; class Mammalia; order Dasyuromorphia; family Dasyuridae; genus Sminthopsis; species Sminthopsis crassicaudata. The sequence goes on along the minus strand of NC_133618.1, from coordinate 426,120,674 downwards.
AAATATCCCAGACCAAACTCATTATCTTTCTCCCAAACTCTTTTCTCTTAACTTCCTATTACTGTGCAAAGCACTACTACTCTCCCAATCACCCAGGCTTGAAACTTAGATACCACCTTAGATTTCATCACTGTCATTAATTTCCCTATAACCAATCTGGGGCCAAGTCTTGTTGATTCTACCTTTGCCAATATCTCTCATATATGTCTTTCTTCTCTCCTCTGACACTGCCACCACCATAGTGCGGGTGCATATCATTTCATACTTGGAATATTGCAATAGCTTCTGACTGATGAACTCGCTTAAAGATTCTCTACACCCTGGTCTATCAATCACTCAACTTTCAAATTGATCATCCCAAAGAGCAGGTCAGACCAACTATTCTTCCACTGTCATTCTTCTATTCAATAAATTCTAGTAGCTCCCTCTCACTTCAAAGATTAAATATAAAATCCTATTTGGCATTAAAAACTTCATAATCTAACTCATTCCCTTTTTCCAATCTTCTTCCTCTTCTTCTTTTCCTTCCCACCCTCAAAATCCAATGACATTGACCTCCTTCCTATTCCTTAAACAAGACAACCCTTTTCCCAATTCCATGTATATTCACAGACTGTCTCCTCTGTCTAGAATAGTTTTGCTCCTTATGTCTAGCTCTTGACTTTAAATCTCAGCTAAGTTCCTTCCTTCTGCAAGTAGCCTTTCCTCTACTCACCTCCATCTTGATGTTAGCGTCTTTCCTACATGATTATCTTAATTCTATTCTATCCTGTTAATATTTGGTTTTATATAGTTGTTTGAAGGTTGTCTTCCTCAGAATGTGAGCTCCTTGAGGTTAGGGAGTTTTTTTGCCTTTCTTTATATCCCTAGAACTTAGCACAGGATCCACGATAGGCAATTGATAATCAATGTTTGATGACTCTCAGGATCTCAACTCTTTCTAGTTTGGCTTCTAAGCTAATCATTCAACTAATCATCTGTAAAGTTATGTATGATCTTTTAAGTATCAAATATGAAGGCTTTTCCTCAATCTTCATGCTTCTAAACACTGCTGACCACACTATCCTCCTGGATACTCTCCTCCTATCTGCATTGGTTCTCCTATTACTTTGTCTGACCAATCTTTCTCAGCATCCTTTGCTGGTTTATCTTCCATACTGGATCTTTCTAATTCCAAAGCTTTGTGTTAGGTCTTCTAATCTCTTTTAATTTGAGGATTTCAACCAGCTCCCATAGATTTATTAACTGTACCCAGATGATTCTCAAATCCATATATTCAATCCCAGTCTCTACTGAGTTTTGAGTACATGTCCAACTCTGTAATGGGCATTTCAGACTAGATGTATCAGGTACTATAACTCAAACCCAGTGTTTTTATAACTGAATTTTAAAATTATTTTTCTTCCAAAACTTGATCAGTCTTTCCTCTCAAATTTTCCTCAATGAAAACAGCTGATGTACTATATTACCTTTCCAATCACTCAAGTTTTTCAATTTTAACTGTTCCTGATCAATCACTCTTACCTCATCTAACATATCCAATCAGTATCAAGTCTTTTTTCTCCTTACTTCTACCAGTATCAGTGCCTTTTTCTTTGTTACAACATAACCAACTTAGTTTAGACTGGGTCTGACAGGGTTTAATTGTTCTCTCTGCCTCATATCTCTCCCTTCTCTAATACATCCTCCACATTGTTTTCAAATCAATTGTCCTAAAGTGCAGGTCTAACCATATTACTCTCCTACTTAATAAACTTCAATGGATCCCCATTGCCTTTAGGATTAAATATAAGTTCATGTGTTTAGACTTTAAAGTCCTTTACAATGTGGTCCTAACCTACTTGCCAAACTTATCTATTAATCTCTTTCCCCCATACTTGTTAATTTGATCAAAATGGCATTCTTGCTATTCCTCACACAGGACACTTCATTTGCTCTCTAGATAACTTGTACCAACTATCCCCTTGCCTAAAACATATTTTCATTTCACCTCTACCTCTTGGAATCCCTTATTTTCCTTTAAAATTCTGCTCTAACAGTACTTTTTGCATGAACCCTTTCCTGATTCACCCAACTGCTAATGTCTTATCTTCGAAATATATAACTTATATTCACTTTGTATACATCTATCTGTCTAGGTGAAAAAGCACTGTTTCATCACCTAATATAATTTCTGGCACATAGATATTTTCTTTGGTATTAGGGACATGGAGACAATGTCGCTAGGAATACTAGAGAAAAGACTTATTTCTTATACTTTCAAGTCACCAACGATTAAAATAGTTTGTAGTTTCTGATAAAGATGTTTAAGGAACAGAATTCCCAAAAATGAATATCAAAGAAAGTATCACTTTCAAAATACTAAAATAGATTTCATTCAATAATTCATGTAAGTTAATAAAAATAACTAGCATTTCAAATGAAAGCTATTATCACATTAGGCATAAAACCTTTTGCACTGAAAGGTTTTAAAAACAGATTCTTACTAGACCTCAAGATGACTCCAGCTCAAAATTTTATTTATCTAAGGAACAAAAACAAGCAAGAACTGCTTCAGAATGGGATAATTAGATGTGGGAGATAAGAATACCAATTTTCAAGTAGAAAGAATATGAAATGTGTCTTAAAGCAAAGCAGGATCATTTTTAGGTCTCAATAAATCTCAAACAAATTGTATTAGCATTATCTATACTTCAGTGGCCTCCTTATCTGCAGAAGGATAATAATAGTACCTATCTCTCAGGATTATAGTGGATCAGATAAGATAATAAGATAATATTACCTATACATCTGGACTACATCTTAAGGCAAAAACATGATATCCTGGCACTTTCTAGTATGTGACTCTAAATGTTAAATGTGGAAAATAATCCACAAGAAAAAAGCATAATATAGATTCTTAATTTAGTCTTAATGACTATAGGTTTGCTTCTGAATTATACACATTACATATACACACATATATACACATACATATACACACCTAAGAGCAATACTTGCGCATACTTACAAGAGATAGCAGCAAATAGCACAGGTTATCAGCATGGTGATGATAACACTAAAAGAGAAAAAAAAAATTAAGTCAGTCACATGATAGACAGTTGCTAAACTGAAGTGTAATACTTCTATAGCATTGGTTTGGGCCATTTAAATTATCAGGAACTAAGTTGAGGGTCCATACATCAGAGTTTGTATAAATGCTTAATACATTGCAGTATGCTACATGGCTGATCAAAACAGTAGATACTTAAATATTAATAGGAAAATATGTGGGATGTCCTCGAAATCATAGTGTACTTTTAATCTGTTAAAGTTTTAAGTTACTAAAACTTTTGATGCCCTGTAGTAATCAGTGTTCTTTTCAGATCCTTTACTGATCGGTGAATTTAAAAAGATTAAGTCAAATTAGGTAAAAATCAAACAAAAAGTTAAGTCAAATTAAGTCCCTAAAGTGAGGTAAACTAACTGAAAATCAAACTATTTCCATCTGAATTAAAAAAAAAAAAAAAGGATTGTTACCAGTTAAAAGTAGAAATATAAAAAGCTAAAACAAAATTTTTAAAAATAACCTATACTCAAAGTCATACCTTCTTGCCTATGTTTCATCCTCCTTTAGTTATACTTATATCATCAAATAAAATATCTAAAACTAAGTTAATCTTCTATATCATTCTTTTGCCATATCCTCCTTTCCATTTCAAAGTACTACAGAATCAGATTTAGGATTAGAAGAAACCTTAAAAAAAAAAAAAAAAAAAAAAAAAAAAAATTAGTCCACCCCCATCTCTTCATTTTTACAATGAAAGTTAGGACCACAGAGTGACTTGTCCACAAATCACACAAACAGTAATCAGAAGAGCTAAGATTTGTATACATGTCCTCTGACCCCAGAGCCAATGACACTTCCATTGTTATATATCACTAATATTTTCAGTCCCTTTTGATTGTCTTTATTCTTCATTTCTGAAATTTAGGAACCAAATTCTGTTGCTTGTTCCCATAAAAGGCCTTTCTGTCCCAGTACTGCTACACTACCACCACTACAATTTAGTCATGCCCTGTGACCTCCGATATAAACCTAGTGGGGCAGCAAGGAGATACAGTGGACAGAGTGCTGGAGCTGGAGTCAGGAGAACATGAGTTAAAATCTTGCCAGACACTCATTAGCTGTATGACCTTGGGCAAGAAACTATACTTCAGTAGCCTCCTTATCTGCAGAAGGATAATAATAGTACCTATCTCCCAGGATTGTAGTGGATCAGAAAAGATAATAAGATCTTAGCTATTAAGATTATTATTATTACTACCTTAAGCCTCCCTATCTAGTAAGCCTTCAATTCCTTCAAGGCCTCTTATTCACTGCCACTATTAACCATTTCTCTTTAACTATTACTGAGTTCACATACCGGTCATTTCCCAATACAACTCTTTTCCTGGAAACAACAAAAAAACGTAAAGAGAAACTGGGGCAGATAGGTGGCAAGGTGAATAGAACACTGGCCCTGGAATCAGGAGGATCAAATTTGTCATTTTCTAGCTATGTGACTTGGGCAAATCACTTAATCCTGAATGCCTTGCCAAAAAAAAAAAAAAAAAAAAAAGAAAAGAAAAAAAAAAAAGGAGAGAGGAAGAGAAAGAAAGAGGAGGGAGAGAAGGGAAAAGGGGGTTGGGAAAGAGAGAGATAGAAAGACAGAAACAAAAACACCACCCCAGGCGAGGCAGAAAACATAAACCACATTTCACACCTCCCTCATTTCCTAATTCTCTATTATTTGAGATTTATTTTATCACTTTCTCATATTGTTCATTTTTTCACCAGAAGATAGCTGCAGGATGATTTCAGAGAGGCCTGGTAAGACTTACATGAACTGAGGCTGAATGAAGTGAGCAGAACGAAAAGAACATTATACACAGCAAAAATAAGATTATATGAAGATCAACTGTGATGAACCTGGCTCTTCTCAATGATGATGTGATTCAGGGAAATTCTAAATGAGATGGAGAGAGCCATCTGTATCCGGAAAGAGGACTGTAGGAACTGAATGTAGATCACAATATAATATTTACACCTTTGTTGTTGTTTGTTTGTTTGAGTTTTTTTCCCTTTTGGTCTGATTTTTCTTGTGCAGCATGATGAATATGGAAATATGTTCAAAAGAATTGCTCATGTCTAACCTATATCAGATTGCTTGCTGTCGTTGGGAGGGGAGGGAGAAAGGGAGAAAAATTTGGAACACAAGGTTTTACAAAGGTGAATTCTGAAAACTATTTTCTACGTATTTGGAAAATTAAAATTTAAAACATTATTAAAAAAATAAGATAACTACCTTTTGTTATCTTCATTTACATTTTTAATGTACTGTCATGTGTTTTATTATTCTCTTGGTTCTACTCATATTACTTTGAATCAATAAAAGACTCCATATTTCTGTGAATTTTTAAATGTTTTTTTCTTATAGTTTAAGTTAGAAAACCTGGAATCAAATCCTACCTATAATGTTTACTATGCATTGACCTTGGATAAGTCATTTAATCACTCTGGAACTTTAGCTGGCTCACCGTAAATTGAAAGGGTTAGACTGTAGCTTTTGAAATCCTTTTCCCATTCAAGATCCATGACTCTTAATTTTAGATGCCACAAATTTTCCAGCCATTCCTCAATTAAGGAGCAACTATTTTTTCTTTGTTTTTTGCTATCACTAAAAAAATATTACTCTCTAATATTTTCATACATGAGAGACCTTTCTATCTTGGACTTTTGGGGGTATATAAAGCCCAATAGTGTGATCACTGAATTAAAGGGTATGGATGAACAATTCAGTAACTTTTGTCACATAATTCCAAATTATATATATAAATCCAAATTATTAGAATGGATTTGTGACAATATCAACAAATAATACATCAATCTTCAGCATTATTTCTATTTTTAAAAAATCATCTTTGCCAATTTGGAGGTATGTAGTGAAATCTCAGAGTTGTTTTCAACTGTATTTCTCTTCTTTGTATCCCAGTGCTTAGCATAATGCTTCGTATATAGCAAGTACTTAATAAATGCTTAACTTGCCTCAGTTGATAAAGTCTACTGAAAATTATTTATTCATTTCCTTTGATCACTTCTCTGATGAGAAGATTAATCTTTCTAAAACTTTCATTTTGTAAATTTTCTGCCTGGAAATCTTTAGGTGCCTTTTCACTGCCCATAATATAAAATATAAATCTCTTAGGCTAGGATATAAATCTATCATCTGGTGCTAGTCTATTTAATCTCTCACTATTCTCCCAAAACAACTTTCCTTAGCCTCATTATCCCACACATTCCCATTCATTCTCAATTACAAATCTTTCTTCATGCTTTCATCCCACATTATGCCCTTTCATCAATCCTCCATCTCACCATCTTTCAGAGTGTAGTTCAAATCCCATCTTTTCCAAAATATCATTTCAGACTATTCTGTTATACAATTCCAATAAAAATTCTCAGCATCAACTCACTTTGATACTTCATTCTCCTTCATCTGTTACTTCACCGTGTATATATGTTTGTAGGCATCTGTTATCTCCCCAACTAATCTCATTTACACAACACTCATTTATACAAATAGTTTCTTAATAAAGCTTACAAAGTACCTCCCCACTATTCTATGACGTAGGATATATAAGCCTTAACAATTCCTGATTAATAGATGTGAAGAAAATGAAACTTAGAGAAGTGATGGACCCCGAAATAAGCAGGTGTTGGATGTGGAATTACAGATTGGAATCTAATCTCCTGGCTATAGATGCTGACCCTCTGGTTCTTAGAGGGCAAGCATCCTAAATTTATATCTTTTGCAACCTCTTCCTTGACTAATAGTGCAAATATTTGTTGAATGAATGAAAATAAGTTAAGTGTGAGAAGTACATACTATCTAAAGACTCTAAGATTTTTCACAATGATTAGACAGAGAATAAATAGACAATTTATAAAATTTTGGAGGAAGAGATAAGTCCCTCCTCTAGTCTTCTCAATTACATCCTTAAGGGATGGCGCTATGCTATTCATGCAGTGGCAGAATGGTATAATGCAAAGAATCCCTGACTTCTGAAGAGGCATTTTCTTTCACCCTTTTCACACAGCATGAGTTCCTGCTCCCAGAATCCAGATGAGTAATATAGTTCAGCTACAACCTAGTTTAAACAACTTACATTTAAATATCGTTTAAGTAAAAACTAAAGACTTTTCCATGAATTTTTCAAATACAATACTTTTCTGAGGTTTAGATATAATTTCAAATTTAGTTAAAAAAAAAAAAAAAAGCAGTTTAGCTACAAAAGGATTGCCTAGTTTATTCATAGGGTTCATTTAAACTAGTGAGTTCTTTAGTCTTTCATTTAGTCAATTTACTAAATTTGGTTTGCACATATTTTTAAGGGACATAGATAAAACAAGGCATTCTTACATTATATTCTCATATTATAGCTGGGGAAATTTAAACTTAAAAATTAGCTTATTTCTTAAAGTATATTCTTTTGCCTCAACAACTATTATATAAAAAGAGTATAAATAAAGATAAGCATAAAGCATTAAATTTGAATATGGAGAATATACCACTAAATAGCTGGTCAAAAAACTTCATGCAGCTACAGCTGGAAATCTAGGAGGCCAACTTTTTTTTGCTTCTTGGTAATCTACTATGTAGTTAGTAGCTTCAGGTTACAAGACTTAATCAAACATTTACTAAGCATCCATGATGTACAAGACACTATACATAAGGACTAAAAGGATAAATAACAGATGAAATGCTGGTTTCATCAAGATCATAAGGGAGGACTATTGGAAGAACAGCTGTACAAAATGGAAAAATGTGGGTAATGGTGTCAAACTCAAAGAAAAACAGGGGTCACAAAATCATACATAAAGATCTCTAAAGAACACATTGACTCAGAAAACTACATATTAATATTGCTTAATATTAATATGTGTAAATATACAAAATAAAAATAGTTCTTGCATTTAGGGGCTGGGAGGTGAACGATTCATTTTACTGTATTTTTATTTATTTTAAAAAATGTTTTCCAATTACAATTTTTTTTTTTTTTGCTTTGTCAATTGGAGATATGTGACTTGCCCAGGGTCACACAGATAGAAGTGTTAAGTGTCTGAGACTACATTTGAACTCAGGTCCTCCTGATTTCAGGGCTGATGCTCTATCCACTTAGCCACCCAGCTGCCCCTTCCAATTACATTTTAATTTAGTTCTGGCTGAATCCACAATGCTGTCATCCTCATCTGGTATGTATGTTTGACACTTCTGAATTAAAGCACTAAAAAGATAGCAAATCATGAATCATTAAAACTGTAGAAATTAAGAGAGATGAATCTAAATTTTAGAAAATGTTGTAGGAAAAAACTCTAGAATTCTTGCATGCTAAATTACTAATTGCATCACAACCAACCTTAATATTACAAACTCCAAATATCAAAAGATATTTCATATTTTAAAATGTGACCCAATCAATTATTTACTTTGAAAAATTTAGTATATGTATTTTAAATACTCAAATCTTTATCCCAAGTAGTAAGAGCTGTTGAAAGAGAAACTATTGACGAAGTAAATATTTTAGAATTTTAATTCAGCAGTAAACTTAATACAACCCAATGAACATTTAATAAGCATTAGGTTATTAATATATAATTAATGTGCAAAACAGAGGCAAAAAAAATAAAATGAAGAACATTTCCTGTGCTCAAGAACTGGGGTAGGGGGAAGAGGGGAGAAGAATATAATAGAATAATTCATTTAACAAATGTTTATTTAGTACCTAGTAACTTTCACAATAGCCTTGGAACAAATGAATATTTTCAAGTAATAAAATACTAAGAGATACTTCAGACAAATGATGATTTATAGTCTTAAGTTACAAATCACATGATTCTGAGCTTACTAGAAGTGGCAAGAGCAAAAAGGATCTGCAATGAGTATATTAGTGTGTGTAACAGAAAGAAATATGCACTGAGAGTGAGAAGGCACTGGGAATCAACCTAGGGATGCAATCAATTTCCTAAAATGTACAATTCTTGAGTTACAAGGTTTCTTTTTGTCTGGGTTTCAGTTTACTTATCTAAGAAAAGGAAAAGTAGGACCCAGGTCTATCAATCAGCAAGCATCTATTAAGTACCTACTAGTTTCAGGGACTAAGTTCCAGGAATACAAAGAAAGTCATTTACATCATGGCAGAAAGGATAGAGAATGGGTTTAGAATAAGGAAGACTTGAGTTCCAATTCAGCCTCTGACCTTTACTAGCTATATAATCTGGAAAATTCTGTTTGCCTGAGTTTCCTTTTATGCAAAATGAAGACAATAATAAAATACCTACCCCAAGGTTGTTGAGTATCAAATAAGATAACTGAAAGGTTAATACAGTGCCTGGAACATGGTAGGTACTAGATAACTATTAGTTACAAAGATAATTATTATTCAAAATATATACACAGGGGGATTATGGGAGGAAGGGCACAAGTAGCCAGGCCAATCAATTGAGGCAGAATAGAAAGATTCTTCCAGTTCTAAAACTATATCTAATCACAAGGGCCCTTGGTATTACCCTTCAATAGCTAATGGACTTCAAAAGAATGTCTTTAACCTCTATCTACCCTCAACATCACGCAGCACGAAAGGCATCATGGGGCAGTGAATAAAGGGCTGGACTTAGATTCCCTAAACCCTGGATTCCAAACTGGCCCCTTGGACACTTACTAGTCACAAGACTTAACCTCTTTTGACCTCTGGCTTCTTCATTTGTAAAGCAGAGAAGTAGGACTCCATTCTAGATCCCACAAACAAATTATGAACACTCAGCACAGGGCAGGACCTCGAATATCCTAGGAAGACCAGCTAGGCGATTAGCCAAGAGTTCCTTCCAGTAACCTGACACCTGACAAGTCACCCATTAAGTATCCGGCAGGGGAAAAAACGAGACTGCGTTTTGGATTAATTACGGTTTTCTAAAAAGCCCCACTCCCGGTTCACGCAGAACAGGCCTCGTTTGGATGGCGCAGGGTCTACTTCTCCTTTTTCCATTTCGGGCGGTCTCCTCCGCACATCCAGAGGAAGAAGAACCCGAGCCCGACCCCTCGGCCTGGTAGCAATGGAAGGCGGGAGGAGGTGAATCCAGGAAGGCCCCCTGGATTTACCGCGCCCCTAGACCTTCTACTTAATCTCTGCCACACTTCGTGACCACCGCCGGCTCTCCCACACACCTTCAGTCCCCAGCTCTGGCCTAGGATAAGCCAGGCTCTCCGGAGTTTCCCAGCCCCGGAGGAAGTGCCTGGCACACACAGGTACTTGACATATACATATATATATATATATATATATATATATATATATATATATATATATATATATATATATATATATATATATATATATATATATACACATACATACACACACACATATATATATATATATATAACACATACATACACATATATATATCGACTTAACGATTGACTGACACAGGCCCCGAGCAAAAGGCCAGGGCCTAAGCCGACACACCTCACCCCCACCCCTCCCCCACCCCGAACACTTACCCTCGATTGGGACCTTTGGGGATAAAGCAGGGAACGAAAAAACCGACGACCCCCCAGAACACACTCATCACAATAATGGGCACCATAAGGCCTGGGTACGCCATGGCTGTGGCGGTCCTTTCTCGCCCGGGCTGCCCTCACCAGAATCGCTCAGGGTCCAACCAGGAAGTGTCAACAAATCACCCCGTGACTGGGAGGCCCCGCCCCTCCCTTAGATGCGCACGCGCACGACGGCCAATTCCCACCCCTTTCACATGACGCGGGCGGGGCTCGACGGCTACTTCGTAAATCGTACAGTCTGAGTTATGCCCCCAGGTGGTGAGCCTCGAAACTGCAACCTTGCGCCCGCATTACGATTGAAGGGCACGAATGTATGTGTAAATTTATATTTGTATTATGTGTCTGTATTTATATATATGTATGTGTGTGTGTTATGCATTTTCTTTTACGAGTAACATTATATGAATAGGCAGTTCTCAGAAGAAATCAAAGTTGTCAATGATATAACCCACTAGTGATTAGTGAAAGGCAAATTAAAACAACTCAGAAGTAAAGTACCATCCCAAACCTATCAGATTGTCTAATATGACAGAAAAATAAAATGACAAATGTGGAGGAAGTGTAGAAAAAACTGAAACATTAAATCTTTGTTGGACTTGGGAACTGCTACAACTATTCTAGAGAACAACTTGGAACTATGCCCCAAGGGCTATAAAACTGTATTTTGACCTAGTAATACCACTACTAGATCTGTATCCCAAAGAAATCAAGGAAAAACAAAAAGGATCCAGATTATAAATGTTTCTAATAGGCAGGAGCCCTCCCTGCCAACACATGGTATCCTTCCAGCCATGTAGGGGTCCCTGCCCGCCCAGTGGCCACCTTTGGCCCTGGCGTCTTTCTAATTGAACTTTACTTCCAAATTTCTACAATAAAAAATAAATAAATAAATAAATAAAGATAAATGTTTCTAATAGCTGTTTTTGTGGTAGCAAAGAATTGGAAATTGAGATGCTCACAATTGGGGGAAAACTGAAGAAATTGTGGTATATGACTGTGATGGAATACTTTTGTGCTATTAAAAATAAAAAAGGATCATTTCAGAAAAATCTAGAAAGATTTACATGAACTGATGCAAAGTTAAGTAAGCAGAACCAGGAATTCATTGTACATAATAATAACAATATCGTAATGATGCTCAATTGTGATTAGCTACTCTGACCAAGAGAGTGATCCAAGGTAATTATAAAGAACCCATAATGAATTTTTCTACCTCCAGAGACAGGTGATGAACTCTGATGACAGATTGAAGCATAATTTTTTTTTTTGGGGGGGGTTAATTTTAATACTATTTTATTTTTCCAAATATATGCAGTTTTCAACATTTGTCTTTGTAAAACCTTGTGTTCCAAAATTTTTCCCAAAGATAGCAAACAAGCTGACATAGGTTAAACATGTACAATTCTTCTAAACACATTTCTGAATTTGTCATGCTGTGCAAGAAAAATCAGATCAAAAGGGGGGAAAAAACATGAGAAAGAAAAAAAAAAGCAAGCAAATAACCAAAAGGTATAAATATTATGCTTTGAATTGCATTGTCTCCATAGTTCTGTGGAAACTCTCTATCATATCAAAGTTCTCTGGCACTTTCTATCGTGTCTATTGGAATTGTCTTGAATCACTACATTGTACAAAAGATTCAAGTCCTTTACAGCTGATCATTACATAATCTTGCTGTTTCTGGTACAGTGTTTTCTAGATTCTGCTCCCTTCAATTTAGCATCAGTTCATATAAGTCTATCCTGGCTTTTCTGAAATCAGCCTGCTCATCATTTTCTAAAAAACAATAATATTTCATTATATTCGTATGCCATAATTTATTCATAATTTTCCAACTGATGGGCATCCACAAAATTTCCATTTCTTTGCCACTTCAAAAAGAATGCCACAAATATTTTTGCACATGTGTGCCCTTTCCCCTTTTTTATGATCTCTTTGGAATACAGATCCTAGTAGAGACATTGCTGGATCAAAGAGTAGAAGCATAATTTTTAAAATTTTTATTTTGCTTTCTTCTGTACTTTTTCAACAGCTAATATGGAAATATATTGTTTGACTTAATATATATACTCAATATTGCTTGTCTTCTTAAAAGGTGAGGAAAGACACAAAGCATAGAAAGAATTTGGAACTTAATTTTTTAAAAAAATGAATGTTAAAACTTTCTTACATGTAACTGGGAAATAATGAAATGAATAAAATAATTTTTTTAAAAAGATAAGCACATTAGAAAAATTTCTATAGTTTTTTCCTAAGATGCCATTAAATTTGACAAACAAAATTAGATGCCCATTCAGTGTTTACAACTTCCATGCTTACCTACATATTTTTCCTTTGAAATCACTTATCTGGTCTTGTGTCTTCCTTTAATAAATTCTCATGAAGAAGGGCAGCTTGCTTTAATAACTCATTCAAAAAGCATTTATTAAGATGCCTGCTATATGTCAGGTCTCATATTAAGCACCAGGAATATAAATACAAAAACCTTCAAGCACTTTACATTTGGGGAAGAAAGGAGATACAAAATGTATTGAAATAGGAGATGAATATAAGAAGATAGGAAATGAATGTTGGGAAGGAAGGCAGAAGCAATAAAACTTGGTTTGATTAGATTTGGAAGTAACATGAGAGCAAAGAGGAGAAGATAACTCCTACATTATGAAACTAAGTAAGGATAGTGATAGAAATAGGGATATTAGAGCAACTAGGTTGGGGGGGGAAACCAATTCTCCTTTTTGACATTTTAAATTTGAGATGCCATTGAGACATCCTGCATATGGGTGATTCAGACTCAGGAGATGTAGATTTGGGATTCATCTGTACAGAAACAATAATTGATTCCATAGAAGCTCCCCAAGAGACAATGTAGAGAGAAACGAAGAGTCCAGAACAGAGCTTTAGGATCTCATGAATTTGGAGATGGGAAAAGAATGATGAATCTGTAAAGGAGACCCAGAAAGATTTGTCAGACAGGCAGGAAGAAAATCGTGTCACGGAAACCCAGGAAGAAAATGTTTAGAAGGAAGAAATGGTAAATATTCTACAGAACAAGTCAAGAAAGATGAGAACCGAGGAGAAAAAAAATTGGATTTAGCAAAATGGGGGATCATTTGTGACTATGCAAAGAGATATAGGCTTTTACCTTGTGGGAACTATAGAGTGAATGCTAACACCAAGAAAAAGTACAGCTAGATGTTACAGTAGCTAACATTGGTGATAACAAGAGCCCTGAAGTCGGGAGGACCTGAGTTCAAATCCAACCTCAGATACTTACTAGCTTTGTGACTGGGCAAGTCTCTTAACCCTGATTGCCTCAAAAACAAAAACCATGGCAAGGAGGAAATCCACCTCATCTTATGTTGGAGCAAAAGACAGAAAGGATGAAATTGAAGTGATCGATAATGATTAAGTGGGGATGAAAGGTCTTGAAATATGGTCTCAATCTTTTCAATGATATATTAGTTGAGGCTTTCCCTTAATAAGAAGGGTGACTGTAATGGCATAGGTAATTTAAGGAAAAAAGGAGCAGGCACTTTAGGGAATGCAAGAGAAAGTTAATCAGAGAAAATAAGAAGATTGGAATGCAGCAATGAGTACCCCATTAAGATCATATGAACTCTATCAGGCCAGTTTGTTCGGCATTGTTCAGCAGCACTGGTAAGTGGGAACAGAGAAAATAGAAGGTTAATGTACAAGGAGGTATAGCCATAGGACAAGGGAGTCAAGGATTAGAGGGCAGTGTAAAGTTAGGCTAGTTAAGTATTAAGTAAAGATTTTGAAGAGAAGAAAAGTGAACAGAACAAGCTGATTGCCTGAGGGGTATTGTGATATCTAAGGAGATGACCTCTAAAAGGTCCCGTCTAACAACAAAAAGTATTCATTTGCTTGAAATTGTGGCTCCCACATTATGATTATGAAATCTGATCACAAGTAGGAAGGAAATTCCACAGCAACTACTATGTGCCAAGCACTATACTAAATGCTTTACAAATACTATCTCATTTGAGCCTCATAATGAGCCTGAAAAGTAGATGCTATTATTATCATCCCCATTTTACAGATGAGAAAACTGAGACAAAGAGATTGTGACTTCCCTGAGGTCATGCACCTGAAACTCAGGTAAATGTTAATTCCATAGTAGCTCCCTCGATCAGTCAGTCAATAAAATTTTACTTCACACTCAACAACTGAAAACCTTTTTATTAGGAATCCTACAAAAAACACAAGTACAGGAGAATAGTCCCTGTACTTGATTTGGCTTGGAGAGCTAGGAGAACTAGGACCTACATAAAATGAGCAAAGGGACACTAAAGCAGATTTTATTGAGAAGGGTTAAGTAAAAGAACAATTACATGCTACTTATTTCCAAATGAAAGTGTCTGTGTGCCTACTCTGTTTTGAATATATAAAGAAAATCAGACAGAGAAGTCCTCATATTGACAACTAACTGCTCTTCTAGCCTTAAACTTATTTAAAAAAAAAAAAAAAAAAAAGAGTACAAGCTCAAGAGGAGCCACCACTTCATTCATTCACAGAATCACAGAATGTTAGAGATGGAAAAGTCCTTAAAACAATTAGTTAAAAAGCATCTATGAAGAGCTAGCCATGTGCCAGACACTATGATGGATAACTAGGAATATACAAGATAAAAAGAAAACAGTCCTTACCCTCTAGGAATTCAATTTCTTGAAGGGATGGGGGTGAAAAATGTATGTAGGTAAAAACAAGAAAGACAATTAAGTACAAAGTCATTTTTAGGTGTTGGTAGGAGGATTAGCTACAGGGAGATCAAGCAAAGGTCAAGTGCAAGAGGCAGCATTTCAGCTTTCAGGTGGATTGTGTCCTCCTGGCAGAGGGTAGCCTACAGCAATTTTATTTTCATTCTCTCCATTACCGATAAAAGCTAGTTATTGGCTGATAAAAACTCTATAACATCCCTAAGAGACAAACAGGATGGTTACCTGCTTGCTAAGATTGGTGAGTATATGGTCAGTTCAAAACAGCTTTCATTAGATAATAACCTGACATCTGAGCAAGCAAAATATCTGGAAGCCAACAATAACAAAAAACCCAGGTCATTTAAGCCCATTTACTCAAGATACTGATAGACCATAATACAGAGGACCTGTCTATGCAGAACCATTTAACTTTTAAAGTATTTTTAAAAATTAAAAACGTCAAAAGAAAATCCAGGTTTATGACTGACACAATTCAGCTTGTTTTGTTCATACTTGTTTTTATCAATTTTTTTGTAAAAAGAATTCTGTCCAATGAATAAAACAATTACATAATTTGTTGATTTGTATTAAGTATGACTCATAATGTCCTTACTGAGTTTTTAACAAACTTCCAGAACTAACACAAAAAATTGTACAAGCTTTTATGTAACTACCACAGAAAAAGATATCATTGGTTTATAAGTCATTAAGTCTGTTTGAGCAAGGATGCAATGGCAGCTTGCCTTTCTAATAAACATCAAAATCACTGCAAAGTTTTCCAAAACAATACAATTAAGTCTCTCAAGACAGAAGGAAACTGCTTGTATAAATTTAGTCCAGGGAACAAGCAAGTGAAAGATAACATCAAGTATAACATTCAAAGATCAGGCCTCACTCACTCACTTGGCTTCAGCACCAATCTTTAATCCAGTTTGCAGCAGTTCCCTCATACAAATCCAGCCCTCCAATTATTCATTCCTAAGAACACAATGTACACTCCTGCCTACATCCCTTTATTGCTTCCTTTGTTTAAATTATTTCCCCTTTCCTATCTAAATTCTACCTTAGAAGTACTTGCTCTTTTGTGAAGCATTTATTGCTGGTCTTACAGCAAGTATCTTCTCAGAGATCACCATTGACACAGCTCACATACCTTGCCCTCACTTGTCTGTCCCCAGAGTTCAGTCATTTTGATTACAGATTACTTGGGAGTCCTACCCCTTCCCTCCTTTAGTTTCTATCTAGAGAGAAGACAAGGTATTTTTAGGAAAGTTATGGTAAGATGTAAAGAGGCTTCCTTCCAGTAAAGGGAAGCCAGAAAAAAGAAAACTAAAGGAAAAAGAAAAATATGCATTTATATTGCAATTTCACTGAATCCTTTCATCATAATTTTGAAGTAGGTTCCTAAGGATTATCCCCATTTAACAAGAAACAAGATCAGAACTTAAATGACTTGCTCAAAAGTAGCAATCAAACATGTCTCAGTCATCTTATGGGGCTGGGCTGTCCCCACTGCAGAGGGCAGGATGGGGGTGAGATTTAGGGACTTGATGAATTATCACCCCCATTTTATCTACTGTAAAATGCAGGTCCTAAGCAGAATCTTGGTGCTGTTTGCATTTCATAAGGTGTAGTAAGAGTCACTAGCCTCTTTCTAATAGACAATAATAGCATCTACCTCAAACTGCTGTTGAGGTCCAAAAGAAATAACACATAAATTTGCAAATCTTAAAGCACTAACCAAGTGCTAGCTATGATCCTCCATTCCACCAGTTGTTTTCCTGATAAACAAGAAACCTAATCGCCAAAGATCCTCCTTCTGGCAAAAGGAAAAGTAAAGAGGTATATTAGTCTATCTACAGAAAGGCTTCCAGGAAGGATAAATCTTAACTTAAATAGTTTGACTATGAGAGACCACAGGAATTCACTAGGATTTCTGATAGGAAAAAAAAAAAAAAAAACCAATAACAATCAAGTGAGGCAGCATGTGGGTCAGGAAGATAAGTTCAAATCCATCCTAGCAGTATACTGGGCAAGTCACTTAACCTCTAATTGTCTGACAAAGTTGATTCATGGGAGAAGGAAATGGCAAACAGCTCTCAGTAGCTTTGCCAAGAAAACCCCAAACTGGGACATGAAGAGTTGGGACAGAATGAGATGGAAATAAATGAACAATGTTCATGGCAGATTAAGTTGAGTTAGTATGAAATATGACTTTGGAAGAAAGTCCAAGGCAAAGATTTACATTATCCAAAAAGAGCTCCTGGCTGAACTCAAATCATTAAACTTATTCCCTCCACTAATAATTAGAAAACTGGTTCAACATTTTACCAGGGTAGCTTTGTCCCATTCAAAAACAGGCAACACACAGTAAACATCATTGGAAAATCTCATCTTGCACCATCCAATCACCCTTGTTATCATCTGTCTGTTCGGAAGGTGGTCTCTAATTCTGTCCCCCCCATACATCAGTCAACTCAATTCTCATCTGGATGCACTCATTTTGGTCATTTCCATCCTTCCATATTTACTTCCTAAGTCACTTTTCAACCATCTTTTCTGTTGGAAGAAGACTACTTCTTCCACTAGATTATAAACTGCTTAAGGACACAGATTTTCGTATTTCAGTCCCCAGTGACCTTATTATAGTAGGTATTTTATCAAAGTTTTATTGACTACTGACTGAGATCTCTGGTAATATGCTGCCTCTACATTAATACTTTCAACATTATCTCAAAAATATTAAGATACACAGGTTATGTACTAGGAAATTTGGAAAGACTGACTTGCCGTCAACATGCTATTACATGAGGAAGTCTAAACTATAAATCTTTTGTTGACTATAATCCATAGCTTCTTCCATCATGCGCTCTACTATCTTATAGATACCTAAAAAAATACTAAGAATGAATAAAGTAGGTTAAGGAACTAGGAAATGAGGCAAATTAGGCATGAAGAATGGTTTGGGGGTGGGAGTCCTGACCTTTGCTAGTAGCAGAGGAGAATGTGTTAAGAGGTAGAACAGAAACGTTTATTGTTATTACCCTTTCTTTGCTACTTGGCTATTTTATGCTTTGAAAAAGACATATGAATAGAATATTGTTCAAATAAATCAAATGACACAGGAAGAGAGAACAGGTAGAAAGAACTTTAAAATTAAACAAATTTCACTTGCAATTTGAGAAAATTACACTTTTTACCCAGGAAATCAGAAACCAAAATTGTAAAAGAATTTAATAACCCCCACGTAAATAATAAACCAAGAGGAAAATGAGAAATGGAAATTTACCATTGCAAATACATGTCGACAATGCTTTTCCAAAGAGTACACACAACACTTATGCTTAATTTTTCATTTTTAATTACAATTGTACAACAGATCATTTATTCTTGCATCTTTTCAATGGTTTCTTCTTTATATTTTCCCTTTTCCTTTCCAACTTGTCGGGATTTGGCTTTACGCTCCAGGATCTTTTTTCGATCTTTGTCTAGTTTTAGTCTGGTGATAACTACCTATTTAAAAAAAAAAAAATAAAAAAAATCAGAAAACAAATATTCTTTCAATTTAAGAAAAAAATTATATCAGTGATGACATTAGAAAACTTCCAGAACTCAGCTTATTTGTTTCTATGATTTCTCCCATAGGCACTGTATATATTATTACCCTCTTTAAAAAGAAACAATTATCTCGAGGGTCTGCTTTTTACTGTCATTCTGGAGACTGTTTACTGTAACATCTGTAAAGAAACCATAAGAAGACAGAGAAATGACCAAGAAAACCTCTTTCCTAAATGGTTTTAACTCTTTACTTTACAAAAACACATTATATTGGAAATTTTTAATGAGAGACCCTTTAACATCCTGGGGCCTGTTGAAGATCTTAGCTTAAAAAAAGGTCAATGTCTCCCAGGGTCATCTGTCATCTTGATCTATACCTGTATCAATGGACTCAGGTGATTCTGGAGGTGAGGCAGGTTACTTTGCACAGCCTTCCCTCACTTAAATCCAATTCACTTGTCACAATGTCACAGCATCATCTCCTTAATGTCATGGTGCTCTTAGAGAATGATGAAGGACAAGCAATAACATGAATAGAACTTATACTTTCAATTTCAGTCTCAACCTTAAGTATTGTGCCAGATTTGGGCAAAAAAAAAAAAAAAAAAAAAAAAAAAAAAAATCTCCATTAGCAGAAATGTCTGAGAATGACTCCTTTTACAGGGACCAAATCTTTAGACAGGAACTTTCATGCTACAATTATTGTTACCAGCTAACTAAATCATACCTTACTAGGGTGAATGCCCACATGGACAGTTGTGCCATTAGCTTTTTCACGCTGCACACGCTCAATATAAATGACATATTTCTTCCTGTAAACTTGGACTACCTTGCCAATTTGCTGACCTTTGTAATGTCCACGAACCACCTGTAAACAAAATAAGAAAATACTCTTGTCAACTTCTAATATATTTAAATTATAATGGTAAGACTATTTTTAACAATACCCAAGTTGGGAACTGAGATTTTTATTCCTTAATAAGAGGAAATACAAAATGTAAAACAAACAAAAAAAAAAAAAACACCACAAAACAAAAGGGGAAGGGATATTCCCAGCAATCAATTTAAGGCAGTAAAATTTACAAAGCTTTGCTTTTAATTTGGTCATTCAGACCTGTGGAAAAAAAAGTTTTATTTGATTTACTTAGAATCTATTCAGTAAACATTTTTCTTTAAGTGAATGGAAAAGAATTCCTGGGACTGATTTTCTGTCTCAACACTATTCAAAAGCATAAGAGATACAATTAGACACTAAACTAGAAGGATATCTTTTTTTTTTTTTTTATCCTCTCACAGCATTGAGCTCTGTACTCTGTTCACTACTAAGGAAAAATGCAGCACGGAATATAATTGCAAGACAAAAAAGACTACTTTTTAAAACTAAATTACTGTCAAATATAGTTCTTAGTTCTATTACAATTAAAAAAATTATCACCAATGTACTGTGATGCCTTCCAGTTTTGTTTTTTATTCTCCCACAGCATCTACCTCTGTTCACTAAGGAGCAGAAAAAAATGTAGCATGAAATGTAATTGCAGGACAAAAAAGAAAAGATTGCTTATTTTACTAAATCACTGCCAAGTAAAAGGGTTATCACATACTACTGATGCTTCAGTACCTGCCACAAGTCTAAAGTCCCAGCCCATTCTCCAAATGCCATGGATCTTTCTAAAGCATAGGTCTGACCATATTATCTCTCTCCCAGTCAAGAAATTCTAGTGCTTTCCTATCATCTCCAGGATCAACTTTACACTTCCTCTGATGATTCCAGTCTTCTTATCCTCTATACCTACAATTCAATCTTGTGATATTATTTTTGTTTTGCTATTCCTCTAATTCTCCAAACTTTAAGCTTTTTTTAAATGGCTTTACAACATGTGAAGGGCTCCTTTTCTTCTTTATATGAGAAAACATGCAAACACAGATGTTTGTGTATGTATATGCACATTATATATACACATAGACACATGTATAAACATACCTGATTGCATAGTTTCTCCCACTGGAGTGGACACTTACTTTTGTTTTTCTCTGTACCCCCAATATAGTAGGAACTTAAAAATAAATGCTTTCTGACTCAGTGTCACAATGCAAACTGTGGTCTACACTACCAAGCAGAAAAAGTTTCTCATGATGGATTCTGCTTGTCCTCCAAGGGCCATTCCAGCTAATTTGAAGAGGCTGATCACTAAGCTTGGCCACTAGATGATTACTTTTTCTGACACAGTTTAATGCATGGCAATGTGGAAGGTTTATCACTAGTATCCTTTTAGGGATAAGCCAAAGAACTGAATAAAAGTCCTCTTAAAGTATATAAAATAGCCGAGTGTTTAAGTGCAATGTACAGAAACATTTCCAGAGTTGAAAAGCAGTTGTCTCCTTTGAAAGCGCACATGGATTAGGATACATCTGGCAATTCACAACAAAAGGCCACTATCAAGAATCAAGGCTGAAATTACTGATTATTTTCAAAAGGCAAATTCATAAAGAACTTAAAGGAATACAGAATACCTGACAAATATTTTCCTACTTGCAAAAATACCACTTGCCCTCACTTAAACACCTGAACCAGCTTACAAAGTCGCTGAAACAAAACTAGCTTCCACCAATACTAATATGAAACTTATTTGTTCTTTGTAACATATTAATGTATACTGTCACTATGTTACACATTCACATGAGATGTGATACATGTTTGTTACATAACACACAAAGTAATTAACACTGTAGTCATTGCACGATACACTTAATAACAGTAACAAATTCCCAGCAACGGGATGGGGGTGGGGGGAGCGATTTCCAGCTTGCATAGGCAACAAGGCTCCGCGGTACCCATGGGGACCGCGGCCCCGGACGCACCTGGACCTCGTCGTCCTTTCGGATAGGCATGGAGCGCACGTTGTATTTCTGCCGCAGCTCCTTGGAGAGCGGGGACGACATAATCTTGCGCCGGATGTGCGAGGGCGCATTGAAGTGTCTCTTGCGGTTCTTGCTTCGGTCCGAGGTCACGAATGGATTGAACTTCATTTTGGCTAAACAAGGAGGGAGGAGCGAAAGAAGGGGAGTAAAGACTTGCGCTTACGGCTCTTTAATGTTCTCCCCACCACCCCAGCTAGCAGAGCAGCTATCACTCTCTCCGTGAAACAGAAGGGGAACCCGGGGATCTGACAGGGGAAGGAACTGGCTGCATGGGGAGGACGCGTCAGGACTTCCGGCCTCTGCACCAGCGGAGCCTTCTCCCCTCCTGGAGATCGTAGCAAGACTCCCCTCCCATCTCAACCCTCCTCGCGTGGTGGGCGAGATGCCATCGGAGCGGACAGACCCGGGCAGGAGGTAAAGGGAAGACAGTCACTCACCAAGCGAGACCCACTGGAAAGAGACACGTGGGCCGCTCGGCACCGGAAATGTAGCTTCTTCTACATCCGGAGGCGTAGAGGAAAGAAAGTCCCAGGTCACCGAACATCCGGCGGCCCAGGCGCGATCGTTGCCACCGCGTGGCTTCGTGGAGCTACTGCAGCCTCCTCCTGCCCCAGCCTGAGGGTGAGGAAGAGGCATTGCGTGCCTTTGTTCGTGCGTGTGTGTGCGCATGTGTCTGTCTGTTTGTATGTGTCTGTGTGTAAAGGTCAGTTTTCTGTGCGACAAACGTTTGTTTCAAGTGAAAACATCTTCATGATCATGTGGTGCAATAAAAGCTGGGGATAGAGCAAGCAAGGCTTGGGTTCAAGTTCTTATAGAGATGCCTACTGACTGTGTGACCCTGGACAAGTCATTTTACCTCCCTACGTCTCAGTAAAATGAGATTAGGTTAGATGTCCTCCAAGTCCTATTCGTCTGTAATAGCTAATGTTTATTAAGTGCCACTATGTGTCAGAAGCACTTTGCAACAGGACAACCCTGGGAAATAGATGCTATTATTCCCATTTTATAGGTGAAGTAACTAAGGCAACCAGCAATTCCCTAACTTGCCCAGGATCACCCAGCTAGTGTTTGAGGCCACATTTGAATTCCAGAGTCTTCCTGTCTCCACAACTGATGCGAGCTGTCCAACTATATATCATTAGATATATTAGAAAACAATCTAATAGAAAGTAAAACATTTAAAAGCCATTAAAATAATAAGCCTATTATAATTTAACATAATACATTTTTTGAAAAAATAACCGCATTCCCAAAAAAAATTAGTGGTAAGAGTGGCCTTGTTTTCGTAAATCTCTTTCTGATATCACATGCTGACACTTACTGGGTGCTCAATAATTGTTCATGGAATGATTACTGATGAGTGTTTGACAATAGAAAATCACTGGATTCTCATTTCTGATTCTGTAGTTAATCTGTTGGAATGTATTGTTTTGGTTGAAGTAGTTGAAGAAAATCCAGTTTCATATGAACATATAGTTTGAAAAAGGAGTTGTTTTGGATAGGTAAATAACATCTTAGTATTATTGTGAAGATAACTTTGACCTCCTGGTCTTATCCTCAGAAAGGGATCCCTGATCACACTTTGAGAACCACAGAAGTCAGCAAAGACAGACAAGATTAGGAAACAGCCAAGGAGATGTAATGAGATTACATTTAAGCTGTGACCAAAAGTACTTAAAAGCACTAGGAAGGTAAATATAATATAAATAATATATTATGATATATTATTTATAATATAATATTATATAATATATAATATAATATATATAATAAATAATATAATATAAAAATAAGTATCTTACTTATTCAAACTATGCTATTTAGTTTAGTGGAAAGAACACTACTAGTCTAGGAGTTCCGTTGTTGAATTGTTTTCAGTCATGTCTAACTATTGAAGTTCAAAAGAAATCCC
The DNA here is from genome assembly GCF_048593235.1 of Sminthopsis crassicaudata. Lineage (NCBI taxonomy): Eukaryota > Metazoa > Chordata > Mammalia > Dasyuromorphia > Dasyuridae > Sminthopsis > Sminthopsis crassicaudata. The sequence continues at coordinate 426,096,927 of NC_133618.1, read as the reverse complement.
AAAAGGTTGGGGTTGCAGACTGCTGTCTCTAGTGTCTCAAAAGAATTTGCAGGATTATATGTGCAAGAATGTTTGTGGCAGCCCTCTTTGTAGTAGCCAGAATCTGGAAACTGAATGGATGCCCATCAACTAGAGAATGTCTGAATTAATTGTGGTATATGAATAATATGGAATATTATTGTTATGTAAGAAATGACCAACAGGATGATTTCAGAAAGGTCTGGAGAGACTTACATGAACTGATGCTGAGTGAAATGAGCAGGACCAAGAGATCATTATACACTTCAATAACATCTATTCAATGACCAATTCTGATGGATGTGACTCTTTTCAACAATGAGATGATTGAGGCCACTTCCAGTGATCCTGTAATGAAGAGAGCCATCTACACCCAAGGTGAGGACCATGGCAGCTGAGTGTGGACCACAACATAGCATTCTCGCTCTTTATATTGTTTGCTTGCATTTTGTTTTCTTTCCCAGTTTTTTTTCTTCTTGATCCGATTTTTCTTGTGCTGCAAGATAACTGTATAAATATGTATACATATATTGGCTTTAACATATATTTTAACATATTTAACATGTATGGCTATTTGCCATCTAGAGGAGGGGGGGGGAAGGAGGGGATAATTTGGAACAGAATGCTTTGCAAGGGTCAATGTTGAAAAATTACCCATGCATATGTTTTGTAAATAAAAAGCTTTAAGTAAAAAACAAAAACAAAAACAAGATGCTTCATTTCTGGGCTCAGGGCATTTTCTGTGGAACTGTCTCTCTACCTCCTCTCCTTAGTTCCAACTATTTACCTCCTTTCATTTACCTCCTTTCCTTATAGGGTATCTCATTCTGCACCATGCCTCTATTCTTTCTCCTTCTTATAGCTAACTCTTTTAGGGTGTTAAATCTCTTTTGCTAAATATAATAGTTAAAAAGAAATATGAGATGCATAAATTTAGAGACCTCTCCACTCCAAATGTTCATATGGACTATTTGTGCCCAACCTGTGGCAGAGCCTTCCGAATTCTTATTAGTTTGATCAGCCATAGTCAGCTAAGAGCATACACTATCCTCCCAAAATGTTCCCTTTCTCCTGGTTAATTGTGAGTTCTACTAAGGGATTTGTGTTTTCCATTATTAATCTTTAAAACCCCTTTCCCAGCAATATGCTCTCCCAACTCTTTCATATTTATCATTCCTGGTGTCTATGTATCCCTTCATTTTGTCCATAATCTCTTTTCCTACCTTTTGCCAAAGAGAATGGCCATTGTGAATTCTTCACATGACCAACCCCATCATTTGCCTACAATCTCATCATTTAGTGCTAAACCCCAAACACATCATTTGGAACTAGAAATAGTTCTCCTAAATCACATTAGTAGGTGCTTAATAAGTATTTACTAGGTGATTGAATGAAAGTATGCCAGATTGACTATGTTGTTCAAATGCCAAACATGCATTTGTCTAAAAGACTTTGACAGAAAACTCACCCAAAGTGTGTGTTCACAATGAAATCAGAAGAAACTAAGGACATTTTCAAGGTTTTTCTGAAGAACTTTGGAATTGGGTGAAAGCCCAGATTGGGATGCCCAAAACACTGTGCTCTATGAGCAAGGCAGAATGGTAGTAGTTTAAAAGAAATATGACATGTGTAAATTTAGAGACTTCTTTCCACCCTAGATGTTCGTAGATTTTGAGTTTCTACTTTTGATATATGCTAGCAAGGTGAACCACTCAGAGCCTCTTTAAAGTTTTCCAATCTCTATTGGGTAGGGGTTTCTTCATCCTACCTAAGAGAAATCAAAAGTGCTGACTCCCCCAAATGATGATAAGGTATTTCAGAATAACAAATACCTTTTTATAAAAAAGCCAATCCCCAAACCTAAGTCACTCCTAAATTTGGAAAAGTACTTAAAATTTCCTAACTTGTGCCAATTTCTTTATAGTATTGTATAGCTTGGGTGAAGGTTGGGATCTGTAGATTCTGTCTTCCTTTAATTATCTAGTCTAATTGACATAAAAACAATAACTCACATTTCTAAAAGATCTGAGACAGCAGGGACCAGACTAACAGGATCCTCAAATTGTCAGAGTTGGAAGGGACTTCAGACACCATGCATTTCAACCACACCCAAGCAAGAATCCCTGTGTTTTCCCTAGGACTTGAAGACCTCTAGTGAGAGCTAGCCTATTCCACCTATGGATAATTTTTCTTGTTAGGAAACATTCTTGCATTGAGCTAGGTGATTGTGCTGGACCTAGAATCAGGAAGATCTGAATTCAAATTTAGCTTCTACATTCATCCTGGGCAAATCACTTAATGGTTCTATGCCTCAATATTCTTACCTGTAAAATAGGAACAGTTAAGAGCACCTATTGGCAGGATTTGTGAGGATCAAGTGAAATAATATTTGTAAAAGTACTTAGCAGTAGGTGCTTATAAATGTTTATTCTCTTCCTTTTAACCTCTATCTGTCTCAGTTTCCTTGTTTATAAGATGAGAATAATAATAGCATCTACCTTCTAGGGTTATTATAAATATAAAATGAGATAGTATTTGTCAAGCACATTGTAAATCTTAAATTAAATTAAGATTCTAACATTATTATTAAATTTGTTTCTTTACTGCTCCATACCTAATCCCCAAATTGTTCTTGGTTCTCCCTTCCGGGAGCAAAAAAAAAAAAGTGAATCTTTTCTCTCTTCTACCTAACAGTCCTCCAAACACCTGAAGATAACTAGCTTTGTTCCTCCTCAGTCTTCTCTTTTCCCTTCTCCATTTTTTGCTGAGGCATTTAGAGTTAAGTGACTTGCCCAGGGACACACAGCTAGGAGTGTTAAATGTCTGAGATCAGATTTGAACTTTAGCCACTGCACCACGTAGCTGCCCCCTCAGTCTCCTCTTTCCTAGCCTAATATCTCTAAATCTTTTAACCAATCTTAAGGCTTTAATGTCAACTGGGCTCTCACTGCATTGTCAATCCTTTTATTCCTTCTTAATTAATTTCCTATTTTTTTTAGTCTTGGAAGCTATCCAAATTTCTTCTGTCCTTAAAATTCCCACCTCTCTTTTCTTCTCTTTTGGGAGAGAACTCTTGCCTCTTACCATACTTAGAAAATTGAAGCCATATGACAGGAGTTCCTTCTACTCCCTTCTCTTCATCTCAAAATTCCTTAGCACTACTATTTGGCCTGTCCTCTTTTTCCTTCAGTGTGTAAGTAAGTGTCCTTAACTCCACACAATTTTCCAAGTGAAGAGCAAATATAGAGGAACTATTACCTACTTTATCTTGGGAGCTGAGGCAGTCTTTTCTGTGGTTGTTGAGTTATTTTTTAGTTTTGTCCAACTCTCTGTAACCTTATTTGTTGTTTTCCTGGCAAAGATTCTGGAGTAGTTTGCTGTTTCCTTTTCCAGCTCATTTTAAAGATGAGGAAACTGAAGCAAACGAGGGTAAGTATCTGAGACCAGGTTTGAATTCAAGAAGATGAGTCTTTCTGATTCCAGGCTTGGCACTTTTATCTACTGTGCCACTCAATTACCTGAAAATAAATAAGTAGACAGATAGACAAATAGATACTCAGATAGACAGAAACCTGTCACTGCTTAAACTCCACTGGTGTAGCCTTTAAGAATACATATTGCCATCATATTGTAGAGAAATATTGGAAAAGGGGCTTGTAGACACTTAATTGTTATATCTGACCTCTTTGGGGGATTTTCTTGGGTAAGAAACAAGATTGGTTTACCATTTCATTTAATATCTCATTTACAGATGAGGAAACTAAGGCAAACAGGGTTAGGTGACTTGCCTAGGATTATACAGCTAAGAGGTATCTGAGGTCAGATTTGAATTCTTCCTGACTCCAGTCTTGATACTCTATCCACTGTGCTAACTTCACCTGGTTCAATTCAGTATAAAATGACATTAAGAATATTAGATTTCATCTACATGAGAACTTTTGTCACAGAGTGAACAAGGTAGGTTAAAACCATCTAGGATTTCATAGACATTAGAGTTTCCTGAGGTTCAAAAAGGTTGCAACTTGTCTAGTAGTGTCAGAGATGGGATTTGTTGCAACAAGTCCAGCACTCTTATCTATTATGTCTTGCTATCTCTATTGTGTTGCAATGGAAAGAGAACTGGAGTTAAAAGATCTGGATACAAGTCTCAGCTCTGCCATTTAAATTCCTCTGTGACCTCCCCAAGATAGTTTCCTCATCTGCTAAATGACAGGGTTTTGAGGGGGAAATGAGAGAATTGGTCACTTTGAGCTCTCAGTCTATGAACCTATAATTTAAAGAGGACAATAATTTTGGCATGATATAATTCAATGAGCTAAACAGGGCAATAATATTGGCATATCTTCCTATAAGATTTAATATCCCCAAATAAAATGTAAATTCCTGGAGGACAGACACTTGTTTTTTCTTTATATCCTAAACATTTAGCACAGATCTGTCTCCTTTAAAGCAATTAATAAATATATTAATAATAATAATAAATTGATAAAGCAAATAAATAAATTAAATTAAATTAAAAAGAATGAATCACAATAAACTTTGGAAAAGCCTACCCCACACACTTTTTATCACATCCAGTTTAGCAGTTTATATAATTGAGGAAGGTGGTTCAGTAGATAAAGCATTGTACCTAGAATCAGGAAGACCAGTTTCAAATCCTGACTCAGACAGTTACTAGTTGTGTGACTCTAGGCAAGTCCTTCAATATCTGACTTACCTTAGTTTTTTTATCTGTAAAATGGGAATAATAATTCCCCCCAGGATTGTTGTGATGTTAAACTTAGATATTTGTAAAGCATTTTGCAAACCTTATGTGCCATATAAATACTAGTTAACCCATTTTATGCAAGAGAAAAACAGAGAGATTTTATGTTTTTTCCAGTCACACAGCTAATAAGAATTGCTATTTGAACCCAGTCTCCTAATTCTAATATACTCACATTTTTTTCCACTACATCATACAACCTTGGGAGTTATATACTCAAGGACATTAAATAAATATTGATTGATACTAATGATTAACCACAATTTCCCCTTCTTGCCGCCCAAGTTTCTATTTTTAATTTCATTCCTGAGTCATTGCCAGGATAAAAGGCACATTCACCTCTGCATGATTCAGAGTCAAACAAAACGGTCATGCTTGTGAATAGTTGGAAAAGCTGTGTATGCTATGGAAGTCTCAGGGGGAAAATATCCTAATTATGCATAAGGTATTGTGGCAATAACAAAGTAAAGCCATATCCATTGTTATCTCACACATCAAGCACACTTCAGTACCCCAGAAAGCTTTCCAACAGGATGTGGCTTATAACTGGTTATTCTATCAGGTAATGTAGAAAGAGGTGAAAGGTTCATAAAAGAGGGAAGCTCATTAGTGTTTGGCATTTTCCATTAATAGCAGAGATAGATCCAACCATTCTTGAGAGTAATTTTGTAATTGTACCCAAAGGGCTATAAAATTACGCATGCCCTTTGACCCAACAATACCACTACTAGGTCTGAATACCAAAGAAATTTACATTTTTTTAAAAAAAGGAAAAGGAATTACATACAAAAATATTTATAGCATCTCTTTTTGTGTAGGCAATGAATTGGAAATTGAGGGGATACCTATCAACAGGGAAATTGCTGAACAAGTTGTGGTATATGATTTTGATGGAATACTATTATGCCATAGGAAATGATAAGCAGGATAATTTTGAGAAAAACTTGGAAAGACTTTCATGAACTGACAAAAAGAAAAGAGCAGAATCAGGAGAACATATACACTAACAGCAAAAGTATAGGATGATCAAATGTGAATGAATTTGCTATTCTTAGCAATGCAGTATTCCAAGACAATTTCAAAGGACTTATGTTGAAAAATTCTGTCCACCTCCAGAGAATAATCAAATGGAATCTAAATGCAGATTTTAAAAAATGTTCTTTTTCTTTTAATCTGTGTGTTTGTTTGTTTTTTTTTGCAACATGATTAATATGGAAATGTTTCACATATTTGCACATGTATAATCTATATCAAATTTCTGGACTTCTCATGGAAGTAAGAGGGGGAGGTAGGGAAGGAGAGAATTTGAAGCTCAAAAAGGGAAAAAAATTTACATGTAATTTGAAAAATAAAATATAAAAAATATAAGAAATAGTATAATGAGAAGCACATTCAATATATTTATACATTATGCCAAGGAAGAAGAGAGTTGGCAGAATTCCTGAACCATCTTGGTAAAGAAAAAATGAGATATCATGAGATATCATTTTGAAAAAATCTGGGTTCAGATCTCAGATTTGCCTTGTCAGAATCATAGGATTTAGAGTTGAAAGGGTTTGGAGATATCACCAAAACCAATGACATTATCTTATGGATGAAGAAATACAGACACGGTCTGAGAAGTTCAGTGAGTGGTTCAAGTTTACATTGCAGGTCTGACTTCAAATCCAGACATCTTTCCACCAAGTCTCATGGCCTTTACTTATTAGAAGAGTAGCTTTGTACCACTACACACCTCTCAGATTGGCTAAGATGACAAGAAAAGATAATCATGAGTGTTGGAGAGGATGTGGGAAAACTATAACACGAATACATTGTTGGTGGATTTGTGAACTGATTCAAGCATTCTGGAGAGCAATATGGAACTATGCTCGAAGGGCTATCAAACTGTGCATACCCTTTGACCCAGCAGTGTTTCCACTAAACTTATATCCCAAAGAGATTTTAAAGGAGGGAAAATGTGCAAAAAATGTTTGTGGCAGCCTTTTTTGTAGTGGCAAGAAACTGGAAACTGAGTGGATGTTCATCAGTTGGAGAATGGCTGAATAAGTTATGGTATATGAATGTTATTGAATATTATTATTTTATAAGAAATGACCAGAAGTATGATTTCAGAGACGCCTGGAGAGACTTACATGAACTGATGCTGAGTGAAATGAGCAGAACCAGGAGATCATTATACAAGGCAACAACAAGATTACTCAATGATCAATTCTGATGAAAGTGACTCTTTTCTTTTTTATTATTTATTATTATTATTTTTTTCCCTGAGGCCGGGGTTAAGTGACTTGCCCAGGGTCACACAGGTAGGAAGTGTTAAGTGTCTGAGACCAGATTTGAACTCGGGTCCTCCTGAATTCAAGGCTGGTGCTCAATCCACTGCACCACCTAGCTGCCCCTGAAGTGACTCTTTTCAACAATGAGATATTTGAAGCCAGTTCCAATGGTCTTGTGATGAAGAGATCTATCTGCACCCAGAGAGAGGTCTGTGGGAACTGAATGTGGATCACAATATAGCATTTTCACTCTTTTTGTTGTTGTTTGCTTGCATTTTGTTTTCTTTCTCATTTTTTCCTCTTTTTGATCTGATTTTTCTTGTGCAGCATGATAATTATATAAATATGCATACAAGGGCAGCTAGGTGGCACTGTGGGTAGAGCACAGCCCTGAAGTCAGGAATACCTGAGTTAAAATCTACCCTCAGACACTTAACTCTTCCTAGCTATGTGACCCTGGGCAAGTCACTTAACCCCAAATGCCTCAGCCAAAAAAAACCCCAAAACAAAACAATAAATAAATAAATATGTATACATATATTGGATTAAACATATATTTTTAACACGTTTAACATATATTGGATTACTTGCCATCTAGGGGAAGGGGTGGGAGAAGGGAGAGGGAAATTTGGAACACAAGGTTTTTCAAGGGTCATTGTTGAAACATTATCCATGTATATGTTTTGAAAATAAAAAAACTTTAACCAAAAAAAAAAAAAGTGACCTTGAACAAATCCCTCAAAGTCATGGATTCTTAGAGCTAGAAAAGGCTTTAAAAATATTATATGTCAATCCCCTCATTTTACAGAAGAGAAAATTGATCCTCAGAGAGATTAAAATGACTTATCCAGTTCCATAATTTTAGGCAAAGAGTTGATCCAGGGTCTCCTAATACAGTGACTCTTTTACCTATACTAACTGTGTGATGACAGGTAAACTCTGAGTAGTTTGGAAACTTTTCTGAACTAAGAGCTGAACATGAGTCAGCACTGTGCCATTTAAACCAAGGGCAAGCTGATATTGAGTGACCTAAGCTGGACCAGGCCCCATGAAGTAATCCTCCTATTATACTCAGGACTGGTCAGGCCCTTGTTAGAGTATTATGATCAAGTCTGGACGCCATAACTAAAGGAAGAAATGAAGAACTTGGAAAAACTTCTAAGGAAAGCAAGGAATATGATTAAAGTGTTGGAAAATGAGGCCTCAGAACAGGATTGGATGACCTTCTCAAGAGGACTGTGGAATTTTCTCTTTGCCAGGCCACAGGGTGGAACACTAAGAAGGAAATAATCTGTTGCCCTTTGAAGATGGGGAAGGGAGAACCCTATTTCTTCATAAAAAAAAAAAAAAAAAAAGGATTGCCAAAGCATGGAAAAGAGAAATGAATCCCTTCATGGTCTTTAGAAGGTCATTTGGGTTGTTTGGTTCTAAAGAATGCTAGTATTGTGAGAACACGAACACACACACACACACACACACACACACACACACACACACACATATATACACACACACTCACACAAGGCCTGTATTCTAGCCTCCCAATCTGCTCCTAGTTTCTAGTATGACCGAATAAAAGTCACTTTTTCTCTCTGGCTAGCTCTCAGTTTCCTCATTGTGGAATGTGAAATGCTATAAAGGTGCCTTTTAGTCTAAATCCTATAATTCTTGCTGTAATGGGGGACTAACTAACAGCAGCCAAGTCTTTCAAACAAGAAATCTGCTGTGCTTGATGCCAGCTCATGGATGGTTGGTTTACTTGCTTCCAGAAATCCATGGCAGAATATAGTAGAACTCCCTGGCCCTCCACTTCCCTGCTTGCATATTCTATCACCGTTTCCTGATCACTGTTTGATGATGAAGAGCCTCTTAATGTTGTGGAGCTAGACCTGACAGTATGTACAAAAGACTTAGTGGAGGAACTAAGCTGGTGGCAAACCAGGCACAGACTGCTGACAGGTTCAGGGTGGGAGAGTGGATCACTCACTGTGGAGTCATGAACAGGCAAAAAAGGCCATTCTTTGCCTCATTTCTTACCTAGCTTTAATCGCTGTTTGGGCGTTCCCTTAGTTAAACCAAGACCTTACTTTAAAAAAGGTCCCCCACTGCATCCTAGGATTAAGGGATATAAGTTAAAAAAAACAACAAAGGCAAAAAAAAAAAAAAAAAAAAAAAACAATTTAATATCAATAACGAAGTATAATATCTGCTCTTTGGTAGGATCTCTGAATTTTTTCCTTTTAAAATTTCTATTTCCTTTCAGATTTCTAAGATTTGGGATAAATGCAGCCTGACTTATTTTGCTTACTTTAAACGATATGTCATTTCTTTATCCTTCCTTCAACACATGTAGGCCAAGCTGGACTACGTTTTGTTTCCCCAGATACCTCTTTATGCTTTTCTTCTGTTACCTCCTTGCTTGGTGTTTTCTCCATTTTGTTTGTGGAATTTCTATTCATGCTTAAAAGCTAACTCTTGGATCTTTCATTTAATAGTTTATTTTGCTCTATTTAAATCATGTAATGTATATTTGTGTAATTATATATCAAGGCATATGACTAGGGAATTGGTTGGGGGGGGGAGGAGCAGGCAAATCTCTAGATGTACAACCTGCCTATAACTCTGTAATTACTGTTGAATGTATTTAAGAATGAAAGTCATATAGTCTCCACAATATGGATTTCTAAAAATGTTGCTCACAATTAATTATAAAACAACAACAACAAAAATCTCTTGCATTTATTCTGTAGTGTTTGAGAAAGATTCACTTGTACTATCTGCTTCAGAATCTGTATTAGTAATCCCATTCTACTGATTAGAGAGCACTGACCCAGAAAGATGTGGTAACTTGTTCCAGATCATGTGTTTCCCAGTTAGAGCTAAGTTTTGAACCCATGTTTGCATACTCCAAATCCAGCCCTGTTTTTTCCACTGTGATATATTCTTTATTGAAAAACTTTGATGCCCCTGCAGCAAAACTAATGTGCTAATTTACTGGTCAACAACTAGTTCCCTCAGTATTTAGCACAGTATCTTGGAACATAGTAAGAACTTAATAAATCATCTATCCATTCATCTATCCACCTATATCTGTATCTATAACTCTGTCCTGCAATACTCTAGTTTAATTGTTGGGAGTCCCTTCTTTTTTAACCAGAGTTGTGAGGATCACATATCTTAATGATTTAAAATAATATTCAGATAATATTAATAAATTACAGCACAATGTCTAGAACATAGTAAGAGCTTAATAAATTTTCTGTTTAAAATATAATATTCCATTTGGTTTCTGGGAGTTGTTTCTCTTTCAATTAGAGTTATTGTGAGGATCGAATGAACTTCTCCCTCCCCCCTCTTTTTTTTTTTTTTTTAAATTATGAGTTAACTGACATTGTAAGTGAAATTATATTTGTCAGTCACTTAGCATAGTGTCTGGCACATAGCGGGTACTTAATAAATAACTGTTTCTTCTTCAATGCCCCAGAAGCAAGGCTACATTCAAGATGATAAATTACAAATTCAAGATGGTAGCTTCATTCTAATCCATACACAATTCTTTCTTCATCTTCTAAATGGTGACTGAACTGACTAGCTGTTAATGGTGGAAGATGGGATTGATCTGTCCTGAGTCCAGGAGTGTGCTTTACATATCTCATCAGTCAGGAAATAGCCCTGAGAGACAGTTTCTAAGGTCATAATTCCTTGTTCTCCAAGGAGTTCCAGCCATTGGTCTGCAGATCTGCAATCATATTTATTATCTATTATCAATTATTTCTTCATTCATTTCTATGCTGCTTTCAGATTTGCAAGTGACCCTGGAAGCTCTACTAGGGTTGGGGCCATTTCCTATATGAGCTTCCTGCTTTCTTCAGCTCCCAGCACAATGTTTTAACAATACAGATGCTTAATAAAGATTTGTTGGCAGAGTCCTGAGCTTTGAAAGATTTTTTCACTTGATCACAAGAAGGCAACAGATATTCATTCAACACTTAAGGTTTCTAGAGCACAATATGAAGAGTTGAAGGTGATACAAGTTTTAGGTGGGAGATGGGCCTTACCTTTTATTTAGTTTTTGAAATTATTTTTTAAACCTTGGTTTTGCTCATGACTCATTAGACTTCTCATGACCCTATCCTGGGTTTTCTGTTTGAATCCTGCTTCTCTTTACTGACTGAGTTATCACTGAAAAGTCAATTTCTCTTTCTGTCCTTGTGTTCCTTTTCTATAAATTGAGGGGACAAATGGTTGGCCTAAAAAATGTCTGAGGTCTCTTCTGGCACTAAATCCAAGGATCCTATAATCCCAAATTGAAGTTGTGGGTGTTTACAGCATTCTGGTTCTGACCTGCAAATATTAGACCTCCCAGTTTTTCTAGACATCTTAAATTCCCAATTCAGAAGTTATCATATTACAGTGAAAAGGGGTGATCTTCCCAACTGATAAATGGTTAAAGGATATTAATAGGCAGTTTTCACAGGGGGAAATCAAAGCTATCAATAGTCATATGAAAATGGTTTAAATAACCAATAATTAGAGAAATACAAATTAGAACCATGCTGAAATACTACCTCAAACTCAGCAGATCAGTTAATATTACAAAAAAGGAAAATGATAAATGCAGAGATGTGGGAAAATAGGGACACTAATCTACTGCAAGTAGAGTTGTAAATTAGTCTATCCACTCTGGAGAGCAATCTGAAACTATGCCCCAAAGCTATTAAACTGTACATACCCTTTGATCCAGTGAAATCACTCCTAAATCTATACCACAAAGAAATTAAAGAAAGAGGAAATGGACCCATATTGTATAAAAAAAGATTTCTCTCAGTTTTTTTTTTTTTTTTTTTGGAGTAGCAAAGACTTGGAAACTGAAGGGATATCCATTAATTGGGGAATGGCTAAACAAAATGTAGAATATGAATATGATGGAGTACTATTGTGTTGTAAGACACGATAAAAGAAATGGTTTCAGAAAACTTGGGAAGACATGCATAAACTGATGCAGAATGAAGTGAGCAGAACCTGAAAAATAATTTATATAACAATAATATGGTAAGGACAACAAACTCTGAAAAACTTGATAACTGATTAACAAAACGACTAATCATAATTTCACAGGACTCATAAGGAAACACAATATCTACTTCTAGAAAGAGAATTAATAGATTCCAGAATATGGATTGAAGCATATTTTCTTCCTTTTCTTTCTTTTTCTTATTACCTTTTTTCTTGGAATATTATTATTGTGGAAATTTGTTTTATAAATCTATACATATTTGTAATTTTTTGTCTTCTTAATGGATGGGGGAATTAAAGGAAAAGGAAGACAAATGAAAATTAAATAAAATTGAATTTTTTGATAAAGGGAGATGAGTTATCCACTGGCCAATATGGCATTTTTCACCCTAATGTTCAGAGTTGAGGAATGGTTGTCCATTCTCCAGAATGTCATGTTTCTACTCACTTCACCTTGAGTGTTCATGTCATAAGGAAAGCAAAGAATGAGGTGGCATGGAACAGAGAAAAGATTACTAGATTTGGAGTCCAAGGAGAAGGGTTTAAATCCTGAACACACTGTGTGGCCTTCATTTAACCTCTCTGGGACTCAATTTCCTAATTCCTCATAAATGAAGAGTTCAATTAGATGGTCTCTGAGGTTCCTTTCAGCTCTTAAGCTATAATTCTATGAATGCCACATTTAGGAAATGTTAATAACTGACAAATTTGCCAAAATGGAAAGCTGACCAATTGACCTTTGACCCAGAATAAAACCAAAATGAACAGGAACACAGTGTGAATGCGACTTTTCTGCCTGACCCTTGAGATAAAAGTAGACACATTGAGATAAAAGTGAGACACATTTACAGTCAATTTTATCCTCTCAAGCAATACCAAGCCAATTTCCTTGTCTAGGTCCTGGTAGCTAAGTATAATATCCCTTTAAATACATAAGTCAATCAACAAGCACTCATTAAATATCTATGTCAAAGATGATGTGTATACAAAGATAAAAATGAAACAATTGCTGTCCTCAAAAAGTCTATATACTCATATGACTTTTTAAAAATTAAAATATATCTTTTCAATTAACAAATATTAATTTATTCTTCCTCCTGCTTCCATCAATTGAAAAAAATTCCCATATTGATCATATCCAAAAACGTTTGCCTCAATCTGCAATTACTTAGTCTATCACCTATCAGGAGTTGAGTAGCACATCATTGATCTTCTACAATAATAGTTGATTCCTGCAATGATAGTTCTTACACTAGATACAACTCTTGACCAAGACTTACATTTTGGCTTTCTCACTTTGTAAACTTGGGGAGGTTATTTAACTTTCAGCAGTCTTTGTTTCTCTACCTGAAAAATGAGCAAGACTCAAAATAAATAAACAAAAAATAAATAAATAAAAATGAGTAAGATTAATTGATCTACATGGTTTCTTCCAGCTCTAAATATTATGCTTCTCTTCCTGCTTTCAAACTGAAGTTTACCCCAAGCACTTGCTCTGGCAGAATAGGCAGATGAGAATAACTTAATCCAATAGCCATGAAGCAGACACTGTGGAGTGCTTAGAGTTTGGTCAGACATTGAAGATGCCAAGGTCATCCATTGCCTTCTGGGCCATCACCACTCATTTTGACTTTGTCCTGCCATTGGACTTCAATGATCCAGGAAGGCACAGTGAGGCTGATGACTGAGGAACTCTGCTTCACTGAAAAAAATCCACTTCATGCAGGTGTTAAGATATCACCCCATGATGTCATTGACCCTCTTCCAAAAGGAAGGATAAACAACAAGCACCCCTTTTTCCTCTAATTTACCTTCTGGAGAAATAACATATTTAAACCAAAGTTCCCTTCTCATCACTCCACTAAAGCATTAACTATTGTTTTGCATAGAGTGATCTGTACTTTATAAAATGCCTATCTATACTGTTTTTCAGTGACATTGTGACCTATATATAATTATATAAAGGAAAGGATGAATGATTTTGTAGAGGGAAATTCTAGAACACAGTCATATACATGACAGATGCTTTTACAGGATCAGATTATTATGTCCTCTTCTCCAGGTCAAATAATAGTATATTTTTAAACGTCAAAAAGTGCTAAGTACCTTCTGTGTCTTGGGGTTTATCAGGGCTATAAAAGGAGAAACCAGAAGAATCCTTGCCCTTGAACAGATATCTTATTTCAGTCAGAAATACAAAAATATCCATATACAAAATTAGAAAATTGCACAAGACTTTTGTCTAAAGAAGTCACAGTTTTTCTCATAACTACTCATAGGATAACAGATTTGGTTAGAAAGGACTTTTTTTTAGAAGCCAGAGTCTAACCCCCTCACCTTACAGTTTAGGAAACTGAGAAACAGGTTATGTGACTTGCCAAGGATCTCATATCTAGTAAGTATGCAAGGTAAGATTTGAATCTAGGTCTTCTTGCCTCTAAGTCAAATGTCTTATCCGTTACACTACAGTCGCTTTCCTATAGTCTGTTGTAACCAAACTGGATCACATCCATTCCTTTCCTCACACTGTTTTCCTTCATCTTTGTGTCTTTGCTTGCACCATCTTCATATCTTTAGAACAAAGCTTCTCTTCCTCCAAGCTCCGTTCAGATTCCACCTTTTTCATGAAGCTTTCCTAAACTTTCCCAGCTCACAAGTGAAAAGGATCATTTTATTTGCAGCTTCTCTGGGCACTGTGCCATATTTGTGTGCTGTTGTATCCTCGCCATTCAACCTTAAACAATGTGAGGAAACAATTGATTTATTTTTGATCTTTATGGCCCTAGCATTTAGCACAATATCTTCCATGTAGTAGGCACTTAATAAACATCTGTTAGATTTAATTAAGTTGTGGGCATTGACTTTAAGTGCTGTAGAGATTCAGAGAAGGTAGAGATTTTACCCAACACAAATTCATAATCATCTTTAGAGCTATAACTACTCTTTGTTACAAATGTTGGGAATTTTGCCCCACCCACAATCCCACATAAAACTGTAAACCATGGTTTAAGGAAACACTCTGGAAAACTTCTGAAAATCACAGCTTTTTAATCTGCTTAAACCCAATGGGCGGAAGAAACAAAGAGGATAGAGTTTCCCCCCCCCCCTTAAGAATTTTGTTAAGAAAACAGGTCATTGGTATCCTTTCAATGGAGAAATGAAGTCCCACCCACCCACCCTTCCACCTCCACAATGGAAAAATTCCATAAAAGTAAAACTTGCATACATATGCATGCCACACACACACACACACACACACACACACACACACACACACACACACAAAAACACCCCTCATGCCCCCATACACAAGGGATCATTTCCATTTCTGAATTTTGTAAATGGAAAAAAAAAATATATATATATATATATAAATCCATCCAAACAGTGACAGATACATGAAATGACAAAATCCAGTTACACTTACAATGTCAGTTAACTCATAATAAAAAAAAATTAAAAAAAAAAAAAGAGGGGGAGGAAGAAGTTTTTCTAATTGGAAGTAAGGGCTTAAAATAATAAATGGGAAAGGCCTGGTTAAAAAATAAATCCAACTGGACATTATCCTGAATCACCAAAGCACGCAAAGAATTCTTGGTGTGCATGGAAAATGGAAGGGTGGTTCTCTCTCTGGGATCAACACAGAATATTTGAAATTCCCTTCACTGAATCCCTCTCTGGCCTGGCTTGCATGTCCTTCCCTGCTCTGATCTAAAAGGAGAATCTTCTGATGAAAGGGAGTATCAGCAACAGCAGCAGCAGCAGCAGCAGCAACAGCAGCAGCAAAGACAGCTCTGAACTAAGTGGAAAGAAACCAGAGCTGCTGCTACCTCACCAGCTGCACGACTGTCTGTCTTGAGTTAGTCTTAGTGGCTGGAGGGGCTGGTGAAAGAAACAGCAGAGCAAGTGTCTGATAAGGGAAGCAGGGTGGATCTGCTACCCATGCTGGGATATTCCCTTTTCTGTTTGCCATTGGTGGAGAGGTTGAAACAAATCAAGCCAAAATGACAATGAGAACAAAGTAAATAAGAAATACCTTGAACCAGGATATCTCCATGGGAAATGGCTGAATCTACTTTCACATTAGCAATGAATTTGTTCTCTCAGAGATGTCACATAGAATTGGGACTGGTGGGGAAATGTCAATTATGTCATTGGGAATGATGTTCATGGTCACTCTCTGGGCTTGCACAAAGCCTGGGCTTATATAGGGCAGAATATTTTCATGTGGGGGAAAAGAACATTGGATTTAGAGGAGGAGGAACTGAGTTATCTCTCCTCTACAATTTATTAGCTATATGCCCTTGGGCATGGTATTTCCCATTTCCAGGCCTCAGTTTCTCCCTCTGTAAAATGAGGGAGGTTGAACTTGATGGACTCTAAGGCTTCTTTCAGATCTAAACCCTATGATATGCCCAACCACTCACCACCACTTTGTCATCACAAAGGGCTGAAGTGCCAGTGGAAAAGTGGGGTGGATTTAGAGGCTAGGCTGTTTCCTTAACTAATAAGAGGTGTTGTCCTTTGCTTAGGACTGAGGCACATTGGTGGGAGGATAAGAGTGACAGGAAAAATGGAAGGAAAACTTATTTTTGCAGCTGTTGGCTATGCTGCACCAATGGTGAACAGACTTTAGTCTCTTGAGTGTTGTGGTTCCTGGCAACCTGGAACCCATTTTAAGAAAGGTTGAGAGAGAGAAATGTGGATCTGGAGCCAGACACGATGTGAGAAGTTCAACTGGTACCTTAATGTAGTTCAGCCAAGTGCACATCCTTGAAATGTGATGTTAGGGGTGGGGAGAGGGAGAGGTCTGACAGCATAAGCCATAGGGTATCTCTGGGCAAGAAACCAAAAGCTCCCTTTCTTCTTCCTTGGCCTTCACTTCCTTCAGATTGATATCCAGGAGAAGTAAGCCAGGTAACTGTTCTAAGACACTGAGAACTTGTCACTTCTGAGACTCTGTGGGCTGTTGGAACCCAGATTGTAACAACCCTTCTGACTGCTTCTCAGGGAATGATTTATACCCCTCCCAATCTCCCCCCAACTCTTCCCCAGGGCAGGGAGCACCATGACTCTTGGCACTGGCAGTGGAGCATCTTCCTAATAATACTCATTATGGTCTTTTCCAAAACAAAAGAAGAGAATGTGTAACCTGGAATTCTCCCCAGAGAGTGTAGTGTGTGAAGAGAAATCATGGTGTAACAACTACCCACTCTGTAACTTCAACCAACAAAATTGAATATTAACTCTGATAGAGGGAAAAGGGAAATATATTCATTAGAATGATGGGTCTGGGATCCTGCATTGCTGTCCCTGGCAAAGGGAGATGGAGTCACGGCGTTACTGCATCTTTCCAAGTTGAATCTTCTTCCAAGCCTCAGAGGCTGTGAAAATGCAGGAGTCCAGGATTCCAGCCACAGTGAATGTACCTCCAATGATGGCACAGATCTGAAAAAAGAGCCACAAAAAAATGTTAGGCCAGGGAAAGGACCTTAGAAAGCACGTAGCCCAACTCCAGTCTGCTTTCTTGTTACAGATGAGAGAAGTCAAGAGTCAAAGATGTAGAGCTGGAATGTGACCTTAGAGATAAAATTTAACCTTTGATTTCCAGTGCTCTTTCTTTTTATTTTATTTTATTTTTATTTTTTGTGTGTGTTTTATTATAGTAAATTTATTTTTCATATACATTGCTTTATGAATTATATTGGGAGAGAAAAAATCAGAGCAAAAGGGAAAAACCATGGGAGAGAGAAAAAAAAAAAAACCAGAAAAAAGAAATGAACATAGCACCAGTGCTTTTTCCATTAAATCATTCTTTCTGGAAATGTCCAATGATGGATCAGGTCATTTACTTACAGACTCAAGTTTAAGTTTTTGTTGTTGTGTTCAGTGATAGTGCTACTTGTAAACTTAGAGAATAGAGTAATGTACCCAAAGTGATACATTTCAGTGAAAATGGACATAAATTCTGGGTGAAGCAAAAACCCCAATGCACAATTAGTACAAGTTTTTCAGAGAAAATGTTCTGTCCTTTAGACCTGCCCTTGTTTTGTGAGTCAGATCCCTTTAAAATACACTGTAGCTTGAAATGGTGGTGACATGTGCCATCTCAATGCCCATGTACCTTTTGGAAATTTGGTCATTGCATTTGCCACCATTATCTGTGAGCCAAGTGCTGAGGGAAGGAAACAGTAGGGTTTGGGCAAAGTCAAGGGATTCCTTCATTACCTGGCTTGTATTCCAACATTAGAGGATGGTAAGGAATACTAATTTGCCACTATTTAATGGTTGTGACAGGAAGTTCCACAAGCAAGATACAATAATATACTAGGAAATTGTTGCTTGAATCTATGAAAGGAAAAAAACTGGCCTATCTCCTGTCCTTTGGATGACTGGTAGATGATTTGTTCAAATGACAGACACACTGAATCTAATGAGATCTAGGGGAAGACCCTCAATACTATAGTGAGAACAGTCTGAGGAGAGTTTAAGGGATGACATGACTAAGAGCCTCCTAATGTGGACATTATGTGGATGGCCTGTGAGCTTCATTAGAAGGAGGATAGGCACCAAGGTGATCACAGATCACAAGGTACCGAAGCAAAATTGGTTTAGGCTCTTATGCCACTTCTTCCTTACTTCAATAAATCTGGGATCTTGTCAATGTAGGTATTTGTTCCACTGTACAAAGCACATTCTATCCTTCCATTCTTGTCCTATGCAATGCTTATCCACATTTTACTACAGAACTTTCAAAAAGGATAAATGCATGTGCTACAATCTTTTTTCTAGGCCAGGGGTTCTAGGTTTTATGGACCCCTTTGTTATAGGATAACAAAGGAAACCAATTATATTGAAATACAGATATCAAAATGTTGAAAAGAACAAGTTCATGGTCACAGGTTAAAAACCTTTGCATTTAATGATAGGAATATTCAGGTTGTCCATCAGTGCTATTACTCTTACTACATGACTATTTACTTACTACAGGAGTGGTTGACCTTTATCATTCATATATTTCCTCAATTTTATATATAATATGTAAAACCACTGACTTCATAACTTTGGGTGCTCATAAAAAATATACTACAATCAACCTGTGTCCACTACACATTTCTCCATTGCCTTTTGGGTCATCCTGAAGCTGTGATTTAGATAATTAGAAATTATGGTATTTGGAGGTTATAAACATATGTATTGGGAAGACATTTAAGTTAAGAAAGATGGATATTTAAACTGAGGAGCATTTTAGGATTATTGAAAATATAACACAATTTCTCAAATACAATGAAGGGTATTCTTTTTCTCCCATTCAATTCTTTCCTCAAATTATTTTGTACTTGTAGTGTTCCAAGTAGACACACTTATCTATTAATTCAATCAATTAGTTATCTAGCTACACGTTTTAGTTTAAACAAAATTCATTTTTCATTCACTTCCCCCTCACATTTAAATCCAAAAGAGATAACTCTAATCATGGATCTCATTGAGAGGTCCTCTGATTTTATAATGATGCAATCAGCATAATATCTAAACTTAAACTTTTTCTGCATCCAATCAGCACAATATCATCTGCAATCAGGAACATGGAGGACTTAGCATTCTACAGGGAATTTACATCTGAGCTCTATAAAAGAAGTCTTCTGTAACAGTAATAAGCATATACTTCCCTGTCTTCCCTTCTCCCTCTCCCATATTTAAATTTACAAAACTCTTTCCTCATAAAAACTTGTGGAGTGACAGCAGAAGCTTTACCATCCCATTTTATTGATAAGAAAAATAAGGCTGAGTTAAAGGATTCTGTGATCATATGGTTAGTAAGCAGCTGAATTAAGACTTATAATTGAAATCTTTCCACTTCAAATCTCGTATATTTTTCATTTAATACACATTTCTAGTTTTAAAAGTTCATCTTTTGTATTTCTCAGAAGATTGGGATAAACTAAAGAAAGAGAAGAACTTTCCAACACACACAATTGGGGAAAATACTAAAGACTTGATGAAGGACAGTCAAGAAGACTTGGAATTGCCCAAATAACCAAAATCAAAGTATAGTCATTGAAGGGGTTAAAATAAACCTGAAAGGACGTCTCTAAAGGAGCACCCCAAGGATGCCTTTAACCCTGCACTATTTGACAGTATTATCAAATGACCTGGATGGAGGAGTAGATAGCATACACAGAAAATTTTCCGATAACATAAAAAACAGAAGGGACAACTAACTTATGGAATGGCAGAGGCAACGATATTGGCATAGTTTGCCATTTCCTTCTCCAACTCATTTTATAGATATGGAAACTGAGGCAAACAGAGTTAAGTTACTTGTCCAGGGTCACACAATTTGTAGGTGTCTGGAACTAGAATTTGAACTCAGGAAGATGAGTATTCCGAGTATTCTTGACTCACAATCCAGCACTCTATCCATTAATAGATACTTAGTATAACATGAAGACTATCATATCTTAGGAAAGACAAAGTAGAAAAGATCTAAATGAAGGGAAATCAAGACGATGAAAAGATTAAGGACCATGGCACATGAGGAGTAGTTGAAGGAACTGAGGATGTTTAGCACAGAGAAGAGACTTGTGGTGATGGTACAGAAGGGAGAAGTATATAAAGAGCTGTCAGATGAAAGCTCAGACTTGTTTTACGTGAACCTATAGGGAAAATTAGAAACAACGGGTAGGAAAGTCAGATTAAGGGTTGCCGGGAAGAAAACCTTTCTAACTATTAGAGCTTTCCAAATGTAGAATAGACTGCTGACAGATGAGTTCCCATCACTAGGGGACATCAAGTAGCATCTGTAAAAATACTTATTGAGGATGTTGTAGAGTAGTTCATGTTCAAATCTTTGACCTTTTGACAATTAAATTTTTGTGATTGTGACCTCTAAAAGAAAAGCAAATGATTTATTCAGTTAATATATCATTATCAGGGCATTTATAAAAAGCAGTTTCTTTGGATTTTTTCTACTCTTCTACAATAGCTTTCTCTCTTTGGAAGTTCATTTTACCTCTGCTGCCTCTTCAAATCTCTGATTGGTCATTTTACAGAATTTTCATTTTGGGGGGAGATATTCAGGATTAAGTGAGTTGCCCAGGTCACACAGCTAATATATATAGAAGCCAAATTTAAATTCAGGTCCTCCTGAGTTCTCTATCTACTGAGAAACTGAGCTGGCCTCCAGAATCTTCATTTTAAGGAAATGAAATGTTCAGGTCAGCCACAACTCTATCCCACTCCAGGATATACTTCTGACTCTGGATTTTTTCCATCATCCCTCCTACCTTCCTTTCTGTCCTAATTCTATACTTCTCTTTCTGCTTTTCAGTTATCTTTTTGTTCCCCCTGCTAGAACATAAGCTCCTTGAAGCCAAACATTGGGGTTTTTTTGCTTGGATTTGTATTCCCTGTGCATAGCCAAGTGCTTGGCACACAGTATTTTAAAAATGTTTGGTGACATGGCAGAACCACAGAAGGGGAAAAATGGGGTTGATCCTGTAGCTCCCTTGAGAACTCTTAGCCACATAACTACCACCTTCCTCACGTGGAAGATGAGCAATCCAAATCTGACCAAGAATACAATAATAGTGGGCAGACATGAGGCCAACCTAATGGAAAGATTGGTGCCAAGGAAAAAAGACAAAGGAAAAAAAAAGACAAAGTGAAGGAGACAGGAAAGTATATATTCAATTGGGGTTTATTTATAAAAATGGTATTTCCATGAGATGAGTTCAGTGAATCCAGGCTTCACAGAGGAGTTTTAAGTGGCACAGCTGGCATTCCAGAAACAACAGTCCAAGAAACCAGAGCAGCCACTCAGGGGGTGGTAGGGAAGATTGATTTTTTTTTAAAGCAGGCAGGGCCTCTCCCCTCTGGTCTGTCTCTCCACCACACCCCAGAGCATGATGCAGGGGCACTTTTCGGGGGAGATGACGGCAGGGAAGCTGGTTTATTTCAGTCAACTGGATCAGATGACAGGAGATTTTACACCACAAAATGCTTTTAATGCTTGCATCAGAGGATAGGAAAATTTGACTTAAGTGTAGCGATGCAAAAAACACACACATCTATATTCATCTGCACACAATTTTGAACCACTGAGTGCTTATGACTCACACACACCTGGCACTTGCTTTGATCCCTCCTTCCAGCTTTCATGCATAGTTCAATTTGCTCAGAGAAGAAAGGAGCCAACATATGCATTTGTTTCTGGATAAGAGACATAAACTATTCCGTTCAACAAAAGCAATAATGATTTGTTGTCTCTCATAAATGAGGATGTTACAAATGACTCACCATCAAAGGTGAATGTATTTTTCAATAATGAGAATGCTATTGTACCAGTTCACTAAATGCAAATTTTTAGCTGCTTTACTTGGCTTTGGGTATGGAGAAGGTAGAAACTATAAAAGCAATGGAAGAACCAGAGGCCCAATAACATAAATTTCTCTTTCTCCAATATTAACTCAGCTGTAACTTCAAACTTCCATTTTGCTATTTGGATTTGGGGCTGCCATTTTGGTTCAAACTCGCCCTTTCTCACTTACAGTGTTAAGGGACAAAACAGTCTTAAGTTGTTAATATTCCTTTTGTACTATAAACTTTCAGAGAGCAAGATCTATGATCTTCATCCTAGCTGTGCACCATCTACTAAGAATCTCTTTGTTAATTATACCATTCCTTGATGGATCACCCTGAAGCATGGATGACAAAAGGCATCTGTTTAGAAGTACTGTCTTCCCATGTTCTAATCTAACTAAGGAATCACTGAAGTGTGACTGGGTTCCTGCATATATGGGGGAGGGGGTGAGAGAGAGAGGAAGAGGGAAAAGGAGGGGGACAGAAAGGGAAGGAGAGAGGGAGGGAGAGAGAGAAAGAGAGAGGGAAGGAAGAAGGGAAGGAGAGAAGGAGGGCAAGAGGGAAGGAAGTAAAGAAAGAAGGAAAGGAGGAAGGGAAGCTTATGGACAGGTTTTGGATCACAAGCAAACATAACCAAAGAACTAATTAACAAAGACAAGGGGTAATTAAGAGATATTATTTTATTTCCAAGGCTTATTAGTGCTCTAAAACCACAGACCTGTTAAGGATATTTATCATTACAAAAGGAAGTGTATCCATCACGTAACATGAGTGAAGGTAAGTAGACATATAACTCTGAAATAGTAAGAGTCAAAGAGAAGCTTTAAATACAATTTAAAAACTTTCTATAAGAAACCTTTCTCAACCCTCCTTAATTGCTACGTCATTCCTTCTCTTGGTTATCTTGTATTTATCCTGCATATATTTTGTTTGTATGTAACTATTTAAACAGGTTCTCTCTATTAGGGCAGAGGTTCCTTTTTGTCTTTCTTTGTATCCCCCGGAACTTAGTAGTTTCCTGGCAAGTAGTTGTTTTAACTTGACTGGGGACTCCTCTATAGAGGTAAACTCCTTACAGTTGGGGAAACAGATGACAAAAATCACACAGACATAGAGGAGTTGTACTTTGAAGTGTTGGATGAAGTATTTGTGGATGACCTATTCGTCAAAGTATTAAAATATTTTAAAATAAGTCTGGGGGGGAAAGAGGGTCTTACTAGATCCATATTGCATAAATATAAGCTATTATAAAAATAAGAGCCAGGATATTGGTAGTGGTGATATTTAGGCTGCTGCAAGCGGAGTGGAGGTTTGTTGGCTATGAAAAGATTATTATTGCCAGAAGTCCAAGAGATCTTGGTTCTTGAGGATGCCTTTTTATCTAGTTGTTCTGCATCTATGTAATTTGGTATTTTCTGGTGCAGCCTTCAGCAGCCACATTTCAACTGGCAGAATGTTGCCAGATAAAGAAGAGGATAGACTAGTGTCCTTCCCCAGCTGCAAGCCCAAAAACTTATCCCCTTTCCTGAAAATGGATCCCTTCTCTTAACTGAATTTATTTAAAGAACTTCAAAAATCCCAATCTTTAGAAAGTGTAAACCAATACAAGTTCTTAATAGATCAATCCTATTACATTTTGCTACACAAATTTCCACTAACTAGAGATATCCATACTTTCAGATGAACCATGCAAATATAAGGTATGAAAGAATAGGCTATTGGAAAGAAATGTCAACAGGGTTTGAATTATTAATCCCTCTATCTTACAAAACACCTACCCACATGCCTTCCACATCCACACCTCTTAAGTATCTTGAAATGTGAGCTCCTTGTGAGTGAAAATTGTTTCTTTGTTTTGTATTTTTCCCTCCCATACCTGGCACATAGTAGATGCTTGAGCACATGGCACATAGATCTCTGATGGCTAATTGGACTCCAAATCAGAAAGACCACTGCAATTTACAATTCTAAATGAGCACATTTATGGATACATATAAAGTGACCTCTTTTTCCCCAGGACATGATCTTCAGGAATATTTTACTTGAGTATTTGGGAGCCAGATAGGGAAAATAATGTAAAATACTGGACCTGGAAGCAGAAGCTCTGAGTCTATGTCCTGGTTTTTCCACTTACTAGCTGGAGCATGGATGCAATCTTTACTGAGTCTTAATTTTCTCATTTGTAAAATGGGAACATATCATTCCTTGTCTTAACTCTCTCACAGAGTTAACAAAACAGCATCACAGACCACAGAGATCATCTGGTTGCAAGGACCAAATGAGATAATGGATACAAAGTGCTTTGTGTATTTGAGATGAATGTAAACCATTGTTAGACCAGATACTAGAATGCATGTTCATTTCCTGAATTTATTAATTTTTCTATTCCTGATTTTGCTGTTTAAAATGTCCAACTTGGGCACAATGGGCAAAGATAAGGTCTTAATGTTCATTTAGAATGTAAAAGACATCCAACTCAAACCAAGAGCGTCCTATTTGGGTAGAACAAATACCAAGTGCTCAAGTTGCTAAATGATGACTGAATAGGTTACTACAACTTGTGGGTTAGAAAACCCTATTACCAATGATGGTGCTGCAACTGGATTTGGTTAGATGTCCACATAGTTAAATCAGAAGAAACACTGCTTTGGAAAGCTGAATATATGAGTAGGAGTCCTGACTTACAAATGGGGTCATCATAGGCAAGTCAAATAACCTCTCTCGGTATCGGTTTTGTCATCTGTAAAATAAAGAGTATCATCCTTATACTACCTACAACATAAGAATTGCTATGAGAAAAGTTCTTCTGGAAATTCTAAATAAATTTCTAAAGAACTGGGAAAATATTACAATTATTATTATTAGGGTTTTCCTCATAATAGACTAAATCTTAACATAACTTTTAACTTGATTCTCCCATATACAGAGCTCAATTATGGCCCTACTAAGATCTAAAGACTGATTAATGATCTGAATTATCTAGAATCTCTACCATCCTCCTTCTCCTGTGCATTTCTGCCATTCCAGTTTCAAAACTTAATACCCATGTGAGCTTGAATGAGTCCCTTAAGCCTATGAGTTTCATTAACCCCACTTGATAGAGGGAGAAAATTAAGGTGCTACTTACTTCACAGAATTTTTTTTAATATATTGTATACTATGTGTATATACATACATATATATATATATGGGTATAGAAACGAGTTGTATTTTGGCATTTTGGCATCATGAATAGGCAACTGGTTTTAAAGCAGGAAGACTTCAAGTTCTACCCTGGGCATAAAATATGTGGCTCCAGGCAATTCCCTTAATCTCTTAAAGCAGGAGAGAATTCTCTAAGCCCATTTGTTGCCAAAAAGGTCTCAACCTATAAATTCTGTTGTTTCTTCACAAGGGATTTTTCTATATTCTAATGGAGTGATGGGCCCTATCCCTAGTCTCTATTATTAGTAGTCAACTTATAGTTTAGGATCCTTCCATTAGATACTGGCAAGGAAAATGCTAAACACCACAAAAAAACTTAATTCAAAGAATCCACAGTCTTATCAGCATGATTATTTCCCCTACTTCCAAACCTCTCATTCTAAGCAATTACTTTTAGTCTTTCTGTAAAACCCCAAAATGGGGTACTGCTAATGAAATACATGGTGGGCTTTTTTTTTTTTTTTTTTTTTTTTTTTTTGGTAAATGTCACTTTGGATAGCATTAACTTAGTCGTCAGGCCACTTCCTTATCTATGCAAATATGGTTATTAAAAGAAGAAAGAGGGGCAGCTAGGTGGCACAGTGGACAGAGCACCAGCCCTGAATTCAGGAGGACCTGAGTTCAAATCTGGTCTCAGACACTTCCTAGCTATGTGACCCTGGGCAAGTCACTTAACCCCAGCCTCAAAAAAAAAAAAAAAAAAAAAAGAAAGAAAAATATAAGTATGTTCAATTCAATGCTCATAAAAGATAATGTCTAAAATGCTATGCTTTTATAAGAGAGGAATCTATGGCTTGTTTAATATAAAGTTTTGTGATTATTAGGGATTTCATTTATCCATTTATCTATACTGTCTGGATACTGTGCTCTTCCCCCCTCCCCATGCCTCACTCCCCTCAATGTGGATTAACAGAGACCTACTTGTAAACATAATGTTTCCTAGGCAGTACAATCCTTCCCTCTTGAGGGGAAATCCAGAGTGAGAGAAATATCAGAAACACCCACTGGCTTTAGAAATGCAGCTGGGTAACCACACCCTACGTCCCCTCAACCTCCACTTACTCCCACTTCTCATTCCATCCCACCTACATTTGGAAAAAGTCCACTTGTAGGACTCTCAGCTGCCTCCCCAAATATGGTACCAAAATGTCCAATATGAGGGGCAGTGCCTCAGCCTAAATCCATTCTCTCCCAACCTATTTGTAGACAGCAGCATTTTGGTGACAGTTGAGCTGGAGGTGGCTTTGTAAACAAGTATTAAATAAAAGAGAAGAGGCAGCAGGTGCTCCCATTTTTTGCCCCTCCCTGTTCCTCCTTATCCCCCCCTTCTCCCAGACTTCACTTCCATTCCACCCCCACCCATGGAATACAACATCTGCTGCTTCATTGCAAGAATGGAAACATCTGAGAGCTTCTGAAAGTCAACAATGGCTCCATCTGCCACAGGCAGGGGATTTATTCAGTGGGCCAGAAGGTCTTTTCAGTGACAGCTGACTCACTGGTTGTCACAGCAACCAGGATGCCAACATTTAAATCAGCACTTTTCTAAAATATTCCTGGTAATTCCAGGAGGGACTTCCCTACAAAATGGCATCACGATATAGGGATGTCCATTAATTATTTTTGTTGTTATTTTTAACCATCTCTATCTTCCTCCTAGCCCTCTAACTAAAATCATAACCAAATGATTAAGACTTAGATGATACCTTCAAGATTACTGGAGTCAACCCTCTCATTTTATAGAGACTCAGGGAGTTTAACTGACTTGTTCACAGTAACACTGGTAATAAGTACTAAGAATGGGATCTGAGTCTAGATCCACTGGCTGAAGCCATAACCAGTATTCTTTCCTTATTTTTCTAATTTTTCTAATCAGCAGCTACTACCAATAATATTGATAAAGACATCTCTCTTTTTTTTCTTTTCTCTCTCCTTCTTCCTCTCTTTTTCTTTTCCTCTCCCTTCTTCTTTCTCTTTTTTTCCTTTCTCTCCCTTTTTCTCTCTCTACTTCTCTCTTTCCTTTTCTTCACTCTCTCTTTGTCCTTCTTTTTCTCCCCTCTCCTCCCCCAATCCTTTCTTTCTCTCTGGGTGGTCTCTAGGTAGTTTATGAAAGCAGACCTAACTCAAGTCTTTGGGCCAATGTTTCCTAAACTCGTCCTTGTGCCTATGACCGTGCTAGATGTGAACAGCAGAAGAGCAAAGAGATCCATCAGACACCTCTGTAACAAAGGAGAGCTGCTCTTGCAAGTCTGGTAACCTGAGAGACTTTTCTGATGTTTCAGCATCTACATTGTGTGTGTCCCTGAGTAGTAACGGAACTGTACAGCAAACTGATGAAGGTCTTAAGGTGTATCATATGCTAAAGGCCTGGTCAGCGAGGACACCATGTCCCTGGTTCAGTAACACCTATATCCTTGATGATACTTTCTGATGTTGGGTCTGTCTGAAATGGAAGAAGCCAAATCTTGGCAGCAGAGTTTGAAGAATCCCAGCAATTGTGTCCTACAGCCTTTCAAAATGAGACGAATGCTTTTAAGAAGCTAAGCCAAGAGCAGGTGCCATGTTAATTTAGTAAGCCAAACCATCACCCAGGGAAGCCACAGTGGAGCACAGGAAGTCATATAACAATGACAATAATAATAGAAGCAACAAACAATTATGATGCTGATGAGAGCCAATATTTAGATAGCACTTCCTATGTGCAGGCACAGTGCTAAGTGCTTTACAACTATTATTATCTTTGTACAAAGATATTTGTATGACACAAATATTATAAATCCTAGAATCCAAATTGGAAAAACCTCAGAGGACATCCCACCGAAGCCCCATCAGAATCACTTTCTGTAAGATGGAGAATGAGGAATTATACAACATCTGAAAAAGTTTTCAAAAATAAAAAATATTATGAAAAGGTAAAGTATCCTTATCATCAAGTAGCATGGCATTAAAGAAATAATAAGAAATAGCTAACAGTTATATAGCACATACTGTATATCAGGTGGGGTAGTGGATAGAGGGCTGGATCTGAAGTCAGGAGGACCTGAATTCAAATCCAACCTTAGACATTTACTTTGTGACCCTGGCAAATCACTTAACCCTGTTTGGCTCAGTTTCCTTATCTGTAAAATAAGCTGGAGAAGGAAAAGGCAAACCACTCCAGTACCTCTGCTGAGAAATTGGGATTACAAAGAGTTACCCGCGTGTGAAATGACTGAACAACAACAAATGTGCCAGGCACTATGCTAAGTATTTTACAAATATTATCTCATTTTATCCTCCCAATGACTGGGATATAGTGTTATCATTAACTCCATTTTACAGATGAGAAAACTGAGGCAGACAAAGGCTAAGTGACTAATAAGTACCTAAGGCTAGATTTGAAATTTAGGTCTTCCTGACTTTGGGCCTTAATCCACCAGGTCTTCTAGCTGTCTAAATTTAAAGCACCAGATTTAGAAACAGAAGATCAATTTTAATCCTAGCTCTGATATGTTATATCTGTGTGAGTTCATGCAAGTCACTTCTCTGCCCCAGGACTCAGTATTCCTATCTGTAAAATGGAAATCTGTGTACCAACCTCAGGGGACAATGTGAGGAAAGGCCTTATGGTACAAATTTTCTTTTGGTTCAGATCTGTGATATCATCTTTATTGAAAAATTCCTATTGAGGAAACTTCTATCAACAATTCCTCAGCAACAGTTAATGTCTTAAGAGAATTGCCTGTGACTCTGCTCTGTGAGGTGATTTGTACCATAAGGTAAAATAGCCAGAATGTGTTAGAGGGACTTGAATTCAAACCTTCCTGAGTTGGAGGCCAGCTCTCTGTTCCATGAAGCCATGAAATGTGAATCATCATTATTATCATTTTTTTTCCTCCCCTAGAACCCAATCAATTAAGTTCCATTCTTGCTGCCTGGCTCCATATCCATCGAACATTTTGTGATTCATTATTAACCAGGCGACCATTGAAGATGACTGGATTTCCAGCAGCTGCCAAAACTCAGTCCCTATGGCTTTAGTGAATAAGACAGTGAATGAGCCTGGCGTCCTGCCAGCTGAGACTCACCGTGGTGATGAACCTGTACAGTGGTTGCCGCCTCTCTGTGTACTTCACCGTGATGGGACTCAGGTCATAACGAAACCAGATAGCAGGGATGATGCGACCAGTGTGGCTGTATGCAACATATTCCTAAGGGAGGAAGGGAAAAAAAGAGATCAGGAAATGGGAATCAATTTTCACGAGATACTAGGTCAGGGATTTCTAAATTACTTTTCTGTCAGATGACTGACTATGAAGAAGCTTTCTCACTCCATCCACCATATTCTTTCACCTTTCCTTTGATTGATTTCCTGAATTCTCTTGCTAGTCATTGCATGGGCAAGACCAAGGCATATGTTTCCATCTTCTTAGAAGCTGACTAACAACTCATGGCATCAAAAATACTATTGAGACAGAGCCAGAAAGAAGCAGTAAAGACACCAAAGGGGAAAAAAAAAAGTTAGATTTAACATTAGGCAGCCCCAGTCACTACACAGTTGAAAGGAATATCAACAGAAAAAACTCAGAGTCAGCATGGGAACATCATGGATTTAATTCTGTCATTTTTTTTAATAGCTTTTTATTTACAAGATATATGCATGGGTAATTTTTCAGCATTGACAATTGCCAAACCTTTTGTTCTAATTTTTCCTCTTCTTCCCCTCACCCCCTCCCACAGATGGCAGGTTGACCAATACATGTTAAATATGTTAAAGTATAAGTTTAATTCCGTCATTCTAAACCTAGGGGCATCATGAAGATGTTAACAATGTGCTGGGTCTGAAATGGGGTAATATTAATCTTAAAATCTCTCCCCTTCTTCTCTCTGGGCCTCAGTTTCCCAATCTTTAATTGAGGCAGCTGGCCTCTATAGCCATTTCCAGATCTAATATCCTGTGTTCAAAGACTAGTTCTCTATATAGCCACACTTGTATCTGCTCAAAGAATTGAGAATGAAGAGTTTGTAGTGTCCAGGTTTGGACAGTAACAACAAAACAATTTCCTCAATCTCTTTTCCAACTTTGAAAGTTACAGATCGATGAGATGCTTTTACCATTCTACCTTTTCCTACCCCTAATGTGCAGAGGAGACCTAGCAATGTAGTCCTGGCTCAGTGCCACAGCTTCCATTCCACTCATACAAATGTCAACATCAGCTGAGCAAGCTGTCCTGCCTGAAGAGCACTTTCAAAAAGGTCTCAGTCCAAAAAGCTTTATCAGTGTTTGGTGACACTGAACAGAAAGAATAAACTATATGCTGTGAGGCAAATGTGGAGGAGAGTGATTGCTCTGGCTACAGCACAGGAAGAACCAATGGGCAGGAAAGGAGCCATACTCTGGGAGCAGCTGTGACCCAAAAGGACAGAAGCTGGCTTAGTCACAGCCATCTCTGTGAGCCTCCTGGCCTAGATGCTGCACTGCTCAGTGATTATCAACTTAGCCTCCTCCTAACACCTCCTAACAAAGGCAGGTACATAGAACTGTGGGGAACAAAACCTAGAGCTGTGCCAGGCACAGAGCAAGCCCTGGATAAATGAATGTTGATCGGCTGAACAGAAGCTGTCTGACTTCTGGAGGGTTAGAGCCATGGTCTGTGGTAGGGCAAAGCTGGATTAGGATTTAGGATGGCATATGTTGGAAAAGAGCCTAAGATTTAAAAAACTATTCCAAACCTTCTATTTTATAGATGGAAAAGCTGAGGCTCAGGGAGGGGAGAAAGGGATTTGTCCACTAATGTTGTAGCCAGACCATATCTTATTCACCAGAAGGCAGAATACTAGGAGAATTGTTCCCTCACACTCACATACTGCCCTCCTCCAAAAAATCTGATGCAAGGCCCTCTGATTGGCAGATGGACAGAGACACATAGGAGTGACAAACACAATCAGAAGGGATGATCTGGCAGATCAGAGGAGCTGGGCAATTTAGTCTAAATAACAGAGGTCAAAGAGGTGACCTCATTACTGTCTTTAAATGCACAAAGAAGCTTTATGGGGGGGGGGGGGAACTGGCAGTTGTTCTCTGTATCCAAAGAAGACAAGAACAATAGGAAAGAATCTTAAATTAAAGCAGGATAGGTTTTGGTTGATTATGATGGGGTAGGAGCAGAAGCATTTTAGACAACTGGATTTCCCTGAGGATCTTTAAGAAAAAATGAAACTAAGCAACTATTTGTTCTTAACGGTCCTGTCTAGCTCAGAATGCTATGAAATAATTATTGTTAGGAAAATGTCTGTTTTTAAATATATTTTGGGATAATTTAAGAAATATTTTTGAATGAATTTTATGAACTTGGAAGAGTGACCTGGTGCATAAAATGGAAAGGCTGACCTTATAAAAAAAAAAAAAAAAAAAAAAAAAAAGTAACTTGTTATGGATGGCCTAAGGGGAAAAGCAATCAAAAGTAGTAAGTGATCCCCAAAGCCACTCTGGGTGATAGAATAAATAACATTCAATAAGCATTTAAGTGATTACTATGTACAAAATAAAACATTAAGTTAAACTAGGGGAAATAAAAACCTTAGATAAATAATTTGTTTTCAGAGAGTTTATAGACTAAAAGGAGAGGGAAAAAGAGAGGTACCAACATAGAAGAAACACAATATTACATAAAAGGAATAAGAAAAAGAACAAAGTATCAGATCTGAGAAAGAAAGCTATTATCTAAGGACATGATGGTAATGAGGAAGAAATAGGGCAAGTTTCATCAAGTTTGTGGCATATGAGTTGGTTTTTAAAGGATAAGCAGGAAATCAATAAATAAAGGCATGTCCTTCCAGGTATAGCACAAATCACTAATGATTCTAGATCACCTCTAAACTTTAGGTTCAGTTTGAGGTGTCCAGGGTAATTATAATTAAACAAATGCAGCTCAAGGCGCCATTAACACATTCTCCATCAATCCAAGGAAGTACTATAAATCAAACAGAAAATCAATTGGTTGAGACAGACTAATCAGCAAAAGAAAAAAGTAAAAGTGATAAAACTACTTCTTAGCTTAGCCAAAGAAAGAAATTATGAAATAACACTAGAAATGCAAAGAAGGTGCCAAGTTGTATAAACTGGAACACTAGGCAATAGAGAGCCACTGTTGATTTTTGAACAAAACAGAACCATGACTCAAGAAGTATGCTCTATGATGCATATAATCAATGCACTATCTTCCTCACATCATAGTTTTGAAAAGACAGAAATTGAATTTGGGGCTTAACTTCCAGGTTTGGATTTTTGGAGTTTAAAACTAGGAATAGTCCCAGATCTAACAATGTTGTCTTCTAAAAAATAGTGAGTGATTCTGAGAAAACCATGTCTTTCTCAAATTCATGTTCATTCAGCTTGGTGTCAGCTTCAGAATCCATATCCTAATGCAAAACAACTAATGATCTACCTAGCTATGCTGACATTTAAGGGCACCAATGGCAAGTTAGAGTTAAATATCACAGCATGGAGTGTACATCAGATGCTTCTTTGTCTGGGGCCAGAGATATCTAACAGTTTTCATCTTACCATGTTAAGGAGACTAAGGATTATAGAACTGAAGAGTTAAAAAGAATGTTTAGTGGTCATCCAGTCCAAACACCTTATTTTATCGCTGGGGAAACCACAGCACAAGAAGAAAAAGTGATTTGTCCAAATTCATAAAGATAGGAAGTGGCAGAATTGGGATTCAGATTCAAGTCTTCTGATTTCAAAACTGAATGTTCTTTCTATTATACTACAGTGGGAGCAGAAATACTAAAAACCAGCAGATGGACTAAAACCAAAGAATTTGTATGGAAAATAATTTGATGTTCTTGGTTTATTCCAGTTCAATAGTTTAAGAAAATATATTAGTTCAATTTAAGAAAGGATGAGTTATTAGAAAGAGCATTAGCTTGGATATTAATAAATGTCGGTTCAGACTCCGGGTCGGCTTGGGAAATTAAAGATGAAAAAGTTGGACTCGATGTCAAAGGTGCCTTCCAATTTTTATAACTGTTTTATGGGTTATTGTTATTTTGGGGGGTAGAATTGAGAGGAAAACTTTGATATACTTCCTAATTCAAATAAAAACAAACCCAAATTTGTAGTGTTACAATATTTTGCATACTGTTTTTAGAATATATAATATAAAATGTTATATTTATATAACTATGTAAATTATATTATGCATAGACAATACATAATAGAATGTAAAAATGCAGTATGGCATTTTATAAATATTGTACTTTTATATATTATATATTTATTATTATATTATTGTACATTATTACATTATTATACATTGTTATCTATTATATACGTATTATATATTTTATATATAATATGCAATGTTATATGTTATTTATGTTATATTATATTATATATATGTTATATTATTGTATATTTATATATTGTATAATATATATTTTATAAATACTGTAAAAACATACAATAGTTTATAAATATATATTGTCAATTATATAAATATGCTAACATGTAATGTATATATATAGTCCATAATATTGCA
Source organism: Sminthopsis crassicaudata (assembly GCF_048593235.1). Taxonomy (NCBI): domain Eukaryota; kingdom Metazoa; phylum Chordata; class Mammalia; order Dasyuromorphia; family Dasyuridae; genus Sminthopsis; species Sminthopsis crassicaudata. The sequence continues at coordinate 426,062,758 of NC_133618.1, read as the reverse complement.
TAACTATACACTTGTATTATCTATAAATACACAAAATGTTTATAAATATGTAAATATTTAATATTAAGATAGATATTTAGACTTATAAATTCCTATGTGTGTGTGTATATATAATGTTATATGGAGGGGATATTTGAGTTTTTTGGTATAGAGGAAAGAACACTGGGTTTGGATTCAGAAGACTCCAGGCTTTTCCATTTAGTTGCTGTGTGATACTGAGTTAGTCTTTTACCTCTCTGTGTCTCAGTTTTCCCATCTATAAAATGAGGGTGCTGATTAGATAGACCCAGAGGTTCCTCCTAGCTCTCGACTGATGATTTTCTATAACCTGCTGTGGTCTGCTGGCAGCAGGCATATATCTTATTGATTTAGAAATCTTATTCAGAAAGAAATATTACTGTGGTATGGGAAGTGATGAGCTGGTTTATTTATAAAAACAGAGAAAGACAGACTTATGGAAGAAGATTCTATCCATTCTCAGAGAAACAGAGGACAAATAGAAATAGGCATGGTATAATTTTTTTTTTTAAAGTATATGTATAGGGGTGTATAGGAGTATATGTAAGTATATACATATATATACATACTATATACACATAAATACAAATATATGTATATACATACTTAATTATAACCTTCTGTAGGGTAGGAAGGATGAGGAAAAAAATAAAGCAAAAAGTACACAGAAGAGAACAAAAGCAAATCAATAAGGAAGCAAAGAAAAGCTGGCTAGCTACGAAAGCAATGTGTCAATTATTATATGGGTTTTCTGAAATGGAAATTTATTTCCTCTAACGTTCTGCTGTGTACACAGCATATTTTTTTTCTTTCTTTCATTTTTTATTTAAGTCTAATTTGTTTTAATTTCCAGGAAAAAAAAAAGTAGATTGTCTTGTGCTTCCCTGGTCCCCTTATTACAGCTGGCCCAATAGGCAGCTCAATTCTTGGAGTCCTATGCTCCTCTCTTTGCCAGCAGATGTCGCAATTGTACACTTCTATAAAGCCCTAATGTACCTTAGGCAGTCCAGTGAGAGCAGAAAGAAAAGGAAAATTTTAAATGACTTCCACTTGAGGGGGGTTTCAGTCCTTCCCCAGACTTCCACTTACCTTGTTGGCTACAGTGTATTGATATGAGTACCGTTGCTTCCCACTCTTATCTTCGTACACTGTGGGGACGATCTTCAAGATGTAATCATGGGATGCAAGGGCTGCCGGAAGGATGAAATAAGGAGTACCATTAAGAAAATTAAATTAGAGTTTGCTTCCTGTAATTAGAGAATGTGTATGTGCATCCCCAGCCTGAGTTACTCTGTGACCTCAGGTTCCTTCTCAATAAAACAAAGATAGTGATATCAGCCAACTTAATTTTATCCCCCAAATTAACCCAATTAATAAAAACCACTAAAGCCTGCACAAATGGAAAAATCCTTTAAGTGGTTGCTAAAGGGCTTAGCAATGATGTGGCAGTGCTCAGAGTTAGCCACTAAGGATTAATGTTCTCAAATTCTCCTCACTTGATTCAGCAAATTCTAGTCACTTGTTCCATACCTACTCAACTATATAACCATATCATAACAGGATAAAAAACTAGAAGGGAAGACAAAGAATATCTAGTCTAACCTCCTCAGGCTGCAGAAGAATAAACTAAAGCCTAGTGAAGTCATTGCCCATGATCAAACAGCTAATAAATAAAAAGGCTGAACCCAGCCAGGTCTTCTGGTTTCAAACCCAACACTCTTCTCCCCTGTTCCCATAATGTTCCTTATGATCTTCTGGTTTTCCCTCAGTCAGATCCTTAATAAGAAAGTAAGAAATTCAGTTGCAGTAGATTAGAGAGGCACTTTCTTTCCTACATTGTTTTATCTTATCTCCCTAATTTTGGTCTAATGCAAGTAAACCTATACATACTCTATATTTTTTCTCCAGAGAAAATTTTGCATAAGGAAGGTTTATCTTGGTTCCTATACAATAAGTTTCAGTTGCTGACTCGTTTATCATTGAGAGGATCTCATTTATAAGTGGACATGGTAGCTAGCATTCCTGGTTACTTGGATATTTTGAAATCACCCAAATGTTCCATTGGCTTTGTAGTTTCATCAGTATGGATGTCCCCTCCACTGAGGCAGAATCTCTCACTATAAGGAGTTTTATAGTCCATTTCCTTCTATAAAAGTCATCATTCAAAATCTATTAGGAGGCTTCTTCTAGATCAGGGATTCTTAATCTCTATTATGTCATAGATCCTGTTGTCAATCTCTTGAAGTCTATAGAACCCTTCTCAGAATATTTTTAAATGTATAATAAAAAAAATTATGTAGCATTACAAAGGAAACCAATTATAGTGAAATATGTTTATCAAAATGACATTTTAAATTATTATCAAAATGATTTTCTATGTCTTTTTTTGGAGAGGGGCTGGCAATATATGGAATGTATGACACATAACACCATTCAGTTCTTGATTATCCTTCCAAGTCATGTACAATTTTGATTTTTTGAAGTTTATGGTCCTAGGATTTATTACTAATTACAAAGCAACACTAAGAAATATTGATATTGGTAGGGGGGTTGAGTCCAGGAGTGGCTGCTGGTTTTTAGCATCTTTTACCCATTCCCACCATTCCAAAATAATACAGTGGAATGTTGTAAATATTTCGTATACTTATTGTACATATTATCTTCCCAATGGAATATAAACTCCATGAGGGCAAGGACTGTTTTGTTTTTGTCTTCATATCTCCAATAAGTGCTTAATAAATGTTTACTGATTAATTCATTGACCCAGGTTTGAATCCCAACTCTACCACTTGTGATCTTGGATAACACTGCTTAACCTTTCTAGGTCTCAGTGTTCTTATTTGTAAAATCAGAAGAGTTGCATTAAATAATCTCAATGGTCTTTTCTGCTCTAAATCTTTAATCATCTCATCACTGCTAAAGGAGAAGGGGATATAAGGTGAGGCTTAGAAACATTTTTTTTTTTCTTTACGTTTTGTGGGCTGCATTGATCAAAGAAAGGATTACATCATGATCATTCCTCTGATGGTCAGCATCTGGGCACTTAGCTTGGCTGGTCCTTGAAAAACAGACACAGACTGTCACTGGGTGTGTGCTCCAAGCCTCTGAGCTTAGCTCAGCAGAAGCTATCAGACTCTGTACCATTAGCACACTCTTCTAGAGCCTAAGGTCACCTCCAAGCTGTGCTAAAGCATCAAAGCAGCCCCCTTCTATGGAGAAGCCCTGCTTGCTAGAATTAAAATTATTTATAATTCCTACAACTAGGACTCAAGACTCAAGTCTGGAAAACACTTTACAAAATGTGTTGAAGTCATATGAATGAGTCAGGAATTTTCTTCTTCAAGAACATATAATGAAAGAATGGAAAAAATATTGGACTTGGGAGTTGGAGAAACTCAGTTTGATTCCTAGCTCAGACATTTACTGATTATGTGACCTCGTACAAACCCCGGAACCTCCTGGAACCTCAGTTGTTGTTGTTTTTTCTATAGAATGAGGATAATAATCATGCTACTCACCTCACAGAGTGGTTCTGAGGGAAACTTGTTCTAAATCACAAAGTGATATAGAAATATAAATTCTATAATTCAGATAACAAATTTAGAGCTGAAAGGAACTTTTAAGTTTAGTCCAATTTTTTCATTTTACAAGTAAGGAAACTAAAGCGCAGAATGCCCAAATGGCTTGCCAAAAGTCACAAGGGTAGTAGTCATCAGAGGCAATCAGAGGTTTGAACCCCTAAGCCTCTCACTGCAACTATGGCCTCTTCTGCCTTAGGCTGAAGTCTCCACAATGCTTTCACACATAGGAGAAATGTGTACTTTCACACATAGCATTAAAAGGGATCAGAAAAGTTGCTTGTAGAAGGTGGGATTTTAGTGGATACTTGAAGAAAACAGGGAATCCAAGGGAAAGAAATGAGGGGGAGTTTCAGGCATGGAGACAGCTACTAAAAACACAGAGTTGGGAGATCGTACTGTCCTTTTCATGGATCATTGAGGAGGATAGGGTCCCTGGAGTACCTGGAGGGGAGTAAGGTATAAAAAGACTGGAAAGATAGGAAGGGGTCAGATTATGATGGGCTTTAAAAGTCAAATGCAGGATTTGCTATGTAATCCTACAGATAATGGGAAGGCCCAGGAGTTTATTCAGTGGGGAAATGATGTAGTCAAAGATAATGTAGTAAGACCACTTTGATAGCTGAGTGGAGAATGTACTGAAGTAGGGAAAATTGAAGCAGGAAAACCAATACTGGTCAAATGCAATAGTCTAGGAATGAGGTAATTAGAGCCTTTATCAGGATAACAGCAGTGTCAGCTGGGGTAGCTGGGTGGCACAGTGGATAGAGTGCTGGGTCTGGAATCAAAAAAAAACCTCATCTCCCTGGGTTCAAATGCAGCCTCACACACTTACCAATTGTGTGACCTTGGGCAAGTCACTAAAGCCAATTAATCCTGTTTGCCTCATTTACCTCATTTGTAAAAATGAGCTGGAGAAGGAAAAGGCAAACTATTCTAGTATCTTTGCAAAGAAAACCTCAAATGGGAACACAAAGAGTTGAGCATGACTGAAATGACTGAACACCATCAGCCACAGCTGTATCTGGGAATAGCTGTAACAAGATAATACCATCAAATTTGATCTAACTGCATAAATAGACTAAATCTCAAAGTGTGACCAGATTAGCAGAGTCATAATTTTCCCTCATTAAGAATGACATCATAAATTCTGATCCCAAAGCTCAAAAGCATCAGTTAAAAATTCTTCTGGCCTTTTGAGCAAGTATCTATACTTCTGGATTTCTGCTGCATTACAGAGCTCAGTGACGGAAGCATGCCCCAATCTGATACATACGGTTAGAAGTGAGTTTATCAGCTCCTCCCAGAGCGTTGAATGCTCCATGAATGTTCTGAACCTAGAGACAAACATAGCTTGTGTCAATCATTTCTACAGAAAATCAGAGAAATTAAGAGAAGCTTATTATACAACCTTAGATGTGCCTTATCTTACATGATCATTTAGTGTAAGAGTTCTTAACTTTTTCGTATTAGAGATACCTTTGGGAGTTAGGTGAAAACTATGATATCCATTACAGAATGATCTTTTTTTTTTTGTCATTTTTAAAAAATTGGGGCTCCCTATCTTGCTCAAGCTGGAAGCATAGGGACTACTCATAGGTTCAGTTCCACTACTTATCAGCCCAGAAGTTTCTGGCTTGAGTTGGTTCATCCTTTCCTACGTGGAATGGTAATAAGACCTGCTATCTTGACGCCAAACTTGGTATAGATTCCTAACTTCATAGTTTGCTGAAGCTCAAAACTCCTGAGTTTAAGAGATCCTTCAGTCTCAGCTTGCCTAGTAGTTGTGATTACATGTAGTCAACACCATATCTGGGCTCAGAATAATGTAGTTTTTACATTAATATCCAAAAAAACTGCTAAATTTCACTTAGAGGAGTGGTGTTACACTTAAATAAAAATAGGGCCACTGATCTATAAGCATCTCTCTAGGCCACAAATTGGCACAGAAAGACAACATCTTTGGATCATCTATGTTCTACTGTATTTTTAATTATTTTCTTAAACATTCCTCAGAGTTTAATTTGGTGTGGGCCTTGAGTGGTATGTTTCATATCTGAATTAGAAGTGAAAATAAACATGTTAATTGTCATTTCATCCAAATTCATGTGTCCCCTAGGGTCCTCAAAGGTCTTTGCCAAAAGTCACATAGGCACAAATGATTAAGAATTGAACCCAGGGCCTTTGACTCCAAAACCAGCCTCCTTTTCATTGTAGTACAGTTTCTCATGAATTAGAGGGAATCTGATCCAAGTCTCAAAGGATTGAGTAGGGTTTGTCCAAAGGGAAGGGGCAGAGAAACAAGTATGACCCAGGGAACAGAGAGGTGGGAGTAGCACTGGCTAGACAGTGACCAGCTTAGTTTGGCCAGAACAGAGGGTTTGGGATGGCAATTTGGAGATAAGGCTCCAAACGTAGTTGGGGTGGTGGGGTGAGGAGGTATCTTTCTGAACTCTCCTCTCCATCTATTCATATGTAAACAAAGTACTATGTCAGGAAATTAGAAATCTGTTGGTCTTGCCCCCTTAGGGGTCAACATTTTCTTTTTATATTTTCCTGGTCCTGCAATCAAATGCTTTTCCTTATCGATTCATTGGTCCATAATCCAAATGATTTATATGAAACCTTGAATTCACCCCTATTTATTAAAGGGAAACCTTCCAGCTTTCTTTGAGCTGACAAAGCTGATGACATGCATTCTTTTAGAAATAACTAATTCATGCATCCCATAACCTCTCTAAAGAGCCCTCATTTCATTGTGGAAAAACTGACAAAACTGAGCCTCTACAAATCTCTAACTGTCCTCCTTTCCATCACCCAACAAAACACTGGCACCACAAGAGTGGGAACCTTAATAGCATTTTTACCTTCTCTCCTTTTGTTAATTTTCCCAGATGCTAGCCTCTCTGAATACTTCCTTGATGCTCTCTTCTCTAGTTTTATCCCTTACCATATATGGACCTATCTGTGATGTCTTCTTAGATGTCTAACCACTCTACTAATGCTCTGTATTTCAACCATTGCTTTCTTGCCCTTAAAACATGACCAGAGGGGCAGCTAGGTGGTGCAGTGGATAGAGCACCAGCCTTGAATTCAGGAGGACCCGAGTTCAAATCTGGTCTCAGACACCTAACACATCCTAGCTGTGTGACCCTGGGCAAGTCATTTAACCCCAGCCTCAAAAAAAAAAAAAAAAAAAAAAAAAAAGAAAGAAAACATGACCAGAGTTATCCAGGACTGAATGAACCCTCATCTGGTGTAGTCTTTCCCCACTTCCAACTGGTTTGTTCCTGACTCTTGTTATTTGAATAACTGTATTAATGACTTGGATAGAGGGATAAATAGCCCAGTTGTCAAATCTGCAGATGACATCAAGCAGGACATTCTAGGTAACAAAAAAAAAGTGCCAAAAGATCCTGACAAGTTAAAATTAGAAGCCAAACTAATCAGGTTAATTCTGACAGATAAAATGTAAAATCTAAGAAAATGAACATCCTGTGGCAAGAGAAGGGTAGGGTGGTCAGACACCAGTTCTTATGAAAAAAACATTTGGGCATTTTAACAGATGGCAAGCTTGATGGGCACCAACAGTGTAGCATATTGGCCAAAAGAGCTGGTGGAATCTCAGGCTTCATTAAAAAAGGATTAGCATCAAGGGCAAAGGAAGCAATAGCCTGGCTATACTCTGTCCTGGTCAGACCATATCTTTGCTATTAAAGGCTCAGTTTGGGGCATCGAGTTTTAGGAAGGCTGTTAATTAACAAGTTGGAGAATATCAAAGAGGGTGATGATAATAAATGGGTTTGATACCATGCTGAGGGGATTTTTTTGAAGAAAAGGGAGATTTTTAACTTGGAGAAGAGAAGAGTTGGGGGAAAGTAGACAAAAGACATGTATCTTTAAGTAATTTGAAAGAGTTGCCATATAAAGATTAAACTTGTTCTGCTTCACACCCACAGGTCAGAGCCAGGATGCTGCAGAGACATAATTAGAATCTATGTATGAAAAACTTTCCAGGGATTAAATCTATTTTAGGCTGCAATTGGCTATCTCAGACCATGGGAGGTCCATCATCCTACTAGAGATCTTTGGATGAGGTTGGAATTAATCAGAGACAGAGAAATAAGCATTTATTAAGTACTTACACCAAGTACTGGGCTAAATGCTCAGAATACAAATTCAAGTAAAAAGACAGTCCCTGCCTTCAAGAAATTTATATTCTAAAGAAATAAAATAACACATAAAAAGGAGCCAAAAAGTAAAGAGGGGTGGAGCTGGAAAAATAGTTTAGAAAGTCAAGGTATGGGCAGAGCAGAGGTCTGCTATTATGGATCCTTATTCAAATGGAGGCTTAGGAGCAAATGATCAAGAGAGAAAGTAGCTGGAGTGAGAGTAAAAAAAGCTGGAATGATAGAGAATCAAGCTGAATCAGGTTATAAGTTAGTATTATAAGTTAGTATTGCTGGCATTCTTCAAGATTCTAGGTAGGAATTCATTAATTAGAGAATTAGATTTTATAGATGGAATAACTGTTCAGGTTTGGCTTCGGAGAGATGATCTCTATAGTCTTTCCTAACCCCAAAATTCCATGATGCCATCCCATTTTGATCTTTATGTTGATTCCTGCTGTGTTAATTAATCCACTACACTTCCTTTCTTTTTGGGTGCCCTGGAATTATCAAATGAGATAATTTAATGAATTCCTTTAGTTTCTCAATTTCCAGACAAGCACTTTATTGAGAAATCAAATTGAAACTGTTCAATGTCTCAGAAAACAAAAACATTGAAAGTTCTGCTGAAACATTTCCATGCTAATAAAGACCTTCAATCAATCCATGTTATTGGTCCTTCAGTGTTATAACATTTATTAGGATGAACCTTTTAACTTTCAAATGGTCTATAATGAATTTCACAAGTTTATTCAAAGGAAGTTCCGTTCAGTTTATAATTTTGAAAAACTTGCTATGAAGGCAACTAGAATTAGTAAGACGCAATGGAGAGAATATCAGTAAATATACAGAAAAAATACTATTAGGTAAAACTGCTTTTGGACAATAGTCTAATTGTAGATGGTTCTACAAAAGTATTCAAACTGCCCTAGAGATGTAAAGCTGTAAGCAGCATCTTCAGTGAGCTAATTGTGAATTTCATCAGCAGTTCAGGTATCTGAATAAATCAAATTATGTGTCCTTTAAAATAGAGAGGTTCCAGTGTTGTAAAAGTTAGCATTATGACTTATAAAATTTCTTGCATTATAGGATATTTTCTATATGATATGTTTTCAAGCTCCTCCTTAAAATTTAAAAGAGAACTGAAATTCGAGTTGTTCTTTAAATACTTAAAGATGAATTCATATGTCATTTTTATTCATTTGACTTACTGAACTTTGGGAACAATTTTGGATTTTGGGGTCTGTTATGGATGATTTTTGTTATTGTAAATTTCCAAGTTTATGGTTCTGTTTGCCTTGGTGCATGTTTATATGAACTTGAGGGACACATTTTTAGTTAAAACATTAGAAAAGAATAAAATTTAATAATTTTATAAAAAATATATGTACATAGTAGCATGTAGTAAGCACTATGTAAACATTAATAATAATTACTGAAACAACTCATTGGTCACTAAATGTCTCTTGCGACAATCAGATCTCCTTTCCACCATACTTGACAATGTTAACAATTTCCTTCAGGATACTGTTAAACTTGGATTTTTTGTGACTCAATGGTTTCTTCTTTCCTCTCTTTCTTCCTGGTATTATTTTTCTTCCCTTTGACAAATGAGATGCTTTTCACATATTTCCATTCTTAAGGAACTTGTGGATTCACATGATATTTGACTACTTCCTGTACAGACAGAGCTCCCAGATCCAAGTCATTAGCCTTGACCTCTTACCTTCTTCTAGAGTCCCACAATTCTAGTAGTTTATTATTGTTATTATTTCCATATTAAAGATGAGAAAACAGAGGCAAACAGAGGTTATATGCTTATTTGCCCAGAATTACAAAGTTAGGAAATATCTGAAGTTAAACTTAAGTCTTCCTCATTCCAGGTCTGGTGTTCTATCCACTGTGTCACCTAGCTGCCCCCACAAGTACAAAATTAATACAAGATGATCTATGAAGGTTGTATAGAGCAGATCAGGAAAGGCTTCCTAGACATTCTATGAGGCAGAGGGGGAGAAGAGAGTGCATTCTAAGCATGGGTTACAGTCAGTGAAGAGATGGGAGGGAGAGAATATCTTGGATGAGAAATAACAAAGCAAGTTTGCTTGGACTGTAAAGTGCATTGAGGGACATTACATATAATAAATCCAGAAAGGGAGGCTGGGTTCAATTTGGGACCATTTTAAAATGCTAAACAAAGAAGTCTGCATTTGATCCTAGAGGTCACAGGGAGCCACAGGACTTTTCTGAGTGAAGAAGTAATATGGTCAAACTTGCCAGCTAAACTTGGCAGCTATGTGAAGAATAAACCAGGAATGGGGAAAAAGCTTGAAGCAGAGAAGTCAATTAAAGAAGGAATTGCAGTCTGGGCAAGAGGTGATGAAAAAGTCAACTCAATGTTATGGTACAGGCCAAAGATCTGTCATTTCTTTCAAATATTTCCATTGCCATCAAAACTACCTCAAACTTCCCAGGCTACCAGTCTTAAAACATTGGATTCATTTTACACTGCTCTCTTTTATGCCTTGGATCTCATCTATCACCAAATCCTGCCAATCCCAAGATATCCCACCACCACCACTGACTTTCATATATCACTATCAACTCATCAGAGCAAATCTCTGAATTTAGTCCCTCATGTCTTCATAACTGATTCAGTTTTACTATCTTCAGCTTACTTTTTGATTCAATCCAACTTACACGTCCATGCAGAGGCTATCATGATCATTTTCACAAATGTAGCCTATTTTTAAAAAAATCATTAATTAATTAATCTTTGAAAAAACATATTTTTTAAAATTGGGAGTTCCAAATTCTGTCCATCCCTTCACACCTTCCCCCACTTACTGAGAAGGCAAGGACTATATCATCAATTGCACGTGTAAATTATTCTATCTGTAAAAGATTGGGCTATTATTATCCTTGTTTTGTAGTTGAGGAAACTGAGGCAAACTAAGTGACTTCCCAAGGTCATATGGCTAGTGTCTGAGGATGAATTTGAAGTCATCTTCCTGATTTTGTCCAGCATTCTGTTTAGTATTATGGGATTTTTCATTCTCAAATCAATGAATATGTGTATAATGATTATATTATGTAGATTTGTTGGAACTCCTTTTTCCCCAGGAGATTCTGGTATGGGAGTTGGAGCTACAGTTGATGTGCTACAACATAAAGTGATTAGTTAAAGCTTCCTGAAATGCTAACAATTCTTAAAAATCTAGTGCCTGTAATTGTAAAGTGAACCGAATCAGAGGCTGCACCCTTTCCCTCCCCCATACTAATTCTAGTTCTGTACTTTGCTGAACAATCACAAGCCTCACTGACTCTTATGTAAGGATCCTAATAATTTAAAAACTGTTCCCACAGGATTCAAGAACATTTGCATTGTCCAAAAAAATCTGCATGTATGGGTCTACTGTGGCAAATGTTTACTCTGCATTTAAAGACAAGTGCATTGTGATTCACCACCTTATACTTTTTAAGAATATCAGCCTTATTCCTGCCCCAATATGTTAAGTCCTCTTGTTTAGGGAGAACTTTGAGAACGGTTTCCTCATTTTTAAATTAATTAAACTGCTACCTGATTCTTGGCATCTGCCTCTGGCCTTTGTTTGGCTGTGGCCATTCACAGATTAGAGACAGGTCCAGTCCAGACTATATTGGCACCATACCTCCATAAAGGCTGTCAACTGTCACAGAACCATTTAAACCACAGAACATTAAAAACTTCTGACACTATATTAAAGTACGCATATCTTTTTCACTTGTCTATGGTCTGTCACTTCAGTGAGATTAAGAGACAGCTAGGTGGTACAGTAGACAGAGTAATGGACTTGGAGTTAGAAAGAGCCAAGTTAAAATCCCAATTCATACATTTACTAAGTGCTATGGTCATTTAACTTTGACCTTAGATTCCTCACCTGTAAAATGAGGGCAAAAGTAGCACTTATTGTACAGGGCTGTTACCCTCATAAAATGTAATCACATTTGTAAATTGTAATCACAATATTTGTAAAGCCCTTTATAAACCTTAAAGTGTTATTATTATTTGTTATTTTTATAAACATATTTAGAATAGGGATTTTTTTTTGTCTCTGTGCCCTTTGGGTAACACATAATTGGCACCTCATAAGTATACGTTGATTATTCCTATGGAAACTTGTGAACAAAAAAACAGAAGACATCATCAAAGAAGAAATGAGTCAGCCTTCTCATCAGAATAAGGTTATAACAAGATGCCTGTATTGGGAGCCTCAGGGTTATCAAAGAATGCCAGGTCTAGCATCAGAGAACCTGGATTCATTTCCTGATATCACTGATTTTTTCCTATATGATCCTGAGCAAGTAACTGAAGCTCGTTGGACCCTCAGTTCCTATTCTGTAATAAGGATGGCCTTTAGGTACATTTTAACTCTAAATCTAGGATCACATGAAGTTTGCCAGTGTTTTGGGTAAGTTCTCCAAGGAAGATTTTACAGCTGGTCAGGAATCTCATAGGATAAAAAAATGTAGCTAGTCTACAATATGTCTTGTTTGAGAAGGATTGTCCATATCAATGAAATGGGACATTTATTGAAGGATATATATTTGTGTGGGAATTTGGGAAGGTCTGGTCCCTGGTCCTTTGGTAGAAAAAAGATAACTAGGAATGAGCAAATGGCAAGATCTCATGAGGATAAATAGCAAAGATAATTTTTCTACTCTCAAACCTTTTCCAAAGAAAAACTATGAAACTTGAAAATTACCTAAAGTGATTTTTATATGAGGGAACAGAAAGTTTACGATTGATCAGCACATGTTGGAAGCACATGGCTTGGAAGCAAAGCCATGGAATAGGTTAAGATTACATTAGCATGAGCTGTTCACTTTGGGCAATCAAACAAATAGAGTGATTGGGAAACTAGCAATGGAGGTCAATGAGTGAGAGAGAGAAAGAGAGGTGTGTGTGGGAATATATGTGTTTGTGTGTATGTACATATACAGGTTTTATTAAAAAAAAAAAAAAGATAAGAAACATAACATCAAGGTTTTATGTGGACAAGCCAATACAGGTTACAGGAGTATGGCAGAATAAAGAGACCTACATATGAAATCAGGGTTAAGCGTCAACCTAGTTGAAGCAGGAGAATGGAGGAGATACTGAAATTCATCTTGGGGAACTAAGAAAAGTAGAATCGATTTTCTTTAGAAGAATTTTAAGTAAATTTGCTGGGGGAAAAAAAGGAAGAAATTGCTTCCTGGTGAAATCAATGAAAAACCAAAGCTTCTCTTCCTTAAGTCTACACCCTAGCCAGAAAGGATGGAGGGCACAGGAGATGCCTAACCCACTCTTACCTCTTCCCCACCCACAATTCCACACCACCCACCAATGGCATACTCTTTTGAACACATTTTGAGACCATCAGCAAAAAGCATCCTCCCATGGGTAAATGTAATCTACCACTAAAAGGATCCTTTCTATCCATATTCCTTATTCACTTAGAAATAACAAATTTTTTGTTCTTTCTATCACAACTTCAAGTCACTGTGGTCTGAGAACTCACCTGTAATGTGTCTCCAAAGGACAACTTGTGGATGACATGAGTCATGTCTGGATTCTGGGGCTGTGCAGTGGCACTGTGTGTTGATACATGAAAGTTGCCAGGGACCTATTTGGGCCGACAGCCCAAAGGACAAAAAACACAGGAAAAACAAGCTTTTAGAAAAGAATCCCCTTCCCTTCTCTCCTGATTCAATCTATGGAAAGTTGTTCAGAAATCATGGGACTTGAGTATGTATTATCTAAAGTAATATTAAGGAGGATGCTGGGCTACAGTTCAAATATCAGGATACTTGGCAGAGTTATTTAGTGCCCACTATGTGCCAGGCATTGTGTTAAACTTTACAAATATGAACTCACTGGGGCAAAATAAGCTGTCTCCTCAACTGGTATGCTGTGGTAGACTGAGAGGAAGGAGTTTATAGCAGGTGGAAAGTCTATCATTCTTTGAAGACAAGGATGTTTGCATTCCTAAGCTCCAAGAGGGAAGGGCCAAAGTGTCTGATCTCAGAATGCCCCTTGAGGGCAGCAACGTGTTTTTGCCTTTTCTTATACAGTTAGCACTTTGCCCAAAGTAAGTGTTTAATAAATGATTTTTAAAAATTTTTTTAATTTTAAAATTTTAAATTAATTTTTTTTTAAATTTAGAATTTCCTCAGTATTTAACAGTGTTTTATAAATAGCAAATGGCCTACAACAAAGATAACGAAATCTACCCTTCAACTAAGTGATCAAATAGACTTTTATTATTCCAAAGATCAAAATGATCTTGTTCCTTCTTGTTCCTAAAACAGGCTTCTCTTTTGTACAAATCATCTTCCACACATTTACTAGATTGATATTCCTAAAGCACAGACCTGACTAAAACATTTCCTTGATCAAAAAGCTCCACTTATTGCCTTTAGGTATCATAAACAGACTCTGATTTATCATTTAAAGTCCACTATGACCTGGCTTCCACCAGATTTATTTCAGGTTTTTACACATTTCAGACTTATTATACTTTATTAGTCCACTTCACTTTATATTTCAGCCAAACCAAACTACTAGTTTGTTCTTATCACAAAATGTTCAATTCCTACTGCCACACCTAGAATATCTCACCTCACTTCTACCTCTTAGCAGCTCTGGATTCCTTCAAAATGCCACATCCCATATTAGGTCACCCTATAACTTGGCTGGCCTTCTCCAACATTAGTGTTTAGCTTTGTACATATTAATTTTATATTTACCCTCTAGATTGGATCGTGAGAGACCAAGCTTAGGACACTCAACTTGGCACTCCAGGAGACAATGAATACTTATCTTCATCCCAGCCATTCTCTTTCCAGCCTCCAAACTCTTTTTTTTTTTTTCCCTCCTCTAAGATAGGGATAAAGATGGGGATTGGATCTACAGTCTACAGACTCCTGAAATTCCCAGATAAGCAATCTCCCTCTGGGGACTCTCTTAGTGAATCACCGGGGTTACATAATCAGACTTGAATCAGGTCTTTCCAGCTCGGAGATTATCTATCAACCATATTTCAAAGCTACTTCTCAGTAGAACTATAATCAAATTACCACTACCATTGCCTCTGGAAAGAATATGTTAATGGAGTTTTCTATTGGAGTAGGTAGAATTCATCTTCCTGAGTTCAAATCTGACCTCAGATACTTTCTAGTAAAATAAACTAGATACTCCAGTATCTTTGCCAAGAAAGCCCCAAATAGGGTCACAAAAAATCAGACACAACTGAAAAATGTTTGTTCCATTCACCATTTTTGTGACTTTTCAGACTCTGAATCCTTTTCCTTGTCATTGCTCTCCATAGGTGTGGTTTCCCTTATTAAAATGTCCTTGAGAGCAAGGACATTTCACTTTTGCATTTGGTTCCCTAGCATTTAGCATAGTTCATGGCACACAGTAAGTGCTTAATCAATTGTTTTCATTCATTTATTCAGCTACTTACAGGTGAGTATCTTGTTTCTTTCAAAGTTAGACACTGTTCTATTTTTGCTTCAGTTTTTCCAGCACCAAGCAGAAGATATAGATACAGTAAATGTTTAATAAATGCTTGTTGAATGAATAAAAGTAGCTATGGCTTTCACTAGGATCCCAAGATAGCTAGAGCTTTCTTCATCTGATAGTAGTTTGATAATCAGAAGATTTAGTTTGAAGTCTGAGTAACAAAATCCATTAATTTAAATGATTCAATGAGCTCCCTATAGTTGGTATTTGCATCTGAATAAATGGGATTCTCTCCCTTTTCCCCCCAGCAAGCCTGACTCAGTAACTTAGTTTTACATCAATTTCTCTCCCACCTTCTCCCCTGCCTCTATAACTGATCATATCACAGTTTGATAGAACAGGGTGACTCACCAAAGCAAGCATTGGCCTGCAGAAATGAGGAATTTTGAGGGCATGTGATTTACAAGCCCACGTAGCCTTCATTAATGGACTGAAAAATATATGGTGCCAATCATATAATGCCTGCCTAAATCCTGACAACTTCCTGCTGACTCAGTGAGACAGTTAACTCCAAAAAAATGCTATCCACCAAGGTTTCAAACCATTTCAACCAAATAGTTGAATTGCCAACACAGTTTGAAATATTTAAGCTCTAACAACATTTATTTTAAATCTATGGTGGCTATTCTGACTTTCCAGTATGTAAACTTATTTATAAATTCAAATTAGGCTCGATTCCCCACAGTTTAAAGTTAGGTAACAGGAGGAAAACTCAACAGCCTCTTGAAAAATTTGATACTAAAAAAGAGGGATCAAAGATGTTAGTTATTCAAATTACTGAGTTGAAAATAGCCATTTCTAAGTTTCACAACTAACATCATCACTTTAAAGTTACCATTTTCAAAAGTTATCTTTAACAATAACTGAAATTATTAGAGCACTTTAAAGAGAGGCAAAGAAGAGTAGAGTTTTCCTCAAATCTAGGAAGATATAGGCTTCAGTATTATCACTGACACCACCTTCCAGTGTGACCCCAGCTGGGCAAATCCCTTTACTTCTTAAGGTTCAGTTTTCTAAATCATGGAGAAGATGCCATCTTCTCTACAATGGTAATGAGGGTTTCCTTACTTTACCTAGATCCAGTCTGAAGACCCAGAAAGGAAAATTCTTTCCAATGAAAGTCATTGGCACCAGAACCAAATGTGATTTTTTTTTTTTTCAGTAGAAGTAGCATTCAGGAAGAGGCACTGTCATCTCCTTTGCTTACTACTGAAACCTTCCACTAAGTGTTAATCTTCCATTAGAGTGTAAACTACTTTTTTTTTTTTTTTTTTTTTTTGCTGAGACAATTGGGGTTAAGTGACTTGCACAGGGTCACATAACTAGGAAGTATTAAGTGCCTGAGATCACATTTGAACTCAGGTCCTCCTGACTTCAGGGCTGGTGCTCTATTCACTGTGCTACCTTGCTGCCCCAGAGTATAAATTTCTTGGGAGCAGGAAAAGTTTTACTTTTCTGTTTGAATCCTCCTAAATGCAGTGTTTTACACAAAAGTATTTCATTAATGTTTTAGTTCTCAGTTTGGGTATCTTTGTGCAAATTACTTTTTTAAAAAATAAGTTTCTATTAATGTCTTCTATTTTTTAATAGCATTCCTTCCCCTTGAACCATTCCATGTTTTAAAAGTAACATTTTTTTTAAAAAAGAGAAAAATCAGGACATCAAGATGGAATGTGAACCCAAATCATCCTTTCAAATGTAGCACTCTTCTACTCAATGTTGCCTTTCATGTATGTGTATGTGTATGTATGTGTGTATGTGTGTGTGTGTGTTTAAATCTTATTAACCTCAATGGAAAGTAAGTTCCCTGAGGACAGGTACTTCATTTTGCCTCCATATTCCTTAACCCTAGTACAATGGCAACTAGGTGGTACAAGGGATAGAGTGCCAGGCCTGGAGTCAGGAAGACTAATTTTCCTGAGTTCAAATCTGGTCTTAGACACTTACTAGCTGTGTGACCCCCAGGAAAGTCACTTAGCTCTGTTTGCCTTAACTGTAAAATAAGCTGGAGAAGGAAATGGCAAACCAGCCTGGTATCTTTGCCAAGAAAACTCCAAATGGGGTCACAAAGAGTTGGACATGACTAACAACAACAAAAAGTGCAATGGCTGACACATAGTAAATGCTAAATAAAATGCTTGTTGAATGAATGAATGGAATAAGATCCACTGGAGATAGACTTAGAGATACTCACTGAAAGAACAGCTCATATTAACTCTGCACAGACAAGGCTTATTAGCATCTAATTCAGAGCCCCAGAAAGGATGGCTCTGGGCAAAAATGTATAAGTCAAATCCTGTTTTACATGTAGAACATCTTTAGATGTAGAAGATGTAAAACATCTTCTTTAATTTCCCTTTGCAGGGTGAAATGACATGAATGAAATTTGAAACTTTTAATTTGGTCCTTGGAAAAAAGCCAGGTTTATAGGTCACTCATGCTTCTGTTTTCAATTTGTGTTCTTTGGAAAACAAAGTTTATGAAACAGTCCTTTTAGAACTGAAATAGAATATGGCCCCAGGGAAGAAAGGAAGACCACCAAGTTCCAGACTCAGGAGATCAAACTGGAGAGCAGATTGATTACTTTGGCATTCTATAAACTTTACTCTTATCCTCTAAGTAAAGAAAATCAGCATGAGGAGGCTGGCTTTGTAGTTAGGAAGATATGAGCTCAGTAATGCAAGGCAACTCTGTCAGTCTGAGTTATGGATGAGTCTGTGAGAGAATTTCTTATGCTGATGAAATCACAGGGCTCAACTCCCCATAGATGTGAGATTCTGCATTACAGTCCTATAGAGATCTCTTATAATTATATGTTGGTGGTCCTTCATCCTTCATTTTTTAAAATTTTAAAATATTTTTAGTTTACTTTTAATACACATCATTTTATGAATTATATTAGGAGAGAAAAATCAGAGCAAAAGGGAAAAATCATGGGAGAGATTAAAAAAAAAACAACAGAAAAAATAAGTGAACATAGCATGTGTTGTCTTAGTTTTTTTTTTTTTTTTTTTTTTCTGGATGCAGATGGCATTTTCTGTCCAAAGTCTATTGGAACTACTTTGGATCACTGAACTGCTGAGAAGAACCAAGTCTTTCGTAGTTGATCACTGCACATTCTTGCTGTTATTGTGTACAATGTATTCCTGGTTCTTCTTATTTTGCTCAGCATCAGTTCATGTAAATCTTTCCAGGTCTTTCTATAATCAGCTTGTTCATCATTTTTTGTAGAACAATAATATTCCATTATCTTTATGTACCACAACTTGTTCAGTCTTTCCCCGATCCTTTGCTAGGTGGTCCTTTGTTCTTAAAGATTTTCAGTTGAATTGAAACTATGGCAAAGCCTACTTACTGAGCAAGCCTTCAAATGAAATAGAAATATCTTCTGCACTCTTGGAGCCTCCCTTTATCACAAGATAAGTTTTTTCAACAAGTGGCCCAGTTGGCACTTGGTACTCTTGAGATCATTGGTTATAATGGTTGTGATGTAGGACTAATGATCACTTTTATTTCTGGCTTCTAAGATTGTTTAGAAAAGCCAGAAATGAGGCTTCTGGTTAGCATGAGGCAGAGTTTACATATAAATGATTAATACTTAATTTAGAATCTTTGGTGAACCAGTTCAATGATATACTGTCCTTTATTCTTGGATCCCTTTTTCTCTTGTGCTATCACTGATCAAACCTTGTTAAACCATAATCCTTAGTTATTCTCATCATCTGATTCTTGCTTTACTCGCATGCTATTAAACTGAACTGGAGGAAATTATGAAACCACCTATACTGTGTCTACAAAGTTAATGCCAACTGGGCTTGTACTGCAGCAATCTAATTGTACTTCTCATGTCTAACCAAGTCCCTATCCCACTTAACATAGCAACTATTGCACAGATTTTCTTCTCTTTTCAAGCCTTCATTCTATCCCCCACTTTCAACTCCTATCTTTGTTGAGGACCTTATGAAACTGAAGACATCAACCAAGAAGTCTTTTTTATCCCTTCATCCTCATCTCACAACCCCCCCTGAAATCATCTATTGTCTACTCCTTCATACTTCATTCTCTGGTGAAGTGCTGCTTGCAAAGGTCAACATCCCTACATGGACCCTTGATCCCATCTCCTCCTGTTTTCGTCAACAGATTGCCCCTACCAAAATCCTTATTCTCTAATATTCATCCTCTTATTATCTACTAGTAGCTGTCCTGCTGCTTATAAACATGCCCAATTTTCATCTTTAAAAGCCCTTGATAGATACTACCATACTTGCTAGTCATTGCCCTATATCTCTCTTCTTCTCAGTTAAATTTCTTGACAAAGTCATTTTCAATCACTGATCTCATCATTCAACTGATATTATTCTCCTCAAAGAATCCAGTAGTATTTAACTGCAAAATTAATGGTCTCTTTTTAGACCTAATTTTTTTTTTCACTTTTCATGAGTCTGTCCTTTAGGCTTTGTCCTAGGTCCTTTTTTCTCTCTATAGTTTCTTCATTGATGAATGAACTCATCAGCCCCTAATTGAACTGAAGTTCAATTATCATTTCTATTAGATGACTCATAGACTACTTGTCTAATCCTAGTTTGTCTCCTGAGTTCCAGTCCTTTTGCAACTACAAACTATGTGTCTTATAGGCATCACAAAGTCAACATGTTGAAAAGTAATGGGGCAACTAGGTCCCCTGAGAGGACACTTATCGATGGAAAGAAGGGAAGAAGGGAGGAATGGAGGAAGGGAAAAAGGAAAGAAGAGAGGGAGGAAGGGAAAAAGGGAGGGAGAAAAGAAGGAAGGGAGTGAAGAAGGGAAAAAAAAAGAGAAAGAGAAGGAGAGAGGGAGAAAGGGAGGAAGAGAGGAAAGGAAGGAAAGGAGAGGGAGGAAAAAAAGGAAAGGAAAGGAAAGGGAAGGAGGGAAGGGAAGGGAAGAAAATAACCTGGGATTTGTAATCTTTTATCCTTGACTCCTCTCTCTAAACATACTTGCACACACACACACACACACACACACACACACACACACACATGCATGCACACATACAGCATGCTAATATAATATCTATCAAATATAGCTCCTTCTCTCTACTCAGTCACCTAGACTACTGTAATAGCCTTCTATTTGTACTACTTGTCTTGGGTGTCTCCCTACTCTAAACCTACTTTTACAAAACTGCCAAAGAGATGACCCTATTGTACCTTTATTCAATAATTTTCAATGTTCCCAATTACCATTAGGATTAAATATAAATTCCTCTGCAACTTAAAGCTCTTCATAATTTAGCTCCTTTCTATTTTCCTAGTTTTTTAACACATTACTCATCTTACAGTAGACTGAGGAAGTTGTTGCTGAGGCACTTTTTAGTTGTGTCTGACTCTTTGTGACCCTATTTGGAGCTTTCTTGGCAGAGATACCAGAATGGTTTGCCATTTCATTTTACAGGTGAAGAAATTGAGGCAAACAGGATTAAGTGACTTGCTCAGAGTCACAGAGATAGTAAATGTTTGAGACCAGATTTGAACAGATGAATCTTCCTGACTCCAAGCCTGGCACTCTATCCACTGTGCCACTTAGCTGCCCAAGCACTAAGGAGATATAATTTTAATACCTCCCTCAGCCACTTGGTAGCTGTTTGATATTGGGTAAGTCACGTAACTGCTATCTGCCTCAATTTCTATAGCTCTAAAATGGGAATAATAATAATAGCATCCAATTCACAGAGTTATTGTGAAGATCAAATGAGACCATATATATAAGGTGTTTTGTAAACCTTGAAGTACTATATAAATGTTATTGTTATAATGATTATTTTAATTATCAAACAGAGGATTATCAAAAATTTTAAATAGAATCTTCTTTGGCTAAAATTCATAATATATCTTGAGTGGTGCCAGTCTTTTAGTAGTATCAGATTACTGGATTTGACAAACCCTCTCCTTTCTTCCCCAGGGACACATTAGATAGAGACAGACTTCAGCAGTCCTGGGAATAAACTAGGTTTCCCAGAGAATTTCCCATAATCTCTATAATCTGTGAATCAATTTAGAGCCCAGTGATGCAGCTAGATTAGCAAGGAGGTGGGGGGATTTGGGAATGAGCAGATGAAAAATGAGATTTAGGGCTATCACTTCCCTTCCTGGAGCCTCAGTTTCCTCAAGCATCAAAGGAGAGGACTGGGCTAAATGTCCTAGTTTTAAGGCTCCAGTGTGTTTTGCCCATAGAACACACTCAATAAATGCTTATTGATTGGTTACTGATTCCTTCTAGAACTAAATCCTATAATCATATAAACCTGTTTAATGAGACATGACCTATGGAATTTTTCAGGTATCATATTTTTGTTGGAGTTTCTTAAAAACCTTCCTAGAATTGTACGTTTACTTGGTTTGAGTAATAATGATGATACTGACCATAAAGAACCCATGATCTTATGATTCCAAAGCAGCCTGACTTATTTCTAAGCCTGGAACTATCTAAAATCTATGGTTTAGCAGCTGGAGCAGCAAGATTACCATAAATATATGTAGCTATATAGTGAATCTAGTAATTCAGTTTATAAGTGGAAAGCCATGGACTAGGAGGGAGATAGCAAGAAGAGACCCAAAATCTTCAGTCACCTTGTTGATGCTGAACTGGCCCTCGAACCGGCAGCCTTCACCATCATTTAGAGGAATCTTCATTGAGTTATCAATATGTCCAACTTCATGTCTCCCCATCTCATCCTGGATGTCCAGTCCGACCACTTTGGAGTAGCCAGGGAATAAAAAGAACAAAGGGAGAATCACAATTGGAGGAAAGGATAAGGGATGGAGGTATCCCTGTGGGTATTTATTGCAAAGCATCTATCACCTGGTCAGCTAGAGAGAGGGATGACAATCAGGCAAAGGGATAAGTAAGAGAGGATTTCTTTCAATTTAAAGAAATATGGACTCTCCCTTTAACTCACAGAATATGAATTAAATATTTTATGAAGTCATAGAGATGTTTTTTTGGAAGTGCAAGCTAATGAGGTTCAGATGGAATGCTTTTATCTAGTTAGAATAAAGCAATCTGAGAGAACAGAACTCTGGTGTCTCTGTACTATCAGTCTTAAATCCATCATTATCGACTATCTATAAAACTGGAGAATTTGGTTCCATTTTTCTTAGGTCCTAACGTCCTTATCTGAAAATGGGAAGAGTGACAACAGCCTATCTTAATGGTCCTAAGAAATGTTGCAAGTGACAAATAACAAAATTGAGGGTGAATCTAGAAAATATAAAAGACTACAGAACCATGGGTGCTTCCTTGGCATATTGACACATTCTAAGACAATAATGAAGAATAGCAGCTGGGAGTACCTTGGAAGTAAGTAAGGGTCTCTTTGGTATCAATACCAGGGGATTAAATAGTGCCAAACTGTGGGAGTGACTGTGTGTGTGTGTGTGTGTGTGTGTGTGTGTGTGTGTGTGTGTGTGTGTCTGTGTTAAAAAAGAGTAAGAATAAAGGACAATACAACTAGGGAACCTTCAAACTTAGGGAAAAACATAAGAGGATATTCAAAGCTTGGAACCAAAAATGCTGATGTGGTCTGACTGCTTTACCAAGTGGAAAAGGGTCTGGGGAAAAAAAAACCTCTTTCCACTACGCTAATGCTACCAGGTTTCCTATGTGACTAAAATTTTCCTTCTTTTAGGAGCATTGCTTCTGCAACTCCTGAATTAAAGGTCTAAGGCCAGATTTATTTTTCTAAATGAAAGCAAAAAAACAAACAAACCCATATTTGAATAGCATAGGGTCCCTCATTCTGCTCTTACTAAGTTTAAAAACAATGATGTAATTCCCATCTGAAAGCCCAAAAGTAATAATGAGTAAGAATTCTTCATTCAGATTTTGGTTTTTCACTAAGCTGCTCTAACTCATAGTAGTCCCCCTGAATCAAAATCATTTGAGGAAAATGACTTAGCAGGGACTTACAGAGCCAGGGATATTATATTCTGGGGGGTAGAACTGAAACTTTCTGTAGCTTGGTCAATCACCTAATCACAAAGGTAGAATGTTAAGGGAATAGAAGAATCACTTGTGGTACTTACATTCACAGTGTAAATTCGGTAAACTGATGTTCAGACTGACATCTATTTTACCTCCACTGTCCTTATCTGGATCATCGACATATAGTTCATTCACTCTGTGGGAGACACAAGCACAGGGGTTTTCACTATAACAGATGTGCACTGCCTTTCCTGCTCCCCAACAAAGCTCCACAACTTTCTGAAAGAGAGGTAATAGACTTAAAATGCTGAAAAAAACATATTGTCAGATATAGATAGTGTGGGAATTTGTTTTGCTGCATCATACATGTTTAGTATGAGATTTTTTTTTTCTTTTCCTTTTAATTTTTTAATTGAGAAGGAAGTAGTTTGAACCCTTCCTGCAATCCAGTTTCTTATACAGATCAATCAAATTGGTTTTTTCCCCTGAGACAATTGGGGTTACGTGACTTGCCCAGGGTCACACAGCCAGGAAATGTTAAGTCAAATTTGAACTCAGGTCCTCCTAACTGTTCTATCTACTCCACCAACTAGCTGCTCCCATAATCAAGTATTTTTGAATTAGCAATTGATTCACATTTAAAGACTATATGAAAGAAGAGATAAAGGGAAAGCTCCTATAAAATGAAGTACTCTCTCCATTATGTACTCATACTCTGGCCAATAAAAATTTCTCAGATTTATCAATCAATCAATGTTAGGCACTACACTAGTTGTATAGATATTCCCAAACAAAAATTAAGTAATTCCTCCCCTCAAGGAGTTTACTCTTTATAAGAGGAAATATATATATAATGTGCATATACATGAGCATATACAAACCATGTATGAAGTAAATAAGAGGTGGCATGAAACAGCAGATCAGGAGAGAGCTCTGAGTTTGGCTTCCAATCCTATGTTTAAGGTGATTCTGGCCAATTTACTTAATGTCCAAATTCTCCCAAATACCTCTCTAAGATTCTCAGTTGCTGAACAGATGCTGATTTTATTGGTAGAAGGTGTTTTTCCTCATTTGAAACTCCCTCTACCAATAATATCATAGGTCTAGTAAAACAAAACAAAACAAAAAAAAACCTAAATAAAAAGTTCTTTGTTTGGTAGGGGAGGAGCTGGCAGCTGTAAAGATCACAGGTTCACAGGTAAATAACCAGAAGAAAACTCAAAGGCTTGTCAAGTCCAAATTCCTTAAATTTTCTCACTTTCTAGAAAAGGAAATGAAACTCAAGGAAGTTAAATGATTTGTTTAAAGTCATATAAATGCAATTAGAGGCAGAATTTAAATTCAGCTGTTCTGAATGAGAAAAGGCTGGAGGGAAACAGATTCTAATATGAGGGTACCAGTCTCTGCAAAGGCCCCCAAAATGGAAGATGGAATGCTGTGAAAGAAGAATGGCTAGAAGATCAGGTTGACTGGACTACAGAGTATGAAGGCAAGATATGAGACCTTTAGATGACAAAGGTGTTTATATTTTATGATGGAGGCAAGAGAGAATCCTTGGAGTTTATTGAGCATGGGAATGAAATAGCCAGATCAGTGCTTTTGTCATTCTATACTTTGGCTTCTCAGTGGAGGAGAAATTGGAGAAGAGAGAATAGGAGCAGGGAGTTCAATGAGAAATGTTACTATCTAGGGGAACAGTACGGACACCCTGAACTAGGGATTGACTGTGAGTGTAGAGAAAGTGACAAATGTGACATCTGTCACATGTGTGATCTGGTGACTCACTGGCTATGTGGGCTGAAGGAGAATGATACATTGAGGGTGACTTCAAGGTTGTGAGATTGAATAAATAGAAGGATGGTGGTTTCCTTAGTAAAGTTAGGGAAGTTCAGAAAATGGGTAGGTTTTAGGGCAGGGAGAATGATGAAGAAAAGATAATGAGCTTTGTTTGGACATGTTGATTTTGAGATGCCTATGGGACACCTACTTTCAAATGTCCAAAAGGCAGCTGGTGATGAAGAACTGAAGCTCAAGAAGGAGAACAGAGATGGAGAAATAGATGGGGAATCATCTGCATAGAAATGATTGAATTCAAGGGATTAGATGAGATCAAGAAGAAAAGAGAAGGCTCAGGATAGACTCCTGAGCTATGATCAGTTATTTAAGGGGTAAGATAAGGATGATGATTCATTAAAGGAGCCTGAGAAGGAGTAGTCAGAAAGACAGGAGAATCATATGCAGAAATGTCACCTTAGATGGGAGACAATATCTAGGAGAGATGGGTCAATTGCATTAAATGATGTAGACGTCAAGAGTGATGATTGGTAAAAGGCTTTGGCTCTGGCAATGAATCACTAATGACTTTGGAGAGAATTTCAGTTGAGTAATAAAGTCATAAGCTCAATTGAAAAAAGAAAGGAAAGGAAATGGAGTCAAAGAGCCAGGTAGCTTTTTCTGTGAGTTTAGCTACCAAAGAAAAAAGAAGAGAAGCTTCGGTGATAGCAGAATCAAGTGGGAGTTATTTTAATAATTGGAGAGACCTGGAAATATTTACAGGAGAGAAGGAGCCAGTAGAGAAGGCAAAACTGAAATTTTTTGGGGTAGGGGAAAAACAACACAGGAGAAAATGTGCTAGAAAGGATGGAATCAAGAATAAGTAAGTGGGGAATAATAATAATGCAAAAAAAAAAAAGAAAAAATCATTAATAAAATATTAAAAAATATATTAAAAGCAGGAGTTCAGACAAAAAGGGTCTTTTGTAACTATTACATTTAATAAACAATTTTAAAGACAATACATAATGGAAGTTCAGTTTCACATACAATCCTCTCTTCAGTAGTTTTTCCCCCCCATAAATTGAAATGTTTAGTTTTGTCAAGTTCATTAAATTTGGAAAAATTCCTTAAATAGAAATAGGTCACCTTCAGAGACTAGTAAAATATACAGAAGAGGAATGAAAAATAATAATGATACTAGTACTACTACTACTACTATCACCAGTACTATTAACATTTATATAGTAACCACTATAGAGGGCAATGAGGTGGTACTACTACTACTACTACTACTATTATTGACATTTATATATCTACTATGTGCTGAGCACTGTGCTTTACAAATATTATCTCTTGTGATTCTTACAACACCCTGGGAGGTAAGAATTATTATTTTTCCCTATCTTTTTACTGATGAGGAAATTGAAGCAAACAGAATTAAGTGACTTGTTTCCCATCACACAGCTAATAACTCTATTTGCTGTATCACCTAGCTGCTGCATGTTAGTTAATTTTGTTTTTAAAACTACTTGAGTAGCTTTTGTAAATGATTTTTGGTGGTGGTTTTAGTGATGGGTGGATGTTAAAAACAACAATTCAGGGCTAATTAATTCCCAGGTCACTAGAACTAGGTTGTTCTAACAGATGAAACATAATATATATGGCGATTGAAATAATTTTGTCTTGACAATAATGGAAGCTGGCTTACATGATTTGCTACAAAATCCCTTCTAGACCTATCAGTTTCTGAGTCTGTGAGCTAATCTCCTGGCTCTGTTAATTCAGGTTAAGGCCTAAATATCTTCTCCAAGCAGGTCTCCCTTCTTCAGCCTTGCTCCTTGGTGAATGTCATCTCTCCATCTACTTTGTCAGTGCCAGGAAAAGGGAAGGAAGCTGGCCCTGACCCTCT
This sequence comes from Sminthopsis crassicaudata, assembly GCF_048593235.1. Taxonomy (NCBI): domain Eukaryota; kingdom Metazoa; phylum Chordata; class Mammalia; order Dasyuromorphia; family Dasyuridae; genus Sminthopsis; species Sminthopsis crassicaudata. The sequence continues at coordinate 426,035,800 of NC_133618.1, read as the reverse complement.
GGAGCATCCAGATAAACCTGGGCAGCTAAGTGCCCTTTTTTGTGCCGAGACCCCAAAATAAATGGGACACATTAAAGGCAGTGCAGGAGTTGGGTCAGAAAAGCACTTCTCCTAGCCTGCTTCTGACCCCACACCACAAAGCTGACAACCAACTGGCAGAATCATTAGTAGGTCAGCTGAGGCGTGGATTGTTTTCTCCAGTGCACCTCCTTAGGCTTCAGCCCCCAACAACAGTCTCCTGCCGTGAAATCTCACTGTCATGTATTTTCTGGTGACTAATGGGATGGTCATGTAGGGAGGGGCCCCACGCTCCTCCTCCGAGGGTGCAAAGGCTCTTCCTGGGATGCTACTCACCTTCCTACCTGGGTTGGAGACATACCTTTTAGGTCTTATTGAGAGATTATGGAGATTAAGTCACACCTTGTAATTTTCTATGGAGAATGAGCTCACTCAGAAGCAGCATTAATCCCCAGGAGGGAGGCTACATGACCTCACCTTTTCAGGCCCCAAGGGGCTGCTCCAAGCACAATCCCCAGCCAACCCAGTTTCATAAGACTCTCAGTAAACTGGCAGGGCTCCTAATTCCCCTCTGTTCTTTGGCATTTCCATGACACACCCAGCTGGTGCTCTAGAAAGGGCTAAGAGCCCAGCCTTCCGGCCCTTTAAATGCTACCAAAAGCAAAGGCAAAGGCACAGGCACGCCAAGGTAAGGGATGGAAAACGCATTTGGCTTCCAAAGGCCTTCCTCCAGTCTGGGGCTGGGGAAGTTAATCTGTGTTATGTAACACTCCATGTACACAGTGTTTCTCTATGGTTCCTTCTTGAAGGACCTCAAGCCGCTATATAAACACCTATTGATTACATCTCTATGATATCCGGATGAGGTAAATGGAGTCATCTCCAAGATGTATTGCCAATTTCTCATTCCAGGCTGGCATCTATTTGCCACCCAACACATCCTGGGGCTACTATCCTTTGACGTACAAATAGTAGATGTAAACTAATTTGATTGGCCCAAGCCAAGCAAAATTGGAAAGATAAACCAGCTGCCAGAAGTCATCGGGTATGTAGTTCAAAAGCAAAACAAATCACTTGTGAAGTAGCAATTGCTTTGGATTCCTCAAGGGCAGGGACAACAGACAAAAAGATTGGAACTTGAAATCCCTGGCATGTCCATGTGCTCCCGATAGGCCCCAATCCCAGGCAGGCTCTGTGCTTTCATTTTAAAATAAGGGCTGGGACTTAGGCAGGTAGGTTCAGGTAAACCTTTTGGATTGCTATAATAGCCATTATTTGTCATTTTCATGTCCCCTTCAGAGTTTCCTATCTGTTCTGGGGGATTTCAAAATGTCAAAAGCTCTGGAAATGACTAACGCAAGGAATTCTCCAGCACTGGAATTTTGGAGATCTGGGTTGATCTCAGCTCTGATACTTACTGCCTACATGTATATATAGGCAAATCATTTCACCTAAGTTTCCTCATCACTAAAAGAGGAGACTGAAATAGATGAAATAGAACAGTCATTCTTTAAATAATCCCTCCACCACTCTGATGAAAGTATTTTCAGACTGCTTCTCTTTTTTTTTTTTTTTTTTTTTAAACACTAATATTTATTGGTCACTTTCTTCTCAATAATCCTGTGAAGTAGTCAGTAAATGTATGACTATCCCTGTTTTAAAGATAAGGAAATTAAGGTCCAGAGCCACTCAAGGACTTGGACATCATAGGGACATCATACAATTAGTTCAGTGTTATATCCAGGGTTCAAACCTAGCTCCTCTGACTCCAAATCATTTCCCTCATTCTTCCTTACTCCTATGCTGAGGCTATAAAGCTCCAGAATGGATTAAACGAATCTGTAAAAAGAATTGCTCACAGTTGTGTTCCCAGCTGACTTTGAGGCAGAATTAGCTCAATTAATTAGAATATCTTCTTGAAGGAGTGAATAAGTGTATTGGTGAAGAATAAGGAGTACAGGGGGAGAAGGCATTCCAGCAATGATAATGACATGAGCAAAGGTGTGGAAGAGGGAACTAGAATATCATATAGAGGGGAAAAAACAACCAGTTTCATTTGGCCATGTAGGGGAGAGAGAGGAGAGCTGAAGTTGGAGAGGTACGGGGTGAATGGAGGAGAAGCAGCACTGGATGAAAAGCCTTGAAATTTGAGGCTGAGAAGTGAATTGGATGACATCTATGGAAAACAATTTTATTTGCTTTTAGAAGAGCACTTGAATATTTCAGATTCCTGTTCAAAGCCACTGAACTGAATACTTAGTAATTTGGTTGCTTGATACTTACCATCAATGCAGTGCACAGTAAGATCTTAAGACTTTTTTGGCCTTAGCAATAGGGTTACATAAACAAAATACAAATGAGAATAGAATTCTTCATCTCCACCTACTCTGGGAAGAAGGAAACACTCACTGGCCTTGTCATACCAAAAAAAAGTGATATTAAATTATCTTTTAAAAACTACCATAAAACCCATCTTCTTACATCTCTATAGTACAACTTCAGAACTAGGATGATGGGAGCTCAACAACATTGCATAAGGATATCTTGGGGCTAGAAAGGACTTGGAGGTCACCTAATTCAATCTCAAGATTTTTTTTTCTATATGGTCTTTAACAAATGGTCTCTCCCTAAGCTCCCTAAGCAAAACTTTCAGTGATGGGGAGACAGATCATTTTCCAAAGGTAGTCCTTTCCCCTTTGGTTAGTCTACTGGGCAACAAGTATTATTTAGCATATTTTAATGTGAAGAAAATATTCCAGTAATTAGATGTTTTTAGCTGTTTTCCCATGAACTTAAAGATATAAATGGAGTCCTTGCTCCAAATTTGCTATAAAATGTCACTCTGACTCTATTCTTACATTCTGTTCTTTGGTCAAAAGCATGGCAAGTGTTAAAGGGTGGACTGTACAAATGAAGACTAACAGCAGGTTCTATATGACTTATGTTCTCCATTCAATGTAGACCAATAGAATTACTGATGGAGGGATGATGGTTTTCCCTCAAGATTCTTTCAGATTTCTTCATTGAATTTCTTATCTGGTTATGCAGAAAATTTCCTCCTCTAGGGGAAAAATATTATAAGACATGATTTGTTGGAAAAGGCAAAGGAGAGAGAAAAAGTAGATTTTGGGAGAACAAAAGGTACCAATAAATAGATACCATGTGTATGTGTGTATGTGATAACTCCTCTGCTTCCACTTATTAGGGATTACTAAAAATTCTACCTTAAGGGGTGGGGGTCAAGTAAAACAAATCTAACTTATCTTCCTTATGACACTGCTTTGATACCTAGAAACTGTTATGTCTCTCTGTGTCTTGTCTTTTCTAGATTCAATATTCCCATTTCTTTTAGCTGCTCCCCATATGGCATGGTCCCCAACATCCTCCCCATCCTGGTTGCCCTCAATTGAATGGTGAAGAAAGAAAATAGGTCATATCACTTGGCAGAAAAAAATACTACAAGAAGGAAACTGCCAAGAAACTTTAGGGGAATCAGATGGCTTCCATAAAGAGCTTATGGAACAAAAAAGCCGTATAAGCAGCATTGCAATTAAGGTCAAACATCTGGAAATGCCTAAAATGGAATGATGTGGTCATTAATAGCTGAGATTTATAGCATTTGGTGGTTTACAGAGCCACATAATACCCTCTCATTTGATACTTGTCTCAACTCTGTGAGATGTCTATAGATACTATTGTTACCATTTTAGAGGCACACAACTATAAGTAAATTCAAGGATACATAGTAATTGGCAAAGTTAGGAACCAAACTCAGGTTTTCTAATTTGACATCTAATTTGTTTTGTCTGACTGGCACCTGGAATGATCCATATGTTATAATATTGCCCCATTCTAATTTTTAGCTTGATTATTGAAATCTGCCTCCTTTTCTATCTTCCTTCCTAATTCCTTCCCTCAGACAGTTGGTACAATAGGAAGTGAGCATTGACAGCAATAAAAGTAATAATGTAGAAAAGGATAAGCAACATGAGGGAAGAACTGCCAAGTGCAGGTGCTACAAATTCATTTTCCAAAACCTATGGGATTGAGTTAGAAAAAGTTCTTAAGTAATTACAAAATCAGCCTTGAGTACTACCCCAGTTAATGTGACATATAACAAGTTACCCTTACCCACAATTTCCTCACCTACCTCACCCCATTGTTGTGAGGAACAAATGAATTAACATCCATAAAGCATTCGGAAAAATTTCAAGTGCCATGTAAATATTAATTTATTATTATTGTTGTTATTATTAATTATTATATTAGTGCCAGGGTGTTTTAAAAGATGGATCATCTACATTTGATGATAACAAGACCCAAGAACCTCAAAACACCTGTTTCCTTTTGGCAGCAGAGAAAAAAACTGAATAGAGCCCAATATGTAGAGATGACCCCATCATTCATGGAGGATGACAATTCTGTGGGTTTGAGAAGCAGGTAGAACAGCTGCTGGGCGTGTGAATTAGCTTTCCTTACACCTCCCATAAGCATTCAAAGATTATTATGTGAGGGAGTCAGACACCTGCCATCATTATTGTCATTATAAATTTTTTTTTTAAGACTTGTCTATCACTTTACAGCTGATTCCCACACTTTACTAATACTGAACTCTACAAAACCCCAATGAGGCTTATAAGGCTTACTGCTTGCCTCACTGCCCTAGTGCATCTTAAAAGAAGCAACATAATCAGCAAACTCAAATCCTCTATTAGAGCATGGAGGTAATAACCTCGAGGAAGGCTCTTCTGGTGAAATATAAGTTCTGGCAGGTGATACTCTGGAGAAAGGCTTCAAGGGCAAGCCTGCCATTTAAGGAGCAGCCACCAAGACGTCAAGGAGAGGTCTGCCCTCCAAGGATCATTCTGCTGAGCTCATAGAGGTTCATCACCAATGCCAGCAACCAGGATATCCATCAATTGTTCAAGCCAGAACAACTCATGCAGAATATCTAACTAAGGCCTGTCATTTGCAACCCAGACAGTATTCAGTCCTTAAGTTCTTCACTGTTTTAAATACTAAGCTTAATGAGGCTGAGAGAGCTCAGCTCCAATAACTTTATGCTGGATAAAATGCATACGGAGAGCCTGATATTTTCACTGCCTTCAGATGAAAGGGACCTGATTCATCTATCTCTTTCCCATCTCGTCAAGATGATGGAATTTGAAGATCTGCTGGCTGTTTCCAAAGGTAAAGATCCCAAGAGAACCTCTTTGGACAACTGGCCAGACCTTCATGGGGGAACTCCTTCCTCTCACCTTTTTTTCCCTCCCCAGTGAGCCATCTTTTGTAACAAAGAGTAAAACTGAGGAAGACAAAAAGCATTTTAGCAGAATCTATCAATCAAGTTGGTCTATACTGAATCAATTAGCATTTATTAAGCACCAGTTGTGCCAGTAACCGTGTTAAATACTCTGCACCTATAGCTTTCCACCTCTGAAAAGAAGATGAGGAGGTATTTTCTCATCTTTTCTTTAGGCTCCAGAGCAGACAATTACTCTCAAAGGAACTGAGTTGATCCTGGTGACTTGAGCCCAATGAATATGTTGAACAATAAAAAAAAAAAAAAAAAAAAAGGGCCTGAGAAACCTGCTGAGAAGCATTTGCCCAACCCTCTTAAGATACCAAGCAGGTGAAAAAGCATTTAGGGTTATTTGATTACCACAAGTGAGGTCAGAACTGCTTAAACAGGTAACTCAGGCTCAGAAGCCCAGCTGATGGGGCCACTTACCTAACAATAACTGATCATCTGTCCTCTGTGGCAGAAGAGGCACTCAGGGTAGTCAATCTGCAGAGAGGTCAGATTAAATGCTCTTCCTAACCTGTACTTTGCACAAAATAAGCCTATTATGTTATCAACTTGAAAGTCACTGTCCTAGCTGCATTAGAATGAAATATAAAAGCAACAATTTTATTTCTGTAGATATTGACCTGCTTAGTCCTTTGGAGAAAAACTGGGAGAGGCAAAAAACGCTACCATTGTTGGTTTTCATAAACATCCTCACCAAGGTAGTAGGACTCTTGGATGCTTTTCAGTTTTGTGATTAACAAGAGACTTAAATTAAATGACAGCTAAAGGAAAAAATGCAGCAGAAAAGAGATGTAGGTCAGAATAACTGAGTTCAAATGTCAGCTTTTTGAGAAATTAGCTATGTTATCTGGAATAAGTTGTTAGCCCTTGTACCTCCGATTTCTTCACTTAAAAACAGGTGTGCTACTATTTGGGTTTCCTAAACTTTATTGAGTTGTGAGGAAAGAACTTGGTAAACTTCAAAATGTTACAGAAAGACAACTTGTGTTAGGTTGTTTTGCTTAAATGAGAGTGGATAGAGCACTCAACCTGGAGGCAGGAAGACCCAAGTTCAAATATGACCTCAAACACTCTTTGTTACCCTGAATAAGTCATTGTTTGCCTCAGTTTCCTCATCTGTAAAATGAGCTAAAGAAGGAAATCAAAAACCACTCTCTGCCAAGAAAACCTAAAATGAGGTCATAAAGAAATAGGGCTGAAAAACAACTGAATAAAATTAAAGGAGGGTGGGGAGAAGGTATTTTATGATATATTATATTAAAGAATATCACTGACATTTTTTAGTGATTTAAAATATTTTCCCTTAAACTTTTTTTTATATTTATTAAAAAAATATTCCATTTCAAATTTTTCCCTCTCTCTAGCCTAGTCTCCTCATTTCCCCTACATGGGATTTTTAAAGGTGAGCTATTATTATTACTCCACATTGTTTCTTTCATCTTCCTCACCACTACCCTTTGTGTATATATTGTAGTAAAGACTTTTAAGAACATGAGATAAAAAAAAAATTATCTGATGGTCTGGATCTGTCTCAAAATATAACTGTTTAAAACCATTCTCTCAAGGTCTTTTCTGGGAACCAGCTGTGATCCTGATCTGCATTAAGAAAAAGCTTCAAAGAATGATAAGGAATGACTATCCTGCCCCCAGAAGCCCAAATCAGGTGGACTATATTCACTTCTGGATAGTATGTTTTAGGATGGACATCGATAAAGCTGGAGAGAGGACAAAACGAGCCACTGGCTTATGCAACAAGAGGATCAGCTAAAAGAACTGGGGCTTTTGAGCCTAAAGAAAAGAAACTTCTCCAAAGGAAGAACATGACAACTGTCTTAGGATAGAAGGACTGCCATTTAAAAGAGATTGGACTCTTTCTTTTTTACCTTAGATGACAAAAATAGGAGCAGTAGGTAGAAGTCAGTAAGAGGTAAAATTTAGGCTTTAAGAAGGGAGGGGAATCCTAAAAATAAAAGTTGTCTAAAAGGATTCTGAAGGCTATTTCTTTTTATTGGAGGTCTTAAAGCAAAAGCCCAATGACTGACCACTGGACTAATGACAGCAGGAGGATGTTTTGATTTGCAAGTGAAATAGATTTAAATGAGGCAAATCTGTGCAAACTTCACTCTCCTTCAAAGCCATCTGGATCCGGTGGCAAGACATAGGTCAGGAGGATGACTGAAGGGGGGCCTAGATATAGCAGGAGACCTGGCCTTTTTAAGCTAAGGTCATTCCCAGGACCAGTGGTCTGGGAATGTGGTAGAATGGATTCCTTTCAGTTAACAGCTGAACTAATCATTCAATTCCCTCCCAGCTCTAAAATTATTATGAATAATTGTGTGCTATACTTGTTATTAAAGGACACTTTAGGATTAATGCTTTAGCCTCCTGCCATTTTAATGGAAATAAAACTCAGAACAACAACAAAATGATGACATTCTCTTTTTCAACAGTGGTAATTTCAGAGCCTACATAAGGAAAGATATAATAGAAAAGGAGGAGCTTTTAGGACATCTTAAGTTAATCAATAAAAAACTCCAAAAGGAAAAGATAACATGGTTTTACATGAGAGCACACAGTAGTAGAGAGGGTTCCATATGCCTTCCAGATAGAAGACTCTTAATGATGTGGGCAATGAGATTTCAACAAAGTTCTAGTTTAGGGCCCTAAGTTTCCAATCTGGAACCTCCTGTTTCTAATTCCATCTTAGAAGAGGAGTTTTGTATGACTATGATTAGATAATTCCAATGGAATTTGGAGTCAGGCATATCTTAATGATGTGAAATTATGAGGGCGATGAATAATTCTAGGAATTGAGTATGGATTCACATTGCGTCAAACCTTGCCAGGAAGCAGAGACTTAATAGTAACCAAGAAATGAGAACATTCAAACAGGAAAGAGAGTTCAAGGGGAAAAGGCTTTGATGTGAAAGCAGTGTTTTGTGCCTGAAACTTCCTTTTCCAAGAAGGAACTTTTTCTTTCATATAGGATCAGATATTCAGTGATTCCCAGGAAAAAGTTTTCGTGTAAAATGTGATGAAATATCACAAGCAGGCAAACATTTATACATTTTCTAAGGAGGTCTCAAAACACCAAAGCACCTATGCTGTATAGTTATTAAATACAATGGAAGGTTAGACCAAACCTAAAACAAACATACCAGAGGCTAAGAGAGGGGATAAGAAAGACCGCAATGTTTCTTGCGCATTTGAAATAAAACAAACAAGCCAAAAAACAGCCAGCCAACAAGGGGTTCTTATCAATGGTCAGAAATGGGCTAGCATACCACTCACCTCTTCCCTCAGAGATCCTCCCCCCTCCAAAAAAAAAAAAAAAAAAAACAAAAACAAAAACAACCCAGCATAAAACCCATTCAAGAAAATTTTACTTACACTTCAGTGGCTATGAATCCAGTGAGCTCCGAGAGGAAGAGGAACAGAATAAAGAGGCAACAGCAGACAGAGACTAGAATAAACAACATTGGTGAAAAAAGAAATTAGGCATTTTAGGATCACAGATGATGATAGTTCATTAATTTCATTTTTAAAGGTAGGGCATGAATGACTGACTAGAGCCTTTCCCTTTACTTTTTTTTTTATTCTTTTTTTTTTACATTTTAAAAATTAATTTTATAATTATAACATTTTTTGACGTACATATGCATGGGTAATTTTTTACAAGATTATCCCTTGCACTCACTTCTATTCTGAATTTTCCCTCCTTCCCTCCACCCCCTCCCCTAGATGGCAGATAGTCCCATACATGTTAAATGTGTTATAGTATATCCTAGATACAATATATGTGTGCAGAACAGAATTTCTTGTTGCACAGGAAGAATTGGATTCAGAAGGCAAAAATAACCTGGGAAGAAAAACAAAAATGCAAATAGTTTACATATATTTTCCAGTGTTTCTTCTCTGGGTGTAGCCTTTTCCCTTTACTTTGATTATTCCTTTTATTCAAAGAGTTTATATGAATATATTACCTATAAGATTGGTTCAAGGGCAATTCTTTTTCTTCAACAGGGTAAATCATAATAATTTTTTAAATTCTATTTTGTATGGTGCTTTAAGGGTTACAAAGAATTTTCCATATAACAATCTTGTATGACAGGTATTCAAAAGTATCATTAGTTCTTCTTTACAAAGAAGAAACCTGAAATTCAGAAAATGAAACTGACTTGGTAGTGAAACCTGGAATATGTATTTGAACCCTGGATTTCTGAGTCCAAACAAAGTGTTCTTCCCTATTATAATTTGTTACTTCACTAAGTGATCATCCACCTCCCTTTCCTAGGAGGAAGCTTTAGTTGGAAGAGGCCACTTTTGTTTATGCTACTCCTTGCTTGAAATAGCCACCTATCCTTCCCAACTCTTTTCCATGGTGGGAAAAATATTCCCTATTTACACATCACAATTCAAGACATATACTTCTATCCTATCCTATTCTTTTCTATTCTATTCTACCCTACCCTATCTTATTCTACACTACCCTATCCTATCCTATCCTACTCTACGCTATCCTATCCTCTCCTAGTCTATCCTATTTTATTCTATTCTTCAAGGCCTGCCTCTTTTCATCTTCTTCACAAAGTTATCCCTAACCATTCAGGTTCAGACTCACTTCTCTTTTCTCTGAACTCCTACAGATCATAGGAACCATGCCAACCTCTTAGGGGTTTAAATATCTAATAATAATAGCTAACATTTATATTGCACTACTATGTGTCAGTGCTTTATTTATAGTGCTAACTGCTTTACAATTCTTATCTCATTTGATCCACACAACAACCCAGGGAGGTAGGTGTCATTAGATGAAGCAATAGAGATTAAGTGAAGTGTTCAGGATCATACTGCAAGTATCTAAGGTCAAATTTGAACTCAGCTCTTCCTTATTCCAGGTCCAGCATTCTGTCCTTGCATACTTCCTTCCACTATTCCTTTTCTATTTTGTGTTAGTCTCATTTCTTTAACTGGGATGTGAATTCTGAGAAAGGGGCAGGGAAGAGGGGCTGCCTGTTTTCCAAGTTAGTATGGCCCACAGCATAGTCCAGCCCATTGCAGAGCATGGAAGATGTTCAGATGGGTACATCTTGAATGGACTTCTCTGCAACAAAACCATTCTTTGGTGGGAACATCAAACTCTGGAAAGGAAACTCTGGAGGGTATATGCTATTCTTATGTTCATTTTTAACATATGAGGAAACTGAGGCAAAAAGAGTGATGGCCAAAATTATACAATCAGTATATGTCAGAGGTAGGAATTGAATTCAAATCTTTCTGCCTTCAAGGTTGAATCTCTATCCATTTACACTGCATACTTCCTCTCAAGCATATTATTATTTATAGCAGAGTAGCAACATATTGTGGGGTCACATATTCATGTGTCCTGAAAAACTCAGTGACACCATGGACCCCCTGGCATCTACATCCACCCCCTGTTCAGAACTCAGAGCTAGTTTCTTGCCTGTCATCTTTCTCCAAAGGGCAGCAGCACATCAGTTGTTATGAAGATCAAATAGATAATTGTAAAGCACTGAACACAGTGCCTCACATATAGTAAACACAATATAAATGTTAGCTATTATTATTATTACTCAACCTTTCCATATCTCAGACAACTTTCTAAGACTAAGTTGCAAAACAAATGCCAGGTAGTTTTGATAGAGACAATTTCCTCACTTAGGAGTTGTCTTTACCAATGTGTGGTCCAATAAGAACAACCATTATCATAATCTTTGATAATGCTTGGAAGTTTGTAAAACACTCTCCTCAAAACCTCCAGTCAAGTAGTACAAATAGTATTATTCTCATCTGAAATTAAGTAGGAAAAAGTCATCTGATTGTGGTCACACAGTTAGAAACCCATAGTTCTAGGTACTGAACCAGGACCTGATTCCAAGTCCAGAGATTCTTATGATGTCCCACATATCTGCTCTTGATCATGAGTCCTAAACACCTGACAGTTGGTGAAGTATAGGAACCTTTTCTCTCAGAATAATGCTTTTAAATGCATGATAAAAACACTAATTGTGTGGAATCGTTATTAATATTTTTATAATTTTTTTTGGGGGGGCAAGACAATTGGGATTAAGTGGCTTGCCCAGCTAGTAAGTGTTAAGTGTTTTAGACCAGTTTTGAACTCAGGTCCTCCTGACTCAGAGTCAGTGCTCTACCCACTGTACCATCTAGCTTCCTCATTATCCATATTTTTAAAAGCAAGTTCATGAACTCCAGGTTAAGAATCCCTACTTTAAGCTGAACCACACTAATAAGTGAATTCTCCATAAGAAAAAGGGATGGAGAATAAGATCAGCTCAACATAATGCCATTTATTCAGGTAATTGGCATTTATTGAGAACTGCTTTAATAGGTACCTTGGAGAGAGTGGGAGGAGAAAAGATAGAAACTGAAGTAATAGATGCTATCCTTGAGGAGTTTTTAAGGTGCTGTATACTCTATTCATAATAAGCTAAAAACAAGTCAATAGAAAGGATTGTCTGCCCCACCCCCACTCTCCCTGATATAATATTATATAATATGTTGTATACAGAAGTGAGTCAGAGATGGGCCCTGTGTAGGAGGTTTCTTGAATGGTTTTTTTAATTCAGTGATTGACATGGATTGACACTCACTGTTCAGGGAAAGGATTATTATCTAAGAATAAAAAAACTTATCCTACTTGTTCATTCCTCAATATTCCATAATGTGTCCAACCAGGCCTGTTATGTTCTATTTTACAAGATTCAAGCCTGTTTGCCTTTCAGTAGCAATGTAAATATGAAGCTCAACAATATACCAAGACATTATGGCAATCTGGTCTTCCTCTTGGTGCTCAGAGTAGTTCATATGTAGCATTTACACACAAATGGGCACTAAGGAAAATGGGAAGTAAATGAAAGAATTAACAAGTGAGATTTGGGAACATCTCTAAATTCTTGCCAAGTCTTCTTTGCTTAGCAGTTAAGACACATTGACATTTGGTCCCATTTTACTTTTCCACTTCCACTTCCCCTTCAGTCACTCATACACAGTCAAACTGGATTATTTGCTGTTTCCCATATGTGTTTTAAAAACTCCTGCCATCATGCCTTTGCTCATTGGTCCTTTTGCCTAAAAATACCTTTTTCTATTCTTTAACTGCCTTGGTCCTATCCACCCTTCAAGGTGCAGCTCAAATGCCCCTTTGTCCACAAAACCTGCCCTGATTCTTCCTGAAGGGGAAATAATCTCTTGCTCCTTTGACCTCCCAACATTGTACCTCTGAAAAAGTACCTTCACATTCTAATTTGTTCTAACAATTGTGTATGTGTTTTATCTCCACTACTAGATTGGTGACTCCAAGTCTCATTCTTACTTATACCCTTCAATGAATAGCAGAGTCCCTTGCCATGCCACAATCATTTTTTGTTAAGTCAAATGGAATGCACGAATATATGAACAAACAAGTGCTTGGAGGCTGACATACAAATGGAAAACTGCTTCAATTACAATGACTTGGGAAAAATTTCATGGATTAGGGTTTAATTTGAAACTTCTATTTTGGTTTATAACCTGATCTATTGGCCAAAGCTAATCTTAAAAAAGAAAAAAAAAAAAAAAAAGACTAGCTCTTCTCTATTTTCCCCCTTACAACCTAGTTATTTTGCCTTGTGAAAAATAAATTGAAATCCTAGCTCTGCCACTTAATAGCTATATTATATTGAACAAGGCACTTAATCCTTTTTGGGTTTCACTTTACTTGTTAGTAACATTGAGGATAAAGCTTACACAATCTATTTCACATTTATAGGGAAAGTACTTTGTAAAGAATAAAATTAAATGACTTACTTATAGTAAACAATATTGATAATCTTGCTTTTAGTTTGCAAAACATCAGTAAGTAACATCAAATTCTTTAAAAGAAATCTGATTTGGTAAAATAGTAAACTCCCAAAATTAAGGCATGTTTTATTTGAGGAGAATAAAGATGATAATAAATTACCTTTCCTAATGTATTCTCTTCTCTGTCTCCCTGTCCATCCTAAGTTCTTAACTATCTTCAAATTGGAAAAAAAGAGTAGGACAGGGGAAAAATTCTCTAACAGTAATGTGTACAAGGAATGTTGCCTGTCCTAGATAATTTCAGCAGGAGTTTTTGTAAAATACAGTCTGTGTGACCATGAACTAATAGTTTTAAATAGGGAGGTAGTGAGTACTTTCAACTAAAAGGTCTTCTGACGCCTAAGGCTTTTATCAAAGCTTTCTCAATCCATTTTTGGTCAAAAATCTAGTGATCTATGACTGGCTTCCCAGAGTCAGAGACTGACTCAGATTCCATTCAGGGTTGGTTACCATCAGGGGAAGTTACATCAGGAGAATGGCTGATGATGCCATGGGCTGGGACCTAATGGAAGTGCTATGGAACTGGCTCAGGGCAAAGCAGAACAGGAAAGCCTAATTAGATATTTCCTTACAGACATATTTTAATCAGGCTCAGCTGGATGTATACCTTTGTTGATATAACTCCTGCATTCCTTTTAAACTGAGCTGACAGTCAACAATTGCTCAGTTCTCTGAATTCTGACTCTCTGAGATTAGTCTATGGAATTTCATAGAATCAAAGACCATTGTTAAAGATGGAAAAAATCTCAATAGCCATCCAGTCTAATGCCATTATTTCAGAGATGATGAAACTGAGGCTTAAATAGAAGTGAATTGCCAAGATCATACAATCTTTCAACTAAATTCAGTGCTCTTTTTATTACTCTATTCCATAGTCCTTCAAGCAAGTAAGTATGGATATGTTTGCTGTATTTTAGGGGTTATAGTAGATCTGGGGTCCATGAGTTTATGTATTTCAACATAATTGGTTTTCTTTGCGGTCCTAGGCATTTTATTTAATTCATGTAAAAACATTCTTCTGAGAAAGGAGACACAAGCTTCACTGGAGTCAAAACACATGAAAAAGTTTAGACAATTAATATAGTCTCTTCAAATTCAGATTCTATGATATTTCACCAAGCATTTTACAGATATCGTTCCATCATCAAAACAATCTCCGAGAGACATAGCTGGATATTATTATTTCCATTTTACAGATTGAAGAAACTAGGGCTCAAAGAAATTTAAACAGATTCTGATGTGTGAGCAAACTCCTTTTTGAAGAAAGTTTCATGTGGAAAGAAAGTGAGTGGCGATTTAGAGTGGGGGTGGAGAATGAAGAAATGAAAACTAACAGAAATTTCCACCTTTCTTTCTTCCTTCAATCCTTGGCACCCAGAGGGAAAAAACTATACATTATCCCTAAAGTTGTTCATGGTACTAATCAGTCATTCAAAAAATATGTCTTGGATATCCATCTGCCAAGAACTGTGAAAAAGACAGAAGAATTTGTCACTGCTCTCCAGGAACTTATGACCTAGTCGCTATATATACAAATAGCTACAACATTTATCAAGCATCTGTTATGTGCAAAACATTAAGTTGGAGGCATTGGGGATATACAAAACTTAGACAAGACAGATCCTGCTCTCATGGAACTCAGTCTAGAAGAGGGAGATGGAATGAATGGTGACAATACATGACAAAGGGAGGTCTTTAAAATGAAACTCTGTGGGAGATACAAGGGCCAAGGTTATAACCAAAGAGGGAAGGTCAAGGAAGTCTGTGGAGGAGGCAGCATGAGTCCACCCTTAATGTATAGTCAGAACTTGAATATCATACAAGAATGTGAACTTTGTTTAATAGCCAATAAGGAATCATTGAAGATTTTTAAATAAAGGAGTGACATGACAAGATCTATTTTTTAAGAAAAGATTATTCTGGCAGTGGTATAATGGTTGAAGAGTGGACCTGAGAATATCTTTAATAGATTGATACATCAGTCTAAGCAGATGGTAACATGGAAGAGGTGAGAAAATGGATATAAGACTATATAAAAAGAGAATCTATAAGATTTGCCAACTTATTGGCTAGAAAGAAATGGAAAGGTTTCAGACATGGGGAAAAGGATAAATGGTGCTGCCAGAGATAAGGAGAGCAAAGGAAGGAAGAGCAACAAAAATGACCTCTGGTGGGGCAAAATGATTTTGAGGTTCTGATGGGCCATACAGGTAAGAACTATCTTGTGGGAACATGGAGATGTGCTGGAGAACAGAAGAAGAGACAAGACTAATTCTCAACCCCCTCATTTTACAGATAAGAAACCAAAATCTCAGAGAGATTAACTGATCTGTCCAAAGTAGCACAGTTAAGTGACAGAGCCGGGTTTTGGCCTCTGGCTCTAAGAGCTTTCTAGGAACAGAGCACAGTCCTAGGCTGCTGTTATCCTGTTCAATATTTAAAAGTGCCTCCTTCTAGAAAACACATTTCACAGAGACAAGGCCTGAAATTCCCAAGCCTGTGCCTTCTTCCAAGAGAGAGCTAGAAATAGTCACAATAAGATTAGTTCATCCAACAATTTCAAGAGACATTTTTGCTCAAACAATTAGAATACCAAATATTTGTTGAAGTTGCTGGTGAGATTCAGCTGTTGCTCCTAGCCCACCCCACCCTATACTATGGTTGTGAGGGAATGAATAGCAGGTAAATCACCAGTGGCAATTTTTTGCTGCTCCCTATCTATTCCATTCACTTCAACAAATATGGTAAGTGTGTATACTTGTAAAGCATCATGCTAGGCTCTAGAAATATGATGAAAAAATTTACAGTTCCTGTCCTTTAGGAATTTACATCCTACTGGGTGTAAAAAGAAGTCTTCAAAGAAGATCCCTGTGATCTGGTAAAGGTTCTAAATATTCCCAAACCTCTGCAAAGATCCCCTACTTATTCCTCAAAAAAAAATGTTCATTTTAAGAAAATTTGCTATAAAGTGAATGGGATCAACATAGTCAATGAGATTAATATAATTATTTATCCTAAAACCCTATTATGGGACTGTTCTACTGCCCAAAACCCAAAGACTCCAATATTAATTAATGGATAATCATTAAGAAAACCTCCAAGAAAACCTTTAGACTGATTACCAGCAAGCTTTTCTGGAAAACATTTTTTATCCCTATCAAAAAGAAGGTAAGAGTCATTAATACCCCAAGAAAATAGTTTCAATAGGCAGGTAAAACCATGGGCTACAGACTTTTTGTAAAACAAAGAGAGATTGGAGAGATGGATCAGGGAAAGGTTTTTTCTTTTTATGGCCAGGACCATTTAAAAAAGCAAATGGAAATATATAAATAGCAAGAGAGAGAGACTCAAGACATTTCAAAAAGATGACTCGGAGCAGAGACCTGAAGATGAGATGGGATGGTATCATAGGCAGAGATGGGTCATTAGTCTTAATGAAGAGCAGTACTTTTTCTTGTATAACTGGAGGGAAAGGAAAGAAGGTGAAAAAATATGACTAAAAGAAGGGAGCAAGGGGAATTTACATCAAATAATCTTAATTTTCCCAGTGAAGTAGGAGGCTAGATCATCTGCTAGAAGTGTGGGAGTAGGCACAACATTGGTGGCAAGAAGAGAGTGGAAAAGTTATTGAAATAGTTACTGTAAGGAATGAGGGAGTCTTTCTTTAATTCCCTTATTGCTTCCCTATCAATCAAGCAGTTTGATGCAGCTGATGTTAGGCACTATTTCTCCTTATATCTATATCCAAGTGCCTTTTGCTAGACAATACATTTCACAGAGAAAAAGGCCTAAAATCCCCAAGCCTATGCTTTCTGCCATTAAAGAGCTCAAAACACTCTAGCACTTGTGTCACAGTCATGATAAGATTCATTCAATTTCATTCATTCATTCAACAATTTCAATGGACATTTTTGCTCAAACAATTAAAATACCACATGCTTATTATTGAAACTGTTGGTGAGATTTAGCTGTGCTTCCCACCTCACCCCATCCTAGACTAAGCCCAAACAATGAAAGTTATGGGAATTTACAGGAAGGGATAGCAAATCAAGTTTTAATCAGCCTTAAAAGTGTGATACATTATATATAGCCTATATCAGATTGCTTGCCATCTTGGGGAGGGGGAAGAAAGAGGGTGAAAGAAAAAAAATTGAAAAAAATTTTTTTAATTTAAATTTTATTTTTATTATTTTCATGTTACTTTATTTTTATTTTATATGCAAAGATAGTTTTCAACATTCACCTTTGCAAAACCTTGTGTTCCAAATTTTTCTCCCTCTCCTCCCTTCTCCCTCTTTCCCAAAGCAGCAAGCAAGCTGATATAGATTAAATGTGTGCTATTATTCTCAATATTCCATATTCCACATTTGTCATGCTTCACACAAAAAAAATCAGAAATCAAAATCTTATAAAAGTAAATGATTAAAACTTTTAAAAAAAGAATAAAGATGATAAACACGAGGGGGAAAGTGTTATATATGGATTATCATCATCTTATTTGAATCTAACAAAAACCCTATCACCCTTACTTTACTCATAAGGAAACTGAGGTGTGGAGAAATTAAATGGCTTGCCTAATGTCACACTGGGACTAGACCTAATCCCAAAACTTTCTGAATCCAAGTCCAGTTCTCTATCCATTATAGTGAATTGTTTCACTAAAAGGAAAGGGATTGATTTATTATGCACCTACTATGGGTTGGGCTAAAAACTTTAGAGATTTTATCTCCTTGTGGTCACTGTGACTTCTTTCAAGAGGTTAGACTTGATGGATATGTGGGATGTAGACCACAGTAGAGGTGGAGAATGGAAAACTGCATTTAAAGCAGAGGAACAATGCATGTTCCAAAGATGGAAACTAACACATCATGTGTACATTTCATTTCAGTAAATCAAAGTGGAAGTTTGAGAGGAATAGGAGATAACACTAAAAGCAAGAATCATGGAACAAACAACATAAGCACTGAATAAAGAAACCTTAAAAGATTACCTAGTCCAACTTACTTATTTTAAAGGTTTGGAAACTGAAGATCCCAAATTTGATTAAAATTCTACTGCAAGTTTGTGGCAAATTCAGAATTCAACTGAACTGACCCTAACTCGATGACTTTTTTTCTAATAAAACATAGGGAAGTAAACCAGCATGGTGGGAGAAGCAAAAGCCCTAGAGTCAGAGGTCCTGGGTTCAAATTTTATTCCTGAAGTTTATAACTCATTTGACCATGGGCAAGGCATTGAGGCAGCTTTGTGGAATAGTGGAAAGAGTGTAATACTGGAGTCAAGAACGCTGGAGTTTGGATACTGCTTCAACTGTTCACTAGCTGTGCAATCCAAGGCAAATGACATAATTCCTCTCAGCCTCAGGTTCATCATTTGTAAAGTGGAGATAAAAGGATTTTCCTCATAGAGTTCTTGTGAAAATCAAATGAGATGATATGTGTAAAAAGCACTATACATACTCTTAAGAACTATTACTATTACTATTAGCTGTTTGTAAATCCCATTAAATATTAAGTTCCCTAGGCCTCAGTTTCCTCCTCTGTGAAATGAAGTGGCTCATGTGGGTGGTTTTTGAGGTCCTTCTCAGCTCTATCTCTATGATCCAACTGGGATTGGTGAGTACCTAAATGATAGACTGAAGAGTTTGGACTTTATTTGGGAACTAGTATAGGATTCTGAGTGGAAGAATGCATAATTTATATAAATTATAAACTCTATAAAGCTTAGAACTGGTTTTCATTTAATCATTGCATGGCCCATAGCAGCAAGTATGGTGTTTATACAGTAGAGGTATGTTTGTTGAATTGAATTGTCTAATGACATCATCTCCTCCATGAAGTTTCCCTTGATCTTCTCATTTTAATTCTCTTTCCCCTGTCAATTATCTTCCATTTTCTTATCTGTATATATGCTGTATGTACTCATTAGAATATAGGCTCTTTGAAGGCAGGGGTTGTTTATTTTTTCTTTGTATCCCTCTCCTGGGTTATGTGCCTCCCTTTCTTTTGAGTGGTAGACATTAATACATGTTTGCTGAATTATTTAATGAGTCAAGGTGTATGAAGAAAGTTAAGGTAGCTACATTCTTATCTCAACTGTGTGGCTAAAATGAAAGAGACACATAAGGGCCATGTTTCCTCAAACTTGCAAGAAACGTTTAGATTGAGGATTGGGGGAGGAAAGAGATCTACCCAGTTTTAGGGAAACAGAATACATAGAATGGAAAGAATGAAAAATAGAAGAAAGAAAGAAGAGGGAGACACTGAACTAATGAGGAGTGAGGTAACACAATTAAAGTAGCCACAAGGAACAGAGAAGTACTTCTAATCCTTTTGTCCTATCTCCAGTGCTGTTATCTCAGATACTGAATTCCTTCATAGATCTGATTTGTCAAGAGATTGGGATTCTAGTCCCACTATGGTCCTGACCTGTCAGCGTGAATCTGGGCAAGACATAGGTGCTCCCTAGGCTTCAGCTGCCTTGTCTGAAGAATAAAGATGTTGGATTGTACAGTTGCTAAGATTATTTCAGGCACTGCTGGGATAGGCTTAGAGTAAGGATTGGACTTGATGTGGTCTAGGAGTGTGGAGTGCTCAGGTTTTTACTGCCTTTCTTTCCCCTTACTTCTTCTCTGCTCTGCTTTCTGGTACCTTTACACTGAATGGTCTGAGTTAGCCAAAGACATAGGCAGTGGTAAAAAACAGATCTGGGATATTCCCTTCGATTCCAAGGCCTCTGCTGATATACCAGGAGTGGGACTCGAATCTACTCTTGGTTCCCTAACACTCAGGTATTCTTTCTCTGATTCTGCACTATTGATAGCCCTGGTTTCTGTCAAAATCATCACTTACAAATCACATACTATTAGGGTTCCAAGATTTCACTTAAATGGGTAGATGGGAAGGCCTGAATTCCTATCCTTTGAACTTCTTCAGTTTCACAAGCCACTCCTTATCTTTCAGACTCTGAAGAGTTCAGAGAGAAAAGAAATGATCCTGGCCCCAAATGACCCAAATCTACTTTTTTCTCTGAGTCAAGGTTTCCATTTTGGAGCCCATGTAAATGAACCACTACTATTAGTAACTAATGAACTGGTATTGGACCTTTCTTCAACTCTGGATCTTATGAAATACAAATATATCAAAGGTTTTCTGTTATCCTCTCACCTAGAAACACTAAGACCACACAGGGCTCCTAGACACAAAATAGTACATAGTGTTAGTGGCTTTCATAGGCTATGACTAAGATGCTGGATAGAAAGAAGGACTCAGATACCTTTGGCAGCTAGTCAATAGGATGCCTCGGCTGTGGACATACTGACCACTAACAAAATCCTTACTGTTAATGAAAGTCTGACCTCCAAGGGAGAGTGCCCATCTCTCTAAACAGGACTTGAAATATTGAGGGAGCTCTGTAGATCACACATAGTGTCTTTGAAAGGGCCATGAAGTGGCTCTCCTGCTAAGAATTGGCCACCATATCGCCCTATTTTCCTTTTTCAAGTCCCAATGGTTCCCAAGAGTAAAAAAAGAGGCAGGTAAAGAAGGGTAGTCCTATTGAGCACTGAAAGGAGCCAAGGGAGGCAAAGGAAATTAGAATGGTACTCACTGATCGCCCCAGTGTATGTTGGCTGAGTAAGGTCTTTTGGTACCTTCCGGTAGATGTCAAATCTGAAAGGAGGAAAAGCATCAAGAGTGAGCCAGGCAGGACATTTCAATTTATCACTTCCCCATGGGGCTGAATGGAGCTAGTCATTTCCCACTTTAAGATTCCAATCCAATCAGGATCTTTTCCACAGTGAGGCAGGGGGTTGGCAGGGAAGGACAACAATCAGCCTTTCTCAAGATTCATATAATTGTGTAACACTTCCTCTTTGGTTTCATTTTTCTGTCTTTCCACCATCTTAATCCCCACTTTCCTTTTTCTCTTCCTACTCAGGCTCAGCTCAAGTCTAGGTGAATGATAAAAATATATTTGGCAAATTCCATCTTTCAGAAACAACCAAACTCTTATGGCCACTGAGTGAAATTATTTCTTTCCTCTTGGATTTTTTTTTTTTTTTTTTTGAGGGAGATGGAGCAGAAAGTAGGAATGGGTTGAATTTGAATCTACGAAAACTAGATTTCTGGGCTTCTTTTCATCAAAACTTGAGGAGAGGGGCAGCTAGATGGTGTAGTGGATAGAGCACCAGCCCAGAAGTCAGGAGGACCTGAGTTCAAATCTGGTCTCAGATACTTAACACTTCCTAGCTGTGTGACCCTGAGCAAGTCACTTGACCCCAATTACCTGGGGGAGGGGGGAAACGAGAGGAGGCAAACCTCAGAATTATGAGGTATTAATAAAAACATCCAAGAAATCTAGTATATATGTGTGTGTGTGTGTGTATATATATATATATATATATATATATATATATATATATATATATATATATATATATAAAATTACATGCATATATACATATATGTATGTATGTATATAAATAAATAAATCTATTACAAGCACTGGATTTTAACACAAGTTTTCTTGACTCCAGATCTTGTGTTCTGTCCACTTTGCCATTTATCTCCCTGCTTCTGATATAAAAGACTTGTATTTCTACCTTTTTTATTGTGAAATTTGCTTATATTATTTCTTGTGCTTCTATAATACCACTGGTATTCATCCTTGCCTTTTTACCCACATACCTGTCCATTACCCTAATTTAGGTCCGCATCAACAGCTCTCATCTGTAATACTGAGATAACATTCTAATTTTTTTTTTTTTGCCTCCAATCTCTTTTCTCGTCAATCTGTCATTCATATAACTGCTTTTGTAATCTTCCTAATATACAGTTCTAACCATGTAACTCCTCTGCTCAAAAGTCTTTAAAATCTTGCTAGGCCACCCTTATCTTATAAAGCAACAAGCTTGGGGTGGGGAGGAAGGGCACAGAATTATTGAAAGTAGTCATGCATTCATATGTGAATCCATAAATAAATAAACATTCTATAGACTCAATATCTTCCACATTTATATATAAATTTTTCAAGTGGATATAGCTCCTGTTCTAATTAATAAAATATACATTCATTTCAAAGAATCATAGATTTTATAAGTTTTGTATCATTCATTATATGTTATCTCAAAATACTAAAAATACAATTATTATCATATGGGGGGGAGTTAGAAAAAATCTGATATTAAAATGGGTCCTTGATGATGAAACATGCTACCAGTTTTCCTTTTTTTTTTTAAATTTTAATGCATTTTATTTTTCCAATTACATGTAAAAGATAGTTTTCACCATTCATTTCTACAAGATTTTAAGTTCCAATTTTCTCCCTCCTTCCCTTAGCTCTTCCCTCACCAAGGCAGCAAACAATCACGAATTTTCAAATGATAGAAAGATAAAGGATGAGACATAAATTTTTTGGATATGGCTAATGTGGGAAATTATGACTGATGATTATGGCATATGATTATGATATGGGAAACTATTTGTGCCAAGACTTTTACTTTTACTTTATTTTCAGTTGAGGGTTCAGAGCAGGAAATAGTGATTAGGGTTCTTTTCTACCATTTCCTCTACCCACATTGCCCTAATGAGAAGAGATTAGAAGGAAGGTTGGGAGAAATCAAATCACAATAAGCGCAACTTGAAAGTGACAAGTTGAATAAAAAAAAATATACAAAATATATCTGCGGTTTTATGTATAGTTTTCTCCTGTTCCAATGTACATAGAAATGTTGATATCATTGGAAAACTCAAATTAAAAAAACAGAATAAATTTAAATAAAATTTAAAAATTAAATAAATAAATTAAATTAAATTAAAAAGGAGGTTCTCATAGTCTGGGTAAGTTCACCCTCAATACTCTTTGAAACTGTCTAAGGCTATAAGTTCCAGAGAAAGTGATTCCTCTAATGCTAAGTGAAGTGAGTAAAACCAAGAGAACATTGTACACAGTAACAAGATTATAAAATGATCAACTTTAATGGATGTGATTCTTTTCAACAATCCAGTGATTCAGACTAGTTCCAATGGATTTGTGATAAAGAAAGCCATCTGTGTAAAGAGAGAGGACTGTGGAGACTGGATGTGGAACACAACATAGTATTTTCAACTTTTTTGTTGTTTACTTGTTGTTTTTTTCTTCTTTTTCCTCCCTTTTTGATCTGATTTCTCTTGTGCAGCATCATAAATGTGGAAATATGTGTTGAAGAAAAAAAAAAAAAAAAGAAAGTGCTTCACACTGGTCAAGGGATGTTCCTTGCTGAGAAGTTCTCAGTACCACTGAAATCACAAGTCTCATCTATATCCTATAACATTTTTAAAATAATATTTTAAAATATTAAAAAATATATTTTGGAATCACTGAGCTACAAAGTAAAATACAAATTCCTAAGTTTGACATTTAAAGTCTTTTACAAGCTAACTAGATCTATGATCTCACTGGGGCAAACAACCCCTGGGGAAGAAAACCTCAGTTCTGCACCATGAAATCATGGAGAATTGCCTGTGGGCACTGAAAGAAGCAGCCTGCCTGGACTCTGTCAATATGTGTCAGACATAGGATATCAGAGATAGGACTTGAACCCAGGTCTTCTAGCCTCTTTCACTTGCTCATACTGTCTGTGATGCTATAATTCAAAATTCCTACTTTATGT
This sequence comes from Sminthopsis crassicaudata, assembly GCF_048593235.1. Classification (NCBI taxonomy): domain Eukaryota; kingdom Metazoa; phylum Chordata; class Mammalia; order Dasyuromorphia; family Dasyuridae; genus Sminthopsis; species Sminthopsis crassicaudata. The sequence goes on along the minus strand of NC_133618.1, from coordinate 426,011,939 downwards.
CAAGAAAGAAGCATATGTCAGTCTGGTTTGTGAGTGTGGGTGGCAGAGGTTATGGAAGAGAATCAATTGGTCAGAACTGGATAGAACTGGTTGGAAGAAAATCTATGGATAAGCTATTTTTGTTCTTCAGGGCAAGGGTATAAGCTATGGTAGAAAGAATTTACTTTAGGAATTTGAGCAGACAGGTCATCCAAAGAACAGAATAATTCCAGGTACATTTCAATTCAACAAGTACTTATTATTTATTGAAATAACTGGTGAAGTACTTATTAACTACAATAAATACAGATACAGTTGGTCAGTTAGTAAACATCACCTACTCTGTGCCAGGCATTGCACTAAGAACTAGGGATACAAAACAAGGCAAAAGACATTCCTTGCTGCTCTCAAGGTGTTTGAAGTCTAAGGGGAAAGAGGACATGAAAACAGTTATGCACAAATAAGCCATATAATGAGTAAACAGGAGATAATTAAAAGGGACAGACAGGGAAAGGCTTCCTTAACTTCTTTTAGCTGGGGTCTGAAGAAAGCAAAGGAAACCAGGAAGTGACGATGAGGGAGAGCATTCCAGACATGGGGAATAATAATAGCAAGCAAAAATGTTGGGAAATAAGAATGCTTTACTCAAGGAACAGCAAGGAAGCCTGTGTCATTGAATCACAGAATAAATGGGGGAGGACAAGAGAAGGGGAATAGAAACTAAAGTGATTGGATGGAGGAGAGAGGTCATGAAAACAGAGAGATTGTGAAGGATTTTGAATACCAAATATAAGATGTTTTATTTGATCTTGGAGGTGATAGGGAACCACACTGGTGTTTAATGAGTAAGTGGGTGACATGGTCAGACTCATGTTTTAGAGTCAGCTTTGACAGCTGAGTCAAAAATAGATAGGAATAAGAAGAGATATAGCAGAACAATCCAAGAGTAGACTAATGTGATAATTCAGGCACGATGTGATTAGGGCCTAGTGGAAGTGAAGAAGAGAAGAAATTACTTACAAGGGGTATTATGAAAAGGTCTTGGCAACAGATTGGATATGGAGGTAAGAATGAAAAATCGAGGATGACATATAGGTTTAAAACCCAGGTATTTGGGGAGATCACAGCACCCCCAGAAATAAAAGAGAAGTCAGGAGGAGGAGAGGGTTTAAGACAAAAAATGAGTTTAGTTTTGGAAATGTTGAGTTTAAGATGTCTATGACTCATCCAGTTGGACATGTTTAAAAAGAATTTGAAGATGTGAGATTGGAGGTCAGCAGAGAGGTTAGAACTGTATATGGAGATTTAAGAATTATTAGCATAGGGATGACAACTGAATCCATGGCAGTTGATGAGATCACCAAGTGAAATACCACAGAAAGAGGAGAGAAAAAGGCCCAGGAGTAAGCATGGATGAACTGGAGGTAGATGCCATCAAAGGAAACTAAGAAAAAGAGATCAGAGAAGTAGGAGAAGAACTAGGAGAGAAAAGTATCATGAAAACCTAGAAAGAAGAAAATATCAAAAAGAAGATATTGGGTGGTAGTAAAGGCTGCAGGGAGATCAGGAAGGATGAATTGAGAAAAGATCATTAGATTTGGCAAAGAAGAGATCTCTAGAACAAAGTCCTCATCCTCAATAATCAGATTCCATTTTAAAGATTCTAACAATTTTTTAAAAATCAATGAATATGGAAACACAATTGAAGTGGGAAATTTATAAGCAACTGTCTATGAGAATATATTTGTTGTTCAGTCATTTCAGTTTTGTCCAACTTTTTGTGGCTTCATTTGGTGTTTCCTTGGCAAAGGTATCAATTCATTTTATGGAAACTGAGGTAAACAGGTTTAAGTGACTTACTTAGGATCGCACCACTAATAAAATATCTGAGGCCATATTTGAACTTAGGAAGATGGTACTCTGTCTACTGAGCCACTTAGCTGTCCTTATAAGAATATACGGATATTAGGAAATAGTCAACATGGTTTTGTGACCAGACTACCTGGATTTCTTTTTATGACTAATTAGCAGGAAGGAGGATAGATGGATAATGGGCAGGTAATATAAAGAAGTAGCATGCTGATGGAAAGAATCACACTAGGCTTGCAATTCAAAGGCATCCTGGATAGCTATGATGTATCAATGTGTGGAAGACAGGAAAAAGAACAACTTTTAGACAGCCCTTATATTACATTATGCTATAATATAATCACCCTGTAAGCTGGTAGTATAATTTTAGTATTCCTGTTTAGCAGTTGAGGAAACTGAGGCTCACTAAAGTGAATTGTTCTGTTCTTGATCAACCAGTTTATATAAAACCCTGAATCTGATAGCTAGCTCAGTATACTCTTCTCTACCTTCTATATTCTGGCTCTTAGTCCAGTATTCTCCCCATTTCATAATGCTATAACAGTCTGTGTGGTTCTAGGGTTCATTCTAAGCAACATTTTTGTCAGTGACTCTGATGAAAGGATTAAAAAGATGCCTGTCAAATCTGAAGTGCACATTAAATTAGCAGGGGACTCTGGATGAGATAAGAACCTCCAAATGACACTGGGTAACTTGAGAATCGATAGTACTTTGTTGAAAAGGATGATATTCAAAAGGCTAAAAATCAGTATCACAAAAATGGGCTGAGAAAAGAGATGGGCTTCACAAAGCTTAATATCAAGACCTTGGGGTGGGGGTAGAATGTCACAGCTGACCACAAGCCCAGTGAATCAGCAATATAATGCCACTGTGACAAAGGCCAGCAGGAGACAAGGATGAATTAATAGGGCTATGACATGCCAAGGGCAGGAAGTAATTCTTCCACTATGTTCCACATTAGTCAGCCCCTCCTTAGAGTAGAGTATCGTGTCTATCTTTGGTCACCTCACATTAAGGAGGATGAAGACATACCGGATACGTTCTATACAAGAGCATTCAAAGGGATCAATGGGTTAGGAAAGGGGTTAAAGGGAATGGAGTTGTTCAGAATCAGAACAAATTGCTTCATTATTATTACCAATAACAGGAGCAGTGACTCTCATTTAAATTTGGCCTTTTGAGGATCACCAAGAACTTTTCTCACAGCCCACAGAAGGCCACGGAGAAATTCAATTATTGTTCTTAATAATAATGAAGATGTAGCAGAAGGTGTTCTCTTTGAGTTCCAAAGACCAGATGGGAAGAAATGGGTTTACATTAAAAGAGAGGGCATCTCAATTAGCTTTGATGTTATGACTGTAAAGGCAATAATAACACTCCCAATTCCTGGACTCATTGTTCAAATAGCTAGTTGTGGCATTTTACCCATGTTACAGACTAAACCTGCTCACATCTTAGCAAATGTCTTGCTTCAACCAAAAGAACTCTGGAAGTCCATCACTCAGGGACCAAACTTCTGGCAATGTGTCTTTCCATACTTGTCCTAGACCACGTAAATATGGTCCTCACATGACAGATTGTCTGTTATAGACTCATATCAGTCTAACTTTGTAGTCATTCAAGTGCCCACTGTGTGCCAAGCACTCTGCTAAGTGATAGAAACTGATAGCATTCAATAGAGCTTACACCCTGTTGACTCTAAGGTCATCTTCCATATCATGATAAAGTACAGAAAGAGAACTTTAGAGAAAGGAATATTAATACTATTTTATATGTATAGTACTACCAAGGTACACAAAAGATATATACATATATATACAATGTTCATATACAGACAACATACATATTGTCTCTTCTCATCCTCAGAACAGCCTCAGGAAGTAAGATATACAAGTACTACTGTGTATTTTATACATGGGAAAATAGGTTGATACATCAAGTGATTTGCCAAAAACTCTGTAGCTAGTAAATGGCAGAGTTAGGATCTGGACATGGCAAAATAGAAAGAGCAATGGATTGCAAATAGAAAATCAGGTTAAAATTCCATCTCTGCTATTTACTACCAGTGTGAATTTGGACTCATTATTTTACTCCTTTAGGCTCCAGTTTTTTCATTTGTAAAATGAAAGAGCTAGATTAGAAAATTAGAAACTACAATTCTAAATCCAATTGTTTTTGCCAAATCTTCTATTCTACAAAAGAAAATAGTCACATAGTAAAGAAAATGTTATACAATATACAATCCTCACCTCACTCCAATCCATCCCCAACTAAGTCACCCAAGTAATTTTGCTTAACTAGGGGTCAGACCATGTCATCTTCCTATTCAAACTCCATAGTTCACTACTGCCTCTTGGATCAAATAAGAAATCTTCAGTTTTTTAAAGCCATTTACAGTTTGGCCCCATTCTACTTTTCTAGTCTATTTATAAATGATTCCTTTTCTTAGACTACAATGTAATGCAGTCACACTGACCCTCATGCCTACAATGTATTCTCTTTCCTTTTTCTTCCTGGAATCCCTTGTTTTCTTCAAAGCTTACCTCAAGTGCTACCTGTTCCGCAATACCTTCCCTGATCCCTCCACCTTGCCCTTCTCTTCAAATTACCTTCTCTTTGTTATTTAAATTTTTATATACACTAATTCATGAACACAGATTCACAATATTTTCCCTGATAGAATGTAAACTCGTTCAAGTTAGGAAATATTTCATTTTTGCTTTTGTATCTCTAGTCCCTGGCATATAATAGATACTTAATTAATGCTTGCTTGCTTGATCACTCTGACCCAATGAGGCTCCACCTAAAAAGAAACAAGCATTTATGAAGTATCTACAAAGTAAAATGTGCTAGATGCTTAAGAAATTTTGTTTTTATTCTCACAACCACCTTAGGCAGATGTTGTTATTATCCCCATTTTATAGTTGAGGAAACAGAGGTAAACAGAGATTATTGCTTGTAATTTTAAATTTCATGGATAGTAAGGGTCTAAGGCTGACTGATCTTCTTGACTCCAGGTGTATCAATTGTTTTATCTACTGTGTCACTTAATGAGTTCTAGAATCTATCTAGCATTCTGAATTTAGAATATTGTGTTCAGTTCTAGGCACATTTTTAGAAAACATGCAGAGAAGCTTCAATATGTTTAAGAAGAGTTGGAGAAATTAAGTGTTAAGCCTGGAAAAGAGAAAATCTGGGAGACATAGTGAGCTACCTTAAAAGCATCTGAAAGCTGCCAAGTAAAAGTTATATTAGACTGTTTTGGTTGTCTTAGAAAGATAGAATTAAGAGCAAGAGGTAGAACTGTAGAAGCTCTACAGAAGAGCTGCCCAAAGCAGAAAGGAGCTGTATCTCAGGAAGTAGGGGGGAACCCCCTACTTTGGACGTCTTCAAGCAGAGAATAGATTCTTATTCAGTCACTTGTTCTAAGTCACCTTCCAGCTCTGGAATTATGTCACTATAGAATGGAGCTAAAGTGAAATTTGATATGCTGAACCCTATTTTCCCCAGCGACTTTCATTTTAAAATTGGAACTTCTTTCCTGTAGGAAAAAAAAGAATCTCCAGTGAATTCAATCTAAAACAATCTCAGATGACAGTTTTTTTTCACAATTTCTAATCTATCCCTCCTTACCCCACTCCTTCCTTCCTCCCTCTCTTTCTCTCTCTCTCTCTCTCTCTCTCTCTCTCTCTCTCTCTCTCTCTCTCTCTCTCTCTCTCTCTCTCTCTCTGTGTGTGTGTGTGTGTGTGTTTCTGTCTCTGTCTCTGTCTCTCTCTCTCTCACACACACACAGACACACACACATAAATACACACATGCATTTCTCTCTCCCTTTTTCTTTCTACCCCTTGTGGGGATTTTGGGGGGGGGTTGGTTTGTTTATGTCACTATATAAGTCTATCCCCCTCACATATGTATATGTCCACATAAAAATACCCAGAGATATAGTCTTTTGCTCTGGAAAAGACCTTGGACATCTGTTCCAACACCTTTATTTTAGAGCTGAGAGCTCTGAAGACTCGAGGGTGAAGTGACTCAAAACTGCAGAGGAGAGCTGGGATTAAACCCTGATGGCTCCAAGCCAAGGCCTTTTCTTCTATACCAAAATACAAAAATATTCCAGGTCCCTCATCTGTTACTAATTTCAGTCAGTCCTGAATTGCTTTAGTAATAAGACAGTGCTACTGAGAACCTAAGAAATGAAAAACTACAAGGGTTCAGTTAACAGATAAGAAATTATAAGTTTTCTGAGAGAATTTGTTTTTATTGCAGGCAATCTGTTCTGGTTGTTTATGATATTGATTTCTTCAGTGCCTCAGGATAACGTGAGGTGACCCTGAGCTATCTAAGATGATGCCAGCAGAGTTGCAAGCTGTAGCAGATCCTACTAAACTTGAGTCAGAAAATGAATATGGTGAAAGATTTTGTGTCAGTCACTCAACAACTATCCTATGGAAGTTTGGGGTGACTCACTACTGGTTAGCTGTAAGGTAATGAATTTCTTTGGCCAGGATAACTCAAGGAACCATTGCAAACTACATCAGTTTATGTAAAGAGAAGATGTTTGTGTGAAAAAAGCAGAGAGGAGGGAGTGAAGGGAAAGCACATGATATATACTTAAACTACTAAAAACACAGATCTTACAAGTACTTAAGTATTCCTCTCAAAAGGATAGCAATATAATCAGTGTCAATAAAAACCACATCTATTAAGTGCTTACTATGAGGCAGGCACTGTGCTAGATGATGGGGATACAAAGCAAAAATGAGATAGTCTCTGCATTCAGAGAACTGATATTCTATAGAATGACATGTTTGACATATACAAACATAAATATGTTTGAATAAATTTATAAAAAATAAATCTCGTGTAACATAGCAGGAAAACACTAGCAGGAGCTGGGGGGAATCAGTTAGGATGTCATGTGGGAAGTAGCAATTGAACTGAGCTTTAAAAGAAATTAAGCACTGTAAAATGCAGAGCTAAGGAGGAAGGAATATATGTATGGAGTTCAGTCTGTGCAAAGGCAAGGAGATGAGAGGGAAACAGCTGAGTATGAGGAACAGCATATACCTGAAGAAGGATGATGAAATCTCCCTTCACTCGTTACTGACCCCTTGCTCCTCTTATTGATCCTCAGAATGTAGAATCATAAGATAGATTCAGAGAGAAAAAGGATCTTGGAGGTCATTGATTCTAACACCTTCATTTTACAGATGGAGCACTGAGGCCAAGAGAAGTTTATCGTGTCAAATAGATTTTTATGTAGGTATTCTTGATTCTCGAATACAATGTTCTATCTAGGCCAAATGATCTCCCATGTGTTTTGTGACTTTATAAGTAACTAATTTTGAATGTTAATAGTCTGAGTGCTATTGTTACTGTTATGCAAATTGTTGTCATATTAGACTACAAGCTCCTTGAGGATAGGGTCTGTCTTTTATCTTTCTTTGTATCCTTATACCATTATATCCTACTTAACACAATGACTGGCACATAGTTGATATTTAATAAATTCTTATTGACTGACAGACAAGACACAATACCATAATCTCAGAAACACTTCAATTTCAAGTGATTCAAAAGATAATGGAAATGTACTTGATGGCTACAGGTAAGCCACATCATATGATGCTTTGTGTTGTGAGAAGTAACATTAAAGGCATGCATGAAAAAAAGTGGAATGAACATGCATTGAGAGTAAACAAATGATATTTGGTCCAAGTGCAGTACTAATATCCATGAAACTTTAAAAGATCTAGAGGAATGCTTACAACATGCTGAGTGAACTCTTTATAAGGGTTTATGGAAGATCATAGATAAGAACCACACAAGCTAGAAAAGCACAGATAGATTATAATCTGCCCCTGTGGAGGGAAAGAGTATCCAAAAGGATTAGGTCACTGATCCACTGAGCTATCATCAATGTTCTTGCAAAAAGCTATTTTCCTACAAATAATGATTTAATGTGTGCTTAATTATTTAGTGTAACTTTAAAACATTTAGTGAAAAAGTTTCTTTGGGAATTCATGTCAAATTTTATGTTGGCAATTAACGGAAAAATTGAATTTGCATTAAAAAATACAATTTACAACACACTTATGGATTCTTTATTCTGTAAGTCAATGGATGGATACATAGCCAGACTCAAAGAAAATATGCATAACACTTCCCATGTCCCTAAACAGGGCAAGAGCCACTGGAAATATCTGACTAACAAGACTTACTCTGTCATTTCTTTTCATAGCAAAATGGCTCAGCTATGCTATTTTAACTTCCTTGGTTAGGTTCTCACTTCTGTGATCTTGCAGATGGATCTCAAATCACTTTGTGGTTCACCATACGTGGGTGGTAACTAGGCAGCAACTTATGATGTCACTGTTTCCAAGACTTAATAAAATTTATATGCCACTGAAAAACAAATAATGTGAAAGTGATGGGTCACCTTCCCCCAAAATAGATTTATACATTTTATCTGGATGCCCTTGAATGGAATGAGGAGTCTCAGGCTCCAGCTTGTCGAGCTCTTCTCCACCCAAGCAGCAGAGAAACTATTAGCAAGGTGGACCATCCAGCCCAAAGCAGCAGAACCATTCAGGTAAAATTTTCATCAGTACAGACATGATGATATATAAATTTTGTCCATCCAATTACCCATACACACAATAAAAAAAGGATTCCCAAGACCAATTTATGTCTTCTTTCTAGCAAAATGCAAAAAGCAATAGTATATCTTCCTTTTATCCCTTCATTACAGGACTCAGTGCTAAAAGCTTCTCAGGGTTGGCCTAGCAGTCCCCAATGTGGCAGTGGATAGAAAGAAAAAACAAATAATTGTTCAGAACTATAAGGTACCCCCTGCCTCTTACACACACACACACACACTGTGTTGATACCATCCCCAAATATAGCTTTAGCTCAAGTGCCACATATTATGAGAAGCCTCTCCTGATCTCTCAAGTGCTAGTGTCTCCTCACAAATTATCCATGTACTTCTATAGATAAATATCTCTTCTGATAAAATGTAACATCCTTGAGAGCAGGGATTCATTTCTGCCTTTATCTCCATCTCAGACTGCACTGGCTAACCCCCATTTTCCTCTCTTACTTTAACATGCAGTTCATTTTCTACATGAAGTTTTTCCTGGTGTTCCTAACTGCTAGTAACTTCTCTTCACAATTTCCCTTACACTGAACTACTATATTGAATATGGTTTTATTTTTTCACTTTATATTTTTACTGCATATATTTTTAATACTAACTGACTTTACAATTAGAATGTTAAGTTCTGAATTTGGAACTGTGCCCAAAGGGCTATAAAATGAAGTATTCCCTTTGACTCAGCAATACCCAAAGAAATTTTTTATTGTACTATTATTTATAAATATTTATAACATATAATAAATATGTATATATTACATTATTATATTTATAATATTTATATATGTTATGTATAATAAATATAATATTAAATTTATACATATTTAAATTTATATTATTATTTTATTGTATCCCAAAGAAAAGGAGGACCAGGACCTATATCTATAAAATTATTTATATCAACTCTTTTTGTGGTGGTAAAGAATTGGAAATTGAGGAGTTATCAATAAAACGGGAAATGGTTGAACAAGTTGTAATATTTGATTGTGATGGAATACTATGGTGCTATAAGAAATGAGAAGCAGATAGTTTCAGAAAAACTTGGGAAGATATATATGAAGTGATCAAAATGAAATGAGCAGAACCATGAGAACATTGCACACAGTAACAATAATATTGCATGAATGATTTCACTATTCTCAGCAATTCCAAGACAATTCCAAAGGGCTTGTGATGAAAAATGTTATCCACCTCCAGAAAAAAGAATTGATGGCTCTTGAACATAGTAGTTTTAACTTTATTTTTTTTCCTTTGAGGGAGAGAATCTATTTTCTTTTATAATATGTCTAACATGGAAATATTTTGCATGACTGCATGTATAATCTATATCAAATTGCTTACCTTCTCCAAGAGGGGAGAGAAGACAGATGAAGAAATTGAAACTATATCCACTCATATGAAAGAGTGTTCCAAATCACTACTGATCAGAGAAATGCAAATTAAGACAACTCTGAGATACCACTACACACCTGTCAGATTGGCTAAGATGACAGGAACAAATAATGATGAATGTTGGAGGGGATGTGGGAAAACTGGGACACTAATACATTGCTGGTGGAGTTGTGAAAGAATCCAGCCATTCTGGAGAGCAATTTGTAACTATGCCCAAAAAGTTGTCAAACTGTGCATACCCTTTGACCCAGCAGCGCTACTACTGGGCTTATATCCCAAAGAAATACTAAAGAGTGGAAAGGGACCTGTATGTGCCAAAATATTTGTGGCAGCTCTTTTTGTTGTAGCTAGAAACTGGAAGATGAATGGATGTCCATCAGTTGGAGAATGGTTGGGTAAATTATGGTATATGAAGGTTATGGAATATTATTGCTCTGTAAGAAATGACCAGCAGGAGGAATACAGAGAGGGTTGGAGAGACTTACATCAACTGATGCTGAGTGAAATGAGCAGAACCAGAAGATCGCTGTACACTTCAACAACAATACTGTATGAGGATGTATTCTGATGGAAGTGGAAATCTTCAACATAAAGAAGAGCCAACTCACTTCCAGTTGATCAATGATGGACAGAAATAACTATACCCAGAGAAGAAACACTGGGAAGTGAATGTAAATTGTTAGCACTAATATCTGTCTGCCCAGGTTACATGTACCTTCTGAATCTAATGCTTATTGTGCAACAAGAAAATGGTATTTACACACATGTATTGTATCTAGGTTATATTGTAACACATATAAAATGTATGGGATTGCCTGTCATCAGGGGGAGGGAGTAGAGGGAGGGGGGGATAATTTGGAAAAATGAATACAAGGGATAATATTATTAAAAAAAAAAGAATAATAATGTAATTGACAGCTGGTCATCCTAGAGCATTGCTAGTACGTTGTATACAGTATATTTCACTTTATTCATGGAGGAACTGTAAGCTAGAAACATAGTAGCATAGTCTTTAATAAACCTATAGACTGTAAAAAAAAAAAAAAAGAGGGGAGAGAAGAGAAAAAGAAGTCTTTTTAGAACCTGAAACTTTAAAAAATGAATGTTTAAAATTGTTTTTACATGTAATAGGAAATAAAATTAAAAATTTTAAAAAGAATGTAAGCTCTGGGTTTTATTTTTTTCTACTTATATTCTCAGCACCAAACACAGTGCTGAGCCCTTAGCTAGTAAGTAAAAAATACTAGCTAAGTGATTGATTTATATATCCAGGGCCCAGTATAAAGCTTGCAGATAATAAGCTCTTAATAAAATATTTGTTGGTCAGGTTTTATTGATGTGTTGATTTTTTTAAAAGTTTTTTTCTTATTCATATTTTTTTCCTTTTTTTTCTTTTCAGTTTCAAATTCTCTCCCTCCATCCCTTACCTCACTCACTATTGGTAAACAATACAATATCCATTATATATGTGATTATATATATATATTAGATATATATTAGCCACATTACTCTCTCCCTGCCCCCTCAAAAAAAGACAAAGAAAATAAAGTGGAAAAACTATATGCTTCAACTTAAATTTAGTGTTTACCAGTCCTCTTTCTGCAAGTGGATAGCATTTTTTATCACAGGTCTTTTGGAATTGTTGTGTATTGTTATCTCAGAGTTTCTATTTTTTGTCTCTTATTCATCTTTTTAAAAATTAATTTGATATAAGAGATGACTTTTTGGGAGTGGGGAGGGAGAAGGATTCAACTGGAAATGTAGGTGATATAAAAACAAAAGATACCAATAAAAATCTTTTTAGAAAGCTTATAAAAAATATTGTTGATTAACTGAACTCAACTTTGTAGGAAGCTAGATCTTGTAAAAGGAGACAGTGAGGAGGAAGGGAGTACATTTCAGGAACAGGGGACTATATAGATGGGAGATGAAACTCCAGGCACAAAAACTCAAGCAGGTCAGTTTAAATGGACTTCAGAGTGACTACACAATGGGGAGTAACATGTAATATATCTGGAAAAATAAGTTAGAACTAAATTGTAACGGGCTTTAACAGGCTAAAAGAAAAATCTGTATTTGATCTTAAAGGCAACAGGGACCTCTGGAGCTTCCTGACCAGGAGAGTGAGGTGGTCATACTCATGCTTTAGGAATATCAATATAGCAGCTGTGTAGAAGTTGAATTGGAAAAGGTTCTGAAAAACTTAAAGCAAGAAGCCCAATTAGGAAGCAAGAGAATTCATGGCCCTCAGTCTTTGAAACATGAAAGTCTTGATGAGTGACTGTAGAGGCCAGATTCATTCAGCATTCAATTACTAGAGCTTATTTAGCTATGGAAAGACATGGTCCGATCTCTACTCGAGGTATATAGCTTTGGCAGCTCTGTGAAGATGGATTGTAGAAGGTAGGAACTTGAAGTAGGAAGATTAATTGGAATCTCTTAAGTATAGATGAGATATGATGAGGGCTTGCACTAAGGTGGTGCCTTATGAGTAAACAGAAGAAATGGATGCAAGAGTTGCTGAGGAAGGGGAAAAGAGAAACTCTAGCAACTTTTTCTCATATGTAATCTGGGTGTTCTGGAAGGATGGAAGGTGTCATACCATCAATAAAAGCTCCACAGAAATTTGAAAGAGGTGTATACTTTTTTGTTGTTGTTTGCTTGCTTTTTGTTTTCTTTCTAATTTTTTTCACCTTTTTGATCTGATTTTTTTTGTGCAGCATAATTGTAGAAATATGTGTAGAAGAAATGCACATATTTAACATATTGGATTACTTGCTATTTAGATGAGGGGATGGAAGAAAGAGAGGGAGAAAAAATTTGGAACACAAGGTTTTGCAAGGGTGAATGTTGAAAATTCTTCACATATATTTTGAAAATAAAAAGCTATTATTTAAAAAAAGAAAGAAAGAAAGAAAGAAAAAAGCCAAGAAAAAATTCTATTAATAAAAAAAAATTCTAGACTGAATTAAAAGAGGTTACCCTGGCAAACTGTTTTCAGTTCTGTGATTTACATTTTAGGAAAAATGAAAAGTGAAGGCCCATATAGAAATGAATGACCAACACAGTAAAGTACCTTGAAACCCTGCCACATGAAGACTAATTGAAGAAACCAAAGATGTTAGCCCAAGATTAAAGTTAATTTGGGTTCAGAGGTCAATCAGTGATAAGAAAAATTCGATCATTCTGTGGAGGAAGAGATATGAAACTTAGATTCTGCTTGGCCCTAGGAACAGAGACAGGAACAATGGTGGAAACTGCAGAAAGGAAGATCTAGGAAAAATTTCCTAAAACTTAAAACTATTCTAAAACATAATGGATCTATTATGAGAGTTATTATGACCTCACACCTCTCTCTCTCCCACTGACCACTTTTGTTGGGGATGTGATGGAAATTTCTATCAGCTTGCATTATCCCTTTGTTATGCCCTGTAATTCCCCAAACATCTCAAGAAGCACTAGTGACAATTGGAGAATTGAGCACTGGAGTGAATGAAATGCTCCCATGTTCCTAAGTTGCTAGAAACTCACCTTTTCTAGGATCCTTGTCATTGAGTCTTGGGTACTGGGAGTAATAACTAGGCAAATGCAATAGTAGAGGGAAAGCTGTGATTGCTTCTGTGAAGACTGAAATCCCTCTTGAGTCATCACAATTAGCCCCAGGTGAATTAAGAAAATATCTTATAGAGAGACTTCTTTATCCTTACCCTTGCCAATTCTTCCAGGGGGATTATAAACTGTTGTTTGGAAGCATTAGGATCCAAATAGACCATATAATCTCCTATCTGCTCTAAAGCCAATTCACTGAACCCATGAGAATAACAACGGGGAACTGGGGTAATTTCTGTGGGGTCCCTGTGGCCAGAACTGAACAGAGCCTTGCTCCAGGTATCCTCATTAAAATGAAACCTGGCCAAAACCTAACTATGGCTTTTAAGTACAGTCAGAAGGATCAGGGGAATACAATACTAAGCTTTCTCTCCAAACTCTCTCACAGGAAGTACTGGAAAAATAATAAGACAATTAAGTCACTTGAACTTCTGGGAGTTTTTTCCAAGCCATTGCATAAGAGTATTTACAAAGAACTGTGTGCTGAGTGCCACATGAGAAATTTTACTATGTACCTTTAAACTGGAGACAGCATGGCGGAGTGGGAAGGTCACTGGATTGAATCCAGAATAACTCTGTCCTACTCCTAGCATCCTCCTTTTCAAAACAGGAGGAAGTAAAGTGGACCAGAGGATTGCAGTGTAGCCTTGTGGATACAGGATCCTTTTCATGGACTCTGGAAGACTTAGGTTCAAATGCCACCTTCAGTTGTTATTATGATTTTAGCCACGTCACCGTAGTCTTTCAGAATCCCACTTTACTCATCTGTGAAATGGAGGTAATATAATACTTCTACTGCCATTTAATGGGCAATTGTGAGTTGTGAGGCTCAAATAAGGTAATAATATAGAGGAAGTGCTTCATGAATTTTAAAGTGATATGCAATTACTAATTATCATTATTATAGCTACTGTTATCTCTTGTAGCCCTAGAATAGGCTGCTAGAAATAGAGAGCAATGAGCATGATTTAAAAAAATTTAAAAAGGGACATCAAAAGGGGGAGTCAAAGGACTGGAATAGACCATAGCTGGAGGTCTTGTCACATGCTAACTATAAAACTAAATATCCTTGAACCAAGAACTAATTTCAAGACATACTGCTTTCCAGAATACATCTGGAATGGACCATTTTACAGCCTTTTCATATGTACCCAGCCATCAAGAAAATGAACCAAAGTGGCCCATGACATGATCTCATAGGAAGAGGAAAGAGCTCAATTTCAGCTCCAGGCTCATTAAAAGCAGCCGGTTCTTGGTGCTTTTGGCACCAAGCCTCCTGAAATCATAGGACCATCAAGGCCACAACGAGGGCCAAGCAAGGCAGTGAGCAAGCAGCCCCTTACGTGTTACCAAATCACTGGAAACAGGAAATAACTTTAGGGCGAACACAGCAAAAACAACATCCCATATGCCGAGACTATAAATGGCAATGTATTCTTAGAGGGGCAAAATATTAGCTGGTTTTTCAAAAGTGACCTATCATCGGATAAAAATACAGAAGGCATTTAAATGCTGAAAGGCAGAAGCTATTTTGGGGACTGGACTCTCATCTTCATGGCTGCTGGCCAGGTTGGAGCCCTAAACATGGATTTAAAAGGAATTATTTTTATTTTCATGAGTTTCTTTTTTTAGAGAGAGAATGTATTTTGGTAACACTTCCCAAGTCAATCTGGCTCCAGAACATAGTCAGCTCTTAAAAGCCAATCTCTCTACCACCTATTCCTTTTCTTCTAATCTAATCCTAATCCAGACCCTTTTATGAGCCTTGGGAAATCAGGTACTGATTTTTTAAATTTAGGCTTTGGTAACACCTGATTAAATTAAAACCTTGACATGGGGAGTTCAGTACAGGGAAATGGATGTTTAAAGGAGCTTCTGAATTTCATAGAAGTTCTAGACCTGCAAATTATAAGTGTGTGGTACCACTTGAATTCATATAAGACAAATGAGAAGCCATGGAAAGAAAAATGTATTTGGAAGTAAAGAACCTTTGTTCAGACCCTACTTTTGCCATTTAGTACCTGGGAGACCCTGAACCCAGTCAAATTCTCTGAGCTTCATTTTCCTCAACTAAAAGAAACAAAACAGCCTTTTAAGTCACTAATGGCTCAAATTTATATTTTTATAATAGCTTTTTGTTTTCAAAATATAAGCAAAGTTAGTTTTCAACCTTCACTCTTGCAAAACTTTGTGTTCCAAAATGTTTCTTCCCTTCCCTCAATCCCTCTCCTAGACAGCAAGTAATCCAATATATGTTAAAAACATGTGTAATTCTTCCATACACATTTCCACATTTATCATCTGCATAAGAAAAATCAGATCAAAAAAGGAAAAAAAAAAGAGAGAAACGAAACAAAAAGCAAGCAAACAACAACAAAAAAAGATGAAAATACTATGTAGTGATCCACATTCAGTCTCCATAATCCTCTTTCTGGATGCAGATGGCTCTCATCACAAGTCTTTTGGAATTGCCCTGAATCACCTGAATGTTGAAAAAAGCCATGTCCTTCAGAATTGATCATTACATAATCTTATTGCTGTGTATGATGTTCTCTTGTTCTACTCATTTCAATTAGCATCAGTTCATGCAAATCTCTCTTTCTGAAATCATCCTGCTGATCCTTTCTTATAGAAATAATGATATTCTATAACATTCTGATCTTCAGACAGGGAAACAAAAAGTTTAAATAAGACAAAATCCCTCCCAACTGGCACGGAAGCTTTAATTCTAGCAGAACAAGTAATTACTTGGTGATGAACAACTAGCTGGAAACAACAGAGATAATTTTTTAAAAACCCTTTAATAGTATGTAGTCTCCTTATAGACTTATAAGCACTCTTCAGTTAAGGAAGGAAGGATAGAGAGGCAGGAGAGCAGTTAGGGGAGAAGAGAGGGAGTTCACAGGAGAGGTAAAAGAGCTTCAAGCTGGCCAGTTCTACAGGTTACCTTGGGCAATAGCAACAAATTGGGTGTCTCATGCCTCCAAGCCAGTCATTACTGTTGTTCAGTCATATCCACTTTTGCCCATGGACCATATTGTCCACGGGGTTTCTTGGCAATGATACTGGGGTAGCTTTGCTATTTCCTTCTCCAGTGCATTAAGTGACTTGCCCTGGATCACACAGCTAGTAAGAATCTGAGGACATATTTGAATTTAGGATTTCCTGATTTCAGGCCCAATACTATCTATTGATACACAAGCTTCCTCCTGAACCAATGATACAAGTATTATTAATCCTACTTTATAAATGAGGAAACTGGGGCCAAAAGAGGTAGAATGAGTTGCTCATCATCAGAGTTAAGGATATGAACTGACTGAAAGACTAATCCCTTTTTAAAAATCCTGCTGCTTCTCTATAGAGTTAAATATCATCATGGTGGATATTGGCCCTACCCATCAGTTAATTTTCTAAAAAGGGTGAGGAAGGAGAACTAGATTTGAAGTCAAAGAACATGGATTAAGACCTCAGCTCAGCCACTTACTGTCTATACTTAACACATGTCTGTGGGCAAAAAGGATATGGGAATGTGGGGAAACAGGGAATAGATCAGAATTTGTTGAGATACTAGGCGCCTAAAATACAACAACAACAACAACAACAAAAAAAAAAAAAGGTTCTAGGAGCCAGAACATAAGAAGGATTATTCTTAATATTATCTGCAAAGCTTTCTGTCTCAGCTTTTATCTCTGACTTTGGGACACACAACCCTAGTCAGTCTAGTCATGGATAATTGAAATTGCTAAAGAGAACAATTAAATCTAAGTCTGAAATTGAGCTATAAGACTCCCAAGAGTCCTATGGGATAGGAATCCTGGCAGGAAACTACTAATGTCTGGGACAGTAACTTAGTCTAAGGGAACATCATTTAAAACATCATTTAGTTTATAGCTCTTGAGCTCAAGGGATCTGAATTAGGACCAGAATAGGGAGAAAGACTCAACTGTGATTTCATGGGTATAGTAAACTCCCATATGAGGACATTCCTCCTACCACTACAGGTCATTCTTGGCAATTTAGAGTCTCAGAGTTGTTTGGGGCGTTGAGAGTGCAAGTGACTTGCCCAAGATAACATAGACACCAGTCAGGGGTGGGACCTGAACACAAACCTAATGAGTTACAAGGGTAGGTCTATTCACTATGCCAAGTTTCTTCTCAGAACATGGGCTATTGCCTTATAAACATTCTTCTTATGTAATAAAATTCCAGTGGTCAAAGGATATGAACAAGCAAAAGAAATCTTTCAGAAAAAGAAATCAAAGTTATTAATAGTTATAAGAAAAAATGTTCTAAATCACTATTAATTAGAGAAATGCAAATTGAAACAATTCTAAGGTCTAACCTCACTTTTATCAGGTTGGTTAACTTGAAAAAAGAAAAATGACCAAGCACTGGAAGAGATATAGAAAAATCGGGACTCTAATGCACTATTGGTAAAGTTGTACCATCAAGGGATTTAATTTTGGTGATGTTTGAAAAGTTGAGGGTTAGAAATGTGGTTAGGGTATCTATGATGTAAATAATAAAGTTTAGGATGGTTATGGTGGGGTTGATGTGGACAATGACTGCTATTCAGCCTATTTGGGCAATGGATGAGTAGGCTAGGATTTTTCATAGATGGGTTTGGTTAAATCTCCCTCATCCACTCAGAATGGTAGATAGAACTGCAAAGGTGATGAGGATATTTATATTTAGGTAGGGAGCGATTGGTAGAGAATGGATGTTGGGGAGATTTTTTTGTCATGTTAGGAGAATTATTCCAGTTAGGAGTGGGAGTCCTTATGTTACTTCAGCCACTCAGAAGTGGAAAGGGGTGAGGCCTAGTTTTATAGAGAGGGCTAGGATTATTGAGATAGAGGCCCATTGGTCAGAGAGTTGGAAAAGTGTTCATTGGTTTGTTGACCATACATTGTAGATGATAGTGAATGTCATTATTATGGAGGCAGTGGCCTGTGTGAAGAAGTATTTTGTGGCAGCTTCTGTGGCATGTGGATTGTTTGGGGAAGTTATTAGAGGGATAATTGCTAGGGTGTTGGGTCCAACCAAACTATAGAACGTTTTGGAATTATGTCCAAAGGTCTATAAAACTATGTAAACCCACTGACCCAGCAATACCACCAACAGATCTGCATTCAAAAAAAGGGGGGAAGGGCCTATATGTACAAAAATATGTATGGTGGTTCTTTTTGTGATGGTGAAACAGGAATTGAGAGAATGCCCCTCAACTGGGAAACACCTGAACAAGCTATGGCATATGACTGTGAAGGAATATCATTTTGCTATAAGAAACGATGAGCTAAAAAGATCATCAAAAAGGGAAAAGAACTCACATATGCAAAAATGTTTGTAGCAGCCCATTTTGTAGTGATAAGGAACTAGAAACTGAGTGGATGCCCACCAATTGGGGAACAGCTGAATAAATGTAATGGAATATTATTGTTACATAAGAAATGATTAGCAGGCTGATGTCAGAAAGGCCTGAAGAGACCTATGTGAACTAATGCCAAGTAAAATGAGTAGAAGTAAGAGAATTTGTACACAGCAACAAGAAGATTATGTGATAACCCACTGTGAT
This sequence comes from Sminthopsis crassicaudata, assembly GCF_048593235.1. NCBI lineage: Eukaryota > Metazoa > Chordata > Mammalia > Dasyuromorphia > Dasyuridae > Sminthopsis > Sminthopsis crassicaudata. The sequence continues at coordinate 425,992,854 of NC_133618.1, read as the reverse complement.
GGACTTGTCTCTTTTCAATAATAAGGTGATTCAGGGCAACTTCAATAATTCTATGATGAACAGAGCCATCTGCATTCAGAAAGAATTCTACGGGGACTGAATGTGGATCACAACATAGTATTTTCACCTTTTGTTGTTTGCTTGCTTGTTTTTTCTTTCTCATTTTTCCCCTTTTTGATCTGTTTTTTCTTGTGCAGCATGATAAATATGGAAATATGTTTAGAAGAATTACACATGTTTAACCTACACTGGATTACTTGCTGTCTAGAGCAAGGAATGGAAAAAAATGTGGAACACAAGGTTTTGCAAGGGTGAATGTTGAAAACTATCTTTGCATGTATTTTGAAAAATAAAAAGTTATTGTTATAAAAATGTTCCTGATAAAATTTTTTAAAATAAGAAATAATGAGTTATAAGAAATAATGTGATATAAGAGATGAAGGTTTCAGAAAAACATGGAAAAGACTTACATGAACTGATACAAACTGAAGGAAGCAGAACAAGGAGAACATTGAACACAGTAACAATAATCAACTGTGAAAACTATTTTGATCAATATAATGATCCATAGTAATTCCAAAGGACTCATAATGAAAAAATTCTGTCCACCCCCAGAGAGAGAACTGAGGGCATGTTAAAGCATTTTTTCACTTTATATTTCTTACTTTTTTATTTGGAGTGGGGCGGGGGAGAGGTAACATGGCTCATGTGGAAATATGTTCTGCATGACTTCACATTTATAAAAGGTAATCATTTCCTTCTCAATGGGTAGAGAAAGGATTGAAGAGAGAGAGAGAATTTGTAACTCAAAAAGAAAAAGTTAGAAAGAAGGAAAGAAAGGAAGAAAAAAGGAAAAAAAACTCCATCCAAATTTCATATGTTCCAAACTTTTTTTCTTTTACAGAAGAAAACTTCCTCCTTAGATGTCTCATCAAAATATCAATCTCAGACTCTCCAAAACTCTGCCAGTAGAGCACAGTAGAGCACAAACCCTGGAATTTCCTATTTATAAAAGCCAACATTCATATGGCACTTTATTATATATATATATATATATATATATATATATATATATATATATATATATATATATATATATATATATATATATAAAACACTTTACATGTGTTATCTCATTTGGTTCTCTCAATATACCTGTGCAATAGATGCTATTATTTATCCCCATTTTACATGTGAGGAGACTTGGCTGAGGGAGGTTAAGTGACTTGCCTGGAATCATACAACTAGTAAATGTCTGAGACAAAATTTGAATGAAAATCTTTTATACTCTATCTATTATACTACCCAGTTATTAAGTTATTATTGATTAGTTAATCACTTTAAATGCTTACCATGTGCCAAGGACTATACTAGGCACTACAGATTAAAAAAAATTTTTTTCAGGTTAACAGACTGATGGAGCACTTTCTGTCCTCTGATAATGTCTTTCTCATTTCTAAGAGGTTTCTCTCTAGGAGGTGGGTCACTCAGTAATGAGGTTTTTCTTTTTTTCATTAGTCCCCTAACAGTTCAGAAAAGTCCATCTGTTAAGAAAGAAAAGCTACCATCTACATTGGCAGAATAAATTCCTATATCGTGAAATCATGGCTTTCAAAGTAAAGATTATATATTTAGAGATTGGAAGGGTCCTTAAGTTTATGGAGTTCTTGAGTTCAACTCCCTTATTTTAGAGAGGAAGAGTGAGAGTTGGAATTTAAACTCTTCCATCTTCAAATTAACTGCCTTCCTGTACAGGATAAGATTAAAAAAAAAATCAAGAAATATAACAAATAATCTCCTCTGCATCATCCAACATTGTTTTTAAAAATTCACCCAAGTTATTAAATCTCCAGCATAGTATTTTCTTCCAGAGTATTTGCAAGCTGTTTTATCATGTCCTTTTCAATGTTGTTTCCCAACTTCAACCACCCCCTTCCATACCTTCTATTTAGTAGTAATGTCTGGCTTTTAAATAACCTACAAGGTTTATAAAATGCTTTACATGCGTTATGTTTCAGTTCCATCTACCAATAATTCAGTGGAATAGCTATTTTAGGTAATTGCCCAAGTGATATAGTAGAGTGCCAGACCTGGAGTCAGAAACACCTAAGTTCAAATCTGGACTCAGACCCTTACTAGCTGTGAGACCCTGTGCAAGTCATTTAAGCCAGTTTACCTCAGCTTCAACATCTGTAAAATGAACTGGAGAAGGAAATGGCAAATAACTCCAGTATCTTTGTCAAGAAAACCCCAATCGGGGTCACAAACAGTTGTATGTGACTGAAAAATGACTGAACAATAAAAGCAACAACAGATGAGAAAATAAAAGCTTATGATGTTGACTTGCTAGCAAATATCAGGGGCAGAATTCAAACTCAAGACTCTTCTTATGAATGCAGAGCTCTGTTAATAAAACCTCCCAAATATGATTCTTTCTACTGCTAAGCTGCTAAATTTGGCTTAAAAAGATATTTGAGGAGGGAGTTCTGTTTAACATAAATGTACAAAAACATTATTTTCTTATATAAAAGATCTTTCATTTTTTGTCAATACTTTGTGAACAAATAACCTCTCCATTCTCTATTAGACAGTCCCCCTAAATTATTAGGACCAAAAAATATTAACTGGTACCAACCCCTCTGCTGACAAGTCTCTCTAAATTTAAATAAAATTAGTCCTCAGATGACAGATACACAATCTTGTCTATACTCAAGTCTTTCTAGTTTGTTAAGACTAGCAAGATCTTAGTACCCAAAATTCATTAAAAGAAAGTCAAAGTGCTTAAAATAAAATTCATGCAAATTCATTTGAATTCAAATATCATAGGCCCAAAGGATTTAGAGCTATAAGGGCCTTTAGTAACTTATCTAATCTATCTCCTTCATTTCATAAGAAGAAACTGAGACCTTGAGACCCTCAGAGATAAAGATGATCATCCAGATAGAAAGGAGTTAAGTTGGCTAGACCAGACTGTATTTTGTCACATGGTGAGAGAGGGAAGGGGAAGGGCTGGGTAACAGGATGGTGCTAGAATTGTGTTATCCCTAGTCTAAGGAATTCTCAATAAGGAAATTATTTCTACCAAAGCAGAATAGTTTTTGAGAGCTGCTTAGAGTCACTTGCCTAAGGTCACAGGGCCAGTATGTATCAGAAGGAGGCACTGTGGTATAAGGGGAAACAACAACAACAACAAAACAAAGCTTCTAAAATTAGAAACTTCTAAATTCTACTTTGGATATGTAGTGCCTATGATTTTGAGTAAGCCACTAAACTGCTTGATCTGTAATATAAAGCTGTTGGACTGGTAGTCCCTGAGGTACCCTTTTCTAACTCTGGATTTATGTTCTTATTTTTGTTGTTATTCACTTAACATTGCCTATGTCCTAATGTATTTTTATTTAATTTGTTAAATATTTGTCAATTACATTTTAATCTGGTTCTGGCACACACTCCCAGACAGCATATTTGACAAGTCTGAAGTCCAACTTCCTCTATTTTACAAATAAAGACTGTTTTTCAGGCAAGCCAAGTCTTCATAATCCCATTTTTTTTTTGAAAGATACTGAAGCGGTTTGCTATTTCCTCTTCCAGCTCCTTTTATAGATGAAGAAACTGAGGTAAATGAGGTTAAATGATTTGCCCAGCATCACACAGCTAGTCAGTGTGTGAGGTCATATTTTAATTCACTTCTTCTTGATTTCAGACCCAGTATTCTAGCCACTTCATCACCTTAACTGCCTCTTGTACTGTTCAGTCATTTTCTAGCCATGAGCTATTTGGAAGCCTGCTTTCTATCATCATTATCATCATCTTCTTCTTCTACTACTACTACTACTATCACTGCTACAACTATAACTACTACTACTATAATCTCTATAACTACAACTACTACTACTACTACTACTACTACTACTACTACTACTACTATCACTGCTACAACTACTACTACCACCACCTTTCATGCTATAACCCATTTTTAAAAAGGGGAGGAAGGGAAGAAACCTGTTGGTTCTTAATCATTAGTAGGTATCATTAGCCCAAAGTACAAGAGGAATTTTAGCCCTGGACTGAGTTTGAGAGGATCTTTTTGGAACAACTGGAAAGGGAAGGTTAATATTCAAAGAAAGGAATTCCTCTGAGCAACTACTAAAGAATAAGGGGTACTTGGAGAGATCAGTCTCAAGTTAAATGTCTATCTTAGGTATCTGAGTCACCACCTCCAAGAGATACTAAATTTCATAATTACCAAGCACTGAGGCCTTGCAGGTGAGAAACTAGTGGGAGTGAGGAAGGGAGACAAAATGTAATTACACATACTATTTATTTATATGCTGATTAACTATGCTTTCTTGTATATGTCTGTGTACAGTTGTATTCTGGCTGAGAAAAATACTTACATATAAAAATCTCAATTTATAAAACCATGAAATTAGGAGGTGATTATCCATCCCACCTCTTCCTGGAAGCCTTCCTTGATCCTTCAGGTGTTTAGTGATTTCTCCCAACACACACACACACACACACACACACACACACACACACACACACCCCACACTGTTGTTCAGTTGTGTCTGATTCTTCCTGATGCCATTTGGGTTTTTTTTACAAGGATACTGGAGTGGCTTGCCATTTCATTCTTTAATTCCTTTTTTCAGATGAGGAAATGAGGATTAAGTGACTTGTCCAGCCAGTAAGACTGGAATTGAAATCATGAAGATAAGTCTACCTGATTGCAAGACCAATGCTCTACCCACGGTGCCACCTAGCTGCCTCCCATTACATAGCATGTACCTCAGAAAGATGTGAAGTCAAATTCTGTATCCTATCCAAACACTAGGAGAACAGGCAATTCATCTTAGCCAAACTGTACAATTCTCCTTAAGTAATGCATAGAATTCTACATATAGAATTTTACTTCAAATAAATGTTGAATGGATCTGAATTCAAACTACAAAAAAGGAACCTTCGTTGGAGAAAGTGAATGGAAGTGGAAGTTTACAGATTATTTGCAAAAGAATGAAGCTAGAAGAAACCTTAGAAGATCACTTTGTTCATTTTCTTTGATTTTATAAATGAGGAAATCTAGACTCAGTTGGGTAAAATATAGCACAGTATACAGAAATGAACAGCACATTTGGAGAAGATAATAAGGTTTTGAATCCCTACTCTGGGATTCAAGTCACTTTGGTTCTCCGGGAAGCCACTTTCCTCATCTGTCAAATTGAGAGCATAATTAGATGTCCTTTTTGGTTTGTTTGTTTGTTTTTTGTTGAGGCAATTAGGGTGACTTGTCCAGGGTCACACAGCTAGGAAGTGTTAAATGAGACCACATTTGAACTCAGGTCCTCCTGACTTTAGGCTAGTGCTCTGTCCATTGTGCCACCTAGCTGACCCCCCATTAGATAGTTTTTAAGGCTCTTTACCACATGTAAATTGGATCATCCTGTGAATAGGACTTGACCAAAGTAACTGTGAATTTGTAGCAAAAAATAAAAACTAGATTGAGAATGCTTTCAGAAAAACCTGGGAAGATTTATGTGAACTGATGCAAAGTAAAATGAGCAAAACCAGGAGAGCATTGTACACAGTACAAAATAATAGCAATAATGTAAAGTGATCAACTGTATGACTTAAATATTCTAAATAATACCATGATCCCAGGTATTTCTGGAGGAATTATGATGAAAAATATCTATCTACCTTTAGAGAAAGAATTTTTGGAATCTGAATTCAGATTGAAGCAAACTTTTTAAAAAACTTTATTAATCTTTTTTTAAATCTTTATTTCCTTTTGCAACATGACTAATATGGAAATGTTTTGCATAACTACATGTATAATCTTTATCAAACTGTTTCCCTTCTGAAGGAGGAAAAAGACAACTGGAAGGAGAGAGACAATTTCAAGCTCAACAATTAAAACCAAAAATATTTAAAATTTTTCTTATGTATGAGAAAAAAATTAAAATTAAATATTAAAAAAACAACCTAAAACTAGAACTCAATTCTTCTATTTTTAGACCTCTGCTCTTTCTACTACACCATTGTTTTCAAAGTTTGAATTTTAAGTGATGTTGCCAAATAGATCTCTAAAATTATTGAGTTATTTATTATTATTTATATCAATACAAATTGTGTTCACATACATTCACATTCAAGAGCACATTTATTATGAAGAGAGAATTGCATGGGCACTTTTAAGATTTATGAGACCCACAAAGACACACACTCAGATATACACACAGGCACTCCCCTACAAATCCCCTCCTCTTTCCAATTACAAAGATTTATAGCACTGGTCACTTAAGAGCATGACCCTGTCCTAAAACATCTGGCTAACTACCAAAGAAAATCTAGCCCTCCATACTCAGTGCCAAGGTCAGCAGCAAATGATGAAATCTACAGGGAAAGTTGTTTTTTTTTTTCCTCTTCTCCTCTCTTCCATTCTAGGTGACTCATAGATTTAGACTTCAATACTCTGGCTCCACAGCGTTAGGTTTTTTTTGGCTCCTAAGCAAAATGTACTTTTCCAAAGTACATTTATTAAACTTTGGGGCCTGATTTTGCAATTTTTTGGCACTTGGACGGCCATTTCTGCACAAGCACAATCTGTCCTAAAAGGAAGATGTCTGAAGAATATCCTCCCTTTCTCCACCCTCTCCTAGGGTGGAAGAGGAGCCTTCAATCTCTTGATGATTATATATTCCTGAGATTACCTCCATCCTTTCCTTTCCTATCAAAAAGAATGTCAAAATATCCATCAATTCATTTTAAACCAAAAGCAATCTTAGAGATCATTCGATCCAACTCTCTCATTTTTCAGATTAAGAAATTGAGGCCTAGAACTAAAATGAGGACTTGACTAAGGTCACACAGGTAGGGCTAAGTAGACAACCAACACTAGTACTATTGTACCTGACTCCAACTCCACATTATGTCACTCTGTTTGACAGAGAATCATCCTTAAGGCTGGAGGGGAACTTAGAAATTGTCTAGTCCAGCTTCCTTGTTTAGAGATGAAGAAACTAGAATGCCAGTACAAAATGTTTCCACCCAGGTTAGGATCTGATTTCAAAACCACATGACAGTTGAATTATGGGGAGGTGAAAGAGATACTGATCAAATCCGAATAAATTTAGAAGAGGGGAAAGGGAAGAGATGGAGAAGGGAAATAGAAAGGCAAAGGGAAGGAAGGAGTCTTGAAGATCATGGTCTGTGCTCTTGGGGACCATTACTATCCTTTGTTAATCTTTTTTCCCCTAAGAACTGTATATAAAAAAGCTGGAGGCTAGTTGGGAAAAGTAATAAGTCCTCCACAAGTGGATTCTTGGCATCTGCCATGGCTTGGGGTCTTAAATACCATAAAGAGGAATCTATTTCTTAATTTAAAAAAAAATTCTTAAGTTTGGATTTCCAGATAGCTGCTTTCCATAAAGGAAGCATGCGTGTACATGTATGCAAACCCAATCCAATATATAATACACACATAAACACAAATAATTTTCATATTCTTACATATACCAACAGCAAGAACATTGGGCTTTGGCATCAAATCTGGATTCAAATATTCGAATCCTAGTTATGTTATTTATGAGTTAGGAGATTTTTGAGGCAATCTCCTAAAAGCTTTGAACTCTCTATCTCACTTAAAATTGGCAAGATACAGTCCCTACCAAACACAGGAGTAAGCATAAATGGTAGCTGTTGCTACACAACAACTAAAATATACAAGATTTAGAGTATGAGGACTTGCAATTAAATCTCAGTTCTGGGTCCACTTAATAGCTTATTTAGTAGTTTCGGGCCCATGAGCCAAGTTCCCTAAGCCCTTTGGTTATGTTTCTCCATCTATAAAATAAAGGGTTTTTTTTTTTTTGTTTGTTTTTTAAGATGAGCTTCAAGATCCTTTCCAACTCTAAATTCTACCATCTTATATACCCAAGCATTTTCCTCCTCTAAAGCAAGGATTCTTCTCCTTTGTGCATAAATTATAGACCCACTGAGCAATTTACTGAAACCTAAGCCCTCTTTAAAGAAAAAAGTTTTGTTGTCAATATTTATAATTTAAGGAAGAGCTAAATCTCAGTTTGAGGTTAGTGAAAATAAAGATGTAATTTCTTTTCCCATTCAAGTTTCTAGGCCCACTGAGAACCAATTAAGAATACTCATTCCAGAATGATGACAATGAGAGCAGCTCACATTTAAAACAAGTGTTTTAAGGCAACAAAGTGTTTATGCCCATTATCTCATTTGATGCTCACAACAATCCTGTAGAGTGGTTGGGAAAGTATTATCTTCATTTTATAGACTTGGATTGATGAAGTAATTTACCTAAGGTCACTCAGCTAATAAATGACAGAGTGGGGATTAGAACACTGGCTTGTAGACTTTCATCTCTGGATAACAATCTGATAGAGACCATATTCTGCTAACTTCCCTCCAAGGATTCATGGTACAACCTCATACAAACACAGGCCCTTAGTAAATATTTGTTGATGGTGACGAAATTAATTTCTCCTTCAGCATACCTACTAAGTTTATTAACTTTTACTCAATTTAATTTAACCACTCAAGTATTATGTACAGAACACTATGCTAGGTAAGGATCTTATTCCTTTCAATTTGTAGGATCACAGGCTTCAGATCTAGGAAGAAGTCATTGAGGTTAGTAATTCTTAATCTTTTCTATGGGTATATTTTGGACCCTTTGGGCTTTCTGATGAAGCCTATGGACCCATTCCCAGGATTGTTTTAAAATTTCACATACTCATACACACACATACACACACACACACACACACACACACACACACACACACACACACACACACATTCTGTTATAAAGAAAATAAATTATATGGAAGTAATTTTTTTTTTAAAATCCAAGCTCAGAAGACCCCTTGAAATCATGGATCATCTGGGATGGTCCTTGGTCCCAACATAACGAATCTGTGATCAGTCCTAATCTCTTCACTTTAAATAAAGAAACTGATGTGTAGAGAGGTTAGGGGTGACTTGTCCATAATGGCACAGTCAATAAGTAATAGAGGTGAGAATAGTGCTCTGACTCTAGGCATAAAACTGGCAAGGAGAAGGCAAAGACAACTAAAGAGATTGATTACTTTAAAGAGCAGAACTGAGTAGAAATTACTAAGGAGGATATTTTTAGTTTGATGAATAGAGGACCATGTGGATAGCTACAATTAGAGTAGACTACCTTGCAAAGTGGTAAGCTCCTTTTCATGAGGGTCTTTAACAGACACTGGAATATAAGTTGGCAAAGATGTTTTGAAGGGTATTCCTATGAGCAAATGCTAAAATTTTATGACTTCTCTGCTTACAAATAGTCAAATAGACAAAATTTGTCAATTAGGCTATACTATACTTATGACCCTCCCCAGTCCATTTGCAAGCTGGCAAAAAAACAAACAAACAAAAAAAAAAAAAAAAAAAAAAAAACCCTGCTCTTATTCATATTCAAATGAATTTTAACAAAATAAAGCAATCTTATTCCAAGAGAAGGCATGTCTAATAGAAGAATTTTAGGGTTTTTTTTTGGGGGGGGGGAGGAGTACAATGAAGTGGTAGATGGAATCAGATATTTTGTGCAGAAGTGCTTAGCTTCCTGTGATCCTCTCTAATCCCACATAAGCCTAGGCATAACAAGAAATGATCTATACTTCTTGTGATTATGAGAGCCATCACACCCAGAGAGAAGATTGTGGGAACTGAGGGTAGATTACAAGATAGCATTTTCACTCTTTTTGTTGTGGTTTGCATGTACAAATAGGTATTGCTAAGGGTCAGTGTTGAAAAAATTATCCTTGCATATGTTTGAAAATAAAAAACTTCAATTAAAAAAAAAGAAATGATCTATAGTAAGCTATTCATTTTATAGATGAGAAAAATGAGGTCCAGAAAATCAATGTATGATGAGAACTATCTAGTCCTAGCTCTGCCACCATCTGTGGATTTAAGTAAATTATAACCTCCTTGGGCCTCTATTTTCTCTTCTGCCATATCAACATCTCTAGTGAAGAACTATGGGCTATGTTATTTGACATTTTTATCAATGACTTGGATAGACATGGATGTTCTGTATCTTTCATGGATGAAAACAAATTGGTTGGAATAACTAACACAGTGGAATATGGAGACAGGATCCCAAATCATCTTGAATGGATGTAATACTTGGAAAAACTAAACAAGATGAAATTCAGAGAGATAATGTGAAATCTAGAAATAGAATATAAAAATCTCAATAACTTTATTTATATGAGACAGGGGAGGCATGTTTAGATAATAATTACTTTGGAACAAAAGCCTCGGTAGGAGCAGGCAATGTGAAATGGGAACCAAAAAAGCTGATGGCTTTTAACAGTTGAGATGTAATTAATAGTTCTGATATACCTTGTCCTAGCTAGATCACATTAAGATGATTGAGTCTAATTCTGGGCACCATAGTTCAAAGACTACATTGATAAACTAGAAAGTGCTCAAGGAGAACAATGAGACTTATGAAAGAACTTGTGTCAATGTCCTGTGAGGATCAGTTGAAGGAAACAGGTATGTTTAACTTAGAGAAGAAAAAACCTAGTGAAGATATGATCTCTGTTTTCAAGTAGATAAAAGTTGCCACATGGAGGAGAGTAAAACTTATTCTGTTTTGCCCCAGAGGACAGACACAGTTGCCAAGAGGCCCATTTAAGCTTGATATCAAGAAAACTTCCTAATGATGTGTTGCTTCCAGAAGTGCTGGGTACTCTGTCCTTGAAAGTTGTCAAAGAGAGTATGGATGACCATCTGTCAGCATGTTATGGTGGGAATTTCTTTTCAGTATTGATTAGGCTAGATGACCACTGAGATGCCTTCTCTCAAATTCTGTAATTTTATGGTCTAGGGTATCATTACACACCTGTCAGATTGGCTAAGATGACAGGAACAAATAACGATGAATGTTGGAGGGGCTGTGGGAAAACTGGGACACTAATACATTGTTGGTGGAGTTGTGAAAGAATCCAACCATTCTGGAGAGCAATCTGGAATTATGCCCAAAAAGTTATCAAAATGTGCATACCCTTTGACCCAGCAGTGCTACTCCTGGGCTTATATCCCAAGGAAATACTAAAGAAGGGAAAGGGACCTGTATGTGCCAAAATGTTTGTGGCAGCCCTTTTCATAGTGGCTAGAAGCTGGAAGATGAATGGATGTCCATCAATTGGAGAATGGTTGGGTAAACTATGGTATATGAATGTTATGGAATATTATTGTTCTATAAGAAATGACCAACAGGAGAAATACATAGAGGCTTGGAGAGACTTACATCAACTGATGCTGAGTGAAACGAGCAGAACCAGAAGATCATTATACACTTCAACAATGATACTGTACGAGGATGTATGCTGATGGAAGTGGATTTCTTCAACATAGAGAAGAGCTAATCCAATTCCAATTGATTAATGATGGACAGAACCAGCTACATCCAGAAAAGGAACACTGGGAAATGAATGTAAACTGTTATTTTTACCTTCTGAATCCAATTCTTCCTGTGCAACAAAAAATTCGGTTCTACACACATATATTGTATCTAAATTATACTGTAATATATTTAACATATATAAGACTGCTTGCCATCTGGGGGAGGGGGTTGGGGGAGGAAGGGAAAAAATCTGAATAGAAGTAAGTGCAAGGGATAATGTAAAAAATTACCCATGCATATGTACTGTCAAAAAATGTTATAATTATAAAATAAAATTAAAAAATTTAAAAAAAAATTTTATGGTCTAGGCCTCTTTCAGCTCTAATAACTCCACAGTTCTAGTCACGAGGAATGAAACATGATAATTTAAAGAGAACAGTTTAGAGGGCAAGAAGGAAGACAATGAGAAATTTTTGGCCCTCCCTTCATGCCAGAGAAGAATTTTTTTTCTTTTTCCTTATATGGAGTGTTTGCAGTACCTTATTATAAAATTTGGGTTAAGTATTTGGTCATAGACTCCGTGTCATCTGCTACCTTCTCTTATTATCTTCAGCTTCCACAAAACTATCCCAAAATTCCCATTTAAATTCTTATGCCAACCTGTAATACATATCAAGACCATGATGAGGAAAGTTATGATGTGGAAGGGATAACTATACATCCTATTATCGCATTTGATTCTTATAATCACCATGTGAATGAGGCAGGACAGGTATCTTCTCCAGGTATCTTCTCCATTTTATACTGGAGAAAACCAGAATCCTAAAGAGAACGACTTGGCCAACATCTCGGCTAAGTCAGTGGCAGAGCTAAAATGCAAGTCGCCAGGTTCTAAATAACTTTTTCCTTTATGCCATGAGACTTCTCAGGCAAGAAGGACTCAAACGGTTTTTAGCTCACTATCAAAAAACCATGCTTGATGCTGCCAAGAGTCAAATACTCGTTCCTACTACTTCAGCTGTTCTGCAATGCCATCCTCTAGTCTCCTTCCTGTAGAAACTGAGTTTTGGTCCTAGGAGGAAAGGAAGTGGTGATGGCCCTCACCTCGGCACAAAGACTGATAATATCTGCATAATTATTGGACAAAGAACTGCAAACTTCAGGTCTGGAGGGAAAAAAGCATTAGCACATAAATTGGAGTATTCAATAAGGTCTTTTGGTTGTTGGAGGAAGTAGCTCTAGATCATTACTCTGAGATGAAAGTCTAAAGGCCTTGGCAGTCTCTCTACTTTCATTTTCACTTAATAGAATTTTAATTTTTTTCCAACTGTAAAGATAGTTTTCAATATTCTTTTTTTTTTAAGATTGTGTTCCAAAATTTTCTCTCTCCCTCCCTTTTCTTCATCTTCCCCAAGACAGCAAGCAATCTGATATGGGTTATATTCATACAATCATATTCAAAGTATTTCCATATTTGTTATTTGGTGAATGAAGAATCAGAAAAATAAAGGTAAAAATCACAGGAAAGAAAAAACAAAAACAAAAAACAAGTGAAAATAGGATGCTTTGATCTACATTCAGACTTCATAGTTTTCTCTGGATGTGGATGGCATTTTCCATCATGTGTCTTTTGGAATTGTCTTGGATCATCAAGGCCTTAGTTCTATTCTATTGTGTCATTTGCTAGCTTGCTAGTTATGTGGATCAAGATAAGACATTTCACTTGTCCAAATCTGTCAAAGGGGGACCCCAGCCTGTTATTCTTCATTGACAATACATGGAAGCCTGGATGAAGATGACCATCAATAACATTTTTATAGCCTTTACTATGTGCCAGCCATTGTGCTAAATACACTGTAATATTATTATCTCATTTGATCCTCACAATAAGCCCTAGGAGGTAGGTGGTGTTTTTGATGCCATTTTATGAGTGAAGAAACTGACCCAAACACAGATTAAGTGATGTCCCCAAATATTAAGTGTCTCAAGCTGAATTTGAACCCAGGACTTCCTGACTCTAAGCCACCTGCTCCATCCTTTGTACCACTGGTAGAAGGATACTTTATAGGGACTATGAAAAGATTTGTAGAGCTGAATGGAATCCTGCAAGGGAACAGTGGGAGAGAAGGTCCCATGAAGATAAACTACAAGTTTTTACGTTTCACCTTCTTATAAAATTGTTGCCAGATAAGCTATCGGTTCCCTTTCCCCTGATATAAGCTCTATTGGAGGGTATAACATTGTAGCAGTTCTAGACACCATTTCCTATTTTCTTCGAACATGCAACTATTGTCTCTGAGAGGCTGGAAATTCGCTTCCTGCTAAGGAACTATATATTGGCTGTAGTAGTCCTAGAAACATAAGAACTATTTCTATAAAGGAAATAAGTCCCTTTTTTAAGTGAACCTGACACTACGTTAGGCACTAGGAAATAAAAAGAGAAAAACAAATGTGATAGTTCCTTCTACAATGGTAAATATTCTTCTGTTGTCTATAAAGATCTATATAGAAAGATTTTAAAAAATATATATGCATACACAAATACACATGTATGTATGTATGAAAACTAAAATATATTTGGAGGGCAGCTAGGTAACTCAGTGAATAGTGCTGGGTCTGAAATCAGGAAGACTTAGAGATGTGCTGACTCTGGGCAAGTCATTTAACCTCTATTTACCCTAACCCACTGCAGGAGGAAATGGCACATCCTTTTCACCAGTATCTTTATCAAGAAAACCCCCAAACTGAGTCACAAAGAGTTGGACATGACTGAAATGACTGAACAATAATGTGTGTGTGCATGTGTGTATATAATTGAGCATATCATTCTTACCTCCAGTAGAATATAAGCTCCTTGATCTCAAGATCATAGATTTAGAGGTAGAAGGGACCTATGACCTCATTTAAATGAGTCAGCTACCTCATTTTATCATTTTATATAGATTAGGAAATTGAGGACTAGCAGAGTACAATGACTTATCCAAAGTCACACAGGTTCTCTCACTTCAAATCCATATTCTTAACTGTTTTACACACATACACACACACACACACACACACACACTGCTATTATCAAGGCCCTTATATTCTACTGAAAGGAGTAGTGGTGTAGACAATTATATACAGACAATATATCATTGTTCAGTCATTTCAGTCATATCTAATTCTGTATCCCATTTGGGGTTTTCTTGACAAAGATACTGGAGGAATTTACCATTTCCTCCTCTAGTGGGTTAAAGCAAACAGAAGCTCAAGGTCACACATCTAGTAAGTATCTGAAGCTGGATTTGAACTCATCTTCCTAACTTCAGGCCTGGTACTCTATCCATGTGCCACCTAGCTGCTCTCCACACACACACACACACACACACTTATGTACATATGTGTGTGTGACACACATACATACATATGCAAGGTCACCAGCTTCACTTTCCCTTCCAGAACCATCTGGGTCCAGTGGGCAAATATAGATCAGGATGACTGAAGGGCCCTGGATGTAGTGGGAGACCTCAGCCTTTTAAAGCTAAGGTCTTCAACAGGATTCAGTGTGACTAAGGCCACATCCATATACCCACCTTTCTTTATACACAGTATACTATGCAATAATTAATATCATAATAAATAATTATATATTAGATAGACTAGTAAATGTGAGGTATTTTTAGTGTGGAGACAACTAATAACAGAGAATCATGAAAGGTTTCACTGTAGTGGTAATATCTAGGTTGAATCTTGAAGAGACAGAACTTTTAAGAAGAAAGTCATTATAAGTAAGGGACACACTTATGGAAAGATATGGAATGTTATATCTAGGAAATGGCTGGGTAGGCAGCTTAAAGGGATCAGAGAATGTGTTAAGGGAACAGGAAAACAGACTAGAACAGGTGCAAGGGGAACCATATTGTGTATGGCTTTAAATGCCAAGCTGAAGACAGAAGCAATGTGGAGTAGCTATAGTATGCTAAACTTGGAGCATGGAAAATCTCAAGGAGCCTCAGTTACCTCATTTGTAAAATGAGATTAGCTGATGATCAGTAGTCTCTTCTAGTTGTATATCTATAAATCTTGGGAATCTAGAGGTAATAGAGAGCTAATAAATGAATGAAAATGCATTAAGGGCTTCCACAGAGTCCTGGCATAGAACTAGGGATATAAATACTAAAGCAAAAACAATCCCTGCCCACAAGGAGCTTACATTCTAATGGAGGAAAACATCGTCCAAAAGAGAGCTGAAAGAAGAGGAGAGGTACCCCAAGGAGGTGTGGTGTAGAAATCATGAAAAGTCAGAAGCAGAACCAGAAGGGATTCCAAGGTTGGCTAACCTGAACCCTTCTCCAAAATAGAGGCCCAGAAAGAACTCACTAGTGGTAGAAGCGTCTAGCATCGTGAAGGAATGTTTCAGGATAAGGTCTCCGGCATTAAGGGAGGCTTCAGTGGCAAAATCCAGAAATTCAGGAGAGCTGAGAGTGATAAGGAGAGGTACTTTCCACCAAAAAGTTACTGAGATGGAGAATGGGGCCATAGGGGAATAGATTGACACACCCCATCCAGGAATAGAGACAAAGTTGATCTGATTGTGATTCATGGTTTCAGAACTGGGTTGGGGGTGAGGGGGTGGAGAAGGAAAGGGTATACATGTGACAATGAGAAAAGAAAATGTCCTGAAGCATAGCTGGGGCTTCCCTGCAATATATTCTGAGAGAAAGTACTCACCAATCAGTCAAAATGGAACATGGTCTCTGGGGTAGATGGCAAAGAAAGTAACAAATAAAGATATTAGCAGTTAGGAAGAGGAATCAAGCTTTGGGGTAGATAGTTTTCAGTTAGCTGAAGTTTTTGTTTTTGATTGGAAACAATGAAAATTGAAAGATGGAGACAGATATTGAGAGAAAGGGGCAGAAAGTAGAGGAAAAGCTCTGCTTTGGGGATGCCCACAAGCTAAAACAATGAGCTGAAAAGGATTCCAAATCTCAGGGGTTTATTCAAAATTAATTAATTTAGAAGACAAATATCCTAAGCCACAGTCCAGCTGGCTGATTTTACACTAACTAGGCACAGGTATGAATTAGAGACCTAGTTATAAAAACAAAATAAAACAAAAAGCAAACAAAAAAACAAAACAAAATAAAACACCTGCAGTGGATTATCCTTTTCTGATCCTGGAAGAGAAAATCATGAAATAAGCATGATCCTAAAATTTACTTAGCTATATCCTTTAAACTGAGCTTTTAGCTAAGCCATGAGAATGAAGCATTTCTTTTTTTTGCAAGCTAACAAAGTCTTAGCCAAAGCTCTTTGAGTGGTTGGTTCCCCACAGACAGTAAGCTCTATAAAGACAGGGATTTTGTCTTATGCCTGGTCCTCTGCACAAGACAGGTGCTGGCTCCATACATTGCACAGTCAAGTAAGGGAGAAAAACTAGAAGCTGAAGTTCTCCTGTGGCCTGTTAAGCAGGATTAAGTAGCAATTCCTCTGTTCTCTTTGGGATTTCTCTCTCTGCTTCCTGCTCATAATGATCACTTTTGCCTATTAGTAACCTGACTCTATAGCATCTTTCTCCTCTTGTTAGGGAGGCAGTTCTAGGTGACCACTACTACATCAGAGGACTTTTCCAGGCCCAAGAAATCTAAAAGCAGAACACAAATGCAAACAGTTTCATATTAGCTGTTACCTTAAATGTGTATAGATAGCTTGGTAGGGAAGTGGATAGAGCGCTATACAGGAAATAAGTTGGACCTAAAGAGAAATCCTGCCTCAGACACTTAGTAGTTGTGTGACCCTGCATATGTCACTTAACTACTATCTGCCTCAGATTCACCTTCTGTAAAATAGGAATAATAATAATACCTACCTCTCAGGGTTGTTGTGAGGATTAAATGAGATAACATATATTAGCAATTATTATCATATAAATACCAGTTATCATTATCATAATAGTTGGGGAAGTATGATTAATAGGAAAACTAGAAGGCTTAGCCACCAGAGTTCTAACATGAAGATACAATTAAACCCTGAAGGATTCCTAAGTGCTGAGTTCACTTTGTAGAAGTCCCATCAATCAATAAGCATTTAATAAGTGATTATCATATGTCAGAAGTTGAGGATTAGTGCAGAAATATAATGAAGTCAAAAATATATATAATGAAGTCTACACATAGTTTGCCTTTCATTTGATCCTTATACTTCTGAGAGTCAAGGAAAGGCTATGAGATTATTCTCATTTCAATTAAATTAATTAAATAAGCATTCATTATTCAAGAGGGAAACTGAGTAGAGGCAGCTAGATGATAAGATGGAAAGAGTACCAGCTGTGGAATCAGAAGCACCTGAGTTCAAATTCACCTCAGATACGTACTAGCTGTGTGACTTTGAGTAAGTCACTTAACCCCAAATGCCTCCAAAAATAAAATTAAAAAATAATAAAAGAGGGAAGTTGAGACACCCCCCCCCCCCCTGGAAGGGAGAGGAGGGAAGAAAGGGGATTTATCCAAAATCACAAATAGAGTTACTGGTGGTGGAGCTGGGAGTAGAACTTAAGTCTCCCAACTCCCAATCCAGGATTTTCTACAGTCCATTACAAACTTCTCCCTCAACCAAAATCTAGAGAACAAGGTGAGGAAACACCAACATGACGATGACCACTCCCACAAGTAAATAAAGAAATGCTTGGAAGCACTGGACTGGCTTTTTATTAGAAAGCTGGAACCCACGTTTATTTTGTCTCTGAGTAAAAGCTAGGGACATTGGAGAACTATGCAAATTCCTGCCAAAGAGGATTGTCTTATTTGAAGGTGGAAAATATATATAATAAATATTGATAACAAGCTATCATTTATATAGTGATTTAAGGTTTGCAAAGTGTTTTAAATGTCATCTCATGTTATCCTAAAGACAAACCTACTAGATAGATGCTATTATTATACCTATATTACAGATGAGAAAACTGAAGCATCAGTTAAGTTGACTTATGCAGAATTCTACAGCTATATAAATGTCTGAGGCATACACACACACACTTATGTATATACGTATTAACAATCTGCTCTATTACAATGGTGCACAGTGTCCACCACACTTCCATTTCTTTTTATTCTTTATTTGTATATGTATATATGTGTGTGTTTATGTATTCATAAAAAAACCTAAGCATACATATATATAAACACATATAAAGAATAAAGGAAGACAGAGAGGTACTAGTACAATAGAGTAATGTAGCAAGATACAAATATACAGAAAAAATAATACTGCTATGATTTGCAGACAAAATTGAAGCCATATTTCAATGAACCACATATACCAAGTTGGATATTTAACAGATGATCCAAAAGACAAAGAACTGTTATGTCCTCTTTCCTCTTATTTAGCCTAGAAAATTAAGGACCTAGGGGCAGGAGACATGATAGTTGTCTCCAAGTATTTAAAGGATGTCACAAATAAGAAGGATTAGATTCATTCTTCTTGGTTGCAAATGGAAGAACTAGGACCAAGGGGGTAGAAGCTATGGGAAGAGAGCTAATAAAAGGAAAAAAAAATGTTAACAGTTAAAGTCATCCCAAAGTGAAGAGACTTTAGAGGAAGGGAAAGGAGGGGGGAGAGAGCAAAGGAGAAAAAGATTAGGAAGAAGACAAAGAAAAAGGGAAGAGAGAAAGAGAGAGAAGCAAAGAATAAAGGAAAGGAAGAAGAGAAGAAAAGGAGAGAAAGAGGAGAGAAGAGATTTGGAGAGAGAAAGGGAAGAAAAGAGAAAGGGATGAAGGAAGGGAGGTCCTTATCATTAAAGGCCTTCAAATGAAGTCTACAAAATCATTAGTGGGGAAATGCTTTTAGTTGATGGACTAGATAAAGTGATTTTATAATGGTGATTCTGTCAAATTCAAGCCAAGAGTGTAAGGTTCACCATTAAGAGAAAAAAACAGCCCAGAGGCTGAGAAATTATAATGTTAATTTGATTCATTTGACAAGTATTTGTTAAGCATCTATTTAGGGGCAGAGCTCAGGGAGACAGGAAATGTCAATTAACCACAGTTCCGGACCATCACAGACCCTACAGTCTAGACAAAAGCAGATAACTATAATATACATAACAACAGAAGAGTTTTAGGAAGCCACCGAAAGAGAAGTCAAGAAAAAAGGTGGGTGGGGTGAAAGTGAAAAGACTAGGAGGGGTACTACTAAGATAGGGTAGGAGGGGAGAAGGATCTACCTAAGATAGAATTTAGAAGATAGATAGGAATTCAATAAGAAAGAGAGGGAGGCCTGATACATAAGGAATAAAAAGTAACTTGCTTTTATAGGCAGCAAGAATATAGTCCAGGGCAGCTAGGTGGTTCATTGGATAAAGGGCTGGGCCTAGAATCAGGAAGGCTCATCTTCCTGAGTTCAAATCTGGCCTCAAACACTTACTCCTGGAAAATGTATGATCCTAGAAAAATCATTTTAATTGTTTACCTCAGTTTCCTTATCTGTAAAATGAACTGGGGAAGGAAATGGCAAACCATTCCAGTATCTTTACCAAGAAAACTCCAAATGGGCTCATGAAGAGTAGGACTGAAAAGACTCCACAACAATCCAATCCAATTTGATTAGAGCACAGAATGCTGAAGGGACATATAAAGGGGAGTGGATATAGAATGCCAAAGGAGCAGCCAGTAGGGAATCCCTGAAGATTTTTTTGAGCAGAGGAGTAAAAGGATTATATCTTGTACTAATAGCTGACCTCTATTTGGTATGAAAGTCAACTTGGACTAAAGGATGAAGAGCTGGCCTGGGAGATAGGAAGACTTGTGTTCAAATCCTACCTTTCACACTGTATAATCATACCTTTCACATTGTATAATCATACATAATACATAATCATAAGAAAGTCAATTAACTTTTCGGTGGTTGCTCTAAGCAACTCATAAATTACAGAGATGGGGCACTCTACAATTTACAGGGAGTTTACTTATATTATCCCAAGAGTTCTAAAACTTTTTAGTTTTAATATCCTTTTATACTCTCAAAACTTTAGGACCCCAAAGAGCTTTTGATTATGCGGGTTATATTTATTCATCCTATTTAAAAATAGAATGCCAGTACGATCATGAAAAATAATTTTGAATTCATGGACACCCCTCCGCAAATGATCTTCTTGATTTCCAGAAGTCCCCAGAATATACTTTGAGAACTGTTGTCTCATATCAATCATAATAAAATCATAAGTCTAGACAGTCCCCATCTCTATCCTCGAAGGTGGGCAAAGTATTTTCTCTCTTCAGCCTCATAGTAACGCTAAAAGTTCTTTCTTTTATAATTGAAGAAACTGAAGCTTGGAGAAATTAAGTGGCTTATCTATGCATGGTCACACAGCAAGTTTCAGAAGATGATGAAACCATACAGTCCAATGGAAAGTTGGAACCAAAGCTTGCTTTGTGTAGGCTGGGGTTAATGGAAAGTTTGCAAATTCCTGCCAAGGCCACAGAAGAGGAGGGGGTCAGTGATATTTAGTTCCTGGTCCCATAGCATTTTCTGTAATTTCAGAACAAATGAAAATAACAGTAGTAGTAATAATAATGATGATAATAATGCTGACATTTGAATGGCTTTTTATGTTTAGCAAAGCAAAATATGATTACTATCTTATGATGTAGCTAGCATAATAAGTTTTAGCACCCTTATTTTATAGCAAAAGAAATTAAGGCTCAAGAGATAAAGTCCAAGATCACAAAAGTAATAAGCAAAATAGCCAGGATAACAGCTCCTCCCTTTTGACTTGAAAGTGCTCTTTCTGGACTCATATGTGCAAAAATGTTTGTAGCAGATCTTTTTGTGGTGGCAAAGAAATGGAAAATGAGTGGATGGCCATCAATTAGGGAAGGCTGAATAAGTTAAGGTATATGGAAGTAATGGAATATTATTGTTCTATAAGAAATGATGAACAAGCTGATTTTAGAAAAGCTGAGTGAAACAAGCAGAACCAGGAGAACATGGCAAGATTGTGTGATGATCCACTATGATAAACTTAGATTTTCTTAGCAATTCAGCCCCACTATGAAGATCTTACTTAGAAGAAGCACAAATAACATTCCAGGTTCCCATCAATCCCTACAACCCAAGTGGCTTCATGTTGGAAAAAAAAAACAAAGGCCCATAAAAATTGGTCTCTCTCACAGACCTTCTCTAGAATTATAATATAATCAATGAACTAAAACCCAATAGTGAGGAACTACCTTGAAAATGTGCTAAGAGGTCATTGAATATATTATTTGGAGGGATTTGTTGTTTTATATATAAAATCTTCTTTTTATGTTCTTGTTTATATAGAAAGATGATTCATAATTAAAAAAAAAAACTTTAAGGGTCATTGAGGATATTCAAGGCATTTCAGAGACTATCTAATCTAACCATTTCATTTTACAAGTAAGTTAAGGAGTACTCTTGAAAGCAAAAATTTTTTAAAAGGAAATAAATAAGCAAGTGAGAATCCAAATCTGGGAAGTCACTGGAAAGTTTATTGGTAGTTCAATAAATCAGCTATAGAAAGAATGATGTATGAGGGAGATAAAGGTCTAAAAGGTTAAACTCATAGGTCAGGTAAAAGGTCAGAAAAACCAGGATAATAAACTCAAGTAACCCTGGTCACACCCCTAACTCCAGGAGAAATTAAAAACAGAACAAAAAAAGCCCAGAACCAAAGCACAATAAAGTGTGTGTGTGTGTGTGTGTGTGTGTGTGTGTGTGTGTGTGTGTGTGTGTGTGTGTGTGTGTGAGAAGGGGTCAGAGAAAGGAGGATAAAGTAAGTAGAAATGGAATGCAGTTCTTTGGAGTCTGATGGAAAGACAGATAAGGAACTAGCTTTGGAAACAATGGAAACTGGAGGTGGGGCAGTTTATAAGGAGAGGCTAAACTTCCCTTAGCCTTACTTCAAGATAAACTTCCCTTAGCCTTTCCTCAAGGGCCCAGCTGGGGGAAGGGAAGGGAAGGAGGAGGTGTGGGAGAGGATGTACGTAAGCTATACAGGAAGGTCAGTGTTCAAAAAGAGAAAAGTGTGTGTGCCTACCTACAGAAGAGGGAGGCTCTCTAAACCAGCTAGGAAAGCTCCTGAATGACTGGCTGGAATGGAGCCCTGTTGCCTCTCTTGGAACCTGGGCGCAGGCAGCCAGCAACCATGGATCATCAAAACAGGAAAAAAATCATAAAGCAAAAATGTTCAAGTAAGAAGAGTGGTATTTATATGGAACAACCCTGTATTAGCCTGGTGGGTGGGGGAGCAAGATGAGAGAAAGGGAGAAAATTAACTTGAGAATGTCTTGAGGGCAAGGTGAATTTGAAGAAAGGGGCCCAGGTTCTGCCACCTGAATTCCTCACTCTTTCCAGATAGTCTCTCCTAGCTCTATATTTTGGTTTAATCCACATAGACTCCAAGGGCCAGAGATTACATCAAAACCAAGCAAGGGCAAAGGGAAAAGAAACACACAAACACACACACACACATACACACACACACAAGTCTTCACAGAAAAATACATAGTAACTCCTACCGACAATAATGGTGATAAAATGCAATAGTCTTAAATGTTAGAAAACCCCGAGCTTCAGTTTATCAGGAAAATAGGGAAAGTAAAAGTGGCATTTCCATTGCAATTGATGGCTTCTCCCTCTGTACCCTCTGGTAAGATAGATAGAGCCTCTTACAATCCATTTTATAGATAGGTTCAGAGAGTGAAGTTGCTTGGGGTCACAGAGGTACTCAATGGAAGGAGCCAAGATTAAAATCTATTACACCTTTTAAAAGTAAGCTTTCCCCACAATGACTTTCAAATCTGATAGCCCCACAAAGAGGAAAGTATTTTGTAAGCTTGAAAATAAAGGGTGAGTAAATTAGGCTTACTATCTACTAATAATAACTGGTATTTATATAGGACTTTAATGCTTGCAGAGTGCTTGGAATATATCACTTATTTCAATGGAACCTAAAAAATCCCCATGAAGCAGAAAGGAATTATTATTCCTGTTTTATAGATGTGGAAACTGGGGATCAGGGAGGTAATTTGTACAAGGTAATACAGGAAGGGCCAGAGTTGAGTGTTTAAATCCATAAATTTTTGTAAATTACTTTTTCCCCTTCAAAATCAAGTTTGGGAAGAAAGGTAAACTATACCTTTCTTTCAATGATCTTTATGAGTCTAAGTGTTTCATTAACAAGATCCCATTCCCTCTCCTTTAAATGATAGCCTAAAACAGCATTAAGATGTTTTTAGTATCAGATTACCATTCCCATAGCATACCCAGAGAGATTAAAATGGCTGATCTGGATAGGAATTGCATTCAATTCAATAAACATTTATTAAGTTATTACTATATGCCAGGCACAGTGCTATCAAAAGATGCAAAATACAGTTACTGTCTTCGAGGAACTTACAATTTAATGGGGGAGACAATATACAAACAAGTATATATAAAACAAGTTATATATAGGATAAATAGGAAGTCATTTTTTAAAAAAAATGTATCAGCATTCATGTATGTCAAATTGATTCAGAAGACTCTTACATTCTTCTGCTGCTATCTCTTGCTATCTTCTTTATACATCCCCTTTCTCTTTTTTAACTTGAAAAAAATCTACTTCCTTGCTCTAAAGTAGATAATTTTCTTGCTCCTTTCCTTTTTTAAAACCTTTACTTCATCCTCCTTTGCTTCACATAAAACATTTCTGTCATCATAGAATTATGCAACTTTCCTCCTTAAGAACTTCAAATGATTCCCTAAAACTACAAACTCATTCTGATTTCCAGTTCATCTGTAAGTTAATGTCATCCTGCCCACCCAGCATTATCTACCAACTTGTTAGGTTATTCTCTTTACCATTCCATTGGACTACATGTGTGGAGATCCATGCTTTTGTTCTACCATTCATTCATTCATTCTAACTTGGTCAAGTTATCTTTCCTTTCTTAGCCTCATTTTTCCTGTCTGTAAAATTATATATTATAACTGGTTCTCTTAAGTTCTATGATCTTTATGAGTCTAAATGGTTCCTGTCTCTAAGCCTTGAATAAGAAATCAGGAGTTCCATCTCTAGCACAAACAAGTTGTAGAGTATCTTGAATATGTTACACCCTTCTCTAGGGTAGGGTCATCATCTATAAGATGAATGGTATTATTTCTAAATATAAAGACATAGCAAACCACGGTTGCCCCCCAAGATTCTGTCCTGTTCTGTCTTCTTCTTATTTTGCTTGGTGATCTCATCAGATCCCATGAACTGGATTCTCTGTGCAGATGACTCTCAGACCAATTTAACCAATCCTAACCTCTTACCTGATCTTCCATCTTATATCACCAAGTGCCTACTGGACATCTCAAACTGGATATTTTGTTGACAACTCAAATGCAACATGTTCTCCAAAGAACTCTTAAGCTTTTCCCCAAATCATAACTTCTTTAGTGCTATCAAAGTTATAAGCACCCTCTCCCAGGAATCTAGGCTCACAAGCTAGAGCATCCTCCTACTATCCTATGTGTCCATTTTTTTTTTGGCCAAGTTTTGTCTTTTCTGCTTTTGCAACACCTCTCATATTTTGTCCCCCTCTCTTCACTCACAAAAGTGCCATCCTTGTGCAGGCTTACTCCTAGATCATTGTAATAGCTGGTGGTCTCCTTGCCTTAAGACTTTTCCCATTCTATTCACTCATTCATCAATCAAAGTGATCTTCCTAAAATACAGGTCTGTATTTCCCTCCTTCCAATTCTTTCAATCAACTCTAAGGGTTTCTTTCTTTTACCTCTAAATAAAAGTTTCTTAAACTGTTGGTTGTGACTTCATGTAGGGTCACATAACAATGAGGAGGTCATAAAAAATTTAGTAATTGTAAAAGGTGTCAAATAATCCACCAAGATTTAACTTTTTATGTAAAAATAAACAAATACATCCATATCATTAGTATGCAAATTTGCTTTCATCTTTAACAAATGTTCAAATTATATGTATATCAAATAATTATTTTAAAATAAATTGTTTTACGATTTATTATCAGTAAATGCTTGATTTGTATACCTATTTTATATACCTATATGCCCAGGGTAATATAAAAATTTCTTGGGAAAAAAGGGGTCATGAACAACAACAACAAGATCTATATGCCTTTTAAAGTCATAACACTTTACTTCCTTTCATATACTTCATATACTCTAGGATGAGATGATACTGGCCTTCTTGTGGTGCTTCCCACATAAAAGATATCCCTGTTCTTTGCCTTTTCATTGTCAAGACTATCCTCTGTGCCTACAATGCCTTCCTTCCTCCACACCTCTATTTCCTAGCTTTCCGCTAGTTTCTTTGAAGCCTTTTCTCTCTCCTATCCAATTTTCAATAATTATTAATGCCTTTCCTCTGAGAATACCTCCTTATCTTGTGTATTCTTAGTTGTTTGCCTATCATCTACTTTATTAGAAAGTTTAACTTTCTTTATGTCCTAAGCACAGCAGGCATATAAATATTTAATAAATGCTTATTAATGATGATGATTTCTATTTTCTCTTCCAGCTCTAAATCCATGAAATCAATGAACATCTAAATAGTTCAATTTTCCCTTCTCAAGATCATATCTGGTAACAAATGAAAAAAGAGAAAAAGAGGAACATCAATTTTTTTTAAATTCTCAGAAAAAAGTTCAGAAAGTCAATAAGCATTTAAGTGACAAGCACTCTGCTAAGTGACTAGGATGCAAAGAGCAAAAAATGGTCCCTGTTCTTGAGATCACAATATAATGAAAGAGATAATATGGAAACAATATACCAACAAGATAAATTGGAGATAATTAATACATAAAAAATACTAACATTAAGAGGGACCAGACTAAGAAAGGCTGCTTGCAGAAGGTAGGATATTAGTGAATATTTGAAGAAAACTGGGGAATTCAAGTGAAGGAGATGAGGGTGAGTTTCAGGTATGGGGATAGTCACAAAAACATTCAGAGTTGGAAGATGTACTATTCATGGATCATTGAGAAGGATAGGGTTCCAGGACTACCTAAAAGGGAATAAGTATAAGAAAGCAGGAAACGTAGGAAAGGAAGAGATTATGATGAGCTTTAAAAGTCAAATGAAGGATTTGATATGTAATTCTAGAGATAATGGGAAGGTCCATGAGTTTATTCAGGGGGAAATAATGAGGTCAAACATACCATTTTAGCAAGGCCACTTTAACAGCAGAGGAAGTGGGGAAAAGATGAGGCAGGAAGACCAATTATTGGCCAGATACAATAGCCTAGAAATGAAGTAATCAGAGCCTTTACCAGGATAGTAGCAGTATCAATTGGGGCAGATAGGTGGCACAGTGAATAGAGTCAAAAAGCCCTGAGTCAGAAAGACTCATCCTTCTGAGTTCAAATCTGGCCTGAGACACTTACTAGTTCTGTTAACTTGGGCATGTCACTTCACCCTGTTTGCCTCACTTTCCTCATCTGTAAAGTGAGCTGGAGAAGGATATGACAAACCAGTCCGGTGTCTTTGCCAAGAAAACCCCAAATGAGGTCATAAAGAGACAAGCATAACTGAAATGATTGAAAAACAACAAAGAAGTATCAGAAGAGAGAAGGCATATATAAGTGACCTTATAAAGGTAGAATAGTCAGAACTTCACAATAAATTGATTATGGGGGTGAGTAAGTAAGGAGTAGGAATGACTGAGAAGATGGTGGGGCTTGTAGAATGTAATAGGGAAAGTAGGAAGAAGAGTGTAACTGGGGATAAAATAATGAGATCAACTTTACACAAAAAGGAACACAAAAAGGCAATTTTGCAATTACCTTGTTAAATTTAAACTATGTAAAAGAAGTTTATGCTTTCATATTCTCTTTTTGTTCTTTGAATATTGAAATGCTTCTTTTTATGATTTAAGTTCATAATAAAAATATTTTTAAAATAAAACAAATCTGTTCAATCTTTCAAAGTCTAGTAACAGCTTCCATGAAACCACTTTCCATCTCTGTTCTCTTACTGGACTAATGATAATAATAACTGCCATTTGCTTTAATGTCTGAGGCCAAATTTGAACTTGGGTCCTCCTGACTCTAGAGCCAATGCTCTATCCATTGCATCACCCAGCTATTCCCAGAGATAATTTTTTTTTTTTTTGGTCTAATTGCTCTTTTCTCTTTACTATTATCCCTCAGAAGAATATAAACTCATTGAGGTCAAGGACTTTCTTTTGGTCTTAGTATTTCCATTACCTGGCATAGCTCTTTGTTCACAGTAGGCACTTAAATATTTCAACTGAATTATTAATCATTTATTAGCACTTTTACCTAGAAGCTGGTTTTAATAGCATTTTATTTTTCCAAATACATGAAAAGATGGTTTCCAATATTCACCTTTGCAAAACTTTATGTTCCAAATTTTTCTCCTCCTCTCTCCACCAACCACCTCCCCAAGACAGTAAGCAATCTAATATAGGTTAAACATATGCCATTCTTCTAAACCAATGTCCATATTTATCATGCCGAGGCTATACTATACTAGTGAGAACATGACCTATCCAATCAGACAACAAGGATTTAAAATTTGTTCAATTTCAGTTGTGTCCCACTCTTCGTGACTCCATTTGGTGTTTTCTTGGTAGAGATAGTAGAGTTGTTTGCCATTTCTTCTCTAGCTCACTTTACAGATGAGGAAACTGAGGCAAACAATGTTAAATGATTTGCCTAGGGTCGCACAACTAATAAGTATGTGAGGCTGTATTTGAATTCCAGTCTATATTTGACTCTAGGCCTGGCATTCTATCCACTGCACTACCAGGCTGCCCTGAGTCCTGCTAATTATTATTTATATGATCTTTAAGCTGCTTGCTTAAAGAGTTTGGTGGTGAAAATAAAAACTGACAAAAATTCTTGTTTGAAGTTCTATAAGAATTAATTTTATTCATTTTGTTTTCATTTCTAAAGAAACATCCCTTATAACAAAGATTTCTTCTCCCCTGCCTCTCCACCTTGACAAAAAGGAAAAAAGTTAACAAAGCTAGCCAACATATCAACCAATTGTGATAGTCTGATGTGTACCATGTCCTGCATCTATGGTCCCCCACTTCTATCCTTCATTCTTATAAGTCTTGCTTCATTAGAAATAATGTCAGGACTCTTGATGAATCAGTGGTGTCTAGGCTTACATGGACCATTACCATGCTTGAGCTATCATTGACGTTTTTTGGTAACTGACAGCCTCCACCCAAAAAGAGTTGGTGGTGCATCTTTATGTATAGGAGTGGTGATTAGTGATCTGAACTCAGCATCAAATGGAGGTGCTCATACAAATACCTTCCCACCAGGAAATATGCAGTACGTCAGTGGCCTCCACCCATAAATACTTCCTGTTTCTCAGACAATACCACTCTGGGGTCACTAGGGTGAGGTGGGAGGTGTGGCAACCCATGTGTCCTCTCCCAAGCCTGAACTTGCCCCCTCCACCCCCAGCAGTGTGTGGGTGTAGTGTCAAAAACATAGGATTTAGAGTGAAAAAGCCTGAGTTCAGCTCACTACTGTTGTGACATTTATTATTTCAGGGAAGTGGTACAGTGGATAGAGTATAAAGCCTGGAGTAAAGAGGACTCATTTTCCTGACCTTAGACACCTACTACCTATGTGATCCTAGGCAAATCACTTAATCCTATTTGCCTCAATTTCATTACATGTAAAATGAGCTAGAGAAGGCAAGTGGCAAATTACTTCAGTATCTTTGTCAAGAAAATCCCAAATGAGACCACAAAGAGTAGAACAGGGTTGAAGAATAAGTCATTTCTTCTGGACTCAGAAAAATGTAAAATGAGCAGATGGATCCTTAAGGTCCCTCACAACAGTAAATCCCATAATCCAGAATATGGATCAGACCTGAAGTAAGAATTCATGGATTTGATGCAAAGTCCTAATACTTACTATGAATGAATGAATGAAAAACCATGTATCAAGCAGCCAATAAGCATTTGTTAAATATGTGCCAGGTGCTAAGGGCTAAACATTCATGTATATTGATTGACTGACCTCATATATATTGACTCTGATCTAGGGCAGCTCAATTCAGTGCTTGCTCCTCCTCCTCTACTCTGTCAGATTACTAACTTCTTTAGCTTTCTTTCTTGATGAGAAGATAATTGTGTGAGTTTACTATAGGCAGACAGCCATATACAAAATAGGTCAAGTAAAATCCCACCTACTACCGGAAACCTTATCTAATCCTTCTTTTTTCTATTGCTTTCCTTTTCTTAATGATTTCCAATTTACCCTACTTATAGTGTGTTTTGCATAGTGGTAAACTCCCAGAGCAAAGGGGCTATCTTTTGCCTCTTTTTATATCCTCAATATAGGAGCTTAATCAATGTTTACAGTCTTTAAGATTAAGTAGCAGAGAAGATACCAACTGGTATGGATAAAGAAATTTTCACTTCCTGGCAGTTCCTTCTGCTAATTAAGCTATAGACTCAGTCCCTGGCTCTGATTAATTACTGTTAAAAAAAAAAAAATGTTTTACAAACATTTATTTCCATTTGATTCTCCTTAGTTTGTGAAGTGGGCAGTACTGAAGTAAAAGAACCCTGGATTTGTAGTCATGGACCTTGGTTTTCATCTTAACTCTGTTACTACCTGGTATGAGTCTGTTTATAAAGATCATTTGGTTCAAATCCATCATCTTATAGATGAGGAACTTGAGGTCCAGAGAGATTACAGCTTTTTCATCTATTAAACATTATCCTCATTTTACAAATAAGTAAACCTCAGTGTCATTCCCACCTCCCTTTCTTTGTTCCAGCCAGTCTTTTAGGCTGAGATGGCCCTTTTCCTTCTCTACTTGTGCCCTGGATCCCATCATTTTATGTCTCCTATGGCACCCTGCCCTTTCTCACATGTCCTTCTACTCCTTACTTTCCAGATCTTCCTTGTCATCTTCAAGCATGATCAGATCTTCTCAATCCTTAAACTTTTACTTTACTCTTCTACTCTCTTGAAAGCTACCTCCATTTTCTTATCTGCTCACTTATCAGAGTCTTAAAATCTAGTTTCCATTTCCCCTACCAGACTGAAACTATTTCCCAGGAGACCAATAATTTACATTTCTAATCTAGTGACCTTTTCTCAGTTCTCCTTAATTGTTCTGCAGTGGTTGCCTCCCTTTTCTCTCCATGCCACTTTTCTAGATGGATGTTCTTCTCTTTAGGGACTCTTGATATGTGGTTCTCCCTACTTGTCAGAACAATCCTTCTTAGTCTCCTTTGTAGGATCATTCATCTTCCATATTCTGCCCTTTATAACCTGTCCTGAGACCTCTCCTTTCTTTCTTCATGATCTCATCAACTAGATTCAACTCTATGAAGATAATTTCCAAATCTACAAATCTAACTCCCATTTCCTAGCTCTACTGTCAAATCTTTAGCTACCTGCCTGACAAAGTTACCAAGTCTAAATTTTTAAAAATTATATTTGATTTTTTCCAATTACATGTAAAAACAATTTTTGGCATCCATTTTTCAAAATTTGGAGTTCCAAATTCTCTCCATTCTTTTGCTCCTCTACCTGAGAAGACAAGCAATATGATATAGATGATATATGTATTATCATACAAAAATAGTCCATATCAACTATGTCAAGTCTAAAATTGAATTCATTTTTCTTTCCCCCTAAACTCACCCCTACAATCTAACGTTTCTATTTCTGCCAAGGGCATTATTATTCTTTCAATCATATAGGATGTAGATCCATTCCATTACAAATTCTTGTCAATCTTTCTCCTCTATGCTTGTACCATAATCACACTAGATGGGCTCCTAATTACTTTTTACCTGAACTACTGCAATAGCCTTCTAACCAGCGTCAATGGATCTAGTTATTCTTCTCTATTTCTTCTACACAGATGCCAAATTGATATTACTAAAGTTCTTAAAATATATATCTGACTACATTACTCTCTTATTCAAGAAGCTTAAACGGCCACTCTTTGCCTTAAGATAAACTGAAAATTCTTGTATATCACCTTTAAAGCCCTTCATAATCTAGTTTTAATCTGATTGCAAGCTATTCTCTATGCATGCTATATCCCTGCCAAACTGGCCTATTTGGTACTCTTCATATATTATATTTGATCTCTAGGTTCTGTGCCTTTGTACAGAATGATCCCATGTAAGGAATTCTCTCACTCCTCCTCCAACTCCCTTCAAAGCTTAAGTCCAGTGGTATCTTCTTCAAAAGGCCTTTCCTGATTTGCCCCAGATTCTCAATAACAATTGGTGTATGTTAATTTTGTATTTCTCTTTGTATATATATTTGTATTCATCTGTGAATGTGCTGGATTGCCCAGCAGAATGTAGGCTCCTTGAGAATAACACTATTTTCACTTTTATATTTATATCCCCATCTCTTAGCACTGATACAAATGATATACAGCTAATACTTTAAAAAAGGCTTATTGATTGAAACTGGCCCATGGATGACATTACTCAGCTAGTAATTAAAAGAACTGAGATATACTAATAACCAAAATATTTCAAGTAAATCTAATGTGTTTTTTCAACCACTCCAAGTACCCCACTCTAGTTCTCTAAATTCGGGTTATATTGATGACTACCAACTTCAGCAACTGAGTTTTCCCCCAAAGAATACATTTTCCCACAGAGCTGGTCATACCTGCCCCAACCTTCTCCAGTCATAAAACATACCTAGCCTTGAAAAACTAACATAGAAAAGGGCTATTCTGCTGCTGTCAGATCCCTGGAGCACTGTCATATTTGGTATCTTATCTTCCCTTCCCCCCTTTATATTATCTTACAGAGAAGCAACATGTGTAAGACTGGCTACATTTCATAATATGACTAATATGACGAGGGTGTAAAGTCCAAGATCTCCAGATCTGAAAGACAGGAAGTAAATAGAGAACACTATGTTTTCTAACTGATTGCAACTTTATGGGTCTGCCACACTTTCTCAAAGTGGTCTACAAAGCACTAGTTTTCACTGTAAGAAAGAACTATATATACATCCTTTCCCTTATTGCCCATGTGAACTAGTTTAGCCACATCTTTTTGACTCAACTCATTCAACATATGTTCCCATTACTTTTGAGATGGACAAACAGTATTTGTTTCTTGGTTTCTGTTAGTTCTTTTAGTTATATTGGGAAGTTTATCTGTGGAGAAGATGAGGTCTGCTTGATTATATTCCAGGCCCTTTCTTGGAATGCATGGGAAAAAACCCAGATTCTCAAGAAGATTCTTCAAGGATTCTTGATTTCAATGCTGTGGGAATTTGTTTTTCTGACACAGGTCAGAATTTTCTATATCCTAGTAGACATTCTCCAAGATATGTTATGGCTTTGTCTCCCCTCCTCAAAATCCACACCATCCCATGGCCAAGCATCAGGGCCAAGCTCTCTAGACAGGTTGACTTCAGGTGACCTAATCTATTTCTGGGGTTATACATGAAGCCTTTTTTTGAGAGCCATTCACTATTTACATGGTCATAAGTACTTCAACTCTCTGAGACTTTTAAACAACTCAAACTGTAGCTATCTTCAATTCAACATGTCCAAAACTGAACTCATTCTTATTCTTCCCAAAATCTCTCTTCTTCCTAACTTCCCTCTTACTAGCAAGAAAATCACTATCCTTCTTGTCCCCAGGATAGGTTCACAACTTTGGTGTCTTCTTTGACTCCCTACTCCCCACTTAGCCCACAATTCAAATCAAATCAAATATGAATCAGCTTTCATAAAATCTCTCATATGTGTCCTCTTCTCTCATCTGGCACTACCATTGGTATGGTTGCAGGTCCTCATCACCTCATTCCTGGACTACTGCAATACCTGCTGAATCCTTATCTCAAATCTCTTTCCACTCTCCACTCCTCTCTCCACTTCTCTCAGATGTCAAACTGATCTTCCTAAAATGCCAATCTGACTTATCACCCCTCTTCCCATTTAATAAACTCTAGGGACTACCTTTTACCTCTGGGATCAAATATAAAATTGACTTTTAAAGACCTTTATAACCTAGCCCCTTCCTACGTTTATAATCTTCTTACAACTTTTTTCCCTCCATGTACCCCAGTAAAATTGGCCATTTTGCTGTCCCATTCATAGTACTTTCCATCTCCCAACTCTGAATGTTTTCACTAGCTATCTCACATAACAAAAACTACATTTGTACTGTGTCTACTATGTACCAGGCAATGCTAAATATAAAAATCTTATTTGATTCTCACAAAAACCCTAGAAGGTAGGTGCTATTGTTACCCCCATTTTAAAGTTGAAGCAGGCAAATGGAAGTTAAGTCTCTTGTCCAATGTCACACAGCTAGTAATTATTAGAAGATGGTTTTGAACTCAGATCTTCCTGACTTCATGGCCAACATTCTATATGCCATGTCATCTAGCTGCCCATGCCTGAAATTCTCTCCCTCTTCTATTTTCTAGCTTTCTTGGCTTCCTTCAATTCTCTGTTTTACTCCAATCTTCTGCAAGAAGTATTTTCCAACTATGTTCAAAGGGCTATAAAACTGTATATGCCCTTTGATCCAGCAGTGTCATTACTGGGGCTATATCCCAAAGAAATCATAAAAGAGGGGAAAATGTACAAAAATGTGTGTAGCAGCTTTTTTTATAATGGTAAGGAATTGGAGATTAAGTATGGTATATAAATGTAATGGAATGTTATTGTTCTATAAGAAATGATGAACAGACTGATTTCAGAAAAACCTGGAAAAAATTATAGGAAGTAAGAATGAGTGAAGTGAGCAGAACCAGGAAAACATTGTACACAGTAACAAGAAGATTATTTGATGATTAACTCTGATGGACTTGGTTCTTCTTAGCAATGAAGTGATCCAAGCCAATTACAATAGACTTGGGATGGAAAATGCCAAATGCCATCTACATCTAGAAAAAGAACTATGGAAACTGAATATGGATTAAAGTACCGTAGTTTCACTTTTGCTTGTTTGTTTGTTTTTCTTTCTCATGGTTTTTTCCATTTTGGTCTGATTTTTTTCTCGCACATGACAAATAATAAAACTATGTTCAAAAGGATTACACATATTTAACCTAATGCTTACTGTCTTGGGGAAGAAAAAAGGGATAAAAAATTTGGAACACAAAAGTCTTGCAAAAGAAAAAGAAGCCTTTCCCAATCTTCATTAGTCTTCCCCTCATAGCTCCAATTTAATATATAGATTATGTGTGTATGTATATGTATATATAATATGTTTATGTATGTGTGTGAATGTATATATGATAAAGTTTTTGTACATAGTTGCTTACCTGTTGTTCCCTCCTTTAGAATGTGAGCTCCTTGAGAATGGTTTTTTGTCTTTCTCTGTATTTGCAGCACTTAGCATAGTAACTGGTACAAAGTAAACATTTCATAAATGCTAACTGAGTGACTCTCCTCATTTCCAAACTAAGGGCTTGGCTAAGATAACCTCTGAGGTGACATCCAGATCCAATAAGTCAATTAGCAAACATTTCATTATACTTTTATATGCCAGGTCCTGAGTGTGTAAAGAAAGATAAAATAGCTCTTGTCTCTAAAAAGTCTCCATTCTAATGGAGATAACATGCAAGTAAATAGTTCCATAAAAGATATAGACTAACTAGAAGACAATCATAGTTCTGAATCTATCTCCCTGTGAACTGAGGGCACCTCCATTTTAGAAGGCATAGAAGGAAATGTTAATGGAAAAATGAGCTTTCATTAAAAACAAAAAAAAATGCATCATTTTTGCTAAGTGAAATGAATAGAACCAGAAGATCGCTGTACACTTCAATGCTGTATGAAGATGTATTCTGATGGAAGTGGATATCTTCAACATAAAGAAGATCCAATTCACCTCCAGTTGATCAATGATGGACAGAAATAACTACACCCAGAGAAGGAACACTGGGAAGTGAATGTAAATTGTTAGCACTACTGTCTATCTACCCAGGTTACTTATACCTTCGGAATCTAATACTTAATGTGCAACAAGAAAATGGTATTTACACACATATATTGTATCTAGGTTATATTGTAACATATGTAAAATGTATGGGATTACCTGTCATCGGGGAGAGGGAGTAGAGGGAGGGGGGGGATAATTTGGAAAAATGAATACAAGGGATAATATTATAAAAAAAATTACTCATGCATATATACTGTGGAAAAAAATTCTAAATACAAAAAAAAAAATGCATCATTTTTCATTGTCAAATTCACATCAATGTTCATGCCAGACAGTAGCATGACCCAACACTGACAATACTGTTGGACTTTCACCAACTCCTCCTATGATCAGCAATATCTTCCTGCCATTAGATTCAAGACTAGCTGGTCACAAGACAGGAGGCTTAAAAGGTTTTTGTTACAGGCTTGTGTCAGATTGAACTCAGGTGAGTGATAAATGGGCAAGATGTCAGCTGTAGCAACAATATCTGTATGACTTCACCACTAGCTCAGTGTTTCTGGTACAGGGAAAAGATGGATAAAGAAATCCTTTGATACTCTCTTAGCTGAGTTAATCCTGAACAAAACATACATACACCCCCCCCCCACCAGAATCTGCCATTCAATGAAGCTTCTCCTTTTGACTTTGTCTATATTTGACCAAAACTGAGTTGGGAGGGTGGGTATATGTGTGCAAGAATTTAAAAAGAAACAATTCCATAATCTATATAAATTGAATTATAATGGTAGAAGTTCAGGTATCAACAACAGAACAAGGGAAGAGAGATATTTTTAACAGGGAGGGAAAAGCTTCTCCCAAATTCCTGGCTCCTTTTATACCATCTTATTGATACTACTTTGGAATTCTAGAGGAAATCATTTTTATGTTCAATTATGCTGGAGAAAAAGACCAACCTTTAAAGGAAGAAATGTCTGATGTAAATATAAATTCAAAAGAACTCAAATACATTTGAATTAAAAGAGGTTAAGATTATTTACTTCACCACCTACCACTCTCTGCTCCCACTGTGGAAAAAACAGCAAAGGAACACAGAAATTAAAGAAACCTCTAGTCAAAGAAGGTAAAAGTGGGAATGAAGGAAGAGGTTCCTTTGTTCTCTGAAGGTTTACAAAATTCATTCAGCCTAACATGATACATACACATTTAGATTCACTTTCAAATTATACCAGGCAGAGAAAGCAGCCTTGGGTACTTTTGGGGAAGGAGCTGAGAGGTAGAGAAAGGGATCCAATTTGGGACTTAATTGTTGGAGAATATGTAATTGCTAGTGAATAAACTCCCTCTACCAATGAAGATGGAGACAAGAATTAAAAGCGAAAGTGGTAATATGCTTTCAGTTATGTTTCTATGTCATGAACATCCTTACCTCCAATCTTGGCAGTCTGGTAAAACCCAAGGACCCCTTCTCAAAATAAAGTATTTAAATGCATAAAATAAAATAAAAGAATTTGGGGAGTGGAGAATCAATCTTCAATAATTTCAGAGGATGGTCTTTGACGCCCAGTGAATTGAGGAATTTTTCTTTTTTTTTAATGAAACGTACAGAAAGAAGGCCAAAAAGAAGCACAGACAAATAGGGATGATTTGAATTGAACTTATTTTTACTTAAAAAGAAAAACAAATGGACACAACTTATAAAACATAGAAGACAGGAAAGCTAAAGGAGATCTGCTATTTCACATATAAGCATTTTTTTTATCTGTTCTGTATATGGAAATGCCCACTTTAGGTTTTGGGTTTTTTAAAGTTTAAGTAGGTAGGTAACAAGCATTTATTAAGCATTTACTATGTACTGTGCTAAATTTTTAAAAAGAAAAAAAAAAAAACCTTAGTTATTATTTGTATGGCTATAGGTTATCATAGCCAAAGATTACATTACCTAGAGGCCAACTTAGT
Source organism: Sminthopsis crassicaudata (assembly GCF_048593235.1). Taxonomy (NCBI): domain Eukaryota; kingdom Metazoa; phylum Chordata; class Mammalia; order Dasyuromorphia; family Dasyuridae; genus Sminthopsis; species Sminthopsis crassicaudata. The sequence continues at coordinate 425,955,589 of NC_133618.1, read as the reverse complement.
ACTGATAAACTTTTGTCATTCTCGGACAACATATCCAGTTGGCCAGAAGGATCTTACATAAAATCTTGCCAATGCAATTCACACTACCAAAATTTGTACTCTGTTAACAGTCTTCAAAATTCCAGGGTCACTCTCACACCATGACAAGAGCATCTAAGGAAAACTTTGTGGAGAGACTGCCTGTATGGTGCATATCAATGATCTATACAACATTAATAGATATAAAGAAACTTCTTCCTCATCCCCAGCACATGGGGAACTGTTGAGACTTTCTCTGTAGATGAATTATAGGAGGTCATTGATTAAAGTTATACCAAATAAGAAGAAATGGATTAGTTGTGATTTTTACTGCTGAAGAGAAATTATAGGTCTCTAAAAGACCCATAAAATATATAGCCACCAAATATAGTAAAACAATGTAATATTGCAAAAAAGAAATTGCATTGGAATATGTATCTTAGTTTTGCTATTTACTACAGTACTCAAAATATACATATATTCTGTTAATTTAGCCTAACATTTATTTTAAGCATCTATGTCCCATAGCTAATACTCACTTAGCACAAATGTTGGGGAAAGAGAATGAGAACAAAGGAGGCATGTGGGAGAGATTAGTTATAAAGTGCTGTCAACAATACCAGTACCACTTAGTGGCACTAGTGTCCAGGATGCCTACCTCTAGGCTAGAGGCTGATAATGAAGTAACTCTGACGAACACAAACAGAATAACCACAACTACCTCATTCTTCAACCTCATTCTTCAAACCACATGCAGCATTTTCACACAGTCTCACTTCTTGTCCTTGCTCATGCTGTCATAGCAACACAATAGCAGACACACATGACATCTTCAAAAGCCCCATGTAGTGTGGACGCAGTCTCAGAGCCACATGCAGCATCACACCTCAGCAGGAAAACTGTAACCTTACTGGGGTCTCCTATCCATCCTGATTCACCACCACACACTCTTGCCTCAGATGATATTTGTGACTGGCTTCCATGGCAATGAGTTATGTCAGTAGCAAGGAGACAATGGCGAGTCTGAATGGAACAAACAACCCTTATTGACAAACACTTCAATCAATAGGGTCCAGGAAAAGAAAGGACTAGGAAAAAGAAGAATACTTGAAAGAAGTTAAGAAAAGAGAGGCAGCTTTGTGTAATGGAAAGGACTTTAGATGTGATGTCAGAAGCCTTGGCTTCAAATCCTGGCTCTGATATTTAAAGCCTGTGCGAGTTTGTACATGTCTCTTTTCTTCTCATGGCCTCAGTGTCTTCATCTGTTCAATGTTAATGAGATTAAATGAGTTAAATGAGTGTTGGACAAAATAAACTACAAGATTCCTTTTAAGCTTAATAATCACATACAATTATTATCCTAGGGTATTTTCAGGGTTGAGTTTAATCTCTGATTTATGAAGACACTGCTTCCAGTGTTACAAGTGCCAAAGCTATGTAGCACTTTTCCCTCAAGACTATGAAACATTTTTATCCTTACTAAGTGTTGTTCAACTCTCGCCTATCCTGTAAAGTGCCAAGTATATTTTATTCCAGATTATGACTCTCAACTCCAATCCTGACACATGAACTCTTCAGGGAAAGGGCAAAATCCTTTTCAAAGAATCACAGAAGGGACCTAAGTCACTAGACCAAATCTTCCATTTTGCAGCTGATGAAACTGCGGCCCAGAGAAATGAAGTGATTTGCCCCAATCAGCAGAACTAGAATTTTAATCCTGAGCTTCTGACTTTGAAGATAGCAATTTTCACAGCATAAAATTCAGTAAGTATTCATGTACTGAGAATACAAAACAAAAAATTGAAATCATTCCCACCAATTCTATTCCATACTACTAAATTATCAAGGCAAAGTAATTCAAATTAATATATGTATACACACAGACACACAAAATAGAATATATATTAAAGTATCTTGAAGATAATTTTTATATTATAAATCTAATTTACTGTGAAGAGTATATGTGTAATTTACACATAACATGTATATGTTATATAGCTTTATATAACATCAACATCAAATAAGAAACATACTACTAGTGTTCAAATGCTGACCATTGATGTGCTAGATGCAGAAGCTCAAATACCTGAAATTATTATTCTGAATTTCCTCCCCTTTCTCCAATTCCCTACCTCTGCCACCTCTAAAGTGAATAAAAGATTACAATAATCCTGCAAATGCTGAATTGTGGCAAAAAAAATTCATTTTCAAGTTAGAAATCCTATGTTCATCAGCCCTGGAGTCAAGAGGACCTGAGTTCAAATCTGACCTCAGACTCTTAATACTTTCTAGCTATGTGACCCTGGGCAAGTCAATTAATCCCAATTGCCTATCAAAAAAAAAAAAAATCCAATGTTCAAATTCCTTTAGCCAATACTTATTTATTTGTGTGTGACAAGAAGAAAACTACTTCCCTTTTCTGGGTCTTATGTTCTTCCTCTGTAAAATGGGAGTTATAATAAAGAAGGGATTCTTAATCTTTTTTATGTCATGAACCATTTGGCATTCTAGTGAAACCTAAAGACCTATTCTTAAAATGTTTTTAAATGCATAAAATAGAATACAGAGAATTATAAAGAAAACTAACTATATTTTTAAAAGGATGTCATATATTTTTAATCCAGGGCCTGCATACACAGACACACATACACAAACACATGTATAAACTCAGGGTTTATGAAATAAATATTATATATATATATATATATATATATATATATATATGTTTATATATATATATATTTATAATGAAATATATATCATTCACATAGATATATTGGATATTGTTGGATATCTATATGGATAATATAAACATATCTATAATAACAATTTCACAGACCCATGATTATCATGTTATACATATATTTCATAGATACATAGATATATAGTGATTATATAGATCACTATATAATATGTAATTAGGCTAATATATGACATATTAACCTAGAGTCTATGAAATATACACATATATGCTACATATTATTATCTTATATGTAATATATAGTAAGAGTCCTTTTATTAGACAATCTCTAAGTTCATTTTGCAGTACTAAATCCTATTATGTTTTTTGTCATTGGGTTTCAACCTTTTGGGCAAAGGGATATTTAAACCACCTTGAAATTCACCTCACATCTTACTCCAAGGAACTGATCCAAGGAGATGGGAGGTACTTACAGAAGAAGAATCAAAGTTTTCAAATAGTTTCTGATAAGGAAGAAAATAGTGGGTTTCCCCCACATATCCTGGGCCTCTTCCTAATCTTGCCATAGGATTTAGGGCAAAGAGAGAATTTAGATTTCCTCTAATCTCAATTTTTCATTTTCCAGATGAGAAATTGAAGTTCCAGAGATGAGAAGTTATTTGTCTAAGGTCCCAGAGGGAGTAAGTGGCAAAGGTAAATGCAAAAAAGGAAAGCATATTCCTCATGTCTGTCCATAAGTGGTTGGGATCTTGGCCTGGGAGCAGGAGATAAACGTGCTACCTACCTGTGGCTGCTATCACAATAATTCATTAATTTATCCATCCAAGAGATATTAATTAACACTTACAAAAAACAACTCACAGATTTTTAATGGACAGGCAAGATTTGGCTAAATTCAGAAATGACAAGACTAATCTTAGTGGGGGGACTATATAAAACATAAGCAAAAAGAGACTGAAATGAGCAAAATAGATTTGGAGAACAATGAGAAATGATAGAACCAAGAATTAATATTGGGGAACAGTAGGAAATAAAGTTAGAAAGAAACAGCCCTTGCTTTCAAAGAGTTGACATTCTATTGGAGGTATTTGCATTTCCGTGTCATTCCCCCCCACCCCAACATATTGTCCTAATATATCCTGAGAATATCTTAGCTGAGGTTTCCCCAGTTCTATTTCACATTCTCAAAAGCTACTTGCATATTTTCATGTTCTATCTTATTTTTTAAAAAGTCAATCTCATTACATCAAAAAACCTTCCAATGATAGAGATCACCAGTTCTCCCCACTTCAACTTGACCTCTGATCTTGGAAAAAAAAAATCTTATAGGTGCTGTGGGGGGAAAAATACTGAATCAATTCAAAGATTTGAATGAGAGCTGTGTGTTTTTAGTACCCATGTGCTCAGGTCACTTCTTTCCTGTGGCTTTTACATCCTCCTCTATAAGATGAGCACTGGGCTCAATCTAGAAGGTCATGTCAGATTTAAACCTATGCTTCTATAAAAGCAAAAATGAGGCAATAGGAAATTAACAGCACTCCAGCAAGCTGGCATCTTGATGAAGCTTCTCTGTGCTCACCCAGAACCCAGACCAATGTAGATGAAGTTATTTTCCATTTTTTGCCATACAGCTCAGCAGGTAAACAAATGTTCTAAGCCCTGGCAGGCATGGTTAAAGTGACAGAAAACTTGGAGGTACTGCTGGATGAAAGGGGTGTTGTGAAGCATAGAGGGAACATCAGTGTGGCTTCCCGAAAAGGATGAATCACATCATTTCTGAAATAGACGCCATGGCTTAATTTGATCATACTCAGTACTAACAATGATCAGAACAGCAGAAGAGAGGATGATTTTTACAGTATTGGTTCATGTACAGAAGCAAGAACATCATAGAATTCAGAGCTTGGAGGGAATTTAGGGGTCACTTAAGTCAACTTTCTTTATAGAGCCTAGATATGAAAAGTGACGTAATCAAAGTCATATAGGTAATAAATGACAGACCACATTCAAATCCAGAACAAATACAGTGCTCTTTTCATTATACCAACATAGAACATTTTACAGACTAATAAATTAAAAATTATTTTATATTGATAGCACTTATAAAGAAGATATTCTAGCAATCTATAAGCACATCTTGATCGAGCATTTATTGTGTACATCGTACTACAATTTCAGAGTGAGAAAAGAAATAGAAGTCCAGAAGTCTGGATCTTTACAGAGACTATCACCTAGTTAAAAGATAAGATTAAATGACATGAGATAATTGGAGAACAAGGCAAAAGGGCAGAATACATAATGAATAAAAGGAATTCTACATCACTGGTAGCCTTCAAGAGGAAGTTAGAGTGAACCTTTCAGTGGAACACTGTTGATGGGTATTCCTGTTCAAGTTCAGCTTGAACTGGATGACCTTTTAATTCCAACACTGAGATTCTGAGATACTGTGTTTTGATGACTTTAAGAGAAAATAAGAAAAATATAGGCTAGGTTTATCATAAGATGTTCCATAAAGAGGAGAAGGAATTGTCCTGGGCCTTTAAGGATAAGAAACTTAATAGGAGGAATGAAAAGAAGAATTTTTCATTAGTAAAAAAAAAAGTCAATTGTCTTCCTTTTATGATCCAAATTTTAAATTTTTTAATATTCTTTTTATGACTCAACTTTTAAAAGCTTTCTCTTATTAACTTATATAAGCCAAGCAAAATAAAAACTAGAAAATTAGATATACAATACAATGTAAATAAAAAAGAATAATAAAGCAATTGAAACTGAATGCCAGGAGATTTTTAACTATAACATTGTCACCAAAGAAAAGGTATGAGAAGACACCTCTCTTTCTTTTTTCTTGAGATGGAGGACTATAGATAAGGAACACCTTAGATATGGTATTTTTGATGTGGTGGTTAATTTTGCTAAACTATCTTTTTCTCTTTTTTGTTCCTTGTTATAAAGTATAGCAAAGGAAACACAGGGTGTATATATGAAAGGTATCAACAAAAATGCATTTAACTCATTTATATGCTACTAATCTATTGTTTGAACCTGAATTAGAATTCACACTGACTATATTTTTCCTTTCACAGCTATACCTTCTACATATAATACCATTATTATTAATAGTAATCATAAAACTTTGTTAGTATAAATACTTTGGTATACCATAAAATTCTTTCAAATTTACCATTTCATTTTTTAAAATTTTGATATATATATTTTTTACATTACCTAAATTCCCCCCCATTTCTTCTTTTCTCCTCCCAGATGGCTGTTCATTATAACAAAGAATGTTTAAAAAAAGAGAGAGAGAGAGAGAAAGAAAAAAAAAAATTTTTTTTAAATCAAGAAAATCTATTCATCCATCTACCTATAAGTGACTGTTTTTAATGCACCAACCCATGTATCCCTTTACCTCGGCAAAATAGTGAGAAGGAGGTGTTTTCTCTTATCTTTTTGTGGCCAAGTTATGGTTTGGTGAGCTTGCAGGAAAAAATAAAACAAAAACCATCCACATTCATTTTCATTTGTTTTATGGTGATTGTGCTTTGCATTTACATTTTGTAGTAATTATGTATATTATGACTTTCTTTCCTATGCTCTTCATTTTACATAAATTCATGCTAAGGCTTTCCAGGCTTCTCTGCATTCATCATATTCATTTCTTATAACTGTATCCCTACATCTAATTTATGAGCCTCTACTTTGTTTCCAATTTTTTGCTACCACAAAAAGTGCTGCTACATTTTGGTTGATATATTGAATCTTTCTTTTTCTCAGTGATCTTATTGGCATATAAAGAAGCAATGGAATCTCTGGGTCAAAAGATATGGCTGTTTTGGCTAATCCATCTGTATAATTTCATATTATATTCCAGAATCACTGAACCAATTCACAGCTGTACTAGCAATTCATAAGCATACTTGTCTTCCCCAAACTTTATTCAATTTCATCATTTCATTTCAATATCCATTTCACTATAACTGCCTCATGAAGTAAACTAGATCCCCTGATTCACATGTGGAAATAGAGGTTCATAAATGTAAAGAACTTTGACTAAGATTTTAATAGCCAGAAAATCTTGGACTAGGATGAAGGTTCCCATATTCCTAGACTTACCCTGTTTTGATCACAACAGGCTGTATTCTAATGATGCAGGTCAATTCTCTGCACTCTGGACAGATATACTAGACTTTAGCAGGACATGAGGGAATTTTTGCACAATTTGGTAAAACACTGATTTTCACAGTCCCTTGAATTTGTACTACCTATGCACGGTAGCAAAGGTCTTGCATATGATCAATTCTGAGAGCTCTGGAGATTTCTTCTGTAGCTGATGCCATATTAGGAAAATCTACTGGAGCCTTGATGACCTTCATGACCTATTAAAAAATGAAGGTCCCCAGATACCACCTCTCTAATATACCCAGACACTTCAGGCCTGTGAAACCAGCAATATCACTGCTTCCACTTATGAACAATTTTCATCTGTCTCCTACAGTTGTCTGAGTCTCCACCTCACCTCCTGGTAATCACAGATGTATATAACTCAGTGATAGTTCTCCCTCAGCATCTGGAAATAGGAAAGCAAGAAGTATTATTGAGGTGGCAAGTATTTATATTTGCATAATTTGTTGGAGTTCACAAAATATTTTTTTGAGTAGATGGGAAAAAATGTCTCTGGACTCAAAGGACCTGGCTAAAATACTTGTCTGAGACCTTGCAAGTCAGATAACTTTAAAGGGCCTTAGTTTCCTCATTAATAAATGAGGGGTTTGGACTAGATAACTCTGAGATATCTTCCAGTTAAAATCTGTCATGCTATGAAATTATATGCTCTATATTCATCACAAGTTAATGAGATAATTCAATTCACCAAAAATTTATTAAAGCTTTAGAGATTTAGAGATTCAAGAAACAAGTACCTGCCTGCTGGAAACTTATATTCTATTAGAGATAAACAAGATATATATGTATACAGATAAATAAGTACATGATAATCTGAGGGGAGAGTACAGCTTCACATGAATGGTACACATCTCTTCCCTGAGTCTTTAAGGAAATTTGTAATTCTAAGAATGAGTGCAATCCAAGCCTGAGAGGAAGCATCTATAGAAAGACAAACGGACACCAGAAATGAAAGGTCAAGATGGAAAGTGTCTAAGAAGTCAGTGTGGCTGAATTGTGAATTGTAAATAAAGTAGTAATATGAAAAGTCTGGAAAATTGGAACTACTTCTGGTTTTTGCTATTTTGGGGGAGGAGGGATGAAGAAAAGGAATTTAAATGCCAGTCTGTTTTGACCTAGTTATATCTTTACTAAGTCTATATCCCAAAGAGATCAAAGAAAGAAAGAAGGGACCTATATGTACAGAAAAATTTACAGGAGCTTTTTTTTTCTGAAATAACAAACAACTAGAAACTAAAGGGTACATGATAATAAGGGAATGGTTAAACAAATTATGATATATTAATGTAATGAAATACTACTGTGCCATAAGAAACCTAAAAAAACCAGAAAAATGGGGGGAGGGGAAATTGAAACCAAGTAAAATTTGTATGAACAAAGTGAAGTGGGCAGTACAAAGAAACCACTTTATACAATAACAAGGATACTGTAAATACAAACAACTTGGAAAGATTTAAGAATGCCAATCAACACAATGGCCAAACATAATTCCAGAGGACCAGTAATGAAGCATGCTATATCCTGACAGAAAGGTAATGAACTCAGGACACAGAATGAGCCTTTTTTTTTTTTTTTTGACATGAGCAATGCAGGAATTTCTTTTGCTTAACTATGCATATATATGTATATATATTTTACAAAGATTCTGTCTTTTTTCTAATGGTGGGGGTTGGAGTATGTAGAAGGGATAAAATAATGATTTTTTTTATTAAAAACATAAAAATTTAGTTAGAAAAAGACTTTTAAAATGCCAGAGTGAAGATTTTGTATTTTGTCATAACAACAATAAGGACTGACTAAAAATAAATAAGATCTGATAAAAATAATTCCCTTTTTACTGATGGGAATGAGATTTAGAGAGGTTGAAGTGAATTATGTTACATTTAGTGAGTGGTGGAGCCAGGGGGCTGCCCTAGGTCTTGGGGATATCCAGTTTAGTATTTTTCCTCCACAGCAACACACTGCCTGGAACCATATGGAATGTATGGCAATAGCTATGAAACTAGGTCACAATACTAGTTTTGTTAACAAATTGACAATCAATTTGCCCTAGGACACATAGAGGCACAGTCACCCAGGTAATTCATCAAGAGAAAACCAAATGATGACAAACTGCTTAATTCATTGTAAGCCCTGAAGATATAGTAATACCAAATCTATGTTGATTTCAACCAATCCACCAGAAATAATGATAGACAGTAAAATTACATCATAGTTACTGATTGACAACTTATTATTTTCTAGCTGCTTGAAAATAAAGTATAATAAATGATGTCAGTATCTTTAGTTCCAAGTAGAACTTGAGGGAAGATTTTAGAAAGGGAAACATTTATAAAGAGGTCATACGACTAGATTGAAAAAAGGCAAAACTATTTGGATTCCAAACTGATTTCTTTTTTTAAAAGAAGTCATGCTCTCCAAGTAACCACCACTGAACTCAGCAGGAAGAGATCCATGCTCAGTTGCACAGAAGACAAAGCTGAGATAGTTAACATAGTGGATGACAGATTTAAGCTCCAAAAAGGATAGGCTAGAATATTTGGTTGAATCTAATAAGATGAAAATGAAAATTGCAAAGAGGCAAATTAAAGTCTAATACCAGAAGAAAAAACTTCTTTAAAATGAGAGCCGTCTATAAGTAAAATGGGCTGCCTAAGGGAGTGATAGGTTCCCCCTCAATAGAAATATCTGAGCAAAAGATGGATGAGTTCTGTTCAGTTAAGTTATAGGAGCAATTCTTTTTCAATTTTCAATATATTGGACTGGATGATTGCTCTAATTCTTTCCCTAAATGCATGATTCTGTGAAGTTAGAAAATGTTGTTTTTGCACCTAACCCTCATCAGGGGTAAAGAGCAGTCTTCTTTAGAGAGAAGCTAATGAGGGAAGAAGTAATTAATTAGATGTGAACTGACTAGACTGAAAGCGGTGGGGAGGATCTAGGGAATAATAATAGCTCATATTTCTATAGCACTTTGTGATTTACAAATAATTTTTCTTCTATTATTTTGATGTTGTATTGCAAATATAATTGATGAAGAAATGAGTTCAGAGAGGTAGATTTAAGCAGAATATCACACTAAGTGGCAAAGCAAGAATTTCTACCCGGATATGCAGATTCTAAATCCATTGTTTTTTTTTCTAGTACACCCAGACCAGCCTCTAAATGTACACAAAGTTGGTAAACCTTTCTGGTTTTTTGCCAGGGCTGGGAATGATTTAGTCTTCTGCCAAGTCAATGTTTCATCTCTTTTCCTTCCATCCCCTTCTTTTCATCCTGAATTGGGGTTTAAAGTTCATAACCCATAGGAGAGGTATCGCATTATAGTCATACTCTGTTCCATTTAGCAAAAATGTGTCAATGAAAATTATATTCTCAATTCATATTCATAATCTGGTAGGTTAGTATACCTATCTGCATTGAACTAGAAATATCTATTAAAAGTCTATAGCCCTTTCTCTTCACTATCATAAAATCAAAATATTGAACAATATTCCAAAAAGATTTTTTAGACAAAAGACTTTCTCTTGAGCAAAGTAATATCTTTTATTGATTGAGACAGTCTCTTTTCCTATTCAATTCTCTACTGGCCACATGTTCAAGATTCAAAGAATTGTTGGCCCAAACTTCTATTAACAGAGAAAAATAAGATGGAAAAAGAAACCGAATATTTTAATGACTTGCATTAATAGTTTTTTTTTAAATACCTGTAAAGTATAATTCAACATACTGAATCATACCTCATAGGTAATATCTATTAACTAATTAAGAAATACTTAATAAGAAATACATTCTGGGGGAAAAATATGAATCAGGAGTCAAAGTTCTTCTATGACTAGGGGAAATATCTTAAGGTCTAACAGACAAAAATGGGGTTTCTTGAAAAGCTACCAGAATGGATACTGGATCTTCTCTATTCATCCAATCAAAAAATGTTTATAAAGTGTTGGATAAGATACAAAATGCTCTTTTAGATACATAATACCTAAATGCATTCAGTAATTAAGTACTTACATAAAATCTGAGTAGATGGATATGGGATGGGGTGAGGAAGATTACTTCATCTACTTCTGCAGAATGAAAATTATGGACTAGATAGTTGCTAAGGTCTTTCCTAAATGTCATGGTCTATGATTCTCTGGGCCATTTCTGGTTTGGATGTAGCTTCCATAATATGATTAGGGAATAAAGTCTTCAACCTTCCATTAATCTCTTGCTCCCCAAACTTCTCTCACTTCCTACATATATAGCCATTTCTGATTCTTGATGTTTCTATAATATAGGGGTTTATAGTAGATGTATCAAATTTTCAACCAGTTACCCTAACCTAGATAGATTAAAGTGTGCCTGGAAAATGTTTAACAGGATAAATAAAAATACATCAAAGATAACATTAATTTGTAGTTTCCTAAATCAATATGTGACCAAAAAAGATTCATTTCTATTTGACTTTGATACCATAACTTTGGAGCAAATGTCTCAAACATAACATCTGAAACATAATTCTAGAAATCTATTCTAAACATTGTAGGAGCAGAATGTTCGAATTGGAAGAAACTTTAAAGATCCCTTCCTCTGAATCTTAAGAGAAGCTAAAAGGGATGGGGAAAGAGAGGTCATTTGTGCTAACTTAAATAACAGCTGACATGATTATTTTTCTATCAGCTAATGTTGGACCATTTTATTCTATTATCAAATGCCATCTATGCAATTTGACAAAATTTTTAATAAGCTTTTTCTTTTGCTCTTATTATAAACATATAATATTATTGGCAACACACTTCATTACATAACTTCACTATCATAAAATCAAAACACTGAGCAATATTCCAAAAGGATTTTTAGACAAAAGACTAGCCACCAGCTGTATAAAAATTACACAGCAACACAAAGCATAAAAAACCATAAACTTTCAAGTGAAACAGTCAAAAAGATCTGTAATTTCATTTCACTATACTGTGATCATTTCAGGTCTTTCTTTCTACACCCAATGATATTAAAGGCTTAGTGATTACAATATCTATTGTCTTCTAACTCTAAATCTGTTTCATCTTAGAAACTGCTTTCCTTGTGCCCAATTAAAAGTTATTGAGATATTCATTTACACCAATACTTTATATACATTTTAAGCTACAATCAAACTTGAGCTCATTCTTCAAATATAAGCTTGTATATGAAGGAATAAAATGTAATAGCACAAACAAATGTAATTATCCACAACTTGTTTTTAACCTTAATTTTTCCAGAGATGAGAATTTACCAAAACAAACTAAAATACCAAGCCAATCTGATATAACAAATATTTTTAAAGCCTTTATGGCCTATGAAGTAATATAATGAGCTCCTAAAGGATATAAACTTTTAGGCAAAACAGGGTCCTGGCTCCTAGAGCTTCTAACAATACAGGCTAGAACCTTGCCTTTGGCAGCAGGCTTTCTGGAACTTGGCATCATGCCACTGACAATATGAACACATTCAAGTCCCACTCAACATTTCATTGTACAATGCAATTTGGACCCAACCCAAGGGGATTTGATCACTGAAGGCCCAAAGACTTCATTGTGAGGCATTGTCCCTTCACACACTACTGCCCTTCACCTCCATCCCTTTTATCTCTTGGATATATATCTCTTTTATCTATTGGAACCATATAGAGCAGACTCATCTTGATTTATGATGTGCCATTCAACTGATGCTTCTATTTTAGCTTGAAATGTCTATGAGGTCTGAGTTGGGAAACATTTATAGAAAGCATGCTACTTTAAACAAAACTAGAAGGCAAAATTCAGCCATGATCATAAATATTTAGAGCAAATGCATGAAACTGTAAAAACTAACTGAATTTCACAGAAACCAAGAACATGTCCTTGAGTCAAACGAACCTTCTCAGGTGGTAGTACTACTCCCCCTCCAACCAACAACAAAAAAAAAATTGATTTTGCATGTTTCCACAACCCAAAAGGTAAATGTAAATTCCTATAAGGCAAGGGCAGTTTTCATTTTTGTTTTTGTAGCCCAATCATCTAACATTGACTGACTCATAATTGTTAGTTAATACGTGCTTGTTGAATTAAAATGAATTGCTGAACATGGGCCCAACAATGAATTTTGATTAGTACAGTGGAAACTATAATGGAAGGGGAACCATGAGGGCTGGTGTTTTGAATAAAGATAACATAATTCCTTAGAGTAAATTAGCACTTGTCTGGGCCTCAGTTTCCTCATTTGTAAAAGAAAGGGACTGTTCCAGATATGTTTGACTTCTCTCATGCACTCAATTACCATTTAAGTTGCAGTATAGCTATTTGTGTACACATCTCTGAACCACAAGCTCCTAAAAAGTAGATACTCCTTTTCAGTGCTTTGCACATTAATTACAATCAATAATTATTTATTAAGCAATTGGTCAGCTAATTTATTAGGCGCCTACTATGAGCCAGATTAAGTGCTGGGGATAGAAAAGGAGGAAAAAGACAGACCCTTCTTTTAAGGAGTTTCCAATCTAATGGAAGAGAAAATAAACTATGTACAAACAAGCTATATGCAGGATAAATAGGAAATAGGAGATGGAAGGTCTTAATTTATAAGAGGTGGAGAGGGAATTTACTATGCAATAGGTACTGAGAATACAAACAAAAATGAAACAATTTTTCCTTTGAGAAACTTATGTTCTGCAACATTATTTAGAGGACTGATTATACTTCACACTTACTTCCTGACAGCAAGATGATGGATTCAAGATGCAGAAAGAGACATGCATTTTTGGACACAACGTAAAAATCTGTTTTGTTTGACTAGCATATTTGTTTCGAAGAGTTTGTCTCTCCCCTCTTCTCCTCCTTATGGTAAAAGCAAAGAAATATATACATATTTTACACAATAAATATGTCAGTTTTATAGTAGAGACACTTGCAGCTGAAGGTGATTCAGAAAAGGCTACTTTATGATAGCCTTTGAGTTGCAATTTAGACATTGATTCTAAAAGGGGAAAGTCAAAAAGTATTGCATGGCAGGTACAGAGGGACACATTTCATAAAGAAAGAAGTTGAGAGGTGGAGTAATAACATTTGAGGAATAGCAAAATAAATAAATGAACAGAATATCTAAATTTTAGAGGACATGAAGGGAAATAATGTATAATAAAGCCAGAAAAGTAATTTGGACACAGGCTGTGGAGGGTTTTAAATGCCATTTTAGTTTGTATTGGGTCTTAGATGAAAAGGAACCATAAGGAGCTATTATTGACCAGGGAAGTGACATGATCAGGCATATCCTTTAAAAATATCATTTTGGCATTTGTGGGAAGGATGAATTGGAGAAAAGATAAAAGTTTGTTAAACAGAATCTCATTTTAGCTGAAATTTCATGATACCCCTCTTCTCCTCACAGAACAATGCTTGATACAATATGGCTTATTAGGGTCACAGTTACATTATTTTTATGGACAGTTTGTATCCAGCTATAAAATATATCACATTTATTCAAAGTTATTTTTGCAAATTATTTTAATAAAAACTTAAAGATCATAGGATGTCAAATTCTATAATAGAAGTCATAATAGGAAGAATTTTACTGTATCATTCTCTTTACCTCTGACATCTTGAATTCTACCTTTTAATGGCATGTTTAAGCTTTCCCAGAGGCCCTCTCTTTTGACTGATAACCAATGAAATGGACTGGAAGAATACTAACTCCCCCCCCCCCATTTTGCAGACATTGAATTTAGACTGAGTTATAAAATAATTAGCCAAAATCACAGGAATAGGCATTGGACCTGGAGCCAGGGAGAATCAAATCTGATGTGTAACCCTGGGAAAAAGTCACTTAACCTCTGCCTACTTCAGTTTCCTGATCTGCAGAATGGGAATAATAATAGCACTTGCCTCCCAGAGTTTGTTGACAATAAAATATCTGTAATTTGTATACTTTCAAAGTGCTATATAAATACTACATATCATCATCATCATCATTGCACAACTCCTAGACTACTATACTCTTGAAAACTACCTACATTGAATGCTACTTTGAAGTGATTTCTATTGTGCTTGCTACATACAGCACAAAGAGAAAATGTCTTAAAATAGCAGCTTCCTAAATGGGGATTAACTGGATGTATGGTGTTGGCAATAGTCTGATCACAAAAAGATCCAAGCCCAGCACTGGCTCCCTGGTTACCAAGGTTTCCTTTATAATAACTTAACGAGATGCAGCCAGGGTAAAGAAGAAAAGCTAAGAACCCTAGAGTCACAGGGCTAAACTCCAGTTCCAATCTCTCCATTTATATAACAGCAGACAGTTTTTCTCTCTGCATCTCAGTTTTCTCTTCTTTAAGATAGTGATTTAGTGTAGATGAAATCTAGGGCTTCTTCCAGATCTAATTTCTGATAACAAAAGCAGTGCAGGATAGTAGAGAGAGTATTTGTCTCAGAGTCTGCAACATCTGGTTCATAATACTGTTCCCCATACTAACCAGCTATGTGACCTGTGGGATGTAGGAGGCATTGTAAAGTGGAAAGAATAACTGATTCAGGAACCAGAGGGTCTGGGTTCAAAACTCACGTCTGGCAGTTACTAATTGAAAGACCTTAAGGAAGCCATATGACCTCCTTGGGCCTCAGTCTCTTTATTTGTAAAAAAAAAAAAAAAAAAAGGCAGCTGAATTAGGCCTTGACTTTCCAGCTTTAGAGCTACAACCTCTCAGATCCTCACTTAACCTCTCCAAGTTTCAGTTTCCCCATTTGTAAAATGGGGTCTATACCACCTGCACCTTATGTCATGAGGCTGTGAGGAACAAAGAAGATTGTACATCAGGTGCTCAGGAAACTTCAAAATGCTATATAAATGCATGTTAAATTATGGCCAACACATCATTCTTATGCAGGCCCTTTAGTTTTCTCCAAAAAAACAGTAGTTTAATTCTAAGAGGATGAGATCCTGTATGGGGTAGAGAACTATGAGTTGTCTTAAAATGACAACCAGATCCTTTCCTTGATGTGCAGTGCCCAGTACTGAGGAGCTAAGGTTCTCTTTTCCCAAATACTACTACTCTTTTGTCTTTTTTTTTTTTTTTTTTTTTTCCCTTTCAAGGTCGCCCTTGATATTCACTTCAGCAAGATTTTACAAGGATACTAAATGAATACCCCAGAACACACATTTAGCTGAGGTTTTTTTTTTTTTTTTTTTGGCCTATTCTAGGAAAGGCCTTGGATATTCTCTTTTAAAAGATTCCAAAAGAGCTGTAAGTTAAGTAAACTAGTCGGCTTCAATCAATTTAATGACCACAAAGGAGTCATTGTAGCAGAAGTAGAAAGCAAATGGCAAACCCTGGGTCCTTTGATAAACATTCAAAAGATTACAATCAATAAAAGCAAAGCCTTGCAACCAGTTCCTTCAGTCTTCCTCCCCTCTTCTCCACCCCCAGCCTCCCACAGTCCTCCAGGGATTTTGGAATATTTACATTGTAAGCTTAACATAAGTTTAGCTTCTTAAAAAAGCTATTTAAAAACCTTCACATCTTTTCTTTTTCTTGCAGAAAAAAAACTTTCACTCCCTCAGTAGCCTAATTTACCTCACTTTAATATTAGCCCCAAGCTAATAAAGGTAGATAAAATATCCCCAGCTGTTTTCTCCTCCAGTGGATCAGGGATAACTTTCCCTCAGCCCTAGGCTGGGACTTAAGAGGCCAAAGTAACAAAGAGAAGAGGCCTGCTTGGTTTTGCCAGAAAGCCGGGTCCCTAGTTCTTGCAGGCTGAGACTGGAGATTAGCTCTCCTCCCCATCACAAAAGCCCAATTCAAAGATGCTCTGGACCGGTTTATCTGCATAAAGCCCAGGGCACCAGAGTTCCCTCCAAAGGCAAGCGGGGAAGATCCTTGTGTATTTCCTGCCTCCCTGGGTGGTCCTACCTGAAGAGGGATGAGGAAGAAGGGGAGAAAAGATGGGGAAGGAGAGAAGTATGGGGAGAGGACCAAAGGATCCAGATTTCCCTGCACTGAGAAGAGAAAGGATGCGCTTTGAAGGAGCAGAGACTTTGACCTTTGAATGCACATGCAGAGGGAGGTGCTCGTGGTCGTGGGAGGTAGGGGCACTTTCAGTGGCCATGCCTCAGAAAGGGAGAAAAGGGGAGAGGAAAGAGGGAGGTCTGTGCATCACTCACCTCCTGAAGTCAAAGGGCATGTTGGTGCCGGCCCCTGGGAGGGGGGACGGCCCCGAGATTGCAGGGGACCACGGCCGGACTGGGGATGCGTGGGTTCAGCGCCCGCCCCCTCCCCCGGGCGTTACTCTTCAAGCCTTGCCGGCTTCCTAGCCGGGAAGTGACGGGGCTTTAGGACGCTTTGCATCAGCCCATTGGGCGCTGGCGGGAGACGCTGGAGCGGCTACTTCCGCTGCCCAGTTAAAGGGGCCCCGGGAGCAGGCTCTGCTGGAGAACACGTGGGGATCCCGCTGAGAGAGGCGGGCTTGCTGATACACTATATTGCTGCGCGGGAAGGGTAGGGGGTTGGGTTGGGTTGGTTTGGGTGGGGGGCGGGAAATGCTACGTTCAGTTCTCTTTGTTCCTCGCCCCCCACCGCCCTGGTATTAGTGGCAAACAGCCTTCCAGATGTTCCGCCTCTATTGCAAGGGCAGGTAGTTCAGAATCCTCTAATATTCTCCGTCATCCTCCTCTCCCCTTTCAGGAGTCACGAAGATGGGGAGCATCCAAGGATTCTCACGTTGGCATCTCGATTTAGGATATTTTTACTAGTTGATCTTCTCTCTTGGTTTTTCTGATTTCCTTCAAGTCCCAGTTAAAATCCCTCCTAAGGGAAGCCTCTTCTGATCTCCCAATGCCAATCCATTTCTCCTGCTAAATTGGTCCCGCTTATCCATCCAATCCCGCTTTGTATCAAGTTGTATTCGTATTGTCTTTAGCCTTCCTTTGTCTTTCCAAAGCTTAGCATAGTGACTGACGGTGCCTGGTATTCTTATTGAGTCATTTAAATCGTGAACGACTCTGACCCCATTTAGGGCTTTCTTGGCAAAGATTCTGAAGTGGTTTGCCATTTCCTTCTCCAGTTTATTTTACAAATGAGGAAACTGAGGCAGAGTTAAGTGATTTGCCCAGGGTCACACAGCTAGTAAGTGTATAAGGCCGAATTTGAATTCCTGAAGATGTTTCTTACTGATTGCAAACCCAGGGCTCTATCTACTATGACATTAGTAAGCCTAATAAACACTTATTGCTATCTAGAAGTGAGGACATATTCCTTGTGGCTTTATGGAAATGGAAAATGGGTCTAGCTTCTAATGGGCCTTATGCACTATAATGAGAAGACAGTATTCTTATAGTTGGCTTCCTCCATCAGAGCCAAGCTATGTGTTCAATCATTATGTGTCCACCCCAAGAGTCTGGAAACTATCACCACCAGCTCAAGTATGGCTGAGACTTAAAAAAAAAATGTTTATTGTCCTCCAGAGAAGAGTCAAGTAGAGTAGTTGTATAGAACTAGCTAACTGGCCCAAGCCAGCTGAATAAAAAGAATTTTTAGCCCTTACTCTATATTCCAGTTTGTATGTAAATAAGCCTTATAGCTAGTACCCCACCTTTAACTCTAGGATTCTTTCATTTACCCAGGCCAACCATCTACCTGCTATCCAATCTCTCCTCTCTGCTTTTATTTAACAAATTTAATACTGAATACCTGATTATGCATTATCCCTGCAGTAGCATGGATATTAAAAAACATAATCAAATCTTCTTATCCTAAAATCAATTTAGTTGGTAAAATTTCATACTTATTCAAACATTTATTATGAAAATTTTAACATAATAATAGTAATAGCAGTTTACATCTCTAAAGACTTTAAAATTTTATTTTCCCTACAATTTTTCAGTTAAGTGGATATTGATCAACCAAATAGGAATTATAAAATACTTTCTTTTAGTCAGGCATTATCCCCCTTAGAGATTAGGAAAGTGAGATTTAGAAAGTGAAGTAAATTGCTGTGACCACATAGACAGTTATCTGACAAAGAATGTGGGCTGGGAATTATTAAGAATTTAAATGCATAGCATAATGCTAGGCCTTGGAGAAAAGGTAAACATTAAAAGAAGAGTCCCTGTCCTCATGGAGTTTATAGTCTAGTGGAGAGACACAAATAACTATAATGTACCATTGTGCCTATATTCTCTCCATCTCTCCAACATTGACTATTATGAGTCATTCTTTTTACTTACTACCTGGGTAACCTGATACAAGTCATTTTATATCCCCTAACCTTAATTTCCTCCTTTTTGAACTGAGAGGTTTGGTGAATTTTGGCTGTAGAGTTTATGAATCAGAAATTTTAGAAGGATGTTTTACATTTTAGTTTTGCAGTAGGAAACACAGAATTTCTGAGATCTAGTCCAGTCCTCTTCATTTTATTCAAATGCAATCATCTACCTTTCTCTTGAAGATTCCTCTGGGAAAGCTGAAAACAGATGCAAATTGGATTTTAGAGGAAAAAAAATACTGTTGTTTTATACTTTATGAATAAAATAGACTCCTAATAGGCTGTAATAAAAACAATAAGTGTTTTGTTAATGTCCAAAGATGATATACAAGGAAGGCATCTTAAAGGAGATGACATTTGAATGGACCCATTTTAGGTTAAAATTTTCCTCAGCTACATTAAATTTATAAATGTCAGGTTTACTAGAGACCTCAAAGTTTAGTTTGGCACCTTCATTTCACAGATGAGAAAATGGAAACCCCAATGCATAAGTAACTTATGGAACCTCAGACTGTGGCAGAACCATGATTCAAACTAAGGTCCTCTGACTACTAACTAAACATTACTCTTTTCAAAATACTAGTCATTATAGCTAAGTTGTATACTAAGAAGGTGAATTCTCCTCCTTTATGGTAGAAAACTGAGGCAGTTAATAATTTTTATTAGCCACCCTGATTTACTAAAGCTGCCCTACTATTTAGAAGAGATCAGACTGATCTTGGAATCAGAATTAGCCAAGCAGGAGACAAACTGAGAATTCCTTAAGCTATAGCGCATCAGAAATTCTTTGTAGTATTTGAACATAAGAAATTATTTGCTAAAAATGTTTGTGGTAGCCCTTTTGTAGTGGCAAGAAACTGGAAACTGAGTGGATACCCATTAGTTGGAGAACAGCTGAATAAGTTATGGTATATGAATGCTATGGAATACTATTGTTCTGTAAGAAATGATCAACAGGATTATTTCAGAGAGGCCTGGAGAGACTTCCATGAACTGATTCTGAGTGAAATGAGCAGCTGATTCTGACCAGTTCCAATGATCTTGTGATGAAAAGAGTCATCTCCACCCAGAGAGAGGAGTGTGGAAACTGAGTGTGGACTACAATAGCATTTTCATTTTTTTGTTGTTGTTTGCTTGCATTTTTTTCTTTCTCATTTATTTTCATTTTTCATCTCATTTTTCTTGTGCAGCAAGATTATTGTATAAACATGGATACATATGTTAGATTTAACATACATTTAACATGTTTAACATATTGGATTATTTGCCATCTAGGGGAGAGGGTGGGGAGAAGAAGGGGAAATTTTGGAACAAAAGGTTTTGTAGGGATCAATGTTGAAAAATTAGGGGATAAGGGGAAGGAGGAGAAAATTTGGAACAGAAGGTTTTGCAAGGGTCAATGTTGAAAAATTACCCATACATATATTTTGTAAATAAAAAGCTATAATAAAAAAATTATCCATGAATGTTTTGAAAATAAAAGGCTTTAATTTAAAAAAAAAAAAAAAAGAAAAGAAAAAGAAAAAGAAATTACTTGCTGAACCCAGAACTCTCTCTGCTATGCTATAAAACTTACTCAAACTGGCTCATGTCAACTTCCCAGTCTAGTGCCCAAACCTGAAATAGCCAAGATATACCTTCTGAAAAATATTCCTGCCCAAGGATAACCTGATCAGACCACTAATGATTACACCCCACTATCCCTTGTGATTTTTCTTTATAGCCCCTGCTGCCTGTGCCCACCCTGAGCTTAGTTCTAATTGTGCTCTCATGTATACTTCTGCCTTCTTGTATAAACATCTGTCTTCTTAGAAGGAAGAAACCCACAGATAATACCGTACTCTATATGTCTTTCTTAGACCAAAGAAAAAGACCTCTAGAATTGTCCCTTCTGATTACAATTCAAAATTTTCCTCTCAGCCAAAAACCTCCCTCCTTAGTTTATAACTAAGGGTAGATTGCAAGAGCTAAGAGGGGAGGGAGGTCGGAGGATAAAACTCAGAAAGATTTCTTCTATCCTAGGTTTATATTCCAAGGATGTCATTGATAAAAAGAGAATTCCAATATGCACCAAAATATGAATAGCAGAACTTCAAGAGGATCATGACATGCAAGTGAATTGGATTTAAGTGAGAGAAGGCTGTGCAAGGTCACCTGCTTCACTTTCCCCTCCATAGCTATCTGGGTCCAGTGGCTAGCTATAGATTAAGATGACTGAAGATGGCCCTGGATGAAATAAATGGGAATGCTTTGCCTTATTAAACTAAGGTCTTCAATAGGTCTCAGTTTGACTGAGATAATACCCTTTCAGTGATTAAGGTTAGGTAGGAATTAAGGCAAAGAATCTCCTTTTTTACCTAGTCCAAAAAAATAAAATAAATGAATGAATGAATCTGGAAGAGGAAAACCCTCAGGGTTTCTGGCCAAAGCAGAAATGACTGCTTATTTACATTCAATTGGGGTCAATCTAGACCCAAACAATGACTAAATGGGGCTTGGTCTAGGACCTATTTGTGGCCAATTAGCATCATAAGATCCAAGACATCCCAAAGGACTTGTGATGAAAAATGTTATCTGCCTCCTAAGAAAGAATTAATGGAGTATGAATGCTATTGAAGTATATACTATTTCTCTCTAGTGCTTTCTTCCATTAAATGATTAATATGGAAATCTGATTTTACTTGATTGTATATGTATAAACTATATCAGGGGGATTTTTGTTGTTTCAGTCCTATCTGACTCTTCATAACCTCATTTGGGGTTTTCTTGGCAAAATTGCTGGAATGATTTGCCATTTCCTCCTCCATCTCATTTTACAGAAGAAGAAACTGAGGCCAAAAGGGTGAAGTGACTTGCCTAAGCTCATACAGGTAGTAAGTATCTCAGGCCAGATTTGAACTCTTGAAGATAAGTCTTCCTGACTTCAAGCTTAGTGCTCTAGCTGCCCTAAAGGGAGGAAGAGAATTGGTAACTCAAAATTTATTATTTTTTTTATTGCTAAACATGGTAGAAATATATGTTAAATCCAATATATGCATACATATCCATACAATTATCTTGCTGCACAAGAAAAATAAAATAGAACCAGAAAAAATTGAGAAAGAAAACAAAAGGCAAACAAACAATAAAAAAGAGTGGAAAATGCCACATTGTGAACCACACTTAGTTCCCACAGTCCTCTAAGTGTAGATGGCTTTCTTTATCACAAGACTACTGGAACTGGTCTGAATCATCTCATTGTTGAATTGAGTCATGTCCATCAAAATTGATCTTTGTATAATCTTGGGTAACTCACAATTTAAAGAAAAAACAAATGTTAAAAAAGTTATTATGTGTAATTGAGGGAAGAAATTATTTTTTAAAAAATAGTTACTGTTCTGTAAGAAATGACAAATATGATGAATACAGAGAAGTATTGGAATATTTACATGAACTGATATAATTTACATGAATGAATTTTTTAGTCATCCTATACATTATGTTAAACATAGCAAGAAACAGATTTCAGTTAGCCAAATGCTCTGAGAGCAACACCCCTAAATCCCAAATAATAAAACAAAACAAAAGGAAATTTAAAATTTTTCATAATAGGACTATTGATAGATTGATTAAATAAGTAAGGGAACATTTATTAAATATGTCCTGTGTGCAAGACAAAAATGGCATCTGCTCTAAAGGAATTTAAATCCTATTCTAGTCTATGAGAATTGGAAGAGACCCTTTAAGCCTGTTTTAGTCCAACCATCTCATTCCAAAAAAAAAAAAAAAAGGAATTGGATTTCATAAAACTGACCAGTCTTAACAAACTAAGTCACAAAGTCACAAAAGTCACAAAACTAGGATTTGAACTCAATTCCTTTCAGTTCAAAGCCACTGTTCTTTTAACTATGTCATAAAGTTTCTAATATAATTTCTACACTTAAGTCTTATGTTCCTTAAAAGATGCACCACAGACTCTCTTTGGCAATAGTTAAACCTCAACAATTTGAACAACTGGATCACATTAATATGAAATAATAAGGCTTTGCAGTAATGGGTATTTGCCTGGCAATGCATTATGTATACCTATATTAGAGGAGATTATTAAGCAAGAAGGCAGAATGGTGTTTTTTTCTTGACTGACTGTGATATGTAGAAGAATGAGTCTTGTTTCTGGAGTCAGGAGAGACAGTGATTCAAAGTTTGCCTGAGTACATTGACTAGGTGTGTGGGCAAGTCATTTAACCAGTCTTTTCAGTCTCAGTTCCTTCATTTGCAAAATGGAGATACCTCACAGGGTTTTCTTGAGTATCAGATGAGATAATGTTTTTTAAGGGTTTTGTAAGCCCTAAGGAGCCATATAGATGTCAGCTAATATTATTGTACGTGATAGTTCTCTGAAAAGTCAGTGGTGCACATATTTTAAAATTCCAATAGCATGATCATTTTCTCATAAAATGTAAGAGACTCCATATAGCTCTGGCATTAACTGTGTAATATACAATGAGACAATGTCCACCGGTTTGTGTGACCTCACTGCCTAGGGAGGGAAATTTTCAGGAAAATGCTTGATATAAAGAACACTTGAGTTAAAACTAAACAGATGTCAGAATTTTTATGCCAGAAATTAATGAAAGCATTATAATTTAAAAAAAAATAAAACTGATTTTTATTATTAAAGAGAATTCTCACAGAGGAATTCCTTTACAGCTGGCTGAATGATACCTAGTAGTTTTAAGTGTTAATGATTTGCCCTGGGGTCACAGAACCTTCTATCTTAGAGTCAGAAGTTGAACCTAAACCCTGAGGAAAGATTTTCCTGATTATCATGCTCCTCTCGAAGTTGTTTATACTCTCTTTCTAGAAAATATCAATTGAGCCTAGAGCTAGGTCTTTTGAAACAGTGAGTGCCTCCTGGCCTAAAGTTCATTAATTTGTAGGTGTACAAGTTACATTCTCTAGTGGAAAATAAACTCAAAGGATTCTTATCTTTGAAATTGCTTTATATATGGCAATCAATTAATAAATGCTTGTTAAAATGAATTGACCTTAGCAAAACTGAAGAATGAGCAAAATTTATCTTCACTTCTTGCCAGAGTATCCAATATTATTATTATCTATAGGATAAAGTCCAAACTATTTAACCTGTCCTTCAGGGACTTTCCATAGTTCAGATTTAGTCCAACTTTCCAAACTCATCTCCTGTTGTTTGACAACACAGACTTTTTGCTGCTAAAATTCTTAACCTATTTTGTTTCCTGGACCCCTTAGGAAGTCTGATGAAGCCTGGAGACTCCTCAGAATAATATTTTTTTTTAAAGGAGAAAAAACCCACATAGGATTATAAAGGAAGTCAAATACACTGAAATACATTTATAAAATGTTTTTTTAGAATATAAATTCAGCGGAAGCGAGGTGGCTCAGTGGATAGAGCACCAGCCTTGAATTCAGAAGGACCTGAGTTCAAATTTGACCTCAAACACTTAACACTTTCTAGGATATGTGACCTTGGGCAAGTCACTTAACCCCAATTGCCTCAGGAAAAAAATTTCAAAGAGCAAGTTAAGGCTGGATTTGCTATTTTCCACACATAAGACCTCTTACCTAAATTGATTTCTCCTTCTTGCTGACATAATCATATCTTACCCATCTTTCAATGTTTTCTTTTACTTATTTAATATTTTCCCCCAATTACATTTAAAACAAAAAACAATTTACATTTGTTTTTAAAATTTTCTACATTCTCTCCCTTATCCCCACCCACAATTAAGAAACCACTTGTGAAGTTATGCAAAAATTACCCATTTTTCAAGATTCATTCAAAATCCGGTTCTTTCACAAAGCCTTTCTTGATCATTCCAGCCAACAATAATCTCTTTTCTGAATTTCCAAAGAGTTGGAACTGAATCTTTTTCATATTTCCATCTGTTCCCTACCCTGTCTGGTCTACTATTTGGATGTTTGATCAATCAAGCTGTATGGGATCAATCAACCCATCACTGTACTAAGTACTGGGGATACAAAAAAGAAGCTTCCTTCAAGAAGTTAACATTTTAATGAGAGAGACAATATGCAAAGCAAGCCAAATATAGGATAAGGAGAAGATAATTAAC
Source organism: Sminthopsis crassicaudata (assembly GCF_048593235.1). Classification (NCBI taxonomy): domain Eukaryota; kingdom Metazoa; phylum Chordata; class Mammalia; order Dasyuromorphia; family Dasyuridae; genus Sminthopsis; species Sminthopsis crassicaudata. The sequence goes on along the minus strand of NC_133618.1, from coordinate 425,930,339 downwards.
TGAGGGAAGTCACTGGAATGAAAAGAGATTGAGGAAGGCTTCCTATAGAAGGAGGATTTTAATGAGAACTTAAAGAAAACCAAAGAAATCCATAGTGGAGAGGAAGAGGGAGAGAATTTCCAGGGGAAAGCTAGAGAAAATGGCTGGACTAAAAGATGATGTGTCAAGATGATCAGTCAAGAGACCTCTGTCACTTGATGCAAAAATTACATTGAAGATAAGATTTAAGACTGAAAATGTAGGAAGGGCTTTGAATGCCAAACAGAGCATTTTTTATTTGCTACTGGAGGCAGTAAGGAGTCACATGAGTTTATTGAGTGGGGGAGAGGGGAGAGGGGAAAGGAGTATGACATAATTAGACCCTGTGCTTTAGGAAAATCACTTTAGTGGCTAAAAAGAAATGGACTAGAGTAGAAAGAGATGAAGCCAGCTTGGATAGATAATTAGATCAAATAAGTCTCTGACATGGAAGCCAGTTACATTGCATATTTGACTTCTCTTGCTACTGAAATATTTGGGGGAAGACAGAAAGGAAAGAAGGAAGAAGGAAGAATGGCAACAAATAATTATTAAATGCCTTTGTTAATCATTTTACAAATATTAATTTATTTGATAGTCATAGGAACCCTGGGATGTAGATGCTATTATTATCTTCACTTTACAGTTGAGGAAACTGAGTCTGAGAGAAATTAAGGATTTAGATTACATACGTAGTAAGAATCTGAAGCTCCATTTAAACTCAGGTCTTCCTGATTCCAGGCTCAGCATTTTATCTTCAGTGTTCTCTAATTAGGAGGATCTGTCTACCTACTATATATCTTCTTTCTAATACTACCAGTTGGGCTTTAAAGACAAATCTTTTAATCTCTTTCAACCTTAAAGTGAGGGAGTTTTGTCTAGATTAAGAATAGATAATCTCAAAAATCTCTTTGATTTTTAAATCCTCTTTCTTGAAATATCTCTATGATTATTAAAGAGCTTATTGCCTAAGGAATGGTGGGCATAAATGGATCTTTTTTATCTTTTAAAATGACTTAGAGGAAGGGGGAAAATCCTTGCTAAAACTATATGCTACTTTTTGTTAATCTTAATTCCATTTTCTTTTGTTAATCCTTCAATCTAATGCTTGCTGGAACTCTGAATTTGGCAGTTAAAAGACCTGAATTGAAATCCATGTTATTAACTTTGAACAAACCATTTTCCTTCTCCAGTCTTGATTTTCTTATCTGTAAATAAGGAAGACTGACTGCTCTCAGATTCCTCATAGCACTAGTATTATAGATATTTGAAATTTACAAATAACATTTTCCCTCTGCCATCTGCAAATCAACATTTACTTCTTATTTAATGCTCCCTTTGCCAGCTTTAAAGCTGGATTTCTTAGTCACAAAGTGAAAAATATAGGTCTTAATAATTGAGAGAACTTCTACCTAGGATAAAGCCAGAATAAATTCCATCTCCTAGTGCTTAAATTACTTTCTGGGACTCAGTTCCTCCTTACCATTCATTGGCCTCTTTTCTTATCTGGGTAACTTTGAGTTCACCCAGAGTTTTTTTCACTTCATTTGCTGTGATAATCTGTGGGTTGGACTTGGAATAATGAAAGCCCAGTTCCTGCCCTACTCATACGTCATTCCAAAGGTGGGTTTGGCTCATCTGGTGAGTCTGTGTGATGAGTGTTAGGTGCTCTCCTCAATTGTCTCACTCGGTTGTAAGGTGGAGGGACTACAGTTCTTTGTTCCGGGAGTACTGTATGTGTCAGGATGCATGTTTTCATTGTGTGTATTCGATTACAATCCTCTACTGAGGTCAAAGGGGGTTTGGTCATTCCTTCGTTAAGGTGTAAGTGGCTAGAGAATATGTGCCATTCTTTGATCTGGGTGTGTCAATGACTGCTTTGTGTGTCAAATACAGAGAGACTCCAGAGATATTCTCCCTTCCATTTCATTTATACAATGAATAGAGGGATGTGTGTCATTCTAAGATGAGTGGTCTTCTAGGTATGTGAATCTCTATTCAAATTCTCCCTGCCCCTTCCTCATAAAGATCTAACCAGGATGTGTAAAGAAATCAAAATTTCAGCCAGAGGTACCTCAGATTATATTTTGTTAAGGATTCTTTGACTACAGTTCAAACAAGATATAGAACCTCAGTATAACATGTCTTTTTATTACTCAGATAACACAGTAAGTGGGAAATAAGACTGGATTTGGTGTCTCCAGGCTCTCCTAACCTGTGAAGTTGTGGACAATCATTTCACTTTTCTAGGATTAAGTATCTTCATCTGTGGGAGCAGTTAGGTGGTGTCATGGATAGAGTCCATGGCTTGCAGTTGGGAAGACTCATTATCCTGAGTTCAAATCCAAGCTCAGACAATTTTCAGTTGTGTACTCATGGGCAATGTCAGTTAACTCTGTTGTTCTCAGTTTCTTTATCTGTAAAATGAACTGGAAAAGGAAATGTCAAACTACTCCCGTATCTTTGCCAAGAAAACTCCAAGTGGAGTCACAGAAATAGATACAACTAAAATACAATCTTCATTTGTAAAATTGAGGAAGTTGAACTTCAGAGGTGTCAAATATACTGCCTAGGTGTGTGTATATGTTCTAACACCAGATTAAAATGTAATTGAGAAGTATTTAACAAAATAAAATACAATAGAATATAGGTGATGTTATATGTGGTTTTCTAAGCAAGGATCCTTATACACAGTTTGATATCTTGTTTCTTTTTAAGTTTGATGCCACTGGACTAGGTGGCCTCTTTGTGGCCTTTTCCATTTCCCAGGCCTATGACACAAGAGCCTGTTATCCTATTTCCTGGCCCTGTGACTTTTAAGGAAGTCATTTCATCTTTCTGAAACCACCTGTCAGGGTTACTGTGAGGATAAAATGTTAGGTTCTCATACTGACTGTTAAAAGTACTAAATAAGGTGACTTCTTATCATGCTGTTGTTGTTCTTTGTCCTTCATTTTCCAAGAGGACTACAACATTAGGGAGGTGATGCTGTGACACGCAAGTGAATTTAAATGATTTAAATGAGGGAGGGCTGTGAAAGGTCACTTGCCTCATTTTCTCCTCCAGAGCCATCTGGATACAATGGCAAGATATAAATCAAGATGATTGGAGATGGCCCTGAATGAAATGGAAGACCTTGTACCTTTTAATCTAATATTTTCAACAGGTCTTGGGATAACTGAGGCCATACCCACTCAGTGATTAAAGCTAGGTAGCAACGGAGATAAAGAATCTCCTCTTTCATCAATTGCTTTATCTTGCTGTATGATCTAGGGGAATTCATGTGGTCTCTCTGGGCTCCAATTTCCTCATCTCTAATATAAGGGTATTGTACTAGCTATGGGTCCTCAGACTTTTTATTCATGTGATCATAATTGCATTTCTCTGAAGATTTATGGGCAGACTATTTGAGAAGTGATTGACAATGAAGTTTCTTTCAGAGGACACTTGATTCTCTTCCTTTTTTGCCCTCTTCAGGATGAATTCCTACAAATTTCAGAAAGGGGAACAAAGTAAAAGATTCAGAAGTCATCTAGCTCAGAGGACCTCAAATAGTAGTTAATAATATCCTCAGAGTTTAGTATAGTATCTAGCACATAGTATGTACTTAATAATATTTATTGAATTGAATTACATTGTATAACAATTTAAATGCACTCTAGAAATTTGTATAGCACTTCACATTTGAATCTCCCAACGATTCTATGAGATAGGTATTATTATCTCAATTTTGCAGATGAAGCAACTCTGACAAATATAATAACTTGTTTATGGACAGCCTAAGTAAATTTCATAGAGGCAGATTTTGAAATCAATTTTTCTGACAAAGTCCAACGCTCTGTCTTTAAACTTCCTGTATCCCTCTTGTGACATCTTCTTTGACCTAGTAATCTTCCTAATTTTTTCCTGAATCTTTTTCTCCATCTTCAGTTTACTCCATTAGCAATATAAATTTACTTTTTTCCTTGACTAGTTCTGCCTCTGCTGATCCAGACTTTGTTGCTATACCTAAAATGTTTTCTCATTGTGGAAATTCTTTCACTTCCTGTGACTTTGTCACCCTGAATTGTCCTTTTGTCCCCGAAAGTCCCTTGTGAATTGTGAATTCCTCCTGGATGCTCCATTTTGAAAAAAGGCCAGACCAATCATTTTTTATTCCTTCCTGGTTATTCTGACTTTCCAAATTTCACCACTGTAATCTCCAGTGCTTAGAATGTAATCTCTTTCTTTTTTATTTTAATACATTTACATTCCCAGTTCTTAAAAATATTGCATATAGGAAATGATTAATAAATGTTTGTTGACTCAATTTTCTGTATAAATAAGAAAGGAATAGTACAATTGGAAAGGGAACAGAGAAATATCTATCTCTTCCACCTTAAAACTGCTCTATCCAAGAGTTCTCTAAAGTTTGAGAGAAACTCTAATCTGGTCTGAGTTGGACCAATAGGAATGGAATTGGCTTTTGTATATATTAATATTTACAATAATGTGTTGTGTCCTGCTTTCTAGAACACCCAAGTTGGGGTGACAAAACATACCATTGCTTTCTAGAGCCCCCATGCTGGGGTGATTAAAATATACTTTCCTAGTGGAGAAGTGATGAGACAGGACTCCTGAGGATGGTGGGAAAATGAAGTCTGTTTATTTCAAGGACTTTCCTCTTTTTATAACGTAACAAAACAACACTGGGTATGTGCCAAGTATACTGTGCATGTAGGACCACATAAACAACTTGCTATATAGTTTGCCACTTGGTATTGCTCTTCCACCTGGTATCACTCTGCTTCAATCACAGTGTTGTCACTGCCCCCATGACTTCTCAGAAAGGCTAAGAGTCCTTAGGGGATATGGGGAGCTGAACCAGACATTGTTAGCAGGTTTCTTCTGGGCTGAAGAGTCTTATACCTCACCCAGAGTTTCCCCACTCTCTGTGACCCTCTACAATAATGTTTTTCTGAGAGGATAATGAGACATAAAAACACATATGTAAGTTATAATGTGGTTTAGTAGATTACACACTGCACTTGAAGACAGCAGATATAGGTTCAAGTCTTAGCTCTGACATTTCAACCTTGGTTTCCTAATGGGAATAATAGGAATAATAACAATCACCTATTTCACAGGATTGTGAATTAAGACCTTTGTAAACCTGAAAATGTGATAAGTGTAATTAGTTTTTTGAGACACATAGATGGCTAGATAAAGCTTGATGGAGACAGAGTTAGGAAGAAACTTAGAGAAATTCTAACTTTAATAAGGAGTTAGAAATTTTAGAACATAAACAGCTCAGGTGCTAGATAAAGAGCAGAGTTCCCAGAGAAAGAAAACATGAGAACAAGGGAATCCTGGGAACAAGATCTAGGGAATCAGTAGGTTAGGGCTTTCATAATGGAGAGAGAAGTTATTTTGACTATTTGGATCCAAAGGGCAGACCTAAGGCTCACATAGACAGTACTTTGCTTTCCTAGTGTCTAAGTATTCCTGATCCTCTGCTCTTGGACTGGGAGGACCTAAGCATGAAGTAAGAAGTAGAAGATGAACTCATCACTACTAATACCAATTGTTGACCAATTGTCTCTGACTTGTCTGTTAGATGTTATCTTAGGAAGCAAGCTCTTTGGAGTTAGGACTTGATAACTGCATTTGTGGGTGTTGCAATTGCAGCTCATGAAGATCCAAAAAATAAAATTCTACCACCACAGTTCTTGGTGCTGTCAGTTCAATTTCAGAAATTGGTATGATTTTGTCAGTGGAAATGCCATAAAAGAAGAGACTTTATATCTGCTTTGCTACTGCATCCTAAGGACTATGGGACCCATTCTATCTAATTTGCAGTTAAAACATTCTGTATGTTTTTGTTGAAAGAGGGAATTGTCTTATTTTTCTATTTATATATCCATCATTTACCATACTGTTTTGCTCTTAGTAAGTACATAAATACCTTAATAAACACTTAAAAGTCTATTTCATTCATTCATTCAACAAAAATACCAAAATCTCAGAATAAAAAAAAAAGAGGCCATTTAGTACAACCATTACCTAAACAAGCATCCCCTCTAAAACATACTCAACAAAAGATCATCCAGACTTTGCTTGAAGAGGAAAGTAAAGGGGACTTCTTCCTGAAGCATTTCTTTCCACTTTGGGTTAGTTTTCATTGTTAGTATATTTTCCTATATATCAATGGGAGGCAGAATTCATGCAAAAGCTCTCAAATTTGAGGGTCTGAGGATCCTTTTACACTCAATAATTATTGAAAATCCTTCAAATTATTTTTGTTTATGCAGGTTATGACTATCTATATTGAACATATTAAATATGAAAATGTCTTAGGACCTCAAATTATCCTGGAATTATCTTTTAAAAATATTTTCTATTGTGGAAAGAATATCAAACATAGAACCTAAGTTCAAATCTTTACATTGAGGTCTATTTACTACCATGATCTTGAATAACCTGCCTTTAGTCTCAGTTTCCTCGTTTGTAAAATGAGAGGGTTGAAGTACATAACTTTTGAGGCTCCTACCAGTTCTGCTAGTATGATTTCTGATGAGACTAAAAATAAATTGAAATGAATGAACTTTATTTTGTTTGAAGCACTTGGTTAATCAAACAATCTATGTACCCATAGAGAATACAACAAATTCTTCATATTTGATGTAAGTTATCTTGTGAGGTGTACGAATTGAAGGTTGAAAGATCCCCTGATAGCAATGGGATCCTCTTTAGCCAGTGGCAGATTTTGTGAAAGAATTTACAAACCCCAATAAATACAGGAACAAGGTTTGTGGCAAAGAATGGGTTTATTTACGCTAAGGAAACAGTAAGCTAAGAAGATAGCTTTCTTAGCAGGCAAACTCCTGATTAGGAATTTAGTGAAGATGGGTTTACACTGAGAAGAAAATATCTTCATCAGTGGGCTAAGTCCAGAAGGGCATTTAGCAAAGCTTTGGGGTTCAGAATCATTTTTTATTAGCCTTCTGAGGTCTGGAGCTTCTTTGATTTTTGGCACTGAACTGGGGCTGATCTCCCAATGAATCTGAGAGACTGATTTTTTTTTTTTAAATTTTTTTTTTATTATATATATATATATATACATATATATATATATATATTTTATAATATTATCCCTTGTATTCATTTTTCCAAATTACCCCCCCTCCCTCTATTCCCTCCCCCCGACGACAGGCAATACCATACATTTTACATGTGTTACAATATAATCTAGGTACAATACATGTGTGTGAATATCATTTTCTTGTTGCACAATAAACATTAGAATCCGAAGGTACATGCAACCTGGGCAGACAGATATTAGTACTAACAATTTTCATTCCCCTCCCAGTGTTTCTTCTCTGGGTGTAGCTACCTCTGTCCATCATTGATCAACTGGAAGTGAGTTGGATCTTCTTTATGTTGAAGATTTCCACTTCCATCAGAATACATCCTCATACAGTATTGTTGTTGAAGTGTACAGTGATCTTCTGGTTCTGCTCATTTCACTCAGCATCAGTTGATTTAAGTCTCTCCAGGCCTCTCTATATTCCTCCTGCTGGTCATTTCTTACCGAGCAATAATATTCCATAACCTTCATATACCACAATTTACCCAACCATTCTCCAACTGATGGACATCCATTCAACTTCCAGTTTCTAGCTACAACAAAAAGAGCTGCCACAAACATTTTGGCACATATATGTCTGAGAGACTGATTTTTAATTCAATTCAATTCAAAATTGAATGAGATTACTTATAAGAGATTATTTATTACCTTTATAAACAGAAGGGTGATCTGCCAAAGATCAGGAGGATTTGTGATCCCGAATTAGCCTTGCCCCAAAGGTTCCTTTCTGACCCTGTCTCCACAGATTAAAGGGGACACAATTTACATCAATTTCTGGGTAAGATAGCCATAAACAAAGCTAAAACTTTTTTTTTTTTTTTTAAATGAACAACACATCCCTGGCTTCGATATTAAAGCACAAGACAAGCAAACCAAAGAGTATTGTGAGCAACCCCCATTATCATTTGACTTTGGTAAAGGAGATGACAAAGCTTCTTTCCTGTCAAATGTGGAAGCTTCAACCAAAGCTTTACCTCTTGTCAAAGTAGGTGATTACTGATACTATATGAATTTAAGAGCTCTGTACCCCCTAAATCTCCACTTTTTCCCTTATGCCTAAATGAGAATCATATTCTCATTTTATATGCATATATCATGTTAAAAAGACAGAACAGATTGATTCAGTTGACTTACTTTTAACAATAGACTCTGTACCTACCTGCCCTTGCACTAAGTGATTGAAGTGGGAAGGATAGGAAAAGGATTCAAAGAAATAAAATGACACAGTTTCCATCCCATTCTGGAAAATACTCTACTCTGGAAAAACTTCTACCCTGAGGCACTGATCTCCTGATTTATGACTACTTACCAGACTCCTATTTCAGGAAAAGCCATAGCCAGGAATGTCCTTTTAAATGTATAATAACCAGGTTTTCAGGAAAAAAAAAAAAAAAAAAAAAAAGATATGCTTTTAAGTTAGTCTGCATTATTAAAATTTTCTCCATCATTTTATTAAGTCTAGACAATCAACAGAACAATAAATTAATTGCCAGTTTGTACCAGTTTAACTATTTCTGAGATGTAAATAATAATGATAGTTAAGATTTCTATAATACTATATATCAGACATTATACTAGGAGTTTTTCAATTATCTCATTTGATCTTCTGAGAGACAGATGCTATTATTATCCCTATTTTACAGATGAGGAAATAGAGACAAATAGATTAAGTGTTTTTACCAGAGTCATATGACTACAAAATGTCTGAAGTCCAATTTAAACTCAGTTCTTCTTGAGTCCAAGCCTGGAGGTCTATCCACTATGCCATCTACCTGGAAATTTATTACTGAAAATTTAACAACTGGATCTCCTGAGCCAGTATTACTAGTTCTAGCATACCTCTGTCCCATAGTCATTCTTTACTTAACTCTTACTGGACTCTCTTTTATCTAATCATTTTATCCTCTGATTCTTCTTCCTCTTCTCCAACCATCTTGTCCCTGCTTGGATACTCTTCCCCTTATCCTTTTCAGCTCCCTTTTATGTGTTTTTTTTTTCTTCTTTTCTTAGAATGTAAGCTCTTTAAAAGTAGGGACTGTTTTGCTTGCTTGCTTATATTCCTATCCCCACTGTAACACTGTATCTGGTGCATTGTAAGCATTTAATAAAAGTTTATCTATCAGTCTATCTATATAAATAAGATAAATATCTAAAGGCAAATGCCTCTGGGGAAGGTAAGATACTAACAGAAATATCTCTACAAAGTTGAAGAGTTGCCAGAGATAGTAAAAACTGTCACACAGATAGTATATATCAAAACAAGATTTGCACCCAGGTCTTCCTAATTTTAAGTGTTAGCCACTGCACCAAACTATTTCTTAGAAATATTATGTATATTGATAAATGTGAAAATACGTTTAGCAGAATTGTATATAGGATTACTTGCTGTCTAGAGAAGCAGGTGGGAGGAAGTGAGGGAGAAAAATTTGGAACAAAAAGTTTCTGAAACCATCCTAGGAAAATAGAGCAGCTTTCAGATTGGGCTGGATAAGATTCTTCCCAGGCTTATTGGTCTCTTGATAGTTTCCCAGGATACTAGACCTTCCTTAGCACTAGACCAGTGTATTCTTTTCCCTTTACCTTACATCTTTCTTACAAATCTCTGGACTTCCTGGGTACTTAAAGTCAACCTGAGGCAATATGCCCTTTTGATCTTAGCATCTCTGCACCTGATCCCTGATCACTTTCTTCCTTTCCTTTCTTCTCTTTCCTTTTTTTTTTTTTTTTTATTATATATATATATATATTTTATAATATTATCCCTTGTATTCATTTTTCCAAATTACCCCCCCTCCCTCTATTCCCTCCCCCCGACGACAGGCAATACCATACATTTTACATGTGTTACAATATAGTCTAGGTACAATACATGTGTGCGAATATCATTTTCTTGTTGCACAATAAACATTAGAATCCGAAGGTACATGCAAGCTGGGCAGACAGATATTAGTGCTAACAATTTTCATTCCCCTCCCAGTGTTTCTTCTCTGGGTGCAGCTACCCCTGTCCATCATTGATCAACTGGAAGTGAGTTGGATCTTCTTTATGTTGAAGATTTCCACTTCCATCAGAATACATCCTCATACAGTATTGTTGTTGAAGTGTACAGTGATCTTCTGGTTCTGCTCATTTCACTCAGCATCAGTTGATTTAAGTCTCTCCAGGCCTCTCTATATTCCTCCTGCTGGTCATTTCTTACCGAGCAATAATATTCCATAACCTTCATATACCACAATTTACCCAACCATTCTCCAACTGATGGACATCCATTCATCTTCCAGTTTCTAGCTACAACAAAAAGAGCTGCCACAAACATTTTGGCACATATATGTCTCTTTCCGCTCTTTAGTATTTCTTTGGGATATAATCCCAGTAGTAGCGCTGCTGGGTCAAAGGGTATGCACAGTTTGATAACTTTTTGGGCATAATTCCAGATTGCTCTCCAGAATGGCTGGATTCTTTCACAACTCCACCAGCAATGTATTAGTGTCCCAATTTCCCCACATCCCCTCCAACATTTGTCATTATTTGTTCCTGTCATCTTAGCCAATCTGACAGGTGTGTAGTGGTATCTCAGAGTGGTCTTAATTTGCATTTCTCTGATCAGTAGTGATTTGGAACACTCTTTCATGTGAGTGGATATAGTTTCAATTTCTTCCTCTGAGAATTGTCTGTTCATATCCTTTGACCATTTATCAATTGGAGAATGGTTCGGTTTCTTATAAATTGAAGTGCTGACACTTCTAAAAGACCACCAAAATAAGTTTTATGTAGCTGTGTAATAGAAAATGAGCAAAAATGAGACTGTAGTGGAAAGAACATGGCACTTGGAATCATGAGCTAACTCTGATCTTGGATTGATCCCTCTTCCAATCTGATCCTTAGTTTACTTTTTGTTAATTGAGGTTGACTGTGTACTATCACAGAATTGTTATGAGGAAAGTGTTTAATAAACCAAAAAGTCCATAGAGATACAAATTATTATTATTATGCTGAACTCATTCTCATCAAGTTAGAAAGTTTTCTGACATTGCAGCATAAACAAAAGTGTGCTGATAAAGGCCTAATAACTTTAAAGGAATGTATGTGTATGTGTGTGTGTGTGTGTGTGTGTGTATATATATATATATATATATATATATATATATATATATATATATATACACATACATACACAGAGGACACACTTTTAATTTAGACTTCATTATTAACATTTTCTTTTTTTTTTTTTTTGAATTTTCAATAGTATTTTATTTTTCAAATACAGGTAAAGATATTTTTTAACATTTGTTTTTGTAAGACTTTGTGTTCCATATTTTTCCTCCTTCCCTCCCTTACCTTTCCCCTCTCCAAAACAGCAGGTAATATGATATAGATTAAATATTCCACCATTTTTTTAAGCCTGGACAATCAAAACTATAATAAATCAAATTCTGATTTGTAGACTTGCTGATTAGTATATTTTTCTATGATGTAAATGCTCATACTGACAATTTAACAATCATCATCATGATCCCATTTGTCTTGGCTTTAACAAATCTGTTGTATTCTATCCTTATAAGTGTATAATCATTTGGCTCTTTCTAACCTCTCTCCTTTTTAATTGGAGGGGAAATAGCTGGTTAGCTATTATATTATACATAATTAGCTTTCTTTTCATCACCTCAAAAATTATTTTCTTTTGGAAGGGATGTATTCTGAGATCTTCGGCTCTAAAATCCATCAAATAACATTGACTTAAAAATTCCAAGTAAAATATCAGCAAAGATTAAAACTGGGGTGAAGAGGGATTGGGAGCTAGGAAATAGCAAATATTAAGGTTTTGGGAGTTGGTTTTTGTGTGTGTGTGTATGTGAGCCAACTGGGGTTAAATGACTTATCCAGTGTCACACAGCTAGTCAGTCACACAATTCAGGTACTACTAATCAATCTAAGCATCTTGGGTTTCCTATGTCCTAAAGAGAAATCAAGCTGGGGGACAGAATGAATAGTTTGATCCAAATAATCAGTTTGTAGCTTCCTTTTAAATATTTCATACACACACATATTGCTTATATCTATATATGCTGTCTCCCCTACCCCAATAATCTTCACCATCATTATCATTATAATTGGCATTTATACAGCATTTTAAGATTTGCAAAATGTTTTACATAGGTGTAAAGGACTGAAAACTGAGTTGCACTGACGTCTAAGCACTTGAGGCTAATTACTAATTGGACAATACTCTATTGACATATGCTTGAAGAATGGCCCTGCCCAACTATTCTGTGCTGGATTGATCTGTGGGTATATACGGTGAATGAAAAGAGGGCTCAGAGGATGGAGTAAGAGAAGCAGGAGTGACTTCTTGGGAGTGGAGAGAGAGAAAAGAGGTGAGGGGATTCCTGTGTCCATTCCTCTCATTTCAACCAAGAATAAAGATCAAGGACTTTTGCTGATCCTGACTCCAGCTGATTCTAAGGTATCCAGGGTACTAACGTGGTCATTACACATAGGTTTTTTTATTTGTGTAATGTTTGGGCTAGCTTTCTGGAGGTCCTTCAGATGGACCTTGGTCTCAGCAGGATAGACACCACGAAAATGGTCAAGAATAGAGTCTAGATTCTTTATTCTGGCCAAGTCTTGATATTAGTGCAGGAGGCATGAGAGCCACCTTGAGGCTGGTCAAAGGTAGAATGTCTCTCTTCCAGTTCTTCTTCGCCCTTATATAAAACCTTATTGTAATTCCATTACAGCATACTGATTATGTGTGAACTTAGAGAACCATTACATCACCATACTAAGTACTAAGTACTAATGTGAACTAGAGAACCATTATCTTATCAGTTCCACTGAGTTAACACCTTGTTTCAAGTATACTTCTCCAGAGTTCTCTACAGATTTGATTCTCACAATAATGCTGGAAGTTAGATGTAATTTTTATTCGCACTTTACTGAGGAGGAAACTGAGGCTAAAATGAGTAGATGATAATATAGAGTTACATAGCTAATTGCCCAAGAGAGGATTTGCATTCAGGCCTTTCTGATTCTATATCCAATATTCTAGCCCCTGCTACACCTATAAGATCCTTGAAGCTCCTTTTTGTCCCAGTATCTCCAGTGTCTAGAGCAAAGTAGGACTTAAATGTTTATTAATTCCATTCATTAATTCCAAGATTAAGAGAATAAGATTTAATTTGAGAAGGAGTGGTGTGAGGTGGAAATAAATATTTATATAGTGCCTACCATGTGCCAGATTTTTTTTACAAGTATTATTTCATTTGATCCTCAAAACAACATTGCAAGAGAGGTGCTGTTGTTAACACCCATTTTAACAGCATTTCTTGTTAATGTATGTAAAGCCAGAATTTTTTCCTATTCCTATCTCCAGGCCCAAGGCTCTATCCTGGTCCAAAGGACACCAAATACCTCTGGGCCATAAACTAGAGCCTGGGAGGGTTTTTAAGCATTAGAATGAAAGACTATTGAGTTGAAAGAGACCTTCATCCTATCTCTGATAAAAGAGGAACCTCCAATTCCCAGCTACAAATTATCTTCCTAAAGTTACTTCCATTCTTATCTTCCTTTCCAGTCAAGCCAACCAAAGATTTCAAACACCAACCTGTTCGTTTAAAGCTGGATTAGATCAAACCCTTCACATCATTTCATTTTGCAGATCTGGAGTCTGGAAGATTCCACCTTCCTGAGCTCAAGTTTGGCCTCAGGTACTACTTAATTATGAGACCCCTGGCAAGTTACTTCACCCTATTGGCCTCAGGTACTACTTAATTATGAGACCCCAGGCAAGTCACTTCACCCTATTGGCCTCAGGTACTACTTAATTATGAGACCCCTGGCAAGTCACTTCACCCTATTGGCCTCAGGTACTACTTAATTATGAGACCCCAGGCAAGTCACTTCACCCTATTGGCCTCAGTTTTCTCATCTGTAAAATGGGCTGGAGATAGAAATAGCAAAACCATATCTGCATCTTTGCCAAAAAAAAAAAAAACAAAAAAACAAATGGGGTCATGAAAAGTTGGATATAACTGAAAAACAACTAAACACACACAACTGAGGAGAGGGAGTGATTTCCTCAAGGGGTCAGCCAAGGCAAAATTGGGATTTGAACTAAAGTCATCTGATTCCAGATCCTGTGTTCTTTCTACCATATCATGCTGTCTCTGTTTTTGTACATTTTACTCACTTTTGCCAGCTTATAAATCCTTTGAAACAGGAATACAAAGATTGCTCATCTTGGGGCCTTGGCCAGGATCTAGTAGAAGACTATACAGAGTAATGGCTTTATAAATGTTTATTATAGATTTATGATGGAGAAAGCCATCCACATCCAGAGAGAGGACTATGGAGATTGAATGTGAATCAAAGCATAGTATTTTTCACTTTTTGTTGTTATTGTTTATTTACTTTTTCTCCCTTTCTCCTATTTTTCCCCCTTTTGATCTGATTTTTTTCTTTTGCAGCATGATGAATATGGAAATATGTTTAGAAGAATTGCCCATGTTTAACCTATATTGGATTGCTTGTTATCTAGGGGAAGTGGGAGGGAGGAAGAAAAATTTTGAACACAAGGTTTTATAAAGGTGAATGTTGAAAACTATCTTTGGAAAAATAAAATACTGTTAATTAAAAAAAAAGAAGTTTAATTAATGTTAAGCTGCTTTGTAATGAGTTTCATATAGTAGGTATTGTTGTTCAGTTGTTTCATCGTGTCTAATTCTTTGTGACTCCAGGGACCATAGCACATAAGGCCCTTTCAATTTAAGAGGCTCCTCTTCCAGTGTCCCATTCACATTTCACATTTTAGCATTGTCCATGGGCTTTTCTTGGCAAAGATACTGGAGTGGTTTTCTACTTTCTTCTCCAATGGATCACCTTTTGTCAGAACTCTCCATTATGACCTCTCTGACTTGTGTGTTGCTCCACAGCATAGCTCATAATTTCATTGAGTTAAGCAAGGCCTTGGCCACAACAAGGAAAAGATCCACGAGGAGTTTATGTTGAAGACCTGGCTTCAAATCCTGACTCTGCTACTTAATGCTTGCCTATGTGACCAATAGCCTCTTAATCTATGCACCTATGATTCTATAAACTCTATAAAGAAAAGGATAATTTGGAGTCAAAGAAAATGAGGCAGGAAGTCAGCAGGCTCCAACTCAAGTCCTTTCTTATAGCTGCTAATCTCATGCTTCCCCTTCCCTTTTTCTCACTTTATCTTCATTTTCTAAATAGATAAATACTTATTTTCCTTATTCTTTTATCTCTATGAATTAGGTCATTTCCACTGCTTCCTTTGCTCATCCGGTAGATATATGCTTAGGAATGTCTCCTCACTTCCACATAGCATTGAGTTCCTTTGCATTGTTTCTACACATTCTATGTACTATTTGTACACATTATTGGTTTCTTTGTTTGTTTTCCAGTATTGTTTCCAGTATTGTCTATCAATCCTGTAAATAGCTGAAAAGAGACTTTTTTTTTTTTTCTTTTCTGCTCTGCATGGCACTGGTATATATATTTTTTCACTCATTTCTCCAAGTGTTTTCTCTCTCTCTTTAAAAAATTTACCATTAAGCAGAACCAGGAGATCAGTATACATGGCAACAACAAGATTATACAATGATCAATTCTGATGGACATGGCTCTCTTCAACAATGAGATGATTCAAACCAGTTCCACTTGTTCAGTGATGAAGAGAGCCATCTACACCCAGAGAGAGAACTGGGAACAGAGTGTGGACCACAACATAGTATTCTCACTCTCTCCATTGTTATTTGCTTGCATTTTGCTTTCTTTCTAAGTTTTTCTTTTTCTTCCTTCTTGATCTGATTTTTCTTGAGCAGCAAGATAATTGTATACAAGATACATGTATATATATATATTGGATTTAATATGTATTTTAACATATTTAACATGTATTGTACTACCTACCAGCTAGGGAAGGAGGTAAGGGGAAGGAGGGGAAAATTTAGAACAAAAGGTTTTTTAAGGGTCAATGTTGAAAAAATTACCCATGCTTATGTTTTGTAAATAAAAAGCTTTAATAATAAAAAAAAAAGGGGGGGGGGAAGGAAGTAGAAGCGTTTAAAAAAAATATATTTCGCACTCAAAAAAATTTTTTTTACCATTATCTGTGACATTAAAATCCATAAAAGAAACCTTTCTTGGAGGGAAAATTTGGAACACAAGGTTTTATAGGGGTCAATGTTGAAAATTTATTTATGCATATGTTTTGAAAATAAAAAAGCTTTAATTTTAAAAATTAAAAAAAAAAAAAAAGAAACCCCTTTTACAGAATGGTCAGTATATTTTTCTTTTTTCCCTGAGGTTGGGGTTAAGTGACTTGCCCAGGGTCACACAGCTAGGAAGTATTAAGTATCTGAGATCAGATTTGAACTCGGGTCCTCCTGAATTCAAGGCTGGTGCTCTATCCACTGCACCACCTAGCTGCCCCCCCAGTATATTTTTCTTGAGAATGAAAGCCATACAGAATTCTAGAACTGAGATGGAGTTTAGAACATTAGAATGCAAAAGCAGAGTTAGCATTACTTAGATTTCATTTATTCTAGACCAACCCCATTCTTTGTATGAATTAAAGGATAAATTCTCACCTTTGGGATGTGTAGAAATAATATGTAGAATGTGTAGGAGAAGAAAGTAAAGTAAAGTCTAATGTTATGATAAGAAAGCCTCAGAAAGGCCAGAAAATCTTCTCCTGAGAATACTGGGGAAAGGCAGGGTTCAGACCTATTCCTTTATAAGAATTATATTATGTACATTATTATTATAATATATGCCTTTCAGTAAGCTCAGAAATATATCATTGACAATTTTGAACAATTCTTAGCTTCCAAAAAAGGAAATAAACTATTTCTAAAGTCTCAATCAGAGTTTACAATATCTTAGTTTAGCCTTAGACTTAAGCAAAGTAGGCAGTTACTCATGTAATGAGGTTTAAAGGAAGATAGGGACCTTTCTTCTTCAATAATTTCCTCACTGACATCTGAAATTCCTCTATTAGTAATTTGTTCCATCCCCTAACCCTCCCCTCCTTCAGTCTTCTCTGAAAATGGAAATCCTTGTAGCACTAATTCATTGAGGCTTTCTCTGACACTTTAATATGAATGAATTTATTGGATTATTTTACTATTTGGCAATAGAAGAGTAGAGGGGGCCTATGCTGGGGGAAAAAAAGTAGGTAGAAAAATTCAAAAAATGGGAGGAGAAGCAAACAAATGGAAAATTATTTCAAAATGTTAGTCAGTCAGCCCCTGATTAGATCCTATCATAAGGAGAATGGGGAAATAATGTACTAATTAGGCAAAAGAGTCCTAAGTAAATGGTAAACTCCATTTGATAAAATAGATGAGCAAGCATATGAGTGTGATATAATGTTGAGAATAGTAGAAAGGGGAGCAGTTAAGTGGCATAGTGATTAGAGCACCAGCCCTGGAGTCAGAAGGACCTGAGTTCCAATCTGATCTTAGACACTTAATACTTCCTGGCTATGTGATGCTAGGCAAGCCACTTAACCCCAGTTGCCCACAGGGGAAAAATAAAAAAAGAATAGTTGTAATGCTCTCTCTTGGTTTTCCTGGTGGTCTCTGGAGCAGCCTTCTTTTCAGTTCAGTAATCACTAAAAGAATAGCCAGGTATTAAAGTCCAAATCTTTTATTATCTCCTTCACAGTCTAGTTTCTTTGCCTGGGGCCCAGCTAGCTGGTCTCAGTGGGGGAAGCAGGAGACCAGGCCAGCCACCAGGAGGCTGATGAAGATTAAATGATTCTTTTTGAGTCAGCCTCCAGCCACCACAAAGGTGGACAGACGGAATGAATCTCTCTCTGGTTTATATCTTATAGAACTATATTAAGTACTAAGTATAGGTACTTAACTAGAGAACTATTAAGCACCATGCTAAACTACATAACCATTGTCTTCTCAATTCCATTGACTTAACAACCTTGTAGGAATCCTTGTTTCAGAGTTCTGGCCCATAACAAATAGTAGAAAGGAATTGTTGTCAAGTCATTTTTCAAATGTGTTGAATTCTTTGTGATTCCATTTGGGGTTTTCTTAACAAATTTCCTTCTCTAACTCATTTCACACATGAGGAACTGAGACTACTTGTTCAAAATCATACAGCTAGTAAGTGACTGGGATCAGAGTTGAACTTACAAAAATGAATCTTCCTTACTCCAGGATAGGCACTCTATCCACTACACCACCTACCCCACCCATGGAGGAAGGTTAGGAGACCTGACTTTCACAACCTTACTTAAATTCCAATGGCTCTCTATCAATTCTAGCATCAAATATAAAATCCTTTGGTAATCGAATCTCTTTACTATCTGACTTCTCTCTCCCACCTGCCCCACTCTCTACATTTCCAGTTTTTTTACATTTTCCATTTCTCCCCCCACCATGATCCACTGGCCTTTTCCTGTTCTTCCAACAAAATATTCCATCTCTTGACTCTGGGCATTTTACTGCCTGTCCTCAATGTCTAAAATGTTATCCCTCCTCATCTATGCCTCCTGACTTCCCTGGTTTCTTTCAAATCCCAGCTAAATCTTATCTCCCACAGGAAGTCTTTTATGATTTTTCATAATTCTTATGCAATTTACCTCTGTTGGTTAGTTCCAGCTTATCCTAAATATAACTTTTTTGCTCATAGTTGTTGGCATTTTTTGTCCTGCATTAGAGTGAAATCCTTAAGATCAGGAACTATGTAGCAATAGTGCCTGTCATAGAGTAAGCACTTAATAAATGTTTATTGACTCTTTGAGTCTGAGTTCTGCTATTTAGAGAATCAGTCTTAACTTTTAGCTATTATTGTTATAAGATTCCTTTCTTATGTCAGACAGACCCTATAAACCCCTTCTCAGAACAATGTTTTTAAATAAGTGGAAGAAATGGTAAATTTCAGTTAGAGATTAGCTAAAGTAATGCAATTTTTCTCCATCCAAGTTCATAAACCCTTTGAAATCTAACCATGGATTTCTGATGTGGGAAGGGTCTTTGGTTCTTAGATTTAAAAAAAAAAAAACCCAAAAACCTGATTCATGTGATCACCAATCACCTCTTTTTAGTCCAATAATCTATAGTCATTGAACCCTATTTTGGGCACTTCAAAGGCACAAAAGTGAATAAGAAATTGAGAAAAGACATTATTATTTTTCACTGTAAATATCTGAAAGCTTTTGGAACCTGGGAAAGGAAAACCAGAATGGATTGGTAGGCAAACTGAGCTGTTATCAGAAAGATGAGTGTAACGTGTGATGTCTTATTCTTCATTGCTTTTTGATGAGATCATGTTATTGATGAGTAGCACCTAACCTTAAGGACTATGAAACATCTATTCTCCACCCTTTTCCCTTCATATTAGGTAATCCAATTTGGGAATGGCAAGCATAGACCTTATCTTCCTTATCTGAAAGATGGGAAACTTCTTTAAATGGGAGAGCTCTGTAATACAATGGAGAATACATTAGATTTGGGGTGTGAGGATTTGGGTACAAATTCCAAATGTTCACACAGACAAATTGATTCATCGCTCTGGGATTGTTTTCCTTATCTGTACAAAGAGAAAGTTGGGCTAAATGATCTCAGAACCTTTCTAGTTCAAAATCCTGTCATCCTTAAAACATTTTTTTGATCTAGTCTCTTCATTTTACATAATAATGGTAAACATTTAAAGTTTACAAAGCACTTTGCATATATTATCTCATGTGATACTTAGAACAATCCTGTGAGGTAAGTGCTGCCATTATTCCACTTTTATAGATGGTCAAAGTAAAGTGAGGAAACTAAAGCTAAGAGACAAGTGACTTGCCTAGAGTCACATAGATAGAAAGTGTGTGAGACTTATTTATCATTCAGGTTTTTCAGATAGTAAATCCTCCATTCAATCTTTTACCTTAGCTAGTTTTCCCTTTAAGAAGAAAAAAAGAGCTATGTTGTTCAGTCCCAACCCAAATCCTTTAGAGCAATAAGCTATAGTTCATGATCCCATATGGGGTTACATAACTGAATATAGGAGTTGGGCAATTATGATTTATTATGAGTAAATGTTTGATTTGTATAACTATTTTATATATCTACATATTCACATAAAACTTTCTCTCTTAAAAAAGGATTGCAAGTGGAAAAAGTTTGAGAGGCCCTGCTTTTAGAGCTCCTTGAAGGGGGATGATTTCATTTTTGTCTGTTTCCCCAATGCCCAACACAGTGTTTGTCATATAGAATGAATGAAATGAGCCCAAGAAACTTTTACAAACTTACACAACTAGTTGTGATATACTGTAATTTAAATCCAAATTTTTCTATCACATCAAGGAAAGAAAAGGATTGCTTCCATTTTTCTGTTTTCCCTTCTCTAGCCCTATGTAATATTACCGTCAGTGAACAAGGAGTGATAGAGTGACTCTCACAGTTCCCCAAATAGGCTTGGGGTAGAATCCCCACCACCATCTTCATTTGCATGTGTCAGAAGATTAATTTCCTAAGTATCTGAGGAACAAATTTTTTTCTTGCTTCCTCCTCACCCTTAACCACTGCCATTGGATCAAGGATCCTACTTGTACCCTTCTTTTCTTCATTTACAGAACTCAGTGTACAATACTGCTAAAGGTAGAGAGAACACAGCTTGTCCCCCTTCATGAAACAGGAAATGACACCAAAGCCTTCCCAGGCACTTGCATAGAGCATGAGTCATTCTTTGTTAAAAGCTTCATTTTTTTTTTTTTTTTCCTCTCTGTGTATCCAGGGTTTGTCTTCATCCCTGGGTGGGGGCTGTGTATCGGGAATCTAACTTAGGAAAATGAGTCAACCATTGGAAGCAAAATCCATGTATAATTTAAAGGAGGTTGTTGATTATTATTCAGTTCAAATTAAACTGATCCTCTTTGAAAGCTACTATGTGTTCTGTATTAATACAATTTATTTAGATTTTTTGGGACTAGGTGAAAAAGGAGATTCTTTGCCTCAGTTTCTACCTAACCTTCATCACCAAATAGGTGCAGCCTCAGTCAAACTGAGACCTGCTGAAGACCTTAGCTTAAAAAGGCCAAGGTCTCCTATTTCATCCAGGGCCATCTCTAGTCATCTTAATTGCTATCTGACCATTGGACCCAGATGGCTCTGGAGGGAAAAGTGATCTTGCACAGCTCTCCTTCACTTAAATCCAATTTACTTGCATGTCATGGTATCACTTCCCTGATGCCAAAGTCCTCTTCCAGAATGAAGGACAACAACTCTTATAGAAGAGAAGAACATACATTAGGATAAATCAGTAAATGTTAGAATTAAAATGGTTATGAAAGATCAGTCTATTCAGTCCTACCCCCTAACACCCAAGTATTTATCTATCTATATATAGAAATATATCTGTATCTATAGATAGTCTATATAAAATATAATGTAAGTATATATATATATATATATATATATATATATATATATATATATATATATATATATATATATATATGTATATCTATCTATCTATCTATACCAGGAAACCAAAACCCAGAGAAGTCTCAGTGGCTTATTTGTCTGAAATCACATAGACAGACACAGAATTTTATAGTGTATGGGACCTCAGAGATTATTTTATCCAATCCATTCTTGAACAAAAATCTTTAATACCCAATACTCAGATCTATAGCCTCTGCTAAAGCCCTAACATTGATGGGAAAAAATATCAATCACTTCCCAAGAAAACTCACTTTACTTTTGAATGGCTCTAATTTTAAGGAAGAGCTTTTGTGTTTTTTTTAAGTTGGGTTTTTTAAATATAAGTCTCTCTGTCTCACCATGATTGAAAGTTTAAGGTCCACTTCTGATCACTCTTGGGAGGGATAGGGATTTGATCTCCTTTGCTGTTCCAATCTGTGCTAGTTCTCCCCTTTTTAAGTTGTCTGGTACCCCCTCACTGTATTGATGATGAATTTAGTGGATATCTGATCACAGGGAGCTGCATCTCCTACTTCCTAAACTCAAGTGATCCAACAACCTCCATCTCCAAGGAACAGGGATTAAAAGTGTACAACACCAGCACTAGCTTCTTTGCAACCTCTGTCCTTGGCTTCCTTTTTCTGTCTCCCCTATTCAACCCCATTCAGAGTGAAACACAACAAGTCTAAATCCTCTTTCACTGGTAAGATACTAGAAGACATCTATTATTCCCCTTCCCTTCCATACCTCCCCTTTTTTTCTTCTATAAGCTAAACATCTCAGTTTCTTCACCCAGCTTTCATCTAGCCTTTCAACTTCCTGGGTTTCCTTCTTTGGATTCTCTCTAGCTCAGCAGTCTTTTTTGAATAATACTGAAGAGACCATAATACTCCCAATGTGGTAACTAGAAGAGGTAAATCACCTCCTTGTTTCTGGAAGCCACTTTTCTCTCTATTCAGCCAAAGGATAGGTGAGGTTTTTTTGGCTGTTATATCACACTGTTGCCTCATATTGAGCTTGCAGTCTACTGAAACCCTGGAATCTTTTTTCAGATGAATTGCTATTTAACCATGAGGTAGCTGGTTCAGTGAATAGAATGTTAGGCTTCTAAAATCAATAAGATATAAGTCCAAATCTGGCTTCAGACACTTGGGAATAAATGAGAATCAATGGGACACTTACTAGCTGTGTGAAAATGGACAAATTACTTAAGTTCTATTTGCCTTGGTTTCCTTAACTGTAAAAATGAGAATCATATTAGCACCTACCTCCCAAGATAGTTGTATTGATCAAATGAGATATTATTTGTAAAAACCACTTAGCCCGATCCCTGGCATAAAGTACTACATAAATGCCTATTCCATTCTTTCTGCTTCCTATATCTCTCCTGTCCTGTAATGTGAAGTCATTTTTAGAAATCTAAATGTAGTGCTTTATATCTATTCCCATTAAATTTTATCTTACTGCATTTAGCTCAATATTCTAGCTAGTAAAATTCTTGTTACTCATTATTAGTCATCTCTCCCAGCTTTGTGGCAACTAGATGCCCAGTGCTACATTCTTTCTATCTTTTGTATCGGGAAAACAATTCTTATTGCCTCTGGACTGATGGAGGAGAGAAAGTCCCTTATGACACAAGTCATACTGAGTTTGGTCCCCTTCATGTGTCATCTAGTGCTAGGCCAGAGGGGAAAAAAGTCATCACTAGTGTAGGGAAGGATAATGAATTTGGCTCTTTTTGGAGGAAGGGACTATCCAAAATTATTTGTCATCCTGGAATTCTATTCTGTTGAATATTTGAAATGAGTTATTTGGCTAGCCTTGGAAATCTGTTATTTAGAAATTTCCATTATAATGATAATTGTAAATGTAGCTTAAAATATAAGGCAATTCTCTTAAAATCTCTAATTCTAATCTCTGGTGCTGCATGACTGATGAATGCTTTTAGGACTACAATCTTTCTCTTCCTCAGCTAGTGCTGTAGGAAAACTTCGTCCTGGTCTTTCGCAGGTTCAATTTCTGATCCCAATGAGGAGGGAAGAGAACAAAGGAAAAGACAGCTCATTAACTCCTCTTAATCTGTCCTACAGCATCTTTAAAAAAAAAAAAAAAAAAAAGAAAAATCACCCTAGGTGATTCCAAAAGGAAAAGTGAACTGTTTGTATCATCTACTTCCTTTCTAAGTGGATATTTGAGTATATAGTTCATTTTATATAGTTTATTTGTTGACCTAGGATGCCAGCAGAGTAGAAGATTGGGGGATATATCAGAGTGTTAGCTTTTGCAATTAGTAGAACTCTAGACTCAAAATCTGCAGTGGTTAGTGATATGATGATGGCAAATCATTTGATTTCTGAGGCTCAGTTTCCTAGAATGGTGCTAATATTTGTATTAGCTTAATTCAATCTCTCAAATGACATTCTCTAAGGTGCTTTTTAAGCCTTAAATTCTATACAAAGTCAGCTATATTATGATAATGAGTAGGATCCATTTTTCCAAAAAGTTTTCAAAGTGATACTTTGTTACAGCAATTTCTATTCTGATATCAATAGAAGGGGTCCATGGATGGATTTATGAAAATGAACTTGGATGAAAAATATTTACATTGTTATTTTCCCTAATCTCTAAGAGTTAACTTTTTTTTCAATCATCAATTTTTAAAATTATTCTGGGAAGGGATTCATAGATTTTATCAGACCATCAAAGGGGTCCGTGACACAAAAAAAGTTAAGAATTTTTTCTTTATTTACTCAGAGATTACTTCCTAAAGAATATTTGGTCATAAAAAAAAAAAAATCTAAACTTAATTTTTTGATGGAGCCATGAGCTCATTGGTATAGGAATCATTTCATGTCTTTTCATTCTGTATGATTATCTGTGTCCTTCCAAGGACCTCTCTTCAATACACTAAGGGCTTTCCTTTGGTTCTTTAAATATTCCCTGAATGTTTGGTAAACATGTGACTCTCCATTGTATATTAATTTGCTAGTGTTTTGCATTATAATATCCTGCTCTTACTATATGACTCATTTACCTTCTTTTCTGGTCATATATGTCTCCATGACTTTAATCTATTTTGTATATACACACAATACATGAAAGTCTGATGCCTCACTTTGACCTGGAAGTGGCCCTGGATTCCAAAAGGCTTTGTCAGGGGGGATACAGTCAGTGGTAAGTTTATGAAAGGTAGACATTTTTCCAGGATGGTCCAGGATGTGTCTATTGTCAAAAGATCAATCAGTATAAATATAGCAAGAGATTCATTGTTCTGACTGGAGTGGAGTGGTTTGTCAATTTTTTCCTCCAGGTCATTTTACAAATGAGGAACCTGACATAAACAGGATGAAGTGACTTACCCAAGAACACAGCTAGAGAGTGTTTAAGGTCAGATTTGAATTCCTCAAGATTTTTCCTTCCTGATTCTAGGCTAGACATGCTATCCACTGGGCCTCCTAGCTATTCCAAAGAGACTCATTAGCAAAATATTGATCATTAGATTTATTGACTATCATAACTCATGAAATTGTAGACTTTTGCTTAATCAAATCCAGATTAAAAATCAATATATCTAAGTATTCCTGTAGCAAAGTTTCACTGATAGATTTAAAAAATTTGTATCAGTATAATTAATTTAATTCATTTGTGAATATATATAAGATTGTATGTATTTAGAGACTAGTTCTCTCTATCACACCAAGACTAAAAGGGCAATGACATTCTTATGTACATATGTGAGTGTATATGTCTTTAGAGACTAATTCTCCCTATCTCATCTAGGCTGAAAGGAAAGTGGCATTCACATATTCATCCCCAATAATGATTTTACATGGAAGTTTTAATCTATTGTTTTTTTCTGATCTGGGTCAGTTTATTCCTCCTTAGGCATCCTGGTAGCCCTTCTTCTGCTCCAAGGAATTTATCATATTGTGCCAGACCTAGTACCACTGACTACACCACTGGCTTTAACTCTATTGTAGCTCAGAAATCCTGAATTCAAGGATCTACCAGCCTCAGCCTTTCCAGCAACAAGGAACTATAGGCAGGAGTCTTTGTATCCTGTTGGCAAAGTTTCTTTGAAAACATACATTTCCCTCTCTTGAAACTGAGGCTTCTGAAGGGAAGCCTACAATGTATATTCTCTAAAGGAATAATAGAAAAGTAATGCTGTACCCTGGTTTTCCATATAATAATAATAGTTAACATTTATATAATGCTCACTATATGCCAGACACAATACTAAGGACTTTTTTTTCCCCCTAATTTATTTATTTATTTATTTTTAAATTTTATTTATTTATAATTTTTTGACAGTATATATGCATGAGTAATTTTTTAAAAAACATTATCCCTTGTATTCATTTTTCCAAATTATTCCCTCCCTCCCTCTACTCCCTCCCCTTGATGACAGGCAATCCCAAACATTTTATATATGTTACAGTATAACCTAGATACAATATATGTGTGTAAATACCATTTTCTTGTTGCACATTAATTATTAGCTTCCGAAGGTATAAGTAACCTGGGTAGATAGACAGTAGTGCTAACAGTTTACATTCACTTCCCAGTGTTCCTTCTCTGGGTGTAGTTAATACTAAGGACTTTACAAATATTATCTCACTGATCCTCACAACCTTCTGAAATAGGTTCTATTCTTATCTCCATTTTGCAGATGAAGAAACTGAGCTAAGCAGAGGTTAAATGCCTTGCCCAGAGTCACTCAGCTACAAAGTATCTGAGACTGAATTTGAATTTAGGTTTTCCTGACTCTAGAGCCAGCACATAGAAGAAAGGGAATTTGATGGGTTTAAGTGATATTTTTACAAAGACTGGGACTGTGCTTACCAAATTCTCTTGTGATTACAAATGGAATTCCCCACTGTCTTGATAGCAAAAACTAAGCACCCTTGAGGACAAAAACAAGTATTACATTCATAGGAAATGTATTTGCCTTTAATTATATGTTAATTTATTGGTATTCTGACTTACAATGTTTCCTGAAGATATACTTATTGGTCTATGGCAATCATCAGTCTTAAACTCCTCCCACTGAATTGCCTTTTTTCCTCCATTTCTAAATGTAAAAAACTCAAATTTTTCTTTTTAAAATGATTTTTTCAATTAATAAGCATGCACTTAAAATTAGTACTTTATTTTTTCCAATTATGTGAAAAAATAATTTTCAACATTGATTTTTATAAGATTTCGAGTTCCTAATTTTTCTCCCTCCCTCCTATTCCACCCCCTCTCCAATTAAGCAATCTGAGATAAGTAATACGTGTACAATCTAGGAAACATTTTCACAATAGTCATGTTTTGAAAGAAGAAACAGAACAAAAAGAAGACCAAAAAAACATTGAAAATAATATGATTCGGGGCAGCTGGGTGGCGCAGTGGATAGAGCACCAGCCTTGAATTCAGGAGGACCTGAGTTCAAATCTGGTCTCAGATACTTAACACTTCCTAGCTGTGTGACCCTGGGCAAGTCACTTAACCCCAGCCTCAAAAACAACAACAACAACATATATATATATATATATATATGATTCTATTAGATTACTTGCTATCTAGGGGAGGGAGTGGGGGGAAAGGGAAGGGAAATTGGAACACAAGGTTTTGCAAGGGTCAATGGTAAAAAATTATCCTTGCATATGTTTTGAAAATAAAAAGCTCCAATTAAAAAAAAGTTTGGATCGGTATTCAGACTCTATAGTTATTTCTCTGGATATAGATAGCATTTTCTGTCATGAGCCTTTTGGAATAGTCTTAGATCATTGTATTGCTGAGAAGAGCTAAGCATAATTGATCATCACAGAGTGTTATTGTTACTGTATACAAACAATGTTCTTCTGGTTCTGCTCATTTCACTCAGCATCAATTCATATAAGTCTTTCCAGGTACTTCTGAAATCCATCTCAAGCATTTATTTTTTCTATCTCCTACCTTATCCCCCTCCAAAAAGAAAAAAAACAAAAACAAGATCTATGTGGAAAATATATAAAGTTAAGCAAAACAAATTCCCATGTTGACCATGACAAAAAAAAAAAAAAAAAAAGAAAGGAAAAAAACGTGCTTCATTCTGTTTGTTTGGTTCAGAGCTTCTCTATCAGGAGATGAGTCACTGTCTTTATCATCAGTCCTCTGGAACCATAGATGGTCATTGTGTTGTTCAAAGTTTTTAAGTCTTTCTAAGTTGTTCATTTTTATAATGTTGCCTTTAACGTATAAATCATCCTTATTTTGTTCACAAAACAGTTTACTTTCTAAAAATACTTTGTCTCTTGTGAGTTTAATGTAAACCAAGTTGCAAAGCCCATTGGTATGAGACTCTCTTCTTTTTGAAAAAGAGCCAGAAGTCTCCAATATAACAGCTTCTTCTAGGGATCTGAAGTGGAGTTATCTTCCATCTTCTCTCTTAAAGCTGGAAGCCAGAAATACTCAAAGTAAATATGGAACTCAAAGATACCATAGAAACTCAAAGAAGAAAGTCCTTGAAGAAAGACTTGAAGACTTTCTTCAGCTACAAGACCCTAGAGTTCTCCCCTCTCCAGCTCTCACTTAGTCTACTTTATTCCTCAGGCAGGCACAGGGCAGTGATCTCTACCAATAAGGAAAGAGTCATGTATCTATGGACTTTGGAACTGGACTACAATCCTTATTACTGCTTTTCTAGACTCGGGTTGATACGAATTGATAAAAATGAATTTTTGAATTTGAAAGACTGACCTAGGATATGTGCTTACTCTACCAAGATTTGGAGATATGAGAGCCTCAGCCTGAAATAATTGGTTGGTCTCATTCTGCACTATTTTGACTACGATATCAAATTAAAGATATATAAAAGCACAGTTATACTAGATTAATGTATACCTTCTCTTTTACATATACTACCCATATAACCCATTTATATATGAACACTTTTAGGATTCACGTGTATTCACATTACCTATGATCACAACTACATAACTCATACATATGACTTTGCTATGTTTTCCTGAAATAAATAAATACCCACCAATACATCATAATTTTGGAGCTAGAAGAAACCTTTGAGGTGATCTAGTCCAATTATACATTTTATACATGAGGAAATCTAGACCCCAAGAGGTTAAGTGATTTGTACAAAATTACCTCCTGAACAGATGAATATTATTATTACCTTTTTTAGTTCTGTAAAATATTCCTTAAGTTTTTAAACTGTTATTTACTGAATTGGTAAGCTAATTAAGACAGCACTGGCATTTTTATTATATTGGCACAACCTAATCATAAGTAATTAGTATTTCTCCAATTATTTAGGTTTATGTTTCTATGAAAAGTATCTTTGCAATGTGTTCATACAATCTCTCTGTCTCTATTTGTCTCTGTGTGCGTGTGTGTGTGTGTGTGTGTATGTGTGTTTTTGTTTGTCTTAGTTCAACAAACTTTTATGGGTTTATGTTGCACCAGGTACTAAGTTAAGTGCTGAGCTTCAAAGACAAAAATGAAATAGTTCTTGGCCTTAAGGAGTTTATATTCTGTCAGGGAAAACAACATCTACACATATTAGTATATGCAAAATCTATACAATTCTAACCTAGGTTAGCATTAAGGATTATAAACTGGGGATGCCCTTTAAATCATCTGTGCCCATTGGTAATCAGGAACTTTAATATTAAGACACTGGATATTCTACAGATATACTCAATAGCAGAACACACACACAGATAAGAACTTATGAGTGAGTAGGAAAAAGTAGCTTAGGTACAATGAAGAAATTAGTGTCTAGCTAAAGAGTATGGTTTGGTTCCTCATTGACAGATCTTTTTTTTAGTTAATAGGAAAAGATCATTTCTTTTAAAAAAATATATATAAAAAAAGGAAAGTCAAGAGAGCTTAAGCCATTTGGCCAAGTTATACTGGTTGAAAATATCAGAGACAAGATTTGAACTTTGTTTTTCTGATTCCAAAACCAAATCACTTTTTACTATACCACACAATTATTCTGTGCAATATTTCCTAGACACATGGTATCAATTAATTTCCCTAATATAATCAAATGCCTTCTCTCTATTTCTACACCTTGAAACCATCCTTCTTTTTAAATATATTGGTTCTAGAGCAGATCTCTCAGAATCCTGTGTCTTATTTCTAACCTTGCTTTGTACAAATAGAACAGTCCTTAGAATACTTTTCTTTTTGATTTACTCATTTAATGTCATTATAACCAAAATACCAAATAGATTCTCTTAAAAATAATAAAATTAGATTACTTTGAAATATTTGGTTTATACCTCTATATTTTGAGTCCAAGCTAATAGTCTCATTAATGGGAAAAACTCTTGTTATGGAAACTCCCTCCATCAATGCAAATCAATAATGTATCTATAACTTAATCACAGAGATTAAAGGTGAAGTGATTTGCTAATGGTCACATAGCTAATATGTGTCAGAGATTGGTCTTGGATCTATGTCTTCCAAACCCTCAGTCAATCAATCAACAAACATTTGTTAAGATATGTCACAGGCTGTGCTAAGCACTGAAGGTAAAAAGAAAATCCAAAAACAATTCTTGCCCTCAAGGAACTTCTAATGGGTGAGACACATGAAGCTTCTAAAAGCAAAATATCTTATGTTTCTATAGCACTTTAAGGTTTACAAAACATTTTAGAGTTTTTATCTCAGTATTTCCATAGCAGCATTAATGATTATATCCCCATTTCATAGACCGGTTTCAGAGCCATGAAGTGAATTGCCCACTTTTACACAGCTAGTAAATGATAGAGTCAAGACTCAAGCCTACATCTTTTGACTCCAAATCTGGTGTTCTTTCTCACTACATCAGGCTTATTTACGTAACATTAACCGTAGACCATGGGTATTCAACAGGAATAAATGACTTTACATCAATATTGCTGACTTTGATGAAATTTCCTGATGACAAATTCTGAGTAATACTTCCCTATCCAGTTTTTGTAATGCACTATTTTTAGGGAACTGACTTGTTTGATTTGAGTCCTTTATTTGTTTTACTTAGTGGTCTTCTTCACTTCTACATATTCTTTTAAAATAATACTTACAAATGCTCTTAATCCAGACAAACTCTCCTATCCCCCCAGCAGCCTAATTTTCATCTGTCAAAATCCTACTTTACTTGTCTTTCAAGGTCCAACTCAGAAGTAATCTTCAGTAGATGCTTCTCCTGATAACAAAGGCCTGAAGCAACCTCTCATAATCCCCTATACTCATAGAGCTTAATTTGTATCTCTTATGTGTTACTTATCAAAGATTGTCTTGTCTTGGAGTTACTTGTCTTCAGGTCTCATCTCCTCTCCTGGCTTTTTAGCTTCTTGAGGGCAAGGATAATACCTTACCCAACCCACCACAATTGGAACAAGCACTCTTACAGTCTTGAATAAGTTATTCCCAGACAACATTTTATGGTGTGGTATCAAGAGCACTGAGTTGGGAATTGAGAATTGAATTAGAAAGTCACATAATTAAGAACTGAAAGAGAATTTAAAGATTATGTTGTTTAAGCCTCTTCATTTTTATCAGTAAGGAAACTGTGGCCCAAAGGTTGGAGTGGCTTGTCTAAGTTTATACTATGATTAAGTAGAAAAAATATTTGGTAGAGAGTTGGAATCTTGCAGTCCAAATCCCACCTCTGATCACTATTGGTTATGTGACTTTGGGTAAGTCATATACCCCAGTAATTTAGATCAGAGGTGTCACATACTCCACAGGCAAAACTCACAAATGTCCTTAGAACCAGATTAAAATGTCATCTGGAAATGTTAACAAAACCAATAAAAATACAATAAAACAGATAATGTTACCATGTGGTTTTCCAAGTTAGTAGGCAACCAGCAGGTATCCTTTAATTACCATTTAGTGGTCCCAGTTCTATTTGCTTTTGACAATATCACTATAGGCAAAACCTAAATAATAGAGAAGGTACCTTCTTCAATTTCTTTCTTCCCTATCCTTTTCTCTAAACAGAAAAGACAGCACAGGTTTTAAGCACTGAAAGAGTTAAAAGCAAGGAGACATCTTTGCAGGAGAGGTGAGCTTCTAGAGGCCAAACTTCTGAGGAGAAGGTAGGTCAAGGACTCTGCTTTGAAAGGCTGATAGAATTCAGATAAACAGAGAACAAAGGGCAAGGCTTCTCGTGGGATTGGAGTGACTCCAGGATGGGATGGGGGTGGCACAAGGCACAGAGTGAGCCATACACGGGCCATTTAAACATGACTTTTTACACACACACACACACACACACACACACACACACACACACACACACACACATATATATATATATATTTACAAGATATGCAATGGGTAATTTTTTGGCATTGACCCTTGCAAAACCTTCTGTTCCAACTTTTCCCCTCATTCCCCCCACTCACTCTCCCAGATGGCAGGTAGACCAATACACAAACATGACTTTTTAAAAAATGAACCAAATCTGCAATTTAATAAGGATGAATAAAAAATCTTAGTTCGGCTACCATTACTTTACATCCCATTTGTAGTTAAATTAGTAAACATCATGGGGGAAGGAGGAGAGAGGTTATCATGATGAAAGAACAGACAGTGTAGAATATTGGAAAAATAGGTGAACTTTTGAGTCAGAATATCTGAAGCTAAATCTTGGCTGCTTCCTACCTCTCTGGACTTGAATAAAAAATTTCATCTTTCTGGGTCTTAATTTTTTTTTTTTTTTAATTTTCAATAGTATATTATTTTTCTGATTCCACAAAAAGACAGTTTTCAAAATTCATTTTTGTAAGATTTTGTTACAATTTTTTTTCTCCATCTACTTCTTACTTACCCCCTCCCCAAGACAGCAAGCAATCTGATATAGATTATTCACATATAATCATGTAAAATATATTTTCATATTATATTGTGAAAGAAAAACCAAAAGAAAAGGGGGAAAAAGACAAGAAAAAAAAAAGCAACAACAAAAAGTTGAAAATAGTATGCTTCAGTCCTTATTCAGCCCCCTAATTATCTGGATGTGAATGGTATTTTCTATACCATGTTTATTGAATTGTCTTGGATCACTGTAATGCCGAGAAGAGCTAAGTCTATCATAGTTGTTCATCACATGATCTTGCTATTACTATGTACAATGTTCTGGTTATGCTCACTTCATTCAGCATCAGTTCATGTAAGTCTTTCTAGGCCTTTCTGAAATTTGCCTGCTCATTTCTTATAGAACAATAATATTCATTTATTTTCATTTATCATAATTTATGCAACCATTTCCCAAATGATGGGCATTTACTCATTTGCCAACTCCTTGTCACCATAAATATAGTTGCTACAAATTTTTGCATATGTGTGTCCTTTTCCTTTTATGATCTCTTTGGATTATAGACCCAGTTGTGACACTACTGACACTAGATCTATACAGTTTTATAGCCCTTTGGGCATAGTTCCAAATTACTCCATTGACTGGATCAATTCACCACTCTACCAACAATGTACTAGTAGTCTAGTTTTCCCACTTTTTCTTCAGTACTAATCATTATCTTTTCCTGTAATCTTAGGCAATTTGATAGACTCGAGGTAGTACCTCAGAGTTGTCTTTTTTTTTTATTGTCACCTAAATTTCTTTTTAAAAAAAACACTAATAGGTTTTTATTTTCAAACTATTTACAAAGATAGTTTTCAATGTTTACCCTTGCAAAACCTTGTGTTCCAAATATATACAATATACAATGCTTTATAAAAATAGTATTTCATTTGATATCCATGACAACTCTGGGTTATTGTTGGGTTATTTTTCAGCCCTCTCCAACTGTTTTTTACTCCATTTGGTTTTTTTCTTGGCAGAGATATGGGAATGGCTTGTCATTTCTTTCTCCAGCTCATTTTACACATGAGGAAACTGAGACAGACAGAGATTAAGATATTTGCCCCAGTCTCACAGATAGTATCTGAAATGAGATTTGAACTCATATCTTCCTGACAAGTTCAATTCTCTAATTTTACTGAACCACCTAGCTGCTTCCTGAGAAAATAGGGGAGTTGAGCTAGAAGACCTTCAAGGTTCCTTCCAGTTCTGTCTATGATTCTCTAGTCATGTTTTCAGAGACACAATGTGGCCTAGTTAGGAAAACAATCATCTGACCTGCTTGATTTCTGGTTCTGATGCTTCCTACTCTATGACTCTGGGCAAGTCACTAACATTCGGTTGCCTCATCTGTATCAGGAGAATAATAATAATGCTTTCAGACCTCTCTCCCAGGGCTGTTATGAAAGAAACACTTCATGTGCTTTAGAATATAATAGAAATGAATTGTTCTTGCTATTGATGATGACATGATGGAGAATTGTGTCTCTGTGGTATCTTATATAGCTTTAAAATTCTTACATACTATTTTCCTGGAGGAGGTTAAAGACACTAAGAAACAAGGCTGTCAAAGTGAAGAGAAAAAATAAAATTAATAAAAAAACTCTTGTTCCTCCCCCCCCCGCCCCAGACCCTGGAGCCTCTGGAACAGTAGCTCTGGGTCAGCTGGATATATCCTAATAACAGGGAAAAGAGAGGGAGATGGGTTTCCAAGAACACCAGCTGTGGGGGCAGAATGTTCAGCCAGATCCCTGAGAATGTAGCAGCAGCCAGCCCTGCTCCATCATTTCTAAGCTGTGAGAAGGGAGGAGGCTTGATAGGAGGAGGAAGGGGGGAAGGGAAGGCAAGTAGCCAGAGCCCTGAATGGAGCCTAGGATAATAAATGACATCATGACAACACATCTGGAATGGAGATAATTCCAAAGGAAGATTGTCCTGAGTCAGCTCTTTTCCTAATTTGCACAAAGTAGATTGTGTTTGATAAAGAGAAAGAACTCTCCTGAATTGTCTTCATTTCATTTGTAAGCACAGAGAAAAATAAATTAATATGTGGGTGCATGGATTAGATTTAACAGATACTAAGCAGTAATTGTTTTTTGTTGTGATTTTATTTTTATTTTTTTTTGAGAACCAGGAGTAAAGAAATGCATTATTGTAGTATCTAATAAGTTCAGTTTTGTTGTAATTTTAACAAGGAAGGGAAGGCTCTAGTATGGTACACAAGAAAGAATGCTGAATTTAAAATATGAAGCCCAGGATTCAGATCCTGTTCTGCTATTTACTACTTGACAGCTATTTAACCTTTCTAGATTTCAGTTTTTCAAATGTATAAATAAGGGGCTTGGACTAAATAACCTCAAATTTTCCTTTTATCCCTAAATGCATGATCTTATGAGCTTTTCTTTCTTCTCCAACCTTCCCCCAGCTTGTCACACAGCTGAAAATTCTGCCATTGAGAACTCAGTTCCGTGGTCAATTAGGATTGCTGAAATCTTTTCTCAAACCCCTGACTCACTGGTCCCAGAGAGGGAGTCAGAATTCTCCTTATTCCCCACCATCATTTCTGGATTCTCTTCCACTATCAATCAGCAATCTCTCCTCCTTTGGGATCCTCTCTGTCCAAATTTGTCACAGCATCCAGATCCTGATAGCTGTTATCTATTGACCCTTCCTCCTCTTGCCCCTCCATCATCCCTTCTCAAAGATTTTGGAAGGCAGCTACTTCAGTTCTCATCTTCATACCTATGAAATTTCAATATACTCATTGATATTTTATACTCATTGATATTTTCTCAAATTTATGAAATTTCAATGTACTTATTGATATTCCCTCAAAACCTTTAACTTGATTCCTCAATTTATTTAAATCCCCATAGCCTGCTCCTCCACTTCACCTCAGCAAGCCTATCACAGCACCCTTTCTTCTAACTCTATCATGAGAATTTGGACTCATACTTTACTGAAAAGAACCCTGACCATCTGCCCTGATTTTCCTCTTCTCCCTTCTTCCTATTTTTACTATCCCATGGTGTTACTCTCCACTATTTTCTTCTTTAATTCAGTCTCTGGGTCTTCCTTAACTGGGCTAATCTCTTTCTATATACTTTTGATCCTCCTTTCTTCTCCAACAGATTGCCACCTCCCCTTATCAAATCTTCTTTTCTCTAATTTTCTTTTGTATTGGTTTCTTTTCAGCCCATCTTTTCTCTTCTTAAAATAGCCTTGACAGGTACCACCACTCCCACTATCCTAGTAATAGTCCTATATCTCTCCTCTCTTTCTTAGCCAAACTTCAGAAAAAGCTTTCTTTAATCAGTGCCCCTCCTTCTCTCCTCTGACTCTTTTCTAAATATTCTCTAATACGTTTTTTTATCTTATCATTTGAATTACTTTCTCCAAAGTTACCAATGACCTCTTCTTTGCCATGTCTAATGGTCTTTTTTCCCTTTGATTATCATCCTTCTTGACCTCTCTGTAGCATCTGACACATTGACCTCACTGAATTTTGTGAAATACTTTCTTTTGATTCTCCTTTGATCTGTCACAAACTTGCCCAACTGCCCTTTTTTTTAGCCTTTGTGGTTGAGATCATAATCTATGTCATTTCCCCTAAATATTAATGTATTCCCAAGGTTCTCTCTTGGTTTCTTTTTTCTTCCCACATTCTCTCACTGGTGACCTCATTAATTCCAACTGATTCAGTTATGATCTCTATGAAGATGGATGTCAGATCTATAAGTCTACTCCTAGTTTCTTTCCAGAATCCTAATCCTCCATCACAAACTGCCAATTGGTTATCTGGGACTAAATGTCCCATACACATCTCAAACTCAGCATGTCTAAAACTGAAATCATTGTCTCTACAAACACACCTTACTTCTGAACTTCCTTATTACTCTGGAAGGTACTAACATCCTTCCAGTCATTCAGGTTTATCACCTGTATGTCATTTTCTCCTACGTGTACCACATAATCAACCCATTGCCAAATCTTGTCATCTCTATCTCCACAACACCTTCTGATATATATCCTCTTCTCTCTGCTGATACTATCACACTGAGTTTAGATCCTCATCTCTTCTTGTTCGAACTATTGCAAAAACCTCTTTGTTTTATCTTCCTGAAGTCTCCATTCTAATCCATCTTTCACATAGTTGTCAAAGTGATTTTTCTAAATGAAGGTCCAATGGCCCTTTATTGCTCCTTGGATCAAAAAGAAATACTTCTGTCATTTAAAACTCCTTCAGGCACTTATTGCCTCAGTTTCCCCATCTGTCAAATGAAAATAACAGTAGCATCCATCTTCTAAGGTTATTGTGAAGATGAAATGAGATAATATTTGTAGCTCTGTGTGCCTTAAAATGTTTTTTTTAAAAGATATTTTCATCATGGTATAATGGATAAAGTATTGGATTTGGAATCAGAAAATTACAGGGTCACATTCCATCTCCCCCTAACTAGCTGTGTGAACATGCACAAGTTATTTAAACTCTTTGAACCTCAATTTCTTTATTTGTAAAAACAGGATAAGAATACTTGTAATACAATAATGCCATAAACTTATAAACTTTATGCAAGCCAAAGTATGTAAATCATTTTGCAAAGTTTGAAATGTTGGGCATATTTAAATTTTTATTGGTATTGGAACTATCTTATTAGTATTAGAAGTAAGGCCTTGGGGCCATGCTTTTTCTTTGTGATTTTTCAATATTTTCTTTTGATGGTTTTGTGGGGTTTTTTTTCCCTCCAGTTACATTATGTTGTTATTGCATATATTTTCTTGGCTTTGCTTCACTCTGCTTCAGCTTATGTAACTTTCCCCATGCTTTTCTGTATTTATCATATATATCATATGCATTCCTTTAAGATGCAGCTCAAATACTACATTTTTTATGAAGTTTTCCTGCTCATCTTAATAATCTTATTTTTAGCTGCTTTGCATTGGCTTGTATTTATTCTCTATTTGTTCTGTTTATAGTTATATAATTATTTGTTGTCTCCAGGACAGAAAGTAAGCAATTTGAAAAGAGGAATTGTTTCATTCTTCCTATTTGTATCCCTAGTGCTTAACATAATACCTAGCAGTAGTAGGTGCTTAACTACTGCTTGATTGAACATCCCACAATATCACATTATACTAATCTAATTCTGACATTTTATATATATATATATATATATATATATATAAGAATGAGGTACAAAGGAATTAAAAGATATCCCCAAGGTCATATAGGTAATAAATGGAGGAGCTGGCAATTAAATCCTAATCCTCACACTTCAACTCTTGTGGTCTTTACATTATGCCATATTGCTTCTTACCTTGAAATTCTAATCTTTTTCTTCTTTCATTGGGTTAATTTCATCTTTTCAAACTCTAAGATTGTTGGGGACTTGGTAAGTAAGGACCCAGACTGGGTATTTTGTTATTCATTTTAGATCTATAGAGAACAAAGCTCTCTTAATTTTCAAAACGCAATCTTCTCCCATTCTGCTTTATCATTTCTGATGAGGAATGATTCATGTTCTCTTTTATTTATTGTAGCATTTTTCTTTTTGCCTAGACCTTTCATAAAAGCAAACATTAACTTCCTCTTTTCTCCTTCTTAATGGAAAAAATGCATTGCATATTAAAAGATGGTCTGATAAGAGAAACGATTTTATTATTAAGAGCTGAAATTTTGAAAGAAGTGAGTTTCTTAAAAACTCAGCAATCATTTGAGTGCCCATGCTCTTGTTGCAATATTGAGATGTCTTGCTCTCCATGACTCCAGCCAACCATTCAAATATTCTGATGCAAAGTTCCTTTGTTATAAAGATTTAAAAAACCCAAACAAACACAACTTTGTCTTGCTGATAGAAAATACAGTGATTTTTGAAATATCTCATAAAAATAATGAGCCTAGTCTTTACTTTGAGGAAAGAATCTGGCATAGAATAGGAAAATGATTTTTTCTCCAATGATGTGCTATTTCCAGTAAATTTAACTACTTCCTCATCATTTGTAATCATTTATCATTAGTGTAGTGATCGCTGATCTTTTAACAGTCTCATCTATCTAGTACACAATTTTAAATATGGAAATTTCCATGTTAAAAATAATTATTACTAAGCCCATATGCTTTATTCTAAAGAAGATAGTTCTACTCTAAGTCCGATCCATCCAACAATATGTCTATATTTACATAGCTATATTCATATCTACACACATAATACATAATATATGTATATATGATATTAATACATTTTTGTTTTATCTATTAGATTTATATGTGACAAAATATGCATTTATATTATATAGATTTATATAGAAAACTTTATATTTTATATAATATTATACATAAATATAATATGAATAAATATTATCTCTTTTATATAAATGTATTTTATAGTATATATATCCTCTTAATATAATATAAATATGTTATTTACATTGAAGATAAGGGTGGAGGTTAATCAATAATCATTTCTCATCATTTAAAGTAATAAAACAAAATATTCAAAATAACTTTATTTGAGAACATCTCTATTGAATCCAATATCTATAATTCTACCTCACCAAAAGTAGCTACCTTAACCATGTGAGAATGCCTTTATTCAATTAATAACATTAAAATAGATGAAAAAAGTCTTGCATCAGTTTGGAAAAATTGAAGGCTATTAGCTGAAGTGAGATATCATCACATAGGAGATGTATTGATATTCACTGAGGAGATTTCCCCAAGGTCTCTGGATCTCACACAAAACCAATAAAATCATTAGCATGCTAGAGGTAGACTAACAGCTCCAGTCAAATTTTTGACAGGAATTTTTGGTAGATACCTCCTACCAAAAGAGGAACATGTGAACATTGTATATTTGGGCTTGTGGACTTCTCATTTGCAGATAAAGTGAGGAAAAACCTAGCTCAAAACTTCAAGGGACACTTCAGATAGCTAGACTTACTCAAATTGGGGAATTCTGTCTGTAAAGGTAAGAAAAAGGCCTCAAGTAAAATGACTTTTAAGAACATAGTTACCTCCTCTATTATATATGCTATAAACTTGAGCCCAATTTCCATTTAATTCTATATGTATTGAAGGGATGAGGGTAGGAATGGGACATAGAGGTTGTACAGTAGATAGAATGTCAGACCTAGAATTGAGAAGAATCATCTTTATGAGTTCAAATCTGGCCTCAGACACATACTGACTGTGTGACCCTGTGTGCTTCAGTTTCCTCATCTCTAAAATGAACTGGAGAAGAAAATGGCAAACCATACCAGTCTCTCTGCCAAGAAAACCCCAAATGGGAATCACAAAAAATCAGATATAACTAAAACAACTCAACAATAACAACTGGTTCCCATAACTTTAAAGTTCTGAGCTGAGTCACAAAGAGTCACATAGGATTGAAAAATGACTAAACAACAAAGAAGAATGTATCACAAACTTTTGGGGGAATGATTCTACCAAATATCCTTACTATACTACTTTAATTATATTTCAGTTTCTATAAGCTAATTAAATTTGGCTGAATAATCTAAATCAATTGATTATCATAAGGGAAATCGAGGCAGTGGGAATTCACAACCAACCACCCCAGAACCCTAAAGGGAGATGTAGTAGTCATCTTCTTGGGACTGAGGCTACTGGTGAGAGTGATGTTTAGGAGAATAAGCACAGAGCACATGCTACACAAAGGAATACATTAGAAGAATTTAGATTGACACCAGTGGCAAGTGAGAAATATAAGCTCTATCAAGAAATATAAACCTCAATAATCCTGAAAGCATTGTTATAGAATCACAGGATTTAGAGCTGTGTCAAAGAAAATAATCGTCATCTGCTAGAAATAATTTTGGTTAATTTGTCATTAATCTAAACTCAACTATTGTCTGGATTGAAAGAAAAATGACTCATCTGTCAAACTCTCATGCTTTCAGATATGTTTCTAATAAAACATTTTGGAGTAACATTTATAGGAATCTTTAATAAGGAGAGTGTTACAATATGCCAAGGTTCAGACCTAATAGAAAACTTCATCTAATAGAAAAATGGTGATTTAATATTGGGGAATTCCCCTTGGAGAATCATTCTCCTAAAACTACTCAATCCTTCTTGGACCACTGTCTTTAAGAATTCTCTCTTCCCCAAAGCTAGTCACAGGCAACTTTATTCATCTTGGCAATACTCCAAAATTGAAGTATCAAACATGGGATGGTGGGTGAAGGGAAGAGGAGAGCATAATAGCACATGTGGCCCACAGTACCCTTAAAGGTAGCCCAAACCAGATTAAAATGTAGGTCCTGTCTCATTTTAATAAGTTGATTTGTTAATTAAAGAAAAAACAAACAAATGAGCAGTTTTTAAGTCAATATGAGGTCCACAGGGAACCTTAGTGTGCTTTATTAGCCTCCATTTCTATTTGAGCTTGTTACCATTGCCTTAAAGGCTTCAAGAAAAGGGAGAAGGTGATAGTATTAATTAGATGACAGATATTTCTTCTAAGTTTGTTTATGATTTTTTATTCATTTTCCAGGGGGGCATTCCTTTAGTTTTTTCTTATTTTATTTTTTTTGTCTTTTATATGTTTTCCTAAAAGAAGGAGATTAGATCTAAGAGAAAGGGAGAAGATTTTCGTAGAGGGCATTATTATTATTATTTTTAGAACATTGATTAAGAACTGGTATGATTTCATTCTTTCAGGTTATTTGGAAAGGATTTTAGACAAGAGAATTAGTTATTTATTAATAATTTTCCATTGAACCAAAAAGTTGTTCTTAATATGCTTCTACTGCTGAAAAAGATATTCATTTTAGATTATACAGTTACTGATGTTTGTAATGACTAACCCTGAATCACCAAGAGAAGGTAGAATATCTTCAGGATTCTCTATTCAATATAAAAACAAAGATGCACTTAAGATTTTTCAGAAAGATGCTAAAATAAAATTTTTGCATTTAAAGGGTTGTTGTTTATTATTGTTGTAATCCTTAGTTCAATTGTTTTCTATTCTATTTTTTTTTTTGAGGGTCTTCTCCTAGATTGATATTTAGAAGGTAGAGTTGAACTTCTAGGTGCTTTGGCATAGTGGATAGAGTTGGATTTTGAGTGTAGGAGGATCTAGATTCAATCATACCTCTGATACTGATACATCTAAGAAACTGGATCAGTCACTTAATCTCTTTAAACTTCAGGCATCTGGGAAAGTTCTCCATACTGCTAAAAAATCATAGCATTTCAGTTAGTTGGCAAATTCATTAATCCAAGGCAACTCATTCCTGATAATTTCATGGAAAAGATCTCAAACTCCAGTGACATTGCTTCCATTTAGAAAAAAAATATTTTCCATTCTTTCAAGGTGGCTTCACCTTGTTAGTCTTGTTTTATCCTTAAATAACTATCCTTGGCTGAGAAAGTTTAATCAAATCACTTTTTTTCTCCCTATTTTATAGAAGAATAAAAAGAATAAAAAGAGAAATTAAGTGACCCTTACATGTTAAGGAATAGTGATATGTAGAAGTCATGGAATCAGGAAACATGGATTATAGTCTTGCCTCTGCCATTAAGTAGCTATTTGATTTTAGGCAAATGATTTCACTTCTCAGAGATGATTAAATTCAGGGGACACTAAGATCTCTTCCAACTCTGGAAAAGTCATAGAAGCCGAGACTTTTAGAGTTGGCAGCTAAGTAGTGCAGCAGATAGAATATTGACCTTAAAAACAGGAGGACCTGAGTTCAAATTTGATCTAAAACATTTACTAGTTGTGAGACCATGGTCAGGTCACTTAACCCTGATTTCCTCTCCTGAAAAAAATAATCACTTGCTTAAAATCATATAGGTACTTAGAAGCTTACCTGAGACTAGAAAACAAGTCTTCTATCTCCCAGCTTGTATGTTTTCAATGAATCACAAGGAAATTTGGATTACCTTTATCATCATCATCAAAATGACCTGAATTTTTCTGCAGGTTGCTAAGCTCGCTGACACTTACCTATCTCTGGGCTACACAGAATCCAAATGGCACAACTTTTTCCTTTAACTTTCCTATCTTCCAGCGTTGTTGTGATGAAAAAATAAGATAACAGGTAAAGCATTTTGCAAAGTTATCATCATCATCATCACTATCATCATCATCATCACTATAGCTCCTTCAGTTATCCCTTCTTTCATGTCCAGCCTCTCTAGTTCAGTCTTCCTTTCTTCTTCCCTGGAAACACACAAATACCCTGAATTGTGGCTTTAGAATCTATAACAATGAATTGGTTGGAAATTTTTTAAAAATCTAGATTTGTGGTTTCCTAGTGTCATGAAATTCCCTTTGAAGAAACTTTTTGCTAAAATATAGTAATAATTTGATGCAAAGTCCTCAAACCACAAATTTAGTGCCCTTTTCATATTATGTTGCCTCTTACTTTGAAGTTCTAATCATTCTTCTGTTTCACTGAATGAGTTTTATATTTTAAAACTCTAAAAATTATAGGGACTTTGTAAATAAGGACTCAGCCATAATTTTGTTGTTCAATCATTTCAATTGTGTCCAACTTTTCATGACGTCATTTGGGGTTTTCTTGGTGAAGATACTGAAGTAGTTTGCCATTCCCTTCTCAGCTCATTTTATAGAGGAGAAAACTGAGGTAAACAGGGTTAAGTGACTTGTCCAGGATCACACAGCCAGTGCCTGAGGCTGGATTTGAACTCAGGAAAATGAATCTTTCTGACTTCAGGCTTGGCACTTTAATTCCACTGTGCCACCTCATTGCTCTCAAGCATGATAAAAGTGGACAAAGGGCCAGACCTATCACTCCATAACACTGGTAACAAGAGTTCCAATAAACTATATCCAAAGGTCTATCAAATTGTGCATAGCCTTTGACACAGCAGTGTTTCTACTGGGTTTGTATCCCAAAGAGATCTTAAAGGAGGGAATAGGACCCATATTTGCAAAAATGTTTGTGGCAGCCCTTTTTGTAATGGCAAGAAACTGGAACCTGAGGGGATGCCCAGCAGTTGGAGAATGGCTGAATAAATTGTGGTATATGAATGTTATGGAATATTATTGTTCTGTAAGAAATTACCAACAGGATGATTTCAGAAAGACCTGGAGAGACTTACAGGAACTGATGCTGAGTGAAATGAGCAGAATCAGGAGATCATTGTACATGACAACAAGAAGACTATACGACGATCAATTCTGATGGAAGTAGCTCTCTTCAACAATGAGAGGATCCAAATCAGTTCCAATTGATCAGTAATGAAGAGAACTAGCTACACTCAGAGAGAGGACTGGGAACTGAGACTGGATCACAACATGGCATTTTCACTCTTTTTGTTGTTATTTACTTGCATTTTGTTTTCTTTCTCATTTTTTTCCCAGTTTGATTTGATTTTTCTTGTGCAGCAAGATAATTGTATAAATATTTATGCAAATATTGGATTTAACATATATTTCTACCATGTTTAACATATATATTTAACATAACCATTTGGGAGGACTGGGGAAAGGGGTGGAAAATTGGAACACAAGGTTTTGCAAGGGTTAATGTTGAAGAATTATCCACGCATATGTTTTGAAAATAAAAAGCTTTAATAATAATAAAAAACAATTAAAAAGAATAACAGAATTTGGTAGGTAAAAAAAAAAGAAATATCTATGCACATTGGTGGAGTTGTGAAATGATT
The DNA here is from genome assembly GCF_048593235.1 of Sminthopsis crassicaudata. NCBI lineage: Eukaryota > Metazoa > Chordata > Mammalia > Dasyuromorphia > Dasyuridae > Sminthopsis > Sminthopsis crassicaudata. The sequence continues at coordinate 425,886,234 of NC_133618.1, read as the reverse complement.
CAAGTATTATGGAGAGCAATATGGAATGCCCAAAGGGCTATAAAACTAGGCATATTCTGTGACCCCAGTAGTGCCATTACTGGATCTGTATCCCAAGGAAATCTTAAAGGAGGAAAAGGACCAACATGTGCAAAAATGTTTATAGCAGCCCTTTTTTGTGGTAGCAAAGAATTGGAAAATGAATAAATGTCCATCAATTGGTTCAAAGCTGAACAAGCTGTAGTATATGAAGATAATGGAATATTATTGTTCTATAAAAAATTAAGAAAAAGCACATTTTAGAAAGGCCTAGAAAGATTTACATGAACTGATGCTGAGTGAAACAAGCAGAAACAGGAATACATTGTACACAATAATAGCAAAAATGTGTGATGATTAACTATGAAAGACTTGGTTCTTTTCAGTGGTTGAGTGATCCAAAGCAATCCCAATACGTTCTGGACAGGAAATGCCATCTTCATCCAAAAAAATAACTAAGGAGGCTGAATGTTAATCAACACATGCTATGTTGACTTCTTTTTTCTGATTTTTTTTTTTTAATCTCTCTCATGGTTTTTCCCTATTATTCTGTTTTTTCTCTCCCAATGTGATTCATAAAGTAATGTGCATTAAAAATAAATAAATGTAATAGAAAAAAGAAAATTATCTATGCATGTTTTGAAAATAAGAATTTTTAATTAAAAAATAAATAAGGCTAGCTAATCAGGAAAAAAAGAAAGAGTTCCATCAATTTAATGAATAATCTTATGTAGGAAACTGTTTTGAATTGTATTAGTAGTATGAGGGACCATGAATTTATCAATTGATCACACTTTCAGTTTAGTAAATTGATTTCTGACTCTCTGTATCTAATAAACTCTCTCCCTTTGGTGGGAAAACATCTGGAAACAAGACTCTCTGAATGTTTCATGTCCTTTCCTTAGGTTGGTACTCCAACCTTTTGCAGCTCAGAAGAACCTGCTAGAATTTATGGTCTGTTCCCATAGCCTATAGAATCTGGGGTCATTTCCATACCACAGTGAGACACCAAAAAGACTTTAATATGCCATGACACAGAAAGTAGAAGGCTAATTATGAAGGAGACCAAATGGGGGACTGCATAGCCTCAGGCAGTCTTGCATCCTAGAGTCCCAGACCCAGGGTTTACAAAGTCTTTTCACATCCATTATTTTATTCAATAACAAACCATGAGAGGTATATAAAACAAATATTTTTATTCTCATTTTTTTGAAATGGGAAAGTTGAGGTCTTAGAAAAGATTAGCAGCATGACAGAAGAAAGATCACTGATTCTGATGTCAGAGGAAATTGTTTCAAATCCATATCTGACACTTACTGTCTTTATGATTGTGGACCTTCTGCTTTTCTTCTATAGATTGGGAGAGCTGGACTGGATGGCCTCTGAGTTTCCATTCAGCCCTATGATTTGCCTTTGTATATATGGCAAGGCTGGCAGGACTCCTAATCCTTGGCTCTTCTCACTACTCTCTGCTGCCTTTCTAGATTTTTTCCAGACCTTTCTCTGTACACATCTGCCTTGTAGGTTTTAGAACTGGCAGGGATCTTAGAGATCATCTAGAGTCCAAACCTCACATTTTACAGAGGAGAAAAATTGGGCCCAGAGGAGTGAATCTCATACCATCTCACATCATCCTGAAGGTGTCTTAACACTTTCTCATTCCTAGTAAAATATGAATAAGCTGCTATTTGCTTGAGGAGTGAAATCATAACACTTAATGTTGATAGCTTGTGGCATTGAGAAACAGTTAGGAATCTGCAGAGGGTGAGTTTTCTAAGAAAGAAAGAACAAGAAAAGAACACACTTCATCATACATTGCTGCAAAAGAGAGTCATCTCAGTTTACTGCCTGGGTGGTGTTTTCATTGAATTCCAAAAAGACTTGTACTGTACAAATTAGCTACACCCTCTGGAGGTTGTCAACAGCTGATCCACCCGGGATTTGGGGTTGTGTCATCCATGAGTGAGCAGTCACTTCCACATGATTAGGGAAAAACTGTCACTCTTTCCTCTGAACCCTCTCTCCTCCCTTCTCCCCCCCAGTTCTCTCTCTACTCAGTCTGCTATCTTCCATGGATAAATTATTGGCATGAGATGTTTGGAATAAAAAGCTTCAGGGTTAGAAAAAAGTTGTTCTAGAATTCCTGGACCATCATCAATCTCCCATTTCCTTCCTGGACATAGTGTTTCACTCCATCTTTTGTCCCCTTTGTGTAGATCTGAGAGCAAGAACTATTCAAATAGGGTTATAGGAGAAGTCAGTCCAGCTTCTCCTTGAATAAGTTTCATATAGGTGCCTTCAGAAGAAGCTGGTTAGTTTTTTAGGAATTTAGGAATTCTCAGCTGGAATTTTTCTTTAAAGTCTAAATTTCTGGATTCCCCTAGCCAAATCTCTCTTTTCAGAGAGATGGCACAGAAAAAATATATAAAATCATAGAAGTGTGACTGTGTGATCAGAGTGAGATCACACAGATGACTCTTCAATCCCATGATCTTTGGTACACTGAGAGATTATTTTATCATTGTGGGTTTATAGAATAATAGAATTGGAAAGTTAGAAGGGGATGGCACAACATACTGGAAAGAGCACTAGATTTGAATGAAGGCAAAGGATTTAACGCTGTTACTTACTAGATGTGTGATCTTTGGCAATCCTATTGACTTCTATGGGCTTTAATTATTTGGCTGATGGATTTGACCAGATAAATTCTAATAGGGCTTTAGATATAAATCCCATAACCTGATCTAATCTGTAATTGCCATATTTTAAGCGGTATAGACATAGTATGTGATTATCCCATGAGCAGTCAATGCAGCTGGTGCTACATCTCAGATAATGATTTCCCAGGTCTTGGTTCTTTCTAGTACATTACAACAGCTTCTCTTTGAATCTAAAATCCTTGTGTGTACAAGTCTTGGAGGAAACCCCTTCTTTAATATTAGCTTCAAGATCTATCACATAATAGACTGCAAGCTGGAACTGCATTAGTATAACCTGGAGTTTGTTTTGCCTCATATTCTAGCTGGATGATACCAGGAAAGTCATTAATCTTTTTTGTATCTTAATTTCCTCTTTTCTGAAAGGGGAGTAATAAGAGAGTCTACCTCACTGGGTTTTTGTGAGTCTCAAATGAGACAATGCATATAAAATGCTTTACTGATCTTACTCTGTAAATGTGAACTATTATTATTATTCACAGATTCTAGAGGACAGATTCACAAGAAAAACCCAGCCTAGTTGGCCCTTTACCTAAGAAATAAAGGGAACTTCTCTTTTTTGTTGATCTTTTCAGACCAGTTGAATGTCAGCAGGGATTTTTGAAGGGGCTTTAACATTGATTCTTTCAGCTTTTGTGGGCTATGGTCAGAGTCATTTGTAACCTCAACCTTATACTTTCATTTCCTTGGTTTATTTAAAGAATTTCTTCTATTTTTAATAAGTGAGGGAGTGTGGAATAGAAAGAAGGAGAGAGAAAGGGACATGGAGAGAGAAGGGGAGAGAAAGAAAGGAAGAGGGATGGGAGAGAGAGACAGAGAGAGATAGAAACAGAGAGAGAAAGAGAGAGAGAGAGAGAGAGAGAGAGAGAGAGAGAGAGAGAGAGAGAGAGAGAGAGAGAGAGAGAGAGAGAGAAACAGAGAGAGAGAAAGAGAGAAAGAGAGAGAGAGAGAGAGAGAGAGAGAGAAACAGAGAGAGAGAGAGAAAAGAAAGGGGAGAGAAAGGTAAAGAGAAAGAGAGGAGAAAAGAAAAAAGGAGAGAAAGAGAGGGAGAAAAGAAAGGAGAGAAAGAGAGGGAGAAAAGGAGGGAGTGAATGGGAGAGAGAGAAATAAAGACAGACAGAAAAAGAGAAATAGAGACAGAAGAAATAAGAAGAGAGAGAAACAGGGATAGACAGAGAGAAGAGAGAGAGAGACAGAAACAGAGAAATACGTACAGAGAGACATACAGAGAGAGACAGAGAGAGGAAGGGAGAGTGAGAGGGGGAGGAAGAAGGAAAGACAAAGGCAAAGAGAGACAGAAAGGAAGGGAGAGGGAGAGAGAAGGAGAATGAGAGAGAAGGAGAGAGAAAGGAAGAGAAGAAAGAGGAGGAGGAGGAGGAAAGAAGAAGGGAGAAAGAAGAAGAAAGGAAGGGAGGAGGAGGAGATGAGAAGGGAGAGGAGACTATGAGAGGAGGGATGAAATAGAAAAAGAGAAATGTCCGGGAAACCTCTGAGCTGACAACAATATTAACAGCCTGTGTCTGTGTGTCTGTGCCCCTATGAAGCGATCTCTTTTAGATGTGGATCATAAGATGATAGATAAAGACTAGAAAGGACCTTGGAAATCCTTTAATCCAACACCCTCCTTTTCCTTTTCCTAAGGCCCAGAAAAGGAAAACCACGACCTCCTCAAGGTCACACACAAGTCCTAAGTGGCAGAGCTGGCTTTGGAACCCAGGTCTTCTAGCTCCACATCCAGACCTTTTTCTGCAAAGTCCTTTTGCACGGCTCAGTCCTCATTAAGAGATTGGCACAAGGTGGTATTTAGACTCTGAAGTCGGACACCTCTCCAGGGAGGATTACTACATGCAGTGTAAAGCAGTTTACAGCATTATCCTTTTAAACTCAGGATGTTTTCTGTGCACTTTCTATTTCTATGGCTCCAAAGTGGCTGTTGGGGATGATGGCATGAATTAAAATATTTTCCAAACTTGCTGTAGATTGAATTTCTCGGAAAAGAGGTAAAGGTAAAGTTGAAGCTACAAAGGCTCCTTGTGAACTTTCAGTAAGGGAGAACATCCTGACATTTTCATAACATTTCATTTGGGGCAGGCTTGGGTGGGGGTGGGGATGCAGTTTAGACTTTGTGATTTCATCTAGTTGGAGAACTTCCAGTGCATAAACCCCCCTCCAGTGAAGCAGATTGTCAGCTATTCTGCAGTTGACAATTTTAGAGAATTTCCCAGAACATTGATTTGTAAACTGACTTGCCCTGCCTGGGTCAGAGATGGCCAATATATTTCACAGGTAGGATTTGTACCCACTTTTCCCCCACTTATTATCCATTATGACCCACTGCCTCTCTTTAAGTCACAATCACACCCAAGAACTCACTCTTACTTAAAGCAGGGTGTATAACCCCTCTGTCATTCCTTGCATAGGGCTAATCTGGGTGACTGTCTTGGCCCTCATACTCTAGGGCAGGGGTTCTCAAACTATGGCCCACAGCCAGATGCGGCTCACTGAGGACGTTTATGCGGCCTGCAGGGTTATGGCAAATGGGCTGAGAAGTGGAGACAGAGTGTGAGGTTTTGTTTTCACTATAGTCCGGCCCTCCCACAGTCTGAGGGACAGAGAACTGGCCCCCTATTTTAAAAGTTTGAGGACCACTGCTCGGGGGGATACCTGTTTTATTGCAACTAGACATCTGGGAAGTGACTGAGGAAACCAACAGTTAATGATGGACAGTGCATGAAGAAGGCATATTAATAATAACAATAATAATTCCTTTTTTCTATGGCACTGAAAGTTTACAAAATGCCTTCTTCACAACACTGTGAAATGAAGTATTCAAGGATTCTCATCCCTGTTTTACAAGTGAGGAAAATGGGGTTTAGAGATGATAATGAACTTATTGCCCAAAGTGACACATCTAGTGAATTAAATTTAATTCAAATCTAGAAGTGACATATCATTATGTCTTTCTTTTTTTTTAAATTTTCGATGATGACAAACTGACAACTGAAGTGTGAAGTTCCTTGGAATACAAAAGAATCTCCAATTAGGTCCATAAATTCTCTACCTAAACTATGAAGCCAGCCAGCCCCAAATACAGACAAAAAAATGAGATTATACCTGCCCAATTTTCTGAAAGACAGCGTTCAGCCTCTTAAGTACATACTAAATGCCAACTTAGAGTCAGTGTGGTACAGTGGGAAGAATCCTGAAACTGAAGTCAAGTGATTAGGATTTAAGCATGAATATTCTAGATGGCACAGAGTATAAAATGCCAGATCCTTAGTGTTAAGAAGACTTGTCTTCTGAGCTCAAATCTAGCCTCAGACATTTCCTAACTCAGTGATCCTGGGCAAAACATTTAACCTTGTCTGCCTCAGTTTCCTCATTTGTAAAACGAGTTGGAAAAGGAAATGGCAAACCACAGTATCTCTGCCAAGAAAACCTCAAATGGGATCATATAGAGCTGGACGTGATTGAGCAACAATTGATCCTTGCTTGTCTTACTGTTCTAAGCCTCAGTTTTCTCATCTTTAAAAGACTCATGTGGCCCACTTCATCTGCTTGTTGTAAGGAAAATGCTCTGTAAATTTTAAAATGCTAAATAAATGTGAATCATTGAATCAAAGGCTTCCCTTTTGTGGAAGGCAGTATAGCATAATGGGCACAGAGCTGAGGGTAGAATAAGGGAGATCTTTTCTGAGGTGGAATTCTAGCCTAGATTTCCCTAATGCCAAGCTCAGCCCTTTGTCCTAACTGGAATGTTTATTAATTGTGATCCTGAGCAAGTCATTTAGCCTTTCTGATTCTCAGTTTTCTTATCTGTAAAATGGAGATATTTACTGTGCCTACTTCTAATAGCTTTATGAATATCAAATGTAAAGTGCTTTGTAAACCTCAAAATGCTACGTACATGTCAAGCACTGTTATTTTCTTTTTCCTTTTCAAAGTGGTACAGTGGATAAAGCACCAGTGCATTGAGGAAAGATTGCAGGGAAGAAGATTTGAATTCAAATCCCATCTCAGATAATTTCTATATGATCTTGGTGAGGGTGGGATAACGAGTCCTAGTTGGAAATATGAGACACAAAGTATATGTGAAAAATTCATAATTGTGTTCTCTTTGCCAAAAGGTAACTTTATTTATGAGAAGGTTATGGACTAAATGAAAAGGTAAAATAGATACCAGGAGTGGTAAATATGAAAAAGACTTGGGAGAGCATTTAGTTAAGAAGGAAAAGGGTTTTAACAATTAACAAAAGAAAAGACCAAGTTCCATAATAGAACTCACAATTAGCCAGGAGAAAGGAAATATGCTCGTTGGCAGTATGCCATTAACTGACAGACTAAATCCATAAAGGAGTTTATTTAACAGGCTAAAAGAGGTTAGCAAAGGAAGAAGATTACATCGATTGATGGCTAACCCTAAAACGGATTGAGCACCCTAAAAGAAATTGGCTAAGATGACAAGAAAATATAAATGTTGGAGGGATATGGGGAAAATGGAATATGAATATATCGTTGGTAGAGTTGTGAACTGATCCAATCATTCTGGAGAGCAATTTGGAACTATGCCCAAAGGGTTATCAAACTGTGTGATCCATCAGTGTCTGGATCCCAAAGAGATCATAAAAAAGGGAAAATAAACCTTATATGCAAAAAATGTTTATAGCAGCCCTTTTTGCAGTGACAAGGAACTGGAAATTAAGTAGATGCCGATTAATTGGGGAAATGGCTGAATGAGTTATATGAAGGCAATGGAATATTATTATTCTATAAGAAATGATCAACAGGCTGATTTCAGAAAGGCCTGGAGAGACTTACATGAACTGATACTAAGTGAAGTGAGTAGAACCAAGAGAACATTTTACACAGCAACAGCAAGATTATATGATGATCAATTGTGATGACTTCGCTCTTTTTAACAATGAGATGATTCAGGATAACTCCAATAGACTTGTGATGGAGAGAGCCATCTACATCCACAACTACAGAGACTTAAGTTAGATTACAGCATAGTATTTTCACCTTTCTTTGTTATTTGTTTGTTTGCTTTTCTTTTTCTTGTGTTTTTTTCCCCTTTTTGATTTGATTTTACTTATGCAGTATGATGAATATGGAAAGATGTTTAGAGCAGTTGCACTTGTTTATATCTGATTGTTTGTTATCTGGAGGGGGAGGTGAGGAGGGAGGGAGAAAAATTTGGAACACAAAGTTTTGCAAGGGTGAATGTTAAAAACTTTGCATATTTTGAAAAAATAAAAAAGCTATTATAAAAATGAAAATAAAAGACATTTAGGAGATTTTTTTTAAAAGTTAGTTATAACAGAAAGACACCATGAAGCAGAACTCCATGGTAGGCTAGCCCCAAAAGGGATTCATCAAAGGTGTTATATATGGACAGATTTATAGGGGAAATTAACCTTGGAGGTTTGATATAACTTGGCTTTCTGATTAGATAAAGTAAGGTGGGGTTTCCCAAGACCTTCAACAGGGGTGGGACTATAAGGCTGAGATGATTCCATCAGTGCTCTTCATGTTTACCTCAGGGAGTATAATGATCTTATCAATACTTCAAGCTTTCTCTGCCAATCCCACTTAGTTATCCAGGACCTCATCAATCTCTCTTAACCTCTTAATTAATCCTCTAATTAATCTAATTCATTAATCCTCTTAACCTCTTCCTCAGTTTTCTCATTTATAAAATGGAGTATCTACCTACTTCCCAAGGTTGTTGTGATGACAACTTAGCACTGTTAAGTAAACACATCCTGAACGAATCTTAAAGGTCACAGAATCATGGCTGGAGAGCTGGAAAGAACCCCAGAGACCATCAAGTCTAACACCTTCCTTTTATAGATTGGAAAATTAGGACCTAAACTAGGACCCACGGAAGTCAAAGGGCTTGCCCACCATCACATAGGTAGGAAATGTCAGAAGAATTTCAAACTCAAGTCCTCTAACTCACGTGCTCTTTTCTTATTGTACCAGAATGCTTCCTGTTTCTGGTACAGTAGCTTAACTTAAGGATTCTTCACTCCTTCATAGTGTTTTTGTTTGTACTTTATACTTGAAGAGGACCAGTGACATCAGGAGAATGATGTCTTGACCCTCAAGTGAATTGGATTTAAGAGCAGCAGAACTGTGCAATTACCAGCCATCAGAGATCAGTGGCAAGACTTGGGCCAGCATGACTGGCTGTGGCAGGGAATGCAGAGAGACACTGGCCTTTTTAAATTAAGATCTTCCCCAAGTCTGAGGCACCCATTCAATTTGGCAATTGAGGCAAAAGATGGCCTAGTTTGACTTCTCAAACTGGAAGGGGAAAACACTCAGGGTTTCTGGTTAGAACAGAAACAATTACTATTTACACACACACACACACACACACACACACACACACACACACACACACCCACACACCCACACACACACACACACACTCTGAGCCATCCAAATCTAAACAAAGAACTAGTTAAGACTTGGTCTAAGATCTATTATTGTCCAATCCAGTGAGAGCTAGAATGGTTTGGATTTATAGGTAGAAGAGTAGTTCCATTTGAATCCTAGAGGGCTTTATCAAAGCTTACTTTTCTAGAGCTATATTTCAAGAAATCATAAATGAAAACTCTAGGAGACAAAAAAATTAATTGGGCTAGTTTTTTTGGGAAAAAAACCCCGATAAAATAACTAATCAGAGAAGAAACAAAAACCCCAAACCCCCAAATATCTTAAAAAGTATAAGCTACCAAATTTATATTCCTTTGGATGGAGCACCTACATGTAGGGTATGATTCCCCATGTGAATAGAGGGAGAGGAGGAAGAGGAAGGCAGGAAGTTAAGAAAGCAGGTAGGAAGGAAATAGCAGTATTCAACTTGAACTAGTCAGTTGGATCCTCAATGGGACAGCTCTTCCTCCTCACAGATTGTTAGTAGCCCTTCATTCTCGAGCCCATTGGCAAGACATAAGTCAAGATAAGTGGCAAGAGGTCAAAGGATCATAGACCAAAGGCTGGGGTAGACCTCAGTGACTGTCTCGTCTTTATCATTTTATAGATGAAAAGACTGAAGCTCAAGGAAGTCCAGCTATAATGCTAGAGAAACTGAGGCAAGATAGAGATTAGAGAGTATATAATAATTTATTAAAAGGAAGAGATTTGCTGGGACCAAATGGAATAGTGGTTTGGTTCCAGGGCAGAATGAGATTATTATCTCCAAGAATCCAGCAAACAATGTGAGTTCTCAATGACATAATACACAGGTGGCTCAGACTCAGGGGGGTAGACTGAGGCAGGGGTGGAATCAGGGTGCTGGGATCGGAAGGGAACTCTGACAGGGTGGGGTGAGGCACCGGAAATGGGGGGAGGCACCACAAGATGGGAAGAGGTATTTTGATAAGACTGTATCTGATATTCTAATAGCTTGGGAAGGGGAGCGGCATTCTGAAATTCTAAAATATAAGATCTTTTATCCTTATCAAATATTCTGATTAAGAGGGAGGGGTGGTTTCCACCGAACTGAGCAGATAATTATAAGCAGAACAATTAGGGAAATTGAGTCAGGACTGGGTCAGGATAATTAGGGAAACTGAGTCAGGACAATAAAAGAGAACTGTGGTATAATAAAGCAATTCTTGAAGTAAGCATTACATGTGCTATTTGAAATCCCATTTTCTGACTTCAGGAGTAATGTTCTTTCCCCCATACCATGCTGTCTCCCTAGATCTGGTGGGACATAGAGGTAAAGTACTTTAAAATAAGGTGACAAGCAGGAATGTGCTGGTAAATGTTTAAATAACCATTTCTCCTTTCCTCCCAAAATTGTACACGTGATACATTTTAAATTTAATCTGTATCACTGACATTTTCCTCATCACTTTCTTAAATCCAGATGATCAACAAAATGATAAATCAAGTCCTAATTTGTAACATTTGCCTGTTTTTTGCTGTAAATGCTCACACTGAAGATGTAACAATTCATTCTCTAGTGTACCACTGCAGAGGTAATCATCAGGCTTATATAAATACTGGGGAGATTTAGGCAAAGCTAGTTCACTATCCATAGCAGGGGTTCTTAACTTTTTGTGCGTGTGTCATAAATTCCTTTGTTGTCTTTGTCAGTCTGGTGAAGCTTACAGATGAATTCCTTCCCAGAATTTTAGCTATTTATATGTGTGTGTAGATATACACATATGCATACACACATGTATAATCATAGAAGGAAATGATGCTTGATTTCAGTTAGTTACTGAAAATAGAATATAATTTTTTCCTGAGTTCATGGGTTCCCTGAAATCTACTTCCTAGGGGTCCATGAACCTCATAGTGAGCACTCCCAATCTAGAACCAAGGAGCAATGTCCCCAGATAAGCAGTGGTGGGAGAAAGAGATGAATCACTTTAGTCAAGAGTGTTCAATGAGTCAGGATGGGATTTTTTGAAGTTATAGTCCAACAGGCTCTTCCAACAACAATGGCTTATTTTATAGAAGAGAATGAATTATTTGTGGGCCAGGAGGGATAAAGACAAAAGAAATGAAGTGAAAGACATTATCCTTGCCCTGGAGGATTATCTAGATGTGAGACAAAAGACACATGAAATGATTTAAGAACCAGGACTGTGAACAGTATTAAACCCTCATTTCAGGCCTATGAACTTCAGCTTGGGCAAGCATTGGGCCTCAGTGTCTAGTGTTTTTCTTTCTTTGTTAAGGAAGAAATTGAAGTAGATACACTGTGACCTATCACCATTCACTCCCACCCTCCCCTTGTACTAATTATGAAATATTTCTTAAGAAAGGGAAAGTCGTGTCCCAATTCACACTCCATGTAAAAATAAAATAAAGCTAAGAATTAGCTCTAGCTTCATGGCCTGGAATGGCTGTCTTGTCACTTCTCCTGAGAAAAGCAGGGCTGGGCCTGGAAGGAAGGCAGGAATAGTCAGAAACAACTCAGGGTGGTGCTGGATGAGCTGGGAGTGATTCACCCATTGGGTTAGGTGACGAGAGCTCTCTGAGTCAGAACTCAGCTAGTGGTTTGGCCCGCTGTGGGCTGAAGCAATAGCTTCTCTCTACTGGACTTCAGACCACTTGCACAAGTATCCCCTGGGCAGAAGAGGTATGGAACCTCACAGAATAACCCCTACTAATAGCCAATTCTACTCTCCCTAGATATTAGTAATAGTATTTGACACCTATATAGCATTTTGATCTTCCTAACACAATTTTTTTGGTTGGAGACAAAATATTCTGTGTAAATTTGTACAATAAGTTTCTTCTTCTTTCTGGGTCTTAATTTCCTCATCTGCAAAATAAGAATAAGGTAGAGGGGGAAAAGGTTCATAAAGTCTAGATCAGAAAGTCTTTACCTGGGGTTTATGGTCTTGAAAGGGTGTATGAATGGATAAAAGAATTCTTTCAATTTGGATTTTTAAAAAATACATCTTTCTTTCGATATATTTGGTTTCTTTTGTAAGCCTCTATCTTCCACTTTAAATTTAAAAACATTCTGTGAAGGGATCCATCAATTTCACCAGGCAGTGAAAGGAATCCATGATACAAATATATATATATATATAATATTACAGACTCCTACTCTAAATCTAGTCTTAGAAGAGACATTGGAAACCTTCTGATTCAATATCCTAATTTTATAAAGAAACTAAGACTCAGGGGAAAAAGTCAGACAAATAGAGGTATTTAGATGACAGTGGATAAAATACCAGCCCTGAAGTGAGAAGGATCTGAGTTCAAAGCTGGCCTCAGATACTTAACACTAAGCGTTAAGCAAGTCACTTAAGCCCAAATGACTTGCCAAAAAAAAAAAAGTCACACAGTAATTGTAAAAGGAGATTTGAGTACAGGAACCCGAGCTCCTGAATGGATTTCTATTGATTTTCTCTAAAGTCTAATCTCTCCTAGACTTTGAAATCTGTTACCTTGATTGTCTCAGCAATTGTGTAATCTAACATACTGATTAATTGTTGGAGTGTGAAAGATGAGGTCACTCTCCACACTCTCTTGGGTTAACAATAGTGTTAGAATGCCTGGTGTCCTTTCTTTTCCCCTGGGCCTCCTCAGTCTAATCTACAAAGAGTAAACACATCATGACACAGCAGTATATGGGACTTTGGCCTTTTGGTGTCACCGGGGACTTTTTATACATGATGGAAAAAACTGCTTCACAGAGTGCAGAGAATATGGACTTGGCCCCAGCAGAGACAAATTTTCTGGAAGACCAGGTGTTTAGAGGTCAAGTGATATTAATAAATCACTAAATTCCAGAATAGGGTTGGGGAGACACTGAGTCAACACAGTTATGAACAGAATAATGTTCTATTAGTGAAGAGAGTAGATTCTTTTTCAATATATTTAAACTGAGATATCCTGTGACTTGACCATCTTAAAAAGGGATGTAGCCAAATTCTGCTGTAGTGTCAGACTCTACAGAAGGAATAAAAAAAGTATAGAAATCCATAAAACAGACTACGAAGTGATCTGTTATTCTTATATTATTCTAGTATAATTCAGTTCACATTGATATTTTTTCCATATAAAGTTATAAAACCTATCATGGTTCATCCTCTTCAACATGGATACATGTGAAAAATGATCATAATTATATCTTCTCTTATATGAATAACCAATTATTGAACTAAGACAAAAATTCTTCCCTTTTTCTACTTCTTCATTCAAAAATTAGCTCCTATAGGTTAGGTTATTCAGGCCACCTTTGAGGTATAGGGCTGATAATGAGAGGGGGAAACACAGATCTATTCAAAAGTTAAAAAAAAAGAAAGAAAGAAAAAGAAAATTAGTTAGGTGAATTGATAGAATCTGGTCCATTGTATTTTTTAATCAGATCTGGAGAAAAGTAGATTTTCCTTTTTTGTCTAGATCTACTGTAGGTAGATAATGTAGACACACACACACACACACACACACACACATACACACACATATATATATATATGTCTCTTTGAACAAAAGTGAATGATCAGAGCAGAGTCATCGTCTCTCAGATTCTCATTAGAACAAGCCCACCTCTCATTATAACATTTATTCTCTTATTACTTATTAATCAGAGTTGACTGTCATCTTCAGGAACATCAAGAGCATACAAAGTATTAAGTAGGTTTGTGTCATTTCAAAGTGCCATTAAACATTTTATTAATTATGTACTAGCATGATTAATAAAATGACTAATTACTCAGAAACTGTTTCTTGAACTTTTTATACAACAGAGTGAGTACATTTTAAAGTCATTCAACCTCTCTAGAAAAGAATTTAGTTATGTTAAAAAAAGTGTCCATACCTTTTGATCTACAAATATCACTACCAAGCATAAAACAAGCAAGAAAGGAAAAGAAAGGTTCATATACAGTAAAATATTGAGAGAAAAACTTTTTGCATAGTAAAGAATTGTAATAAAGAAAACATTCATCAAGGGGGAAGTCTGAATAATGTGGAATAAGAATATAATGGAATATTATTTTGTCATTAGGAATCTAAAAAATTCAGAGAGGCATAGGATGACTCATATGAATTGATGCAGGATGAAGTAAGTAGAAACAGAAACAATTTCTCTTTGTATATGTATGAGGGTGTGTATCTAGATGTAGATATAGGCATATTTTTGTGTGCATATATGTATATATGTACACATATAGAAAGAACATTAAAAACTTCATTGAATGTTATATAATGACTAAACTTGTTCCTGAAGAAAAGATTTGAAAATGTATCTTCCTCTCTTCTTTGCAGAGGTGGGAGATCATGGGTATGGAATATTGCTTACATAGTCACACTCCAATGATATGTTGATTGGTTTTGATGAATTACTTTCCCTAACCCTTTCTTTTTTAAAGTTTATGACAAGGGATAGTTCACTGGATAACAGAGTGGTAAGGAAAACATTTGGCAAGAAAGATAATGGAAAATCAAAGAATCAATAAAAATTTAAAATTAGGGAAAAAATGGGATATTATTTCAACCAAGACAGAAAGAAGGCAATAGGCTGTTGGGCTGTTGATTCAGATTTAAGGATTGTGTGCACTTTAATGGGGTCACCATAGGTCCAGGGTTTGGTCTTCGGCTTTTCAGATTCAGGAGTTTGTTTTTAATCAATTTACTCAGTGATTACCAGGCTCTGGGACAGTTGACTCAGGTTCCTCAAATTCATGAAATGGATTTGGCCAACTCTTTCTGAGAGATTTCCTGAACTCTAATCTCTGTGACATGACTCTGATATTCACATCTTGAGTTCTAAGTTCTCTCCTGAACTTGGAACCTATACTTCGAAATACTTATTAGACACTAAAGACCTGAATATGTTGCTTGCTAATCAATTAACAACTCTTGTGGCTTCTACCCCTACAATTATGTCTTGTATCTGTCCTTTTCACTCCACTGACAGCCACTATCCTAATTAAAGTCCTTATTACCTCTCACCTGAATAGGCAGTAATCCTTTCATTAATTGATCTCCCGGCTTCAAGTGTCTCCATCTTTAATCCATCTTCATAACTACCAAAAGGCTTCTTTTCTAGCTAAGTCACTCTCCTGAACAGTAAATGCCATAGGTTCTCTATGGACTCCAGGATACTTGCTTTTCAGTCTCCGACATCAACTGTTGAAATTTGACAAATAAGGGGCAGTTAGATAGAGCAATGGATACAGTACTGGCTCTGAAGTCAGGAGGACCTGAGTTCAAATTTGACCTCAGATACTTAACCCCCAATTGTCTCATTAAAAAAAAAGAAAAGAAAGA
Source organism: Sminthopsis crassicaudata (assembly GCF_048593235.1). Taxonomy (NCBI): domain Eukaryota; kingdom Metazoa; phylum Chordata; class Mammalia; order Dasyuromorphia; family Dasyuridae; genus Sminthopsis; species Sminthopsis crassicaudata. The sequence continues at coordinate 425,870,740 of NC_133618.1, read as the reverse complement.
AATTAGACAAATAAATCCCCATCTCAGATTAGTGGATATTGGTAGCTGTGATGAGGTCATAAATCTGATGGGTGGTTGTTCCAGGTTGGGGGAAAGGGTGTAGCTGCAAGGCATATGGCAAGTTACTTAGGGAAGGCCCTGGTTTCCTAGTGATTGGTGCCCCTTTTTCATTTATTTATAAGCAGTCCAATGAGGAGAATTAGAGTGGTAAAAGATTTGTATTTAGATTCTTGAGCCCCAGCTAAGGGTGCTGTTAAAAGAGTGGTAGACCTAAAGTCAGAAAAACTCTTCCCAAGTCCAAATCTGGCCTCAAACACTACCTATGAGATTAAAGGCAATTTACTTAGCTTCTATTTGCCTTAATTCACTGGAGAAAAGGGGAAATCAGTATCTTTATCAAGAAAACTCCAGGGATCATAATGGAATGCTAAGATCTACAAAGTAATAAGGTTTTACTGAACAACTGAACAACAAATATGCTAAGTGCTAGAAACACAAATACACAGTCCTTGCCCTCAAGGGTCCCACCTTTTAATTGGGGGAAACAACATGCAAACAACTATGTATATACATATAAGATAAATTCCATCCTCATTATTGGCAGATTCTATATTTACAAATGCACCTACTTGTTAAAATTTATTTAGTATTCAAATCTGGTCTCAGATACTTGACACTTGCTAGCTGTGTGACCCTGGGCAAATCACTTAACCCAGATTGCCTGGTAGCCAAAAAAAAAAAAAAAAAAAAAAAAAAAAAAAGTTATTTGTTACCTCAAAATCAATACTCATGGTATTTCTGAGGTCATTCACAGACATGTGAAATATATGGTGAAAAATTTGAGTTTCCTGACCATATATAGTTCTTTTTGAGGTAGAACAAGGTGAAAATCTGCTTTCTTATTTCAACTCTCATATTGTAAACAAGTATTCTTTTCCAGGTTTATTTAATGCCACATTTTTCACATAATTGTGCATTTTGTTGGTGCTTTAGCTGTCTAAAGTGACCTAACCCCAACCATATTTCTGATCTTCTGTCTAGTATTTTTAAGCGCAATAAGGCTGTGAAGTGTTTTTTAAAAAACAATACTACTAATAATAGCTTTTTATTTTTCAAAATACATGCAAAGATAGTTTTCAACATTCACCCTTGCAAAACTTGTGTTCCAAACTTTCTCTCCTTCTTCCTTTTCCCCCTTTCCAAGTAATCCAATATAAATTAAACATGTACAATTCTAAACATATTTCAACACTTATCATGCTGCAAGAGAAAAATCAGATCAAAGGGGGGAAAAATGAGAAAGAAAAAAGCAAGCAAGCAAACAACAACAAAAAAGGTGGAACTATGTTGTGATCCACATTCAGTTCCCATAGTCTTTTTGTTTGAATTTGGATGGTTCTCTCCAACACAAGACTATTGGATTTTCCCTGAATTACCTCATTGTCGAAGAGCCAAGTAAATCACAATTGGTCATGTGATGTGCTTTAAGAGGAAAGTATATATGTTAGATAAGCTTTGTCCAGGCATGAGTAATATAGTGCTGCTGGCTGTGAGTTCAATATTAAAGATTCAACAACAGGTTCATTCAGAAAAAAAAAAAAAAAAAAAAAAGAAGAGAAAGTTCACTGATTTATATGTGAAGCTGTTTTAGAAAGTGCTAAAGTAGGAGCAGCTAGGTGGTGCAGTGGATAGAGCATCAGTCCTGAAGTCAGGAGGACCTGAGTTCAAATTTGACCTCAGACACTTAATACTTCCTAGCTGTGTGACCCTGGAAAAGTCACTTTAACCCTAATTGCTTCAGGAGGAAAAAAGCTAAAGTGAAAGTTGTGCCTAGAGGCCTGCAGAAAACTAACCTATATTTTCCCTAGGAGCAATGGTTCAGTATTGGCTAATTCTATAATATAACTACCCCAATGACTTTATATACAATGTAAATAAATCAACCTTATATACAATATAAATTAATCTCAGAGGAAAGACACTAGCAGTCAAGGAGATTTGAACTGAGTCTTGAAAGGAAGCCAGGGAAAGAATTTCAGGCACGATGGGCAACCAGGTTTGAAAACCTGAAAGGAGAAGAAGAAAGGAGATGTTTTGTAAAAGGAACAAGCCATTATCACTAGATTGCTAAATACACAGAAGGTAGTAAGGTCTAAAAATGTGCAAGGATAGGAAGGGTTGCAAAAGATTTTAAAAAGCCAAATAAAACATCTATAAGGTAATAGGGAGTCAGTTGGGGGTGGGATGGGGGGGAGAAAGACATGTTCAGGAAAATCAATTTGACAGAGACAATAATTAATATAAAGAACTGCTTGGAAACAGATTCATGTCAGCAGAGGTTTTGCTAATCAAAATTATTATGCTAACCAAAAATATTCTAAAGTAAATGTGAAACAAAAGACTATTCACAGTAGAGTAAAATAAGGTTATATAGTATAAGTTCATAGATTTTGATCTGCTTTAATTGAATATAATTGTTTCAGAAATCAAAGCCTTGGAGAATTATCTCCCTGAAACCAATCTCTCCCTCTTAATGATTCTATCCAAGGTGAAGAAAACTTTAAATAATTTCTCCTAACTGATCAATCAAAAGACACTCTCATAACTTGGTTTGGTCACCATAAACATGGGACCAAATAATAATTTGAATTTCAGAGAGTCAAAATCCTTCCCCAGAACTGAATACCTATCATTCAGAGAACACTGATTGGGCCTTTGATTCAAGTGAGACCAAAGACTAATGACAATTATGAATGCTGCCATTATATTATTTCTTATTATAACAGGGCTCAAGCCTGGATTCTGTGTGCTTGTAAACGGTATATAATGTCCAAAAACTATGTAAAGATACATTCATTCGATATTTGTTGAGCACCTGCTATGTACATGGCACTGAAATGGATGTGGTTTTCTATATGGGTCGGTCAGTCATTTAGAAAGCCCCTTTCCTGTGCCAAGCATTGTGCTAAGTGCTGAGGATACAAAATGCAAAAGACAATACATATATGGAGGCCTAGAGGTCTAAATCATCCTCTTTGAGTCCTTTTAATATCTTAGGTAAAAAAAAACAAAGTGTTTCAGAGAAAACACAAAATAATTTCTTATATTACAGATGGAAATACATGAAAAATGTTTTGTAATGATAATGTCAGAAATAATGACTAAAACCTAGCCTGTATTGATTATCTAGTAGGCCTCAGAGTCAGGAAGATCTGACTTTGACTCCTACTTGCTGTGCAATCCCGGACAAATAAGTTGATCTCACAATACTGCAGGCATCATTCTAAAATCAAAAGTTGCAATATAGTGACTGGAGTTGTTTGGTGGTTAAAACTCTCAAGTTTCCTCACCAGGAATTCCCTGGTCAGTCCAACTCCCTCATTTTAATAAAGGAAGAAAGAAGGTCATTTCATGTCTTCCACATCAAAATCACAGTTAAATCAGAATTCAAACCCCGTCACCTGATTTACCTAGTTCGTTGTTCTTTCTACCAAACTACAGTCTTTAAGGACACTAGAATTGTCCTTCCAAACTGCAGGTCGTTCACCGGTGTTAAAAAGGATGGAGGTAATATTTGCACGTGCTCACTTGACCTGGACCTGGCGGAACAATGGAATTTTTAACCTCGAGGTTCAATTGATCCTAAGAATTTTTAGCATAGAGAACCCTCTATCTTTGTATTTTTCATAGAACAACTGTGAATTTATTTCAACAAATACTTCCTGAGCATCGACAAAAATTACCCTCAAGGAACCTGCCTACAGCCTACCGGAAGGGATAAACCCATATATAATTATAATACAAAATGGAGCTTTGTATACCTCTTACACATTATCTTGGTCTTTGAGAATTCAAAGTAGGGAGGGATGACTTCCGAACTGGAACACATAATAAAAGCTTTTATAATGCTAATGACGTCTACTACATAATACTAGTAAAATGCTATGAAACGATAAACAAACTCCAAGTTTATAACATGCCATGAAAAACAAGACTCATTTCTGAAGTTGTTTTTTTTTTTTTCCTTCCCCCCCCCCCAAGTATTGTTAATATGTTGGCATTGAGGGTTTTTCTGATTTGGATGAGCAATAAGTGGACTGAAAATAAATGTGAGAAAATTCCCACCTGAGATATGTGCCCTGAACCTTTAGAAAAGAAACCCATCTGGGAGTTTCAATATGCGTAGGCACGTCTGAACTCAGCCTGACATAAGAAGTAGTATTCTGATGATCCAGCATTCAGTAAAGCGACATAGTGGCCTGTTTGTGAAATCCCCCAAGAACAGTAGGGGAAGAAACCGCAAAATGTTCTTGAAGTCCTGGGCACTAAGAGACATAATGTTGCAATATTTACATATTAACCTAGTCCGGTAATGCAAATTGCAGAAGTATATACAGATAATTAAAATGGAACCAGAGGGCTTCGGGAGAGGGGGAATAGGGCAAGGCAAATGGCAATTTTCTAAAGAGATAAAATGACAACACTAAAGGGAACTTGCAGAAATAATCATCAGTTTGTGCCAGTTTTTTAAAAAGCTGAACACACAGCTCACTTTCGGCTACTACAGGCTCCAGGATCTCGAGGAAAGGCGCGCGGGGAGCCCTAAATCCGTTGGCCAGAGGCCGTGAAGGCTCGTTTTAAAAAAGCCACCCGCCCTTCAGTGTCCAATGAAACGCCTGGCAGTCCTCCCTCGCCGGGAGGCGGGCTCCGGTCCCCGAGCTGCGGCGTCCTGCGCTGGGAGACCTCCGTCCCGATCCCATTCAATAAATGGTAACGCGCAAGGTTCCACTCCTAGGAACTGGATCTCTGGTTTTTCAGAACAATGGGCTCAGGATCGAGACGCTGGGAGGGAAGAGGAGCCACTTTTGATATGAAGGAGTTTTTGACTGTAAAACTGTGTGTTTTTTATAAACCACCGGTCTCTGTCGGTGTGTGTAAACCTGGTTCCGAACGCTGCCAGCCGAGGCAGCCGGAGGTGCGGGCCGGAATGTTTAGGGACAGACTGGTGCCCTTCACCCGGGGTTAGGGGCTGAGTCCCGGAGGAGGGAGCAGCTTGCTCTGTCACTTCCAAGACTAGAGCCAGGATCGGAACCGAGGTTTTCGGCTCCCGAATCCGGAGATCTTTCCATAGACCTCACGCTGGACTCTCGAGAAGCGCAGGTAAAGGCGAGCTGCTCTCAGAGAACTTATTCTTAGCTCTCCCTCAGGTACATCTCATACCCTTTAATCAGCTCTTGGCAGGGCGGGCAGCAGCCTCGCTTCCTCCGTCCCCTCCTCCTCCTCCCCCCAGGGAGCAGCTGCAGGCTTCGGTACCTGGTTTCCTGCCCAAAGAGCAGGATGGGGCGGATAGGGGGAGGGGAAAGGAGGTGGGGAGGCCCGGCTGGTGCGCTGGCGCCGAGTTTGCTTTGCTGTTAAGGCGATGACGTCTTCGCTTCTGGCACCAGGAGGGCTGAGTTCGGGCCTGGCCGGTGACGTCACCAGCCAACCACGTGACCCGGTCCCATTCAAACAAACAAACACACACACTCACACACTGAGGGGGGGGAAAAAAAAGTTCCGGGTTGGACTATATAAGGCGGCTTGTTCAACGTGCGCCCAGCAGAAAGCGCAGTGAGGGTACAGCTCCCTGAAACCCGCTGAATAGAAAGGAAAGCAGGAAGAAAGAAAGAAAGAAAGATACTCAACTTGGAAGCTTTTTTTTCCTGTTTTTTTACTTTTCTTGAATACAAAAGTCTTAAGGAAGCTTGTTTTGAGCCACAGACTTTACGCTTGAATACCTTGGTCTAAAGCGCTGGTTCCCCTTAGGAATATAAGAAAAACAAAACAAAAAGGGACAGCAGCCTTGTTGGAGAGAGACAAAGAACTTTCCCCGATCCCGGAGCGCAGCCCCGGAGCGCCTGCAAACGCGTTTGGAATTCCGTCCTTCCCATTCCCCCTTCGAGGAAAGGAGGGGATTGAAAACCCGAGCCCCCTCCCTTTTGTCTGTCTGCCCGCCACGCGCTTGCGGCGTCTACGGGAGAAATCCGGCGGACTCGGCTCCAGCCCGCGTCCCCTCGGCTTTCCCACCTCGAGCACGCTGGGGGGGCTCGCTCGAGCAATGGTCAACATGGAGATCTGCGCCCTGGACTGCGAGAGCCTGCGAGCGCTGCTTCAGGAGCGGGCGGCTCAGTGTCTGGTCCTGGACTGCCGCTCGTTCTTCTCCTTCAACTCCTCGCACATCCTGGGCTCCTTCAACGTGCGCTTCAGCACCATCGTCAAGAGGCGCGCCAAGGGCGCCCTGGGGCTGGAGCACATCGTGCCCAACGAGGAGCTGCGGGGCCGCTTGCTGGCCGGCCTCTACCACGCCGTGGTGCTCCTGGACGAACGAAGCTCCGAGCTGGAGATGTCCAAGAGGGACAGCACCCTTGTGCTGGCCGCCAGCGCGCTGTGCCGGGAGGCCCGCGGGGCGCGCGTCTGCTTTCTCAAAGGTACGGATGGCTCCAGCCTCCCACTCAGTCCTGGGGGGGCGACCCCTGAGTCTTCTGGAGCTTTATGCTTCCGGTACTCCCAGCCCTTATTCTCGGCGTAGTAGGAGACCCTTAAATTAAAACTCTCAGAGGCAAAGCGGTGCAGCGGAGGCTGGTAATCTCGCCCCAAAAGAGGCAAATTAGAGGCGTCCTTACCTTCCTTTCCCGCTAAAGTGTTTTCGGCTTGGAGGGAAAGATGGAGCGGACCGATAATACCCAGTCTCCAGAGGTAACGGAGAACGTGTCTATTTTGTGTTTTCAGGAGGATACGAAGCCTTCTCTTCTGCGTACTCGGAACTGTGCAGCAAGCAGTCTACACCCATGGGTCTGAGCCTCCCTCTGAACGCCAGTGCCCCTGGCAGCGCAGAGTCCGGGTGCAGCTCTTGTGGCACGCCGCTCTACGACCAGGTCAGTGCAATGAGGGAGAACCCGCATAGTAGTGAAAGGGGGCAAGAAAACTAGCCAGGAATTCTAATGTTTTCCTCTAGAATTAAATAGATTGAGGTAGATAAGACGTTGGATAGCCAGGACGTTGGTCACCCTCTAAAACAGTGCAAGTAATTCAGTTTTGCAGTGACACCGTGGTTAGTACCATCTCTCACCCCCATCACCCAGTGCCACTGCCTTGTGGGAAATTAGCTCATTTCTTCCTTCAATAATTGTTCTTAATGAACTCATCTTTCTCAGCCAATAACTTAGCAAGAAAATTAGGCAGAAGGATTTTGAATGCTTTTATATATTTCACACGGCATAATTTAGTACTGAGTGTAACCGTCTTCAATATTCTTGTGTTTCAGGGGGGTCCGGTGGAGATTCTGCCTTTTCTGTACTTGGGCAGTGCTTACCACGCATCCAGGAAAGATATGCTGGATGCTCTGGGGATCACAGCTTTGATCAACGTCTCTGCAAATTGCCCCAACCATTTTGAAGATCACTACCAGTACAAAAGCATCCCTGTGGAGGACAATCACAAGGCTGATATAAGCTCCTGGTTCAATGAAGCCATTGACTTTATAGGTAAATAGTTATTATGAATGTTGTTATGATACTGGCGGTTCGGGTTATGCTGGGAAGGAAAAGCCCAGTATAAAAATGATACTTTTGGGTAAAACAGCTGTTCATTGTATGTATTTCAGACTCTATAAAGAATGCAGGAGGAAGGGTGTTCGTTCACTGTCAGGCTGGTATTTCCCGATCAGCTACCATCTGCCTAGCTTACCTCATGAGGACCAATCGGGTCAAACTGGATGAGGCCTTTGAGTTTGTGAAGCAAAGAAGAAGCATCATCTCCCCCAACTTCAGCTTTATGGGTCAGTTATTACAGTTTGAGTCCCAAGTCCTAGCTCCTCATTGTTCAGCAGAAGCGGGAAGTCCTGCCATGGCTGTGCTTGACAGAGGAACCTCCACAACTACAGTCTTTAATTTCCCTGTCTCCATCCCAGTTCATTCTTCCTCTAATGCTTTGAACTACCTTCAGAGCCCAATGACCACTTCCCCAAGCTGCTGAGAGACTCAGGGAAGTTACTTGAGAACCACATAAGGAACTTCTGTCTAAAACAAAGTGCAATAACTCTGGGGAATAATGTCTCAGCTTTGTTATAATGTCATCCGGTTCAACTCTTTCCTGAACTCCACACTTGAGAACAACATGGGTGAACTAGACTGAACTGACACTAAGGTTCATTCGTGCTCAATTCTGAAGTGTGTCTTGGACCAATGTCTAGTTGGTACATCAGGTTGTTTTTATAGAGAGAAGCAAAAGAAAAAAAGACTGTGATAGCTCACATTGTAGGCTGTTTGGAATGGCCTCTCTTCTCAGAACTTTAGTTTTTGTGCTCGACAAACCTACCAGTATTATCATTTCTGGACACTTAGCCAGCAGAAGAGGCTGTTTCCCTTTGACATTTACATGTATATGTGTGTGTGTGTAAACACACATACATACAGTGCAAAACTTCCCATTATTTATTTGTGTAGATGTGTTCAGTTTTCACAAACCTCAGATTCCACTTCTAGAAAAACCAAATACCTCAATTTTTTGTTGTTGTTGGAGTACTGTAATTCTGTAAATACATCCTTAAACATTTGTTCTCTTAGCACTGACGGAAAAGCACCAGGCAAGAGTGCTTTTTTTGAGATGCCAAGGTTGGTTATATGTTTGCCGATTATTTATGACCTGAAATAATATATTTCTTCTTTTGAGAAGACATTTTGTTACGTTAACGATGACTTTTTTTATACAAGCAGAATAAATTATGACATTTCTATTGAAATTTAAATCTGCCCTTTCCTTTTCTCACTTCTAACTTTCCTATAATACGACAAAGGAAAATCTTAAGAGCAGTTACTAGTGCTGAGAATTATTTTTTGTGGAGGGAGGGGGAAGGGGACTAGGCTATATGAGCTTTTGTAACTTTAGAGCAAATTTTGTTTAACATCTGCATAGTCACAAATGAGGTGGAAAATGGGAATCATCCTGGAAAAACCAGATGCTACATATGAACTAATTGTTTAGGGTGAAATGACAGATATGCTGCCAATATGACCAATAATGTACTCTGTTTTATCAAATCCAGATGAATTAACAGATAATTGTTGGATCAAGTAGGTGTTATCTGAGAGATTTAGAAATAGGAGTAACAGGCTACAGGAAAGATTTGCATTGGATTTGGAATTAGACCTGTGTCTAAGGCTTCTTCACCTAGTATCTGTTAACTTAAGTCTGTTTTTTCACCAGTGAAATGGAAGATGTGAAAAAGCATGGGTATTGTGGTATAAGAAAAAGAATGACAGATTTTAAGTCAGGAGTTTGAGGTCCTCCATTTTATTTCTCACTCTACCTGTTATAAACCTAGATAGAACAATGGATAAAGTGTTGGGCCTGGAGTTAGGAAGACTCCTGAGTTGAAATCTGGCTTCCAGCACTTACTAATTATAGAGCCTTCATTTCCTTATCTGAAATATGAGAGAAGGAAAGAGCAAATCACTAAAGTATCTTTGCTAAGAAAATCTTAAATGGGGTCACAAAGAGTCAGACATGACTAGATAATAATAAATGATATGGCTAACATTTATTATCTTTATTATCAAATCAATTATTTTCTTTGGGTCCAATTTCTCATCTAGAAAATGATGGGATTGAACCCAATAACGTGTAAAATTACTTCTAGCTTTTAATCTGTTATCCAGTGGTTAGATCTCGAAGGTCCCTTCCAGAGGTCTAAAATTCTGTAGTTTTTTCTATGGTAGCACAGTCAAGTACCCTAAAAGGGTAAGAAGGATTTAAAACTGCCATATCTTTGGAGACAATAGTATAATGAAAATAGTTTTGGAGTCAAGAGAACTGGGGTTCAAGTCTAAGGTCTGTCATCTACTATCTGGGCCAGTCATTTTTCAGTCTTTGGAACTCAATTACCTCAGCTGTGAAATGAGGTTGCTAGACTACATAGAGTTGGAAAGGACATGAAAGGTCATTTTCTCAGCTTTAGAGACTGAAGTTTAGAGAAATTAAGAGACTTTTGCCAAAACTATATAATTAGTTTACTAGTTGATAAACTTCAGAGGCCAAACTCAGGTCTCTATTGATTCAAGTCCAGTATCCAGTCCAGTTACCATCTACCTTCCTCCAAGAAGTCCATTGTAGCTTATTTCATCCATTATGGCAGCTCCACTTGGTCACATGGTATCTTGCCATTCTTTCTTCCTTGCTCCTGGACAAGCCAGTCCAAGACATAGGGTGGTGGGTGTGAGACAATAAATTTGAAAAAGAAGATCTTCCTTTTGACATTATTTGGGAGGAAGAATGTCCTTGAATGACCCCCTGCAATGTCACAAATGGTGGATTTGTGGGTATCATTTGAACAGGTGGAGTACTTCATAGAGTTGCCCTTGACTCTGCAAGTTCAAGTTTCTTTAACTGTAACCCAATGCCGAGGGGCAGTGTGAGGAGGATCAAAAGATCCCTGTGTCATAAGTGCTTACCTTGGCCTGTCAGTGTCATCCCATAAAGGAGCTCTGGATTGGAAAGATTAGAATCAGAAGCTTTAAAACAAGACAGTTGCACATTGTACTGCCAAGCCCTAGAAACTAACTATTGCCTTTGGACAGAAATGTATCAGTGACTTCTCTCCTATGGCCTTTGCCTTCTGTCAGCTCTCCCTGTGGACTCAATACCATCTCTTTCTGCTTGGCAAGCAATAGCTGAGCTAAAATTAATCTTCAAAGTGCTCCATGGAGTGGAACAGTACAGACACTGCCTAATGGACCAATTGGTGAAAAGGGCTCAGTCATTTATCATAGCTCAAGCTGATTCTACCTCTCATCACTCTAGGAGAAGCTGAGCCCTGGCTTTCTCTTGACACTTTTTTTAAAAAGGTTTTATAGATGAGAGCTTTTTATATGCCATTTCCCAATATCTTACCTCCCTTTAAAAAACAAAGTAAAAGAAAACTAACTGCTACACTATCTGGCAGTTTTCTGCAATATTCCACTCCCACAGTACTCTACATGTTTACTGAGACAACAAATGTTTTCACCTTCGATCTTCTGGAATCAAAATTGATTCTTGCATTTAATCTGAATTTTGAATAGGTATATGTCATTTTCCTGATACTGCTTCCTTCTGTCTCAGTTCATACACATTTTTCCAGGTTTCTCAAAATTCTTGTTATTTTCTTTATATTGTATTATGTTCACATAACTATTTTGGGGTGTTTTTTTCCTCCAATTCCTCTTCCAATTTGATGGCCATCCATTTTGCTCCTACCATCCAAAAAAGTGCTTCCATGAATATTTTGATCTATGTTGGACCTTTCTTTCTGTCACTGACCCCTGGCATGGGCCATTGTGGGAATAGTGGATCAAAAATAAGAGCAGATTAGTGATTTTTCTTGCATAACTTACAGATTATCTTCCAGAACAGCTATGCCAAGTCCCAGCTCCATAAACAATGTTGTCACAATGCTATCTTTCCATAGTTCCTCCATCATCCACCATTTCCATCTTTTGTGATCTTTGCATTTTGAAGATGGGAGAAGGGAGATCCTTCAGACAGTTTTATAATACAAATAATTCTTCTTGATTTGAGGCACTTTCCCTTTAATATTTGATGAACATTTGCATCTATTTTCAAAAAACATTAATTTATCTCTTTTGACAACTGATATATCATTTGGGGAATGCTACCTCATTTTCCCCCAACACTGGCATTTTTCTCTGGCTGCCTCCCATAATTGGAATGTTTTCCTTCATCTCTTATTGACTTCCCTGGCTCCCTTTAAATCACAACTAAAACCCCATTTTCTATAGGAATCCTTTCCCACCCCTTTTAGTTCTAGTACCCTCCCTCTTTTAATAATTTCTTATTTTGATTGTATCTAATTTATCTGTGCACTTTTGTTTGCTCTGGTACTCTCCCCATTAGAGTGGGATCCTCTTAAAGGCAGGGACAATCCTTTACTTTTTTTCTATCTCCAGCACAATAGCTGCTTAATGAATATTTATTGAATGACTTGATTGACTTTTGAATGGTTTCTACCTCAGAAAATGTCACAGGAAACACAAAGCCAATTTTCTTTTCTTTTTCTTTCTTTTTTTTTTTTTTTTTCCTGAGGCCGGGGTTAAGTGACTTGCCCAGGGTCACACAGCTAGGAAGTGTTAAGTGTTTGAAACTACATTTGAACCCCCGTCCTCCTGAATTCAGGGCTGGTGCTCTATCCACTGTGCCACCTAGCTGCCCCACACAAAGCCAATTTTCTTTTCCTTTTTCCTTATTTCTTTTCCAATTTCTTTAAACAACATCTTTTGGAGGAAAATTGATGCTTTCTGGTGAAAGAACATTAATATTCCAAGAGTGTCCTTTTTTTGGTGGAAGATTGGAGCAGACATCATGGAAGCAGAGACTAGAGTCAGAGAAGTTTTCTCTCCCAACTGAAGCTACAAAAATCTGAAATGATTGAGAATACCTAAATGCACATTTTTCTCCTTCCATACTTCTCTGCAATTCCTGAGACAATCTTTTAAGTTAAACCCAGCAATCAAATAATTTTAGAAGATAACTACACATCTGTCTCCCAAATCTTAGTCTCCTTCAATTGCTCGGCCCCATTTGTAGACTTAGCAGTGTGTATGCCTTTAAGATTATATAAATCTGTAATTATACAGTTGCATATATTCCCATAGCAACCCCTAGGAGTTTCCCTTTTGTGAGGAAGGCAGTAATGGTGCTTCCTGTTGCTGACAAATCAGTTTGTTGTTAAGTGATTAAAAAAGGCAAAGGGGGAGGGGGGATGTTGCTCAAAAATGCTGGCGCTGTGCTTTGCTCGTTACTAGTACACACTAGGCAAACAATGGGGACAGCGGCTGTATCTGCAAGCCCCATCAGAGAGGTGAAAAAATCAGGAACCATCTCTAATTCAGTTTGCTGAATTGCTGCTAGTTTGTGGTGAGGTTCGGCTCCCTTCCCTTCCCCCTCCCCTCCACTTCTGCCCTGACCACAAGCATATATGTGCCCTAGGCCTGGCCAAGCTGGTTAGACAGACCTGAGGTCATCCCCAAGGAGAGACGCAGCTTCTGCCTTTTTTCCTCCAAGTCAGCATTTCTGAAAGCAGGTGTGCAAAGGATTTTGTACTCTCCCATGTAAACCACCTATGGGGAATTTCCCAGGGCCCTTCTGGGCCAAATCTTCCTAAGGTAGAGCAAGAAAAGAAAAAAGCTTGAATAGATGAAAACTCATTTTCCTTTGTTAAAAACATCTATTATCTCATGGAAAGCCACATTTACTGAATTCAAGAGAAAAAGGATGCTGCACTTGATACTAACATACATGAGTTCAGATCCTTATTCGGATACTTGGTCCTAGTTGTGTTCCCCTTTGAAAGACTTTGTCCTCTCTGAGCCTCAATTTTCCCATTTGTAAAATATCTACCTCGCTGATTGTGAGGAAAGAACTGCATTAACCTTAACAAGTGATTTTTATATGGTAGTAGTATTTCAGGGAGCTTGGTATGGGTACAGAAATAGAATACAATCCCTCTAGAATATTGTAGATGGTTTAAAAATTCCTCATCTTCTGCAGTCTACCTGGTTCTCTGCCTCTTCAAAATTTGCTAGGTCTATCCTTGAATCACAGATACAAATTACCATTCTGTTCTCTAATGCTTTCTACAGCATTGAAACTTGTATCCATTGGCATAGCCTTTGAGAGTCTAGGGTCTTCATGTTATGATGAGGCACTGCCATGGTTTAGTGATGGCTCAGTTTAATTCAACAAACATTTATAAAGCATCAACTGTATGTAAGGTATGCTCGGCTCTGGAGGATGATAAAAATGTGCACAAAATTGGTTTGGGAGAGCATGGCCCTGCAAGAAATTAAAAATGTTTTTTCTTGGACACATTACTCCCTCTCTTTGGGACTCAGTTCTCTGTCCTTGTAAATGAAGGCTTTGGAAGAGATGATGTCCAATGGCACTTCTAGTTTGTCTTGTCTAGATTAGGAAAAGTGTCAGATTGGCTCTTTACAGGCTGTTAGGATTCTAGTTACTACCATTTGAGCAGATGTAAGGGCCTCAGTTTCTCCAAGGAAACTTGGGGAATATGATCATCTTTGGAAACTAAGCAAAAATTCAGCCACTCTGTCAAAGGGCACTAAAGCTTGTTCATTCATATGTAGTTTATGTAGAATTATCCTAGTTCTCAGACCATTTTCTCTTTATTATTAATTATAATAATTATAATAAAAAGTTCACATTTATAGAATTCTCTAAAATTATAGTGTGTTGTAGTGAAAAGTGCTGAATTTGAAGTCTGAGAACTTGGATTCAAATCAGATTCTAGTTGTGGCCCTCATTTCCTGTATGTCTATGGGCAAACTACTTAGTTTCTCTAGGCCTCAGTTTAGTTCTTTATAAAATGGTGGACTAGATAACTTTAAGGTTACTTCCAACTTTAAAGCTATGCTATGATCCATTTATGTATGAAATTAATTAATCTTTCTACAAATATTTATCGTCTACTTATATTGGGTTAAGTGTTCCAGCTCATCATTTAAAAAAAATTTTTTTTGGCAAGGCAATTGGGTTTAAGTGACTTGCTCAGGATCACACAGGTAGGAAAGTATCTAAGGCCAGATTTGAAAATTCAGGTTTTTCTGACTGAAGAGAATCTATCCATTGCACTGTTTAGCTCAGTTATGTGTTAAAAATATAAAGGCAAAAATTAAACAGTTTTTGCTCTCAAGGAGCTTATATTCCGTTGCTTCAAAGTTGTTTCCTATTTCTACACTTTGGTTTTTCCATTATGAAATGAAGGGGTTGGATTAGATAAACTTTAAAAAAAATTTTTTTTTAATAATAGCTTTTTATTTTCAAAATATATGCAAAGATAGTTTTCAACATTTCACCCTTGCAAAATCTTGTGTTTCAAATTTTTCTCCTTCCCTTTCCCCAACTCCCTCCCCTGGACAGTAAGTAATTCATATGTGTGATTAGATAAATTCTTGAGGTTTCTTTTGTTTAAATACATCATCCTACAAATTTATTTCTTTTTCAATCAATAGACATGTTAAGCACCTATTACATGCAAGACACTGTGTTAAACACTTGTGAGAGAGGGAAACGACTAAAAATAGGCAAAAGATAATTCCCTGTTCTCAAGGAACTTCTAATTCTAATTTTAAACAGAGAAACAACATGCAAAGAAATATATACATAGCAAGCTATATAGCTTTATATAGGACAAATAGGAAATAATTAACAAAGGGAAGGCAGAGGAGAGATAGTGTTCCAGCAGGTACACAATATAGAGAATAGACTGAGTTGAGAGATGGAGTGTCTTGTTCATGGAATACCCAGGAAACCAGTGTCACTGAATTGAAGAGTACATTTTGGGAAATATAGAGTATGAGAAGACTGGACAGGTAGGAAGGGGCTAGGTTATAAAGAGCTTTAAATGCCAAACAGAGTATTTTGTATTTGTCCCTGAAGAGGGGTGTCTGTGTGTGTGTGTATGTGTGTGTGACATATTAAGTGACTACTATGTGTCAGATACCAAGTGAAAACAAAAACTAGAATATTGGCTTTCAAGATCCTATGGGATCCCAATGGGAAATGGAAGATAAACATGAACTTACATAAGTAGATATGAAAAAAATGTGAAGAAGTCTTGAAGAGGAACCAGTAGAGGTTGGAAGGACATTAGGAAAGACCTCATATAGGTCTTAATATAAAAATCCATAATATGGATCTTTAAGGGAACCATGGACTCTAATAGTCAAGGAAGACAGAAAGTAAGGCTATAAGTCTGATTAGAAATTTAGGATCTGAGTCAAAGTCAAGTTCAGGCTATGGTTAAAAATAGAATGGGACAGTTAGGGTACTATTAGGATTAGAGTTTAGAGTTAATGTTAGGACAAGGGGAAGTGTAGGGTTAGGATTAGGATCAGAGTTAGAGTTAGAGTGTTAAGGAAGTGTAAAGTTTAGATTACCATTTAGGATATAAAGGTTAGAGTGAGAGATCGAGTTGGAGTCTGAAGCACTTAAGGTTGGGGATAAGTGTTTGTAGGGTTAGAGTTAGGGCAAATTTAGGGTTTGGGTTAAGGTTAGATTTGTGTTAGAGTTAAGAGTGTAAATTCTTAAAAAAAGAATCAGGGATGAAAAAAAAGAGCATTTCAGGCATGGTAGTCAGCCAATGAAAAGACATGGTGATGGAGATAGAATAACATGTATGAGGAACAATAAGAGCTAAAGATATAACCCAAGTTGCCTCTCTGGTAATTGGAAGGATGGTTATACTTGGGACAGAAATGGAATAGTCTTTAGCAGTGCTGGGAAAGAAATCAGAAAAATTAAAAAAAAAAAAATTTAGATATGTTGATGGACATTGAGTTCAAAAGAGCCTGTGGATATGCAAAATGTTTTCCTTAAAATTTAATTCCATTCAGCAAACATTTACTAAGCACCTATTTTATTTGGGGGATAGTTTTTGGAGGAATAGAGACTAAAAAGAAAAAATCCCTATCTTCAAGTTATTGTGAGAAGTAAATTCAAAATAAGTTTAAGGTAATATTCAAGATAAAGCTGTTAGCAACTGAGGGATCAGTATTGGATTTGTATAGTAATTCCTCTGAGTGTTGAAGGAAGCCAGAATTTCTGAGGCAGGGGTGAGAATTGGGATATATTCTAGGTTTGAAGATATCCTGTGTAAAGGTAAAGAAATAGAAGTTGGAATGTCATGCTTAGGGAACAGCAAAACAAGCCAGTCTGGGTGGAATGCAGAGGGCGTGCAAGAATGAGCTTCTTCCAGTGGTTGTCCAGTTTTTGGCCTCTACTTCAAGGCCTGTCTTTTCCCTTATTCCTGGATTCCTAGGATTCCTCCCTTTGTCTTTCACAGTATTTATCGTTGCTCTAATGGGTAGATTACATCTGATTTGAAAGTATAAGTCCCAGGCAAATCAGATTTCTATAATTTTCCAGCCTCTCTTCCCCATACAAGTTTTTCCTAGAAGAATTTCATTGCCATTCTTGAATGTCACAGAACCTGGAGTGAAGGAGGGGGATAGGAGGGAATGGGATGAAAATAGGCAGCTGACTGTCAAAAGTAGTGGGATCATTCTTTCTTTGGTACTCTTATCACTTGAAGAAGAGCACTGTGCTAAGTTCTGAAGATACAAATAGAAAATTAACGGAAGCTCTGTTTTCAAGAAACTCACATTTTGTTAGAGGGAGAGAGGAAGTTTCAGTTATAAGTCAGATAGAAAGCCCAAGGTTTATTAAGCAAGATATTTAATTTGCTTCAATTCAATTCAACAAATATTTATTATATAGATACTATGAGTATGCATTTTTTAATTTTAAAAAGTTTAAAAAAATTTATTCTTATAAGCATTTATCTTTCCCTCCCATTCTTCTCCCCAACAATTAAAAACAAAAACAAAATTTTCACAATAAATATACATAATCCAGCAAAATAAATTTCCGTGTTGGCCATGTCAAAATATGCATGTCTAATTCTAGATTTTAAATCCATCTTCTCTCTGGCAAGAGATGGTAGAATAAAGAATAATCTTTATTCCTCTGGACTTGAGGTTTATCATTCCATTTGCCAGAGTTCTAATAACTTTCAAAGTTGTTTTTCTCTGTAATGCTGCCACTTTGCTTCGTTTAAAACTTCATAGAAGTCTCCCTAGTTTCCTCTGACAATTTATCTAAATAGTTCATCATTGTTTATGGCATGGCAATATTTCATTAAATTGATATATAAAGAAGGTAGGTCCTTCTTCAGTTTCCAGTTTGGGGCTTTTAGGAAAAGAACTTTTATAAAAAAATTTTCACTTGCAGGCATAAAATCTCTTTGGAGTATTGACTTGTAGTGGAATAGATGGGTCAAAGGGTATTTATGGTTTAATAAATTTTGGATCATAGTTCTATATTGCTTTCCAGAATGACAATAGCAATTCAAACTCCACCATTAGTGAATTAATATGCCCATTTTCCTCTCCAATATATTTGTCATACTCATTAATATGATTGTGTGAGATAGGCCAATTTAAAAAATTTATATTTTTCTAATGATTAGGGATTTGGAGCTTTTGTTCATATGACTATTGGTAGTTTGGATTTTCTCCTTTGAAACTTCCTTCTCGTATGTTTTGGTCATTCATTCATTTATTAGGGAATAGCTTTTAGTCTTATAAATTGGAATCAACCTTCTAATCAAAATATATTCGAAAAGTTTGTAGCAATTTTTTTCTAGTTATATGTTTCCCTTGCAACTTTCTGGACTATATTTTGTGTAAAAACTTCAATTTTATAAAATCAAGATTGTTCACTATTTTCTGAGATGCTTTCTATTACTTTTATTTTTTATTTTCATTTGTTTATTTATTTTTCTGAGGCGGAGTTGCCTCAGAGTTTCTATTAGTTTAGTAATCATGTATTCTTCCCCTTTCTATGAATCCAAAAGATAATTTTTTTTCTCCGTCCTCTAATATAATGCATCAATTTTTATGTCTAAGTCGGGGGCACAGTGGATTAAGTACCAGTCAGGAGGACCGGAGTTCAAATCTGACCTCAGACACTTAACACTTCCTACTTGTGTGACCCTGGGCAAGTCACTTAACCCCAATTGCCTCAGCCAAAAAAAAAAAAAAAAAATTATGTCTAAGTCATGTATCTGTTTGGAGTTTATCTTGATACGCAGTAATGAGATATTGTTTTCTCCCCACTTTCTGCCAAAATTTTCTAGTTTTCTCAGCGTTTTTCTCAGTGAGTCCTTACTCCAGGACTAAGGTCTTTGAGTTTATCAGACACTATGCTGTTCAATTGCTTCTGTATGTTGTATATTTAATCTTTTCCTTGATCATTTATATGCTGGTCCTTTCTTCTGCTAATGATTTCCAACTTATCACATACATTTCTAATTTGCATGTTTTTGTTCTTATTTTGTCTTCTCCATTAGACTTAAATGAACTGCTGCTTCTTTTTTTTTTCCTTCAACGGTCCCATTCCTCTTTATTTAGAGATTAGTGCAAAGTGAATTCCTTCAGAAAGCCCTCAGGTTAGAACTTTTTTTTTTTTTTTAATTTTTCCCCTTGAATTCAATAGTATTTTATTTTTCCAATTACATCTAAATATAGTTTTCAACATTACTTTTTGTAAGATTTTGAGTTTCAAATTTTTTCTCCTCTTTCCTGCCCTTACTCCTCCTCCAAGATAGCAAGTAATCTGATTTAGTCTATACATATATGATTGTTTTGAACATATTTCTATGTTAGTCATTTTGTGAATGAAAAAATCAGAACGAAAGGAAAAAACCACGAGAAAGAAAAAACAAACAAAAAAGGTGAAAATACCAAGCTTTGATCTGCATTCAGTTTCCATAGTTCTCTCTCTGAATGCAGTTGGTATTTTCTCTCATGAATCCCATTGGAACTGACTTGGATCAATATATTGCTGAAAAGAGCCAAGTTTATCGTAGTTGAACATCACATAATCTTGCTGTTACTGTGTACAATGTTCTCTTGATTCTGTTTGCTTCACTCAGTAGCAGTTCATGTAAGTCTTTCTAGGCTTTTAAATAGCCTGTTCATCATTTGTATATTACATTCATATACCATTCCTTATTCAACCATAGCTGCCACATTTTTTGCACGTGTGGCTCCTTTCCTCTCTTTTATGATCTATCTGGGATACAGACCCAGTGGTGACACTGCTTGCACAGTTTAATAGACCTTTGGGAATAGTTCCAAATTGATTATGTCAACTTCTTTGAGAGCAAAGATTGTTTTTGTCTTTGCTCGAATCCAGTATGTGATACATACTAGGAGTTTAATCAAATGCTTATTGATAGACTAACTGTTATTTTTAAACTAATATCAAAATATTTCAATAATTACTTAAATACTTACTATGTATAGGGCATTGTACTAGGTCTGGGAGATACAGGGGAACAAAAAGAAAAAAAAATGCCTTTAAAGCAAGAGAAAATGCAATATGCAAATACATACACAAGTAAGTAAATACAAATAATAAGAATTTCAAGTAAGAAAGGGAATTTGTTCAGGTCAGGTCCTTTGTGGCCAAAGCACAACATGGTTTTCAGGAAAAAAACATACATATTTTAGATCCTGGAATCAGTGGCTTAAGTGTGGCTTTGTTGCCTTTGGGGTGGTACCATAGTATAGTAAGTGATTATGTCTTAGAAGAAAATATAGTTAATGAGGTAACTTTTTTTTTTTTTTCCCCTGAGGCTGGGGTTAAGTGACTTGCCCAGGGTCACACAGCTAGGAAGTGTTAAGTGTCTGAGACCAGATTTGAACTCGGGTCCTCCTGAATTCAAGGCTGGTGTTCTATGCACTGCGCCATCTAACTGCCCAAATGAGCTAACTTTGAGAGAGAAAGATGTCTGGTGATAATAGCAGCAACCATAGCCAGTCCTCAGGTTATGGAGGTATAAACCTAGAAGTGAGTCTCTTGGCTAAGGTAAGGAGAGAAGTAACTTAAAGAGGCATGAAACCAGCATAAGAAGAGTCAAACTCTTTTTTGCTGAGGGCAGTAGAGTGACCAAAGAGATGATAGGGCAAAATGTAGGGAAATAGGGTCTAGTGTCTCCTGGGTCCTAATAATGGAGTTTGCTCCATTTTGTGTCAAAGTATTAAGCACGTTTCAAAGGAGAAGCTCTCCAAAGAAAAATATTTTCATATGCATGTATGCATATACATATATAATATCTGTATACTATATATGTATATGTGTATATGAATATGTGTGGATATATTATACATACACATATATATATTCTAATATGACCTTAATTTCCCAGTATATCTCATCTTCTATCCTTCCCAGAGAATCAATTCTTATAATAAAAAATGAAAAAAAAAAGAATAGCAAAATAATCAATATATAAACTAAGTTCATTATATACAATGGTATATCTATGATTCCCTTCCTCCACAATTACATACAGTTTTGACTTTTGTTGGTGTCCTTTCCCTTTGCAAGCAGATATGTTGTCTTCCTGGTTCTGCTGACTTCACTTCCTATCAGTTCATATAAGTCTTCTGATATTTCTCTATATTCTTCACATTCATAACTTCTTATAGGGCAGCATTATTGCATTAGCCATTCCCCAATATATGGAATAACTCAGATATTGCTACTAGTTACTCCCTCTATCACTAAACAAGAATGGAGCTCATTGTCAAGTCAAAAAGTCTTGGGAATAAGACTTTTACCTGAAATTCTCTGCTGTTCTCATCAAAAAAATTACTTAATTACTTTTGACCAGTCACATAAAAAGAAATAAATCATTTTGAAAAAAGATGAGGTGACTCAGGGCATAAATTAAAAATAGTGTTTTAATGTTATAAGGTTTTTCTAGTGTTTAACATTCTAAATCTATGAGGCAGGTGGTGCAAGTATTTTTCCTATTTTACAGAGGAAGTAACTGAGTTCAAGGGAGGTTAGTTATGTGATCATGGATATGTCACTTGATTTATGTTTCTAAATCTCAGTTTCCACATCAATAAAATGAGGATGATAATATTTGAACTACCTATCTCCCAACTACCTATTTTCCCAAGTAACCAAACTTAATTTTGCATTGGTTCACCTATCTTCCTATTCTTCTCTATACTCTTAATATTCCTTGTTTTTTACAAAGCAGTAATAATACTTCTTTGTTTTCATGTACCACAACTTGTTTAACCATTCCCCAATTGATGGACAACATTTTTCTTACTACTACAAAAAGTAATGGTATAAATATTTTGATGTATATGGAGGTTACAGTCTGGTTTCTTTTTGGCCCTGAGAAGGGTTGAGGAGTCTTTTTTATTCTGCTTAATTTCATCATGTTTCAATCTCTACTGTTTCTAGAGATCCTTCTCAGCTCTTCTGGTCCTGGAGAAAACAAGAACCTTGTAAAATTCCTGGTCTTAACTTATTCCCTTAATTTCTGTTGTTATTCATATTTATTCCTATTTTGCAAAGCTGGGTACAACATCTTTCCCTTTTTTATTCCTTATTATAAGATTTCATACAATAAAATCCCCCCCTAGTCTCCCATTTTGGCCTGGAGGTGACCCTGAGTTTTCTTGAAGTCTGTTAGCAGAAGACATGCTATGGTAGGTCTTACCAATGTAGAAAGATATTGCCTATGCCTTAGACACTAACAGACAGGGTGTTTGTCATCCTAGGACCAACCTAGCTAAGTCTATTGGTGCTTAAGCACTCACGCATGAGTCAGTTTATTAGAACATGGGTGAATTGCCACAGAATCATTAATTTAGAGCTAGAAGAGACTCCAGATGCCATCTGCATCAATGGAGAGTCCACTTCCCCCAACCCCATCCTCAACACCGAGGAAATCACTGATCCTTGAAGGACTAAGTTTCCTGACCATCTCTTTCCAAGATGAGCCAACCATTACAGACTTAAACATCTGTAAAGAACTTCTGCTATAATCACAAGATTGGGAAGGTTATCTAGTTCAATGCCTTCATTTTGTAGTTGAGGAATCTGAAGTTCAGAAAGGCTAAGTGACTTGCTCAACATCACACAGACAAAGTGTCTGAAACAGGATTTCAATATAGACATCCAGATTCCAAATCCAGCATTCTACTTACTATGTCATGTTTCCTTTTCTTTTGATACCTCATTAGGGCTTGAAGGCAGCTTGGATTCTCCAAGACTATGTCAGTGGAGTGAAAAACTCTAGTAGCCTTACAATGAAGAAAAGTCTTTTGAATTACTAAGTCACAAACTTAGGGCTGGAAGGGATCTTTGAGGACATTTAGACCAAGTCCTTTATAGATGAGAAACTGAGACCTATCATGATTTTAACTTGCATTTACAAGTGTTATGGATATGAGTATTTGTGAAACTCTCTACAAATAATCTTATTTTATACTCACAGAAAATACGGTAAATTGCTATTATTATCTCCACTTTACAGAGCTGAAAACTAAAACTGATAGAAATAAAGTGACTTCAGACAAAATGAGGAAAGTAGAAAGCTTGGAGACAATTTTCATAGCCAGTATTTCTGATAAAGACCTCATTTCTTTCTTTCTGTTTTTAAATTAAAGATTTTTATTTTCAAAATATATGTACAGATAATTTTCAATATTCACCCTTGCAAAACCTTGTGCTCCAAATTTTTTCCCTTTCCCTCCCCCACTCCCTTTTCTAAATAAGTATCCCAAAATATGTTAAACATGTGCAGTTCTATATATATTTCCATAATTATGCTACACAAGAAAAATCAGATCAAAAAGGGAAAAAATGGGAAAGAAAACAAAATGCAAATAAACAACAAAAAGAATGAAATATTAAGCTGTGATTTATACTCAGTCTCCACAGACTTCTTTCTGGGTGTAGATGGCTCTCTTCATTACAAAACCATTGGAACTAACTTGAATTATCTCATTGTTGAAGATCATCAGAATTGATCATTGTATAATCTTGTTGTTGCTGTGTACAATGATCTCCTAGTTCTACTCACTTCACTTAGCATCGTTCATATAAGTCTCTCCAGGCCTCTCTGAAATCATCCTGCTGGTCATTTCTTACAGAACAGTAATATTCCATAACATTCATATACCATAACTTATTCAGCCATTCTCCAACTAATGGGCACCCACTCAGGTACAAAAAGGGCTTCCACAAGCATTTTTGCACATGTGGGCCCCTTTCCCTCTTTTTTTTTTTTCCTTGCTGAGGCAGTTGGGGTTAAGTGACTTGCCCAGGGTGATACAGCTAGGAGATGTTAAGTGTTTAGGTCAGAACCCAGGTCCTTCTGACTTCAGGTGCTTTATCCACTGCGCCACCTAGCTTCCCTGCCTTTACCTCCTTTATGATCTCTTTTGGATATAAGCCCAATAGAAATGAGGCTTCATTTCTCAAGTACATAGAGTATTGAATCAAAGTTATAAGAATACAAGTCATTCCCGATTGATAAATGATTAAAGGATGTGAACAGATTTCAGATGAAGAAATTAAACCTATCTATAGTCATATGAAAAAATGCTCTAAATCACTATTAATTAGAGAAATGCAAATTAAAACAATTCTAAGATACCACCTCACAACTAGCAGATTGGCTAATATGACCGAGAAGGGAAATGATAAACGTTGGAGAAGATATGAGAAAATTGGAATACTAATACTTTGATGGTAGAATTTTGAAATGATTCAACCATTCTGTTTTTGTTTTTTTTTTTCTTTCCCCCCTGAGGCTGGGGTTAAGTGACTTGCCCAGGGTCACACAGCTGGGAAGTGTTAAGTGTCTGAGGTCACATTTGAACTCAGGTCCTCCTGAATTCAAGGCCGGTGCTCTATCCACTGCACCACCTAGCTGCCCTTGATTCAACCATTCTGGAGAATAATTTGGAACTATGCTCAGAGGGCTGTAAAACTGCATATCCTCTAATCCAGCAAATACTCTACTAAGTCTGTATCCCAAAGAGATCATGAAAAAGGGGAAAAAAACCCTACACATACAAAACTATTTATAGCAGCTCTTTTTGTGGTAGAAAATAATTAGAAATTGAGAGGATGCCCTTCAACTGGCAATGACTGAATAAGTTGCAGTGTATGAATGTATTGGAATAGTATAGTTCTCTAAGAAATGATGAGCAGATAGATTTCAGAAAAACGGGAAAAAATTACATGAACTGATGTTGAGTGAAATGAGAAGAACTAGAAAACATTGTACACAATGGTGCCATGACCAACTATAGTATACTTAGCTCTTCTCAGCAATGCAATGACCTCAGTCACTTCCAAGGGACTCATGAAGGAAAATGCTGACTGCATGCAAAGAAAGAACTATGGAATTTGAATGCAATTTGAAGTGCACTATTTTCACTTTTTGTTTTGTTTTTTCTTGTAGTTTTTCCCTTTTGTTCTGAGTGTTCTTTCACAACATGTCTGATGTGGAAATATGTTAGAGAGGGGGGAGAGAAAGGAGGGAAGAAGAAAAATTTGGAACTCAAATTCTTATAAAAATGAATGTTGAAAACTATACCTACATGTAATTGAAGAAAAATATACTTTAGATTTAAAACAAAAAGTAAAATGACTTGTCCAGAGTCATTCAGCCAGTAAGTATCTGAGGCTGGATTTAAACTCAAGGCTCCAATAATCTATCCACTATGCTTCTTAGCTGCCTTTATGTCACAAGACTTACTCAAGGTCACAAAGGGAGGAAGCCACAGAATCAGAATTTGAACCTAAATTTTCCGACTCTAAGTCCAAAATACTTTCTAATACACTATACTGTTCTACCCCCCTCTTGCCCCCAGTACTTTATTTTTCTAATTACTGAATACATTATCCTCCTGGTTCTGCTTGCTTCACTCAGCATCAGATCATGTAAGTCTTTCTGGGTTTTTCTAAAACCATATTGTCTTGAATATAGGCCCAATGAAAGATTCTATCTATTATCCAAAGACTTGTTAGGGTTAAGAGATACATATTGAACTACAATGTATTATCCACACTCAACTGGGGAGGGATCCATTCATGGCTTCTTCTTTTCAGATTCATCACATCCCTTCAATTACACTACTCCTCTTTACATGCTGTAGGATCTAGTCAAATTGGTTTACTTACTATTGCTCATGTTTCCTATATTTCATCTTCATATCTCTGTACAGACCATGTCCATCCCAAGAATACTTTCTCTTCTCACTTTCCCCTTCCTACTCTCCTCTAAGTTCCCTTCAGGCTCAACTTAAGTGCCATCTTTTACAGAAGATCTTCTGTTAGTGCTTCCTCTCAAATCACATTGCATCTGCTTTGCATATTTTATATATGTACTTAAATAAGAATGTCCCTTCCAGATCACTGCCTTGTGTGATGAAGGGAATTTTGTGACTCAATGAAACTATGAGCTATTCAGACAGGTCATAGTGGAGTGTTTTGACAAAAAGTGATCCTTAAGAAGGAAATAGCAAAGCATGCCAGGATCTTTGCCAAAAAAATTCTGACTCTATGGTTTTCTCCTTTTGTGACTTTGAGTAAGCCTTGTGACATAAAGGCAGCTAAGAAGCATAGTGGATAAATTATTGGACCTGGAAACGAGTTTAAATCCAGTCTTTTTTTTCCCCCCCAAAAAAGACTGTATTAAAATGCTAAAAGAAGGATATTGGAATGGTTCATGGTATCATGAAGAGTCTGACATGACTGAATGACTGAACAGCAACAATTACCTATTTTCACCCAGTGGAATGTAAGCTTTTTGCAGGCAGGGTTTGTTGCATTTTCTCTTTGTATCTCCAACATTTCCTATGCCTAGCACGTAGCAGGCATTTGTTAGTCAACTGAATTGAGCAAAAGAACAGGATAAAAATACAGAAGGCAGGTTTTACAAATGGGAACAGGTATTACAGAGACTAACTAAACCCATGCAGATACATAGAATTCTTGGGAATCACATCAAAGGATCATACCATATAGATCCTGGTGTAATAGAAAGAATACCTGTTTTTTTCCAGTCCTGGATTCTATTCCTGACTCACTTTACTTACTAACTGTAGGAATAAGGTTAGGCAATGGTCTACATACACTTATATAAGCAAATTATTTGCTTATTATATAAGCAAATTCCTTGTCATCGTTTTTGGATCACAGTTTCCCCAACTGTAGAATAAAATCATGAGATTACTACAGCCCTCATTTCTCTCAGAATTCAGCTAAGTGCTACCTTTTACTTAAGTCTTTCCTGAGCCCTCCAACTGTTGGTATCTACTATCTCAAACTAAACTACTTTGTATTTAATTATGCTATATTTAATTTATTATTATATTAATGTCTATATATATGCATATGTTATTCTTCCCTTCCCCATGCCCTGTCTCAACTGAATGTGAACTCACTATTACTTTTAGTCTTTGTAGCCTCAGCATCTATTATAGTATCTGGCATATAGTCGACATTTAATAATTGCATGTTAATTGGTTGGTTGGTTAAATGACTGATTAGATATCTGAAGATCTTTTTAACCCTCTACTCTGTTATCCCACTTAGATAATAATAGACACATCACAATGAGGAGCACAGCAGAAATGACCTTTAGAATCTTTGGCTAGACTTGAAAAAGTTTATGACTTAACAAGGAATAGAAAGAAGCACGGAAGATATAGCAGACCATTTTGATTTTATAAAATTTGCAAGTTTTTACTTAAACAAAACCAAGACAGTTAAAATTAGAAGGGAAATGGTGACTTGGAGGTGGAGTATGGGGAGGGGAGAGAATCAAATCTTTGCAGCATTTCTCTGATAGTCAAAAATCAACAAGCATTTAAGAGTCTACCATATACCAGGTACTGAGCTAAGCTCTGGAGATATAAAGAAGCCTTAAACAGTCCTTGCCATTGAAGAGTTTACGATTTTAATAGGGGAGGCAATATGCAGATAACTATGTACAGATAAGACATATATAGAAGATATTGGAGATAATCTCAAAGGAAAGGCACTAGCATTAACAAGATGAGCTTTGAGCTGAGATGTGAAGAAAGACAAAGAAGTCAGAAGGGAAGATGTTATCCCTGTTTTTTCTTTTTCTTTCTTTTTTTTTTTTTTTTTTTTTTTTTACTTCAGCAGAAGCATAATATATTCTGCTCCAGCCTTTTACCTTTATTCTATATAAATCTCTCTGTTTCAAATGTGTTTCTTGTAAACAACATTTTATAGAATTCTGGCTTTTAATCCACCCTGCTTATCCACTTCCGTTTGAGAGAGTTCATTCCGTTCACATTCAGTTAAGATTACTAACTCTGTATTTTTTGCCATCTTATTTCCCCCCCCTCCCCATATACTTTTCAATTTCCTTTTACCCTTTCCCTCCTCATTAGTGTTTTGCTTCTGATCTCCACCTCCCTCAGTCTTCCCTCTCTTATCAGCCCTCCACCTTTCTTAGACCTTTTTCCATCTACTTCTTCCCTCCTTTTTATTAGCCTTCCCCTTTCTCCTCCTACTTCCCTACAGAGTGAGACAAATTTCTATATCAAACTGAGTATGTATGTTATTCCTTTTTTTTTTTTTTTGAGTCAAATCCAGTGAGATTAATATTCAAATAATGCTCATTTCTAGAAGTGGAGATAAAGAGGCTGAGAATTCTAGGAGTGGGATGGAGTGTGGGTGGGGGGCAATTAATGAAAATGCACTGAGACTGGAGATGGAGGAATAATCATAATAGCTGACATTTATATGGCATTTTACTCTCATTTGATCTAAACAACCCTCGGAAGTAGATGCTATTATTATGCCAATTTTATAGATGAAGAAAGTGAGTCAGAGATTATGTGATTTGTCCTATGTCACACAGGATTCTGAGACTGGATTTGAACTCGGGTCTTCCTGATTCTAGGTCCTCACTTTAAAATCACTGTCATTTAATTGCTTTCAAGGCACCATAGGAAATAGCAGGATCACTGATTGTTGAGTACCTGGAGGGAGTAAGGTGTTAGA
Organism: Sminthopsis crassicaudata; assembly: GCF_048593235.1. Lineage (NCBI taxonomy): Eukaryota > Metazoa > Chordata > Mammalia > Dasyuromorphia > Dasyuridae > Sminthopsis > Sminthopsis crassicaudata. Next base: position 425,842,261 of record NC_133618.1, on the reverse strand, counting down.
TAAAGATCTCATATGGAAGATATAAAAGGGATTAATTCAACTACTTCCTATTAGGAAAATGGTCAAAGGACATGAACAGGTAGCTTTCAAAAGATGAAATCCAAGTCATAATCCCGTGGCTCCAACATATTCCTGGAGCTTCTGTTCTTCCATGAGCTGACTTTGGCTTTTTTTTAAGTTAAAAGGCAAAAAAGAACTAAGCAATTTTAGAGAGCAGCCTTAAGTAGAACTGCCTGCAGATTGGCACAGCTCCAAGCCCTTCAGCTCCTATCCCCTAGTTCCTTCTTGTCTTCTCAATGCAATTTCAAATTTTCTTTTTCTTTCATTTTTCCCCAGTCCTTCAGATCACAGCAGCCCCAGGAGTCCCAGATGATGAATAAGTCTTTCCCCAGTGACTGGCTCCTGGTGGTGATGGTGAGGAGGGAACCCCCTCTCTGTACTTTCCCGGTCAAGGAGGGTAAAAGAGGGAGCAGCAGTGAAGTGACCCAAGTTCTTGGCATCCTCAGGATGCCTGCTCTAGGGAAGAAGCCCTTCCTTTCAGGGAAGTCAAGTTTAGTCATATACAAATTCCTTACTAGTCCTTAGCCCCCACTAATCCCTCCCGACTCCTTTCTTCAGTTCTCACTCTTCCTGTTCCTCTGAAATGACGCTTTGTTGTTATTAAGATTGAGGTGGTAGTTCTAAATAATATATTTCTAATATTGCTTTTTATTTTTATGTCAGTAATTTCCTAATATGCTCCCCCTTTGTAACGATAATAATAACAAATTAAGTATCTGATAATGATACACACACACACACACACACACACAATATTCCTCGCTTGTATTCCCCACCTCTTTTTCAAAAGAAGAGAAGTGATTTACTCTGAAATGATGTTTTTGGATGTGATAAGATTTCTAAGGTGCTCCACAAATTCCTGGACACGGACAGTTGTGGGGTTTGTACAGATGGTTCATTTTTCCCAGATGACTTCTCTCCTTATTACTGGACAGCAGAGGCTTCTGGAGGGACTTAATCCTGATTGGGAGGAAGATGAGGCCCTTCTTACATCACCACTAGCTTGACATTTCACAATACTAAATCCCCTTGGACAGTTTCCAGCAACATACAGCGATGGCCCGATTTATCCTGAGTTTAGTTTTTGTGATTCAGGATGCAAGTCTGGAAGCAAGAATAGATAGCTCTAAAATAAGAGACCCCACAAGATTCTGGTATCCTGGGAAATTGCTTTTGTTCCTCTGCTTTTGTTCCTCTGTTCCCAGGTACAAGCCTCTCACCTCCCCTTTTTTTCCTTTTAATTTGAAAAATAAAAAAAAGTACCCATGCTGGGTAATTTAAAGTGGAGATGATGGAGTGGAGTGATTCATGGAAAAGTTGGCAGGGTTGCTGTGATTCATTGGTCTTGCCCTAACAACAGAGCTTTAAATCCTTGATAATAATCTCCTGGAAATAAGTACAAGAGGAGGAAAGGTGCCATATAGTCACAGTTTGAGAGGGGTTATTCACTTCCAGGTTCCCTTCAGTAGGAAGGCTATTAATGAGGCAGCTAGACGGATAGAGCTTTGGAGTGGAGTTTCAATCCTGCCTCAGATACTTACTAGTCCTGTGTCTCTGAGCAAATCATTTGACTTGCCTTAGCCTCAGTTTCCTTATCTGTATATGAGATGATGGCACCTACCTCCAAGGATTGTCCTGAGGATCAAATGAAATAACACAGGCTGAGGGCTTTGCAAACCTTCAAGTACTATATAAATGTTAGCTATGATTAGGATTTTGTCATGTTGTTTCTAAGGCTGGTTTATGGGTAGGTTTTAGATGAAATTAGAGCGATTGAAAGTAGTCTTGCTTTGAATTGAACTCCAAGAACATCAGAGACTGGACCTCTATTCCCAGGGTTCCTCTAGAACAAGTGTGTGATTTAAGATGTAGCCTTTTTAGGGGCATCTAGAAGTGCAGTGGATAGAACACCAGCCCTAAAGTCAGGAGACCTGAGTTCAAATCTGGTTTTAGACACTTAACACTTCCTAGCTGTGTGACCCTGAGCAAGTCACTTAACCCCTATTGCCTCAGCAGAAACAAACAAAAAAAAAGTAACCTTTTTTGTTTGTGACAGTTTTGTGTAGTTTAAAGACAATTAAACTTGAATTTAGGGAATATAAGAATTTAAATCTTGCCTCCATTGATTACTAAGTATTTAAAGACAGACAAGTCAGCTTCTCTGAGCCTTAATTTTCCTATCTATACAATAGGTAACATGACAATAATTTTAACAGGCCTTTTTGACCTGTGCCATCTAGCTGCCCCTACACTTTGTAAATCTTAAAACACCATATTAAGGTCATCAATGATTATTACTAATGCAGCTGCCTGTTATACCTTGAGCTAGATGTAGAGATCACAGGTGAACTGGATAGGTAGGGCCAACTGCTCAGATCTCACTATAATAATGTAAGTGAACAAACCCACTCACTAGGCCATCACCATTTTATACCCCAGCTTATGAAGAGTCTTGTGTCTCCTATCTAAAGTGCTCAAAATAATTTTGGAAATATGGTTTTGTGGATGCTCATAATATTCATCAGCTCTCATTTCAGGAAGAAATTGAGGCAGATGTGAAATAGTTACAATGAACCCAGAGGGTAAAATTCAGGAAGATAATCTACAACTCAGGAACAGAATTCAGAATTCAGGATTTTATTCCCCTCCTTTTTTTTTCTTTTTTTTTTTTTTTTATTTCTCAAGAGCTTGTTTGTTTTCTGGTCTCTATTGCTTTTATTTATTTATTTTTTAAATAGCTTTTTATTGACAAAGTATATGCTTGGGTAATTTTTCAACATTGACCCTTGCAAAAACTTCTGTTCCAACTTTTCCCCTCCTTCCCTTCACCCCCGCCCCCCTCCATGGCAGGTAGTCCCATACATGTTAAATATGTTAAAGTATATTTTAAATACAATATATGTATACATATTTATACAGTTATCTTGCTACACAAGAAAATTGGATTAAGAAAGAAGGTAAAAATAACCTGGGAAGAAAAACAAAAATGCAAGCAAACAATAACAGAAAGAGTGTAAATGCTATGTTGTGGTCCACACTCATTTCCCAGAGTTCTTTCTCTGGGTGTAGCTGGTTCTGTTCATTACTGATCAGTTGGAACTGATTTGGTTCATCTTATTGTTGAAAATGGCCACGTCCATCAGAATACATCCTCATACAGTATTGTTGTTGAAGTATATAATGATCTCCTGGTTCTGCTCATTTCACTCAGCATCAGTTCATGTAAGTCTCTCCAGGCCTTTCTGAAATCATCCTGTTGGTCATTTCTTACAGAACAATAACATTCCATAATATTCATATACCACAATTTATTCAGCCATTTTCCAATTAATGGGCATCCACTCAGTTTCCAGTTTCTGACCACTACAAAAAGGGCTACCACAAACATTCTTGCACATACAGGTCCCTTTCCCTTCGTTAATATCTTTTTGGGATACAAGCCCAGTAGTAGCACTGCTGGATCAAAGGGTATGCACAGTGTGATAACTTTTGGGGCATAGTTCCAAACTACTCTCCAGAATGGTTTGATCTGTTCACAGTTCTACCAACAATGCATCAGTGTCCCAGTTTCCCCACATCCCCTGCAACATTTGTTCTTGTCTTTTCCTGTCATCTTAGCCAATCTGAGAGGTGTGTAGTGGAACAGGATTTTATCCTTAAAAGTGATATCATCTGGAAGGAGCCATCTGTACCCAGAGAGAGGACTGTGGAGACTGAGTGTGGATCCCAACATAGTATTTTCACTTTTTTTTTTAGATGTAGTTTGCTTGCATTTTGTTTTCTTTATCATTTTTTTCCTTTTTGATCTGATTTTTCTTGTATAGCATGATAATTGTGGAGATACGTATAGAAGAAATGCACATGTTTAACATATATTGGATTACTTGCTGTCTAAGGGAGGGGGGAAGGAGAAGGGAGAGAAAAAAAATTGCAACACAAGGTTTTGCAAGGGGAATGGCAAAAATTATCTATGTATATGTTTTGAAAATAGAAAGCTTTAATTTAAAAAAGAGAAAAAAAGAAAAGAAAAGAAGGAAAAAAATAAAGTGATATCATTGTGAATTATAAACAGTGAAGCTATTGTGTCTCTTGAGACCTCCCCAATAATCTTGAGAAGTAGGCAGTGAGATTATGATTTCTCTTTTATAGATGAAGAACCTAAGGAATTAAGTAACTTGCCAAGATCTCATGCCTTTGGGACTCTTAATACTGTGATTATTCACTCATTCAATCGCTCAATAAAATGTTAAGGGACTAACCATGTGCAAAACACTCTCCTAAGTTCTAGGGGTAAAAGGAAGTCTGCTGAGATGCAGAGAGACGCAGGGATGTTATGTTTGAAAATTAAGGTAAACTGAGAGATGGTAGTCTGAGCATGATCCATAATCATATAAATGATTAATATAAATAAATATCGATATTCATCAAATAATTATAAATAATCAACAATTTATTGTTGATAATAATAACCAATAATTTATTGTTGATAATAATAACCAATAATTTATTATAAATAATAATCAATAATCAATAAATTAAAGCAGCAATAAATTAGATTTATCTTTCTAAATTCAAATTTGGCCCCAGATACTTCCTTGTTGTGTGATCCACGGCCAATCATTTAATCTTGTTTCCTCAGTTTCCTCATCTGTAACATGAGCTGGAGAAGGAAATGGCAAACCCAAATAGATCATGATTGAAATAACTGAACAAACCAATAAATTGGGTCAATGGCTTATCTCAATAAGTAAAGATAACAAGATCCGGTATTATCAGCCCTCATATAGTTTGAGGGAGTACAGAGTTTGGGAGGTAGAGAAAACAATGCTATTGGTTACAGAATACATAGCATCATGGGGGTGGGTACAGCATGATTAGTTGAAAACTAACAATGGGGGCTAGTACTAATACTTTCTTTCCCTCCTGGGACTAAAAAATATTCACTGTTTGTGAGTCCATCTGCAAAGACAGAGAGAGCAAATGAGACTTATTTGGATAACAAACCAGACATCTTTGAAGATGTTTATCTATCATACTTCCTAATGTCTACCCCTCTCTTGAAGGGTAACACATTTCCTTGACACAAGAACAGAATAGTGATTAACAAGAGAGCTTGATTTCTAAACTTATTACAGGCCGGTTGAATTTCTGCACTGAATTCAGAGACAAAGACCCATGACTTAAATAGTTAAACAGGACAAACCCAATTTATTGAAATAGGAGGAATTTTTAAAAGACATTCAATCACTCTGATAATTTCAAGGAAAATCTCATTGATTTTGGAGTATAGAACCTTGGTTTAAATCTTGCCTCTTTCATTGACTACCTTTGTAATATTGGGCAAATCATTGGGCCTCAGTTTCCTCTTAAAGCATTCTTTTCTTCATTGGACTATTTTTAAATTTTTGGTTTATTTTTTGTCATTTGGCTTATTTTGTTTTTTTAAGGTGTTATTTTCTTCAATATATTTTCGTGCCTCCTTTACCAAAGTATTGATTGCTTTTTAATGATTTTCTTAAATCACTCTCATTTCTTCCCCATTTTTTCCTCTACCTCTCTTAATTGATTTTTAAAATCTTTTAAAAATTTTTTTCCGGTGCCACCCACCCCCATCTCCCATTTCTCCAGGCCTACTTCTGGCTTGCTGGAGCCCAGTCTGTGTGGATGAGACTTGCCCTGGACTGGACTCCACTCTCAGCCTGATACAACAAACCTTTCCTGTTGATCTTTAAAGTTATCTTGAACTGGAAAATTGTTTCACTCCATTCTTTTGTGATTCTGCTGCTCCAGATTTTATTTCGAGGCATTATTTAAAGTTCTTTGGTGGAGATTTTGGGAGAGTTCATAAAGCTAAATCTAATGAGCCAATGAAAATATATACTCCTCTAATGGACCTTATTATCTAGAATGGGGAGTGGTGAATGGAGAGGGGACAGCACTATAGCATATGCACAAATGCTAATGTTTCTTAGTCTGCAATAACATATAAAGAAAGTGTGTAGCTAGTGTTCTTCTCTAGATGGAAAGCTGATTTGTACAAGTAATCAGGGAGGCAGTCTAAAGTGACAATCCAAACTAGTCCAGGCCCAGAGAATTAATATAACTTCATACATTTTTTTAATTAAAGCTTTTTATTTTCAAAACATATCCATGGATATTTTTTCAACACCAACTGCTGCAAAACCTTGTGTTCCAAAATTTCCCCTCTTTTTCCCCACTCCCTCCCCTAGATGGCAGGTAATTCAACATATATTATACATGTTAAAATACGTGTTAAATAGAATATATGCATACATATTTATACAATTATCTTGCTGCACAAGAATAATCAGATCAAAAAGGGGAAAAAAATGAGAAAGAAAACAAAATGCAAGCAAATAACAACAAAAAAAGTGAAAATGCTGTGTTGTGATCCACACTCAGTTCCCACAGGCTCTGGGTTCCCACTCTCTCTGGGTGTAGATGGCTCTCTTCATCACTGAACAAATGGAATTGGTTTGAATCATCTCATTGTTGAAGAGAGCCACGTCCATCAGAATTGTTCATCATATGGTCTTGTTTCTGTGTATAATGATCTCCTGGTTCTGCTCACTTCTCTCAGCATGTTCATATAAGTCTCTCCAGGTCTTTCTGAAATCATTCTGCTGATCGTTTCTTATAGAATAATGTTCTATAACATTATTCAGCCATTCTCTAACTGATGGGCATCCCCTCAGCCTCCAGGATAACTCCATATACGAACCAGTAAAGGAACCGAGGCTTTTAGCAATAATGATCTAGAGAGGTCAGGTCCCCAGGCTCACAGGAGCCATCACCAAATTTTGGGTCTTCAGTTGTAGGCACATTGTAACATCCTTGTAACATTCCACAGAATATTATGTCTCCTGACACAGAAGAGCACTGAAATTTCTATGCTAATAAGCTAATCTGATGATGTAAGCTATCGTGTCAGGGTTAGAAATAGTAATTTTAACACCTGGGACACATTTGGTTAAATATAGGGCCAGAGGCTCAAGATATTACGTTATGGCACATAATTGAAGCAGATTGTAGTAAAGTTTATGGGCAATTAGAACTGAGGAAACTGAAACCTGGGGAGGCCTGGGTGTTCCAAGAAATCTGGGCTTAGGTTAGAGAAGATTTGTGAGCCAGATGCTGACTTTATTGAACCAGAGGGAAAGTAGGCTGGGGGGTGCATCTGGAAAGGATGGACTGGACTTCAGAGGCCCAGAGGAGGTGACTGAACAATGATGGCAAAGGAGGAAGGGTGCTAGGGAGTGATGAACATGGCAATGCTTCCTTCTGGCTTTATGTGAGAGAAAAGGGACAGACATCTCAGCAAGGTCATCAAGAGAAGTACTATCTTCAGGAGAAAACTAAGAACTCCTTGGGGGTCGAGATGGTCCTAGGACCTGGATCAAGGTGTGAGTCAATTAAGTGGCTAGTGCTCCTAATGAAAAGAATGGAGAAATTTCATGTGTTTGTCATGGAGAGAGATATCTGCATACAGAGAGAGGACTAGAGGGACTGAATATGGATCAAAACATAGTATTTTCAGTTTTGTTGTTGTTTGCTTGATTATTTTTTTCCTCTCATTTTCCCCCCTTTTGAATCTGATTTTTCTTGTGCAGCATAATAAATGTGGTGATATGTTTAGAAAAACTGCACATGTTTAACCAATATTGGATTACTTTCTGTCAAGGAGAGAGGGGAGAGAGGAAGGGAGGGAGAAACATGGAACATAATGTTTTGCAAGGGTGAATGTTGAAAACTATCTTGGCATGTATTTTGAAAAATAAAGGGGCAGCTAGGTGGTACAGTGGATAGAACATCTGGCCTCAGACACTTAACACTTCCTAGCTGTGTCATCCTGGGAAAGTCACTTAAAGGCAATTGTCTCAGCAAAAGAAAAAAGAAAAAAGAAAAAGCTATTATAAAAATAAATAAAATCAAATTAACTGATTTTTTTTTTTTTTTCTCAGTTTTCGATCTACCTGGTTTAGGTATCAGTACCATGTCTGTGTCATAGAAGGAATTTGGTAGGACTCCTTCAATCCCTATTTTTCCAAATAGTTTACATAGCATTGGAGTTAGTTGTTCTTTAAATGTTTGGTAGAATTCACCTGTAAATCCATCTGGTCCTGGGGACTTTTTCTTTTTTTTTTTTTTTCTGTTTTTTTTTTTTTTATTTTTGTATTCATTTTTCCAAATTACCCCCCCCTCCCCCCGATGACAGGCAATCCCATACATTTTACATGTGTTACAATATAGTCTAGGTACAATACATGTGTGTGAATATCATTTTCTTGTTGCACAATAAACATTAGAATCCGAAGGTACATGCAACCTGGGCAGACAGATATTAGTGCTAACAATTTACATTCACTTCCCAGTGTTTCTTCTCTGGGTGTAGCTGGGACTTTTTCTTAGGAAGTTGGTTAATAGCTTGGTCTATTTCTTTTTCTAAGATGGGACTATTTAGACTACTTACTTCTTCCTCTGTTAATCTGGGCAAGCTATATTTTTGAAGGTATTCTTCCATTTCATTTAAGTTATCGAATTTATCGGCATAAAGTTGAGCAAAGTAGCTCCTAACTATTGTTCTAATTTCCTCTTCATTAGTGGTGAGTTCACCCTTTTCATTTTCAAGGCTATCAATTTGCTTTTTCTCTTTCCTTTTTTTAATCACGTTTACTAAGGGTTTGTCTATTTTGTTGGTTTTTTCATAAAACCAACTCTTAGTTTTATTAATTAATTCAATAGTTTTTTTACTTTCAATTTTATTAATCTCACCTTTTATTTTTTGAATTTCAAGTTTTGTGTTTGTCTGGGGGTTTTTAATTTGTTCCTTTTCTAGCAATTTTAGTTGTAAACCTAATTCGTTGGCCCTCTCTTTCTCTATTTTATGCAGGTAGGCCTGTAGAGATATAAAACTTCCCCTAATTACTGCTTTGGCTGTATCCCACACATTTTGGTATGATGTCTCATTATTGTCATTTTCTTGGGTGAAGTTATTAATTATGTCTATGATTTGCTGTTTTACCCAATCATTCTTTAGTATAAGATTATTTAGTTTCCAATTATTTTTTGGTCTATTTTCCCCTGGCTTTTTATTAAATGTTATTTTGATTGCATTATGGTCTGAAAAGGATGCATTTATTATTTCTGCCTTACTGCATTTGATTTTGAGGTTTTTATGCCCTAGTATATGATCAAGTTTTGTATAGGTTCCATGAACTGCTGAGAAGAAAGTATATTCCTTTCTGTCTCCATTTAGCTTTCGCCAAAGATCTATCATATCAAACTTTTCTAGTATTCTATTTACCTCTTTGACTTCTTTCTTATTTATTTTGTGGTTTGATTTATCTAATTCTGATAGTGCAAGGTTGAGATCTCCCGCTATTATAGTTTTGCTATCTATTTCCTCTTGCAGCTCTCTTAATTTCTCTTTTAAGAATTTAGATGCTGCACCACTTGGTGCATACATGTTTAATATTGATACTGCTTCACTATTGATGCTTCCCTTTAGCAGGATATAATGCCCTTCCTTATCTCTTTTAATTAGATCAATTTTTGTTTTTGCTTGATCTGAGATGAGGATGGCTACTCCTGCTTTTTTGGTTTTGCCTGAAGCATAATAGATTCTGCTCCACCCTTTTACTTTTAGTTTGAATGTCTCATCCTGTTTCAGGTGTGTTTCCTGTAAACAACATATAGTAGGATTCTGACTTTTAATCCAATCTGCTAACTGCTTCCTCTTTATGAGGCAGTTTGCCCCATTCACATTTATGGTTAGAAGGACTAATTCTATATTGCTTGCCATCCTATTAACCCCTGCTTATGCTTTTCCCCTTTCCTTCCCTTTTACCCTCCTATCCAGTATTCAACTGGTAAACACCACTTGCTTTTCACAGCCCTCCCTTTTTAGGATCCCTCCCCCACCTTAAAGATCCTCCCCTTATTTTACCCCTTTTCCTCGAAATTACTGTATTCCCTTCCCCTTAGCTTACTCCTTCCCTTTCACTTTTCAATGAAGTGGAAGAAGTTTCACCATAAATCGAATATGTCTATTGATACACGCTATGTTCATCTCCCTCCTTTCTTTCTCTCAGATATAATAGGTTACCTTTGCCTCTTCATGAGATGTAGTACCACCACTTTATACTTTTTAATGATATAATCTCCTTTCCACCTCTAGTTTCTAAGACAAATTGTACATATGTTCTTTACATATTTTTTTGACAGAACTATAGTTCTCAAGATTTCTTTTTACCTTTTTTAGAAGTCTCTTGAGTTCTGTATTTGAAGATCAAACCTCTTATGTAGGTCTGGTTTTTTCATCAAAAATAGATGGAATTCATTTATTTCGTTAAATGTCCATCTTCTTCCCTGGAAAACGATGCTCATTCTTGCTGGGTAAGTTATTCTTGGCTGCATACCAAGTTCCTTAGCCTTTCGGAATATCATGTTCCAGGCCCTGCGTTCTTTTAACGTGGATGCTGCTAGATCCTGTGTTATCCTTATTGTGGATCCTCCATATCTGAATTGTTTTTTTCTAGCAGCTTCCAATATCTTTTCCTTTGTCTGATGGTTCTTGAACTTGGCCACTATATTTCTTGGCGTTTTGATTTTAGGGTCCCTTTCAGTAGGTGATCGATGAATTTTCTCAATGTCTATTTTACCCTCTGTTTCCAAAACGTCTGGGCAGTTCTCTTTGATAATTTCCTCGAAAATGGTGTCCAAGCTCTTTTTTTCCTCCCATTTTTCAGGGAGCCCGATTATTCTCAAATTGTCTCTCCTGGATCTGTTTTCCAGGTCTGTTGTCTTTCTGGTAAGGTACTTGACAGTCTTTTCAATTGTTTCATTTCTCTGGTTTTGCTTGACTCCCTCTTGGTTTCTCCTTGAGTCATTCATTTCTACTTGTTCCAGTCTAATTTTCAATGATGTATTTTCTTCACTCACTTTTTTTATATCTCTTTGGATTGTCCAATTGAGTTTTTATCTTCTATGGAATTTTTTTCCATTTTATCCATTTTATTTTTTAGAGAGCTGATTTCTTTTTCCAGCTCTCTAATCCTGTTTTCCTTGGAGTTGTTTACCTTTTCCAGCTCACTAATCCTGTTTTCCTTGGAGTTGTTTACCTTTTCCAGCTCACTAATCTTGTTTCTCAATGATTTGATTTCTTTATCCATTCTGTCTTTGAATGCATGGGATGACTTCTCCAGGCTCTCTTGCCAAGCTTCCCTTTCCTTTTCCCATTTCTCTTCCAGCTCTCTTGTGAGAGCCTTTTTTATTTCCTCTATGAGGTTCTTTTGTATTGAGGAGCAGCTTATATCCCTCCCAGGGGATACATCTGGGGACAGTCTGTTCCTAGTCTCCTCAGCATTTGAAGTCTGCTCCCTCTCCACACAGAAGCTGTCAATGGTTAGAGCCCTTTTGAATTTTTTATTCATTTTGTCAGAGTAGGAATCAAAGAAAACAAACTGACAAGAGAAACAATTGGTCTGTTTTGCGGGGGATAGGGCTGGATGTTATTAATGGGCTTCCTCTACAGACTGGGGGTAGGGCAGCAGAGAGCCACTAACAGAACAGCAATGACTGTACTGAGTCTGCGCTCTGAGGCTCTGAGAACGCACCCAGTCAGTCCAGGTGGGGGTTGGGGGTGGCCGAGCTCTGAGAGACGCTGGCTTTCTGGGGTTTTAATCTTCACCTCCGGTGTTTACACCCTCTCCACCGCTCCTGGCTTGCTGCCAAGACAGAGCATCCACACTGGGGCAAAAGCCCTTTTGCAGAAATGGCAGAGATCACACCCCTCCCCCTCCGGTCTGAGCTGTGTGAGCTGCCTGTCTTGCTCTGGCTGTCTGCCCTCAGTCTGCGCCCAGTCTGATTGACCCTCCCCCGAACAAACACAGACCTTTTCTGGCGACTTTCAAGGATGTCTTCTCTTGGTGATAATTTGTGGATTTCTTTCTGGGTCAAGCATTAAGTCAGAGGCTTGTTATGAAGTAAGTTCTGAGAGAAAACGAGGAGCTCAAGCAGCTGTCTGCCTCCACGCCGCCATCTTGGCCGGAAGTCTCCAAATTAACTGATTTTAAAAAAAGAATGGAGAAGGAAGCATGATCCTCAGGCTGCTGGTGCCTAGGAAAAAGCTCTCTGGCTGCCCTTTTCTGGTTCTGGCTCTTAATCCTGTTTGCCCCATGATTGACAATGGAAATGGAAGGAGAGTTGGTCAACATTTCCAAATTTTGTTGGCTATGCTATGGTGCATAGAGTCCAGGACTGGGAATTATCTTTTACCAGTAACTTGCTGTGTCATATTGGGGGCACCATTTCCCCTCTCTGGGCCTCAGGCTCCTTATCTGTAAAGTGAGAAGATTGGACTAAATGATGACCCACCCAGCTCTCATATTCTTCTTCATTCTATGTTCTAAGATCCTTTACATCTTTGACCTTGTATATATTATATATCCTTTCTAGTTCTAATGTTCTAAGATCTTTAGTTCTCACATTTCAGCTCTGACATTGTTCTAGGATCCTTTTTACTTCTGATATTCTGTGCCCTAAGGTCCCTTCTACCTCTAAGAACCTCTAAATTATCAGAATTCAAGTGTAGCAGAATGGGCCAAGGTAATTTTTCTCCTTGCACCTCCAGTGTGGTCCCCACCATCTCCCTGTGCAAACTTCCCAACACTATCTCCACCTGTACTCCGTCCCCATATGAAAAAAAGCAAAAGAAGGTAGATGTAGAAGGGGAGTGGAGAAGTTTGGTCAGTTTGTATAAGGCAGGAGAACATAGACTCCAAACACCCTAACCCCACTGGCAACCCATAGTCTTTTTTTTTTTTTTTCCTTTTATTTTATTATTTAGAATTTTTTTTCACAGTATATATGCATGAGTAATTTTTTTTTATAATATTATCCCTTGAATTCATTTTTCCAAATTATCTCCCCCTCCCTCCACTCCCTCCCCCTGATAACAGGCAATCCCATACATTTTACATGTGTTACAACATAACCCAGATACAATATATGTGTGTAAATACCATTTTCTTGTTGCACGTTAAGTATTAGATTCCGAAGGTATAAGTAACCTGGGTAGATAGACCGTAGTGCTAACAATTTACATTCACTTTCCAGTGTTCCTTCTCTGCAACCCATAGTCTTTAGGCCAGTCTCTGAAATATAATCAAAAAGACAGTTTTAATGACCAGAATAACCTCAGAAGTGTTGTTCTGTCTTATTGGTGTTAGATAGGACAAGCGGGCCAGTCCTTTTTCTGAGGGCTTTAACTATGTTTTGTTGTGTAGTTAGGCCGTATCTGGAATATTGCATGCAGTTGTGGGCACCAAATCTTAGGAAGAATATCTATAAATTGGAGCATATTTGCTTTCTCTCCATAGAGAGAAGGACAACCAGAATGCCGAGGGGCCAAAGGTTCACTCTATAGGTGAGCCCAAGAAACTCAGAAGACTTGGCAGGGAAGAAAAGTCCCAGGATAGCTATCTTCAAAATGCATGAAGGGCTGTCATGTGAAAGAAGGAGAGACAGAAGGAAGAAATGGGGGCAATGAGAATACATTCGAAAGAAGCAAATTTAGATTTGTCATAAGGAAAGACTTTCTCAGAGTTAGAGCTATTTAAAAATGGAATGAACTGGCTAGGGAGTGAATAAATTCTCATTAGAAAGAAGTCTTCAAGCAAAAGCTGGATGCCCATTTGTTGGATAAAATGCAGAAAGGTTTCTTGTTCTGATAATGTTTGGACTATGAGACCAGGGAATTTCCTTCTATTGCCAAGATTCTGTGACTTCCCATCTCAAATCAAATCAATTCTTTATCTTACTATAGCTCAAATCCCAGAGTAGGGAGTTTAACTTTTTTGTACAATCTGACTTCTCCATATAAGGTTTCTTTTTGATACAATTCATGAGATACCAGTCTGTGCTGGTAGAGGGTATTTCTTCAACCAAGATTTCCCTCTGCCAATAAAATCCTACTCCCTAACTCCCTAACTAAAAATTTACCATTTTTTCCTATATCATCTCTGGGTCACAAAATGCCATATCTTAATAGAGTGTAAGCAACTTGAGGACAAGGACTGTTTTTTTGCTATTATTGTTAGGATCACCGGCTCATAGATTTAGATGTGGAAGGAATCTTAGAAACCAAGGAGTCAATCCCCTTACTTTAGTTGTACCAGGCCATGCAAGTAAATAACAAGACCAGGTTAGAACTTAGGTCCTCTGATTCCATGTACAGCTTGCTTTCCATTCCCAGAAATTTGCATATTGTGCTTGATGTATATATATATATATATATATATATATATATATATATATATATATATATATATATATATATATATATATAAAATTAATTAATTTTTACATATTAAACTGTTTGTTGAATTACATGCCCTATGCTCACTACTAGGTTCTCTTCTCTAATTATGGTTCATTGTAAATGAGATCAACTTGTGCTATTCAGATAGGCAGATTTAAGCTGCCTTTTTTATTGTTTAATCCATTTCTGGGATCTGTAGGGCATGGGTTCTAGAGCAGCTTAGACCCATAGAAACTCTACAATACCACTTCCACTTGTCACCACATCTAAGAAGGGTAGTGGGATCCAGTAGTAAGCATTGTGGGTGCTGTGGTTGATATGTGGTGCCTCCCAGCTTCAGTTAAGTCACTCCCCTGCATTTACCTTCACCACACTATTTTTCTTCCCTCTGTGTAAAGGCCAATTAGAACTAAAATATACCAGCTCCAGTATCTGGCTCACCAGGGCAATCGGCTGTTATTGCCTTTGCTCTTGGTGGCAGCCTCAGGATGACATAATCTTTGCTTGTAAAGCAAGGGACTCCCTCCTTGCTTCTTGACCCACAATAGCCCATTGGATTTTCCAACAAAAGAGGGAGACAGGACATGTGGAACAAACTAAGGCCAATGTGCTCATTTTCATCCTATGTTAGAAGAGCCTAAGGTGATCAGAAAGCACTAGGCAGCTTGGTGTGTGTATATATATATATATATTTAATTTTATTTTTAATTTGTGAAATAAAATGAGCATTTTCACAACATAGTTAAAAAAGATGATAGCACATGAAATTGCAAATTTATAATCCACACCTGTTAGGTTCTTACTAAGTGCTAATGAGATAATTAGGTGATAGGTTCTTACTAAGTGCTAAGTCAGTACTTAACAATTCTCTAGTTCAGGCCTTTACGGGGAGTTTTACCCCTTTGAACTTCTGGGGAGGAGCTTAATGTTTAAAAGGAGCAAGTTCATTGGTTGAAGTATTTTTTCCCAGAAGCCCCTGAGTTATTCTGTGCCCATTCTCTGGGAGGATAAAAGAAGCAACACTGAGCAAGAGAGGAGTCTCTACTCTAGGTCAGAGTTGGTGGCTCTCTACAGGAAGAAGAATCTGGCTGAGAGATTGAGTTGAGACAGCAGATCTCCTCCCAGAGAGCGATCGGCAGTTTCTGGAGACAACAGAAACGTTACACACACCTTGCTATTCTTTAAAAATATATAACAAAGTTATCAAGTAGATTTCTTTTTTTTTTTTTTTTTTCTTCTCTCTTCCCTCTTCCAGCCTAGAGATGGCTCCTATTCGACACAAATATGTCTATACATGTAAAATCATTCTATACACACTTTATCAGTTCTTTCTCCAGATACCAATGGTGTGGTAAACAATATTTATATGATACATATATATATATATATGCATATATAATTTTTTGTTTGTTTGTTTGTTTTCTGAGGCTGGGGTTAAGTGACTTGCCCAGGGTCACACATCTAGGAAGTGTTAAGTGTCTGAGACCAGATTTGAACTCGGGTCCTCCTGAATTCAGGGATGGTGCTCTATCCACTGCGCCACCTAGCTGCCCCCTATATGATATTTTGAGGCTTGAAAAGCAATTTATAGGCATTACATTTCATTTGAGCATCACAAACAACCGCATGAGGAAGGTACTATTATTATCATCTCAATTTTACAAATTTGGTTAAGTGACTAGCCCATAGCCTCATAGCTAGTAAGCATCTGAGGCAAAATTTGAACTCGGGTTTTCCTGAATCTGAATCCAGTGATTCACATTGTCCATGATGTCACATTATAGTAGAAAGGACATTGGACAGGAATCTTTCATTCCTAGTTTTACCAATAATTTACTATGTGATTTGAGCAAATCATTTAACTTCCTGGTGTCTCATTTTCTTCCTCTTTGAGTGCTAGTGATGAGGGCAGTGGGCCAACTGATTTCTAAGGCTCTTTCCAGACAAATTTACTAAAAATTGTATAATCCTATACTGAGACACTTACATCCCATCTCTAGACCCTACCAACCCCTCTCTTGCATCCCTAACCACCCCCTTCCTAACAGTGCTCTGGACTGTTTCCTTGATAGTAAAGCCCAAGCAAGTGGCTTTTTTATAATTTCACTTCATTCTTCTGTTTATAGCTCCTCTTCCAAGCTCTGGAGAGCATTGACGTCATCAGCCCTCACACTGGGGTCTGTGCTAGTCTCATTTGGCACTTGTACATTCCTTAAGCCCATGGAATGCAAAAGACAACATGGATTGCTTGTGTGTGGCGTGGGGGTGGAGGTTAGGGGTGAAATGGGGGTAGAAAGGAGCAGTTAAAGGAGTAAGGAGGAGGAAAGATCATTTGGAGAAGCAGACCATACAGGGTCAATCAATCTGACAGTCTTAAATGAAAGTGTCATTTTTGCCCACTCAGGGTCAAATGGGAGAGTTGTCATTGGCTTGAGTTGGGCAGCTGGATGTGGGAGCCACCATCCTCCTTTGGGAGCAGAGAGAGAATATGGAGCTTTGAGAGGTTCTCTTAAAGCTATTTTTAATAGGTCTGGGCTGGCTCCCAAATACTGCTCACTTTATTTCTGGCACCAATAGATCATCCTAAAGGTTGTGGAAATTTTTCATGTTAAAAATGTCCACTTTTTTTTTTTTTTTTTTTTGCTTAAAGGGAACAGTGAATGAGGAAAGAAATCACCTGACATGGGAAACAAAATGGGGAGAGGAAAATAGGGAAGGGGTGAAAGGGATGAAGTATCTAGACTTCCTAAACAAAACTCATCACTCATTTCTCAGTCACTCCTTGGGAACTAAGAGGAATTTTTTGGGGGGGAGAGAAGTAGAAGGTGGGGGAAGGAGGAACTTTGTTTGGATTTCTTGAAATACAAACTACATTCCAATTCTAGAGTATCTTGCCAGAAAGAAGGAAGAATTCAGAATTAGAGAACATCAGAGCTGGAAAGAACTTTAGATGTTATCTACTCCAATATGTATGTGATTAAAGATCTCTATAGCATTCCCCAATAAGTGTTTCTATGTGTAGAATTCCAATGATGGAAGATATTTTACTTTCTGGGCTATTTTAAATTCTAAAGGATCAAATAAAGTAGAAAATTCAGTGATCCTACTATTGAGTTGATCTATGCACTTTTTGAGGAATAAAAATGATATTAATAGCTTAATTGTTCATAATGTTATAATTAAAAGAGATTTTCATTATCTCATTTAATCATCAAAATCTATGGGTTCAAGCAGTGCTATCTACAATAACATATAAGAAAAGTGATACTCTGTAATGAACCAATTTGCCCAAAATGATTATTGCAGGATGTATAACTGCTGTAATTTGTTTTGGTATATTTGGTTGGTGGTTTTTATAATGCTTCATATTATGTGTGCAGCCCTCTCTCTGTCCACTCCCCCAACTAATGCTTTATATTTGTGGTTTGAGCTCCTCAGAGGACCTCACAGGATTTTAGGGGTAACTCTGAGGATCTGTGTTTCTGCTACTCTTGTTAGCCAAGTCTACTGATTTGGTAGACAGGATTGTACTCTTTCCCATCACCAGGCTTCCAAAGGTAGCTCAAATTAGTCCTGCTCCTTGATACCTGCAAAGGAAAGAGGGAAACAAAAAGGCAGGTCACTTCTTTTGTATATTCTGCCTCATCCTATGGCCTTGCAGCCTATTAGGAGACTTTTTGTTATTGTGCAGTATAAGTTCCCCAATCCCACATGGCCAGAAACAGTCTTCCTTCCCACTCTCTCCAAGTTTCCATTTTGTCATTTAGTACTGGAACCAAGCAGGAAATATCTGGGCATGTTCCAAGAACTGACCCTATTGGCCTATTCATTAATATGTATTAAGCATATGTTTGCATTTTAGAATTTTGTAACTGTAAGCACCATTCTTCTCTTGAGGAATGTAAATGAATTAACATTGTTTGCTATATAATATATAAATGCATATATACATTTTTATGGTCATAGGAATAATTAAGGTCCCTTTCTTGTTCTCCTTAGGATCTTTGTATATTAGAAAGTTATTCCTCTTTCCTATGGAATGCACTAGCATTTATAGGTAGAATTCCAAGGAAAATAGATCTTTATATAAATAAATTTTTATAAGCACCTCCATGAGACCTTGCATTCTCATCCATAAAATATACCAAGTCTGTATTCTGGAACTCTCTGGGAAAATTACATATCAATTAGCTAAGCTCTTGTGATTATAAATTGTTTATTTCTTTACTTTTACCCAGTATGCTCCTCTTTTTCCAATTATAACTTTATAGATAAGAATTAATCTGGGACCAGATGAACCTATAACACCTGGCACCATAGTGAAGCCCATGCAAATACCATTGGTTAGATAGTCTTAAATAAATTAGGAAGCCTTCCAATCATATACTGATGTTCTTTTTGACCAATCACTGTGCAGGAGTATGTCAAAGCAAAGCTCTGGAGACATGGAGAAAATAAAACTTTCTTCCCTACCAATCACTATCTTGGGATCTCTGAAAAAGAGGAGCATCTTCAACATATCAGGAAAGAAATGTTTCTCCTATACATTGACACCACTCTAGTACTGTCCTTTGTTCCCTCACCATTGAACTATTCCAACAGTATATAGGTTAGTCTATCAAAAGTGTTTCCCCGTTTCAATCTATACTCCTTTTAGCTGCTAAATGAGTTTCCTAAGACACAGATTCCACATTTGATAAAACATTAATGGCTCCCTATTGCTTCCAGGATCTGACATTCAGAACCCTCTGCCACCTCCACAGTCTTCCAGTCTTTGCACACTTCCTTCCTGCAAGGCAGTTTTTGATTCAGTGCCCTTCTTGCTGTTTCCTGAACAAGATACTCCATCTTTTAGCTCTAAGGAATTTCTTTGGCTGTCCCCCATGCTCTTCCTCCTCAACTCTGTTTCCTGCCTTTCTTGACTTCCTTCAAGTCTCAGTAAAAATCCCACTTGAGGAAATCTTTCTTGATCCTTCTTCTTTTACAGTCTTTTTCCTTTCTAATTACTTCCCATTTATCCTGTACATAACTTCTGGTATATAATTGTTTGCATGGAGGCAAATGGGCCAATTTGTCTTTTCTCTGAGGGCTCTAATTTTGCTTTGTTTTGTGGTGCAGACTTTGTATGGAGTATATTATGCACTTCAGGTTACCACATTTTAGTAAGACCATCTATGAACTGGAGCATGTTTGCTTTCTCTCCATGGAGAGAGGGGGGGGAACCAGAATGGTGAAGGGACAAACCGATCATACCATATGAAAAATGATTGAAGGAACTGGAGTTCAATCAAGAAGATGGGGTGAGGATAGAGGGTCTGAGGAGGGGACTTTGAGTAGGTGCCAGTTTTCCAAGTCAAATATGTCCTATTTAATCTTTGCTACATTTCCACACTATAATTCTCTCCCACTCATCCCATTTGAATGTACATTCGGAGATCTACAGCATCTCACTCTTTCTTTTTTAATGGTATTTTTTTCTATTACATGTAAAGATAGTTTTTAGCATTCATTTTTGTAAGACTTTGTGTTCCAATTTTTTTTCCCTTCTCTTCCTTCCTCCTCCCCAAGACAGTAAGCAATCTGGTATAGGGTAAACATGTGCAATTTTTTTTTTTTTAATGTATTTTCACCTTTGTCATATTGTATAAATAAAATCAGACAAAAAGAAAAAAAATCACAAGAAAGAAAAAGCAAAGGTTTAAAAAAACAACTATGCTTTGATCTATAGTCTCCAAAGTTTTCTCTCTGAATGTGGATGGCATTTTTCATCCAAAGTCTAAACATTCATTTTTAATAGTTTTTTATTGTCCAAATACATGCAAAGAGTTTTCAAAATTCACCCATGCAAAACCATGTATTCCAATTTTTTCTTCTTCCTTTCTCCCCATAGTCTCCCCTAGATAACAAGTAATCCAATATAGATTAAACGTGTAATTTTATACATATTTCCACATTTATTTTACTGCACAAGAAAAATCAGATGAAAAAGGGAAGAAATGAGAAAAATAGCAAGCAAATAACAACAAAAAAGGTGAAAATACTATGCTGTGATTCATATTCAGTCTCCATAGTTCTCTCTCTGGATGCAGATGGTTCTTTCCATCACAAGTCTATTGGAACTGGCCTGAATCACCTCATTGTTGAAAAGAGCCACGCCTATCAGAATTGATCATCACATAATTTTTTTTTGTTGCTGTGTACAATGTTCTCTTGGTTCTACTGACTTCACTTAGCATCAGTTCATATAAGTCTTTCCAGACCTTTTTTGAAATCATTCTGCTGATTGTTTCTTATAGAACAATAATATTCCATAGCTTATTCAGGCATTATTCATGCTCAATTGATAAGCATCCATTCAGTTTCTGGTAAACATTTATTTTTTTGAGTTAAAGAATATTTATTTTTGTTGTTATAATAACAAATTGTGAAATATCACAATATTCAATAGTAAATTAAATAATGCAAAAGGTATAAAAGTATAATCCTACATTTCTTCTAGCTACTGGAATCTTGTCACCCTTGCCACTGTTTTGTTTGCTAGAGGAAATGAGATATCAAGAAATCTGTCATATTGTATCTTGGACATGCCCCTTACATGCTTAGGTCTTTTGAGCAGAGAGGGCTCTTTCCTTCTTCTATCCAGAATCTTTGGCTGATAATATTTGCCCTGATAATATCCCACTCGGTGTCTCTATTTTAATCAGTTGAGACTTTTGAATGACCTTAATTCATTAAGCAGGGGAGCTGATGATATGTAGCACAGTGAAGGAAATAACCATCTTTCCCTTATTTAGACAGCAATTTAAATGGAAGCAGCTATACTCCATAAATCCTAAATTATGATTTGGGTTTTATGGGATGAACAGCTCATTTTTTGGGGCATCTTAGCAAATGAGAATACTCTCATATTTATTTATGGTTCACTGTATAAACATTCATTTTTAATAAGCTTTTGGGTTTCAAATTTTTTTCCTTCCCTCTCCTCCCTACACCCTAAGACAGTAAGCAATTTAATATAAATTGTATATATATATATATATATATACAATTTTATATATATAGGGAAGGAAAAAAATTTGGAAGACAAAGTCTTACAAAAATGAATGTGTATGTATATACACAATCATGTAAAACAAATTTCAATATTAGTCATTGATTTTATTCTTTAAACAAATGTAAAGAATATCCATTAAGACATGGAAATTCTGCGTGTAAGCTTTTTCCCTTTTCTTTATGCTATAGACACAAATTATTACATTATCATTTAGGTGGAGAGGCATTTGCCACCAAATGTAGGAATTGAAATGGGTAGGAGAAAGAGGTCATTTCCTTCTAAATTATAAGATTAAACTCACTGAACTTTCATTCCAATTGCTACAGTGCGTGGTCCTAATTTAGCTACACAGATTATTAGTAGGTAGCATAGCTGGGCTTGGATCTAGTTCTTCTAAGTCCAGGGCATTTTCCATGATATCATATGGAACCAAGCCCATCCTCTTCCACAGCCTAGATGCCTACTCTGCTCTGGCTAAAAGCAGCATACTGTGGTATAGCAGAAAGAACACTGGCTTGGAAATTTAAAAATTGAGCTCATTTTAAAAAACTAGATTTTTAAAAATTTCAAGCCAGAGTTACTACTAATTTACTGTGTAACTTTGGGCCAATTATTTCCCCTCTATAGACCTCAACTTGTCTAGATTTAAAATAAATGTTCAGACTGATGATGAAGGTGTGAAATGGTCCAACCATTCTGGAAAACAATTTGGAATTATGCAAGAAAAATTGCTAAACTGTTTATACCCTTTGATTTTATATTCCCAACTATTAGGCACATACCCCAAGTAGGTCATTAACAACAACAAAATGTTCCATGTATTAAAAAAAAAGATTTATAGCAACAGTTTTTGTGGTTTCAGCAACTTAGAAACAAAGTGTTTGCTCACCAATTGGGGAATGGGTGAACAAATTCTGGCAAAGAAATATAATTGGGTGTTCCACTAAATATTTAATAATTAACTCTTTTTTTTTCAAAGGAAATATCCTTTTTATGTTTAATTTGCATAATTAACATTTTCTCCATCACTTTCTTAAATGTAGACAATCAACAAAGGAACAAATCAAGCTTTGATTTGTAATGTTTGTTGATTTCTGAGATGTAACTGCATATACTGAAAATGTAATTATCAGCTCTATAGAGAGAGGTTCAAGCTGGATCCAGTCCACCTTAATATAATGAAATATTATTATATTGAAAAGAATTATGAATTCAAGGAGCGGAGAAAATTATGAGAAGAAATGCATGAACTAATGTGTAGTAAAAGAAAGAAAAATAAAAACAATAATATACACAGTAAAGATAATAAAAAATGGAAACAATGCAAAAAATGGACCCAAACAGATTCATTGTAATGATGAATACTGGTTCTAGAGAAAAGTGAAGGAAATAATCAATCTTCTTGATAAAGTGAGTGGGAGACTAGGAGTGGGGGAGAATTATGCCTATTGCCAAAGATGGTTTTGCTCAGATTTTTCACTGATGGATGTGTGTGTGTGTGTTTGTGTGTGTGTGTGTGTGTGTGTGTGTGTGTGTGTGTGTGTGTGTGTGTGTGAGTGTGTGTGTATGGAGGTATCTTGAAAATAATTCTGATACTGGTGAGATGAGAAGGAGGTTAGATAGAGCATGTATAAGGATGGGCTATAATGGATGAACTATTCATAGATCATAAGGAGAGCGCCAGTCCCCTGACTACTTCCAATGACACATGTATATTGGCTGAACTTGCAGTTTGGGTTGATATAAGAATCCTTTTGGTACTATGATGGAAGGGCAGGGAGTTGATATACAGAGAACTGACCACTGAGCTGAAAAACATCACCTACTCAACATCTTTAAAAGAGAGATTCTCTCCTTTCCCCACTCTGTCTAATCTTCTTTCCTCTTCTCCTCCTCCCCCCAGCCTTATTTTGCTGGAAGTGTGAAGAAGAATTTGAAGAATTCTGACAGGCTCAGGATATGGGAAGAAAGAATGAAAGAGGGTAGAAAAACTCTTTTTAAAACTTTTCATGTCATGGCCCTTGGTGATAGACTGCTAAAGTCTATAAACCTCTTCTTAGGATGTTTTTAAATGTGAAAAATAAAATATATAAGACTACAAAAGGAAACAACATATTTAATATTTAAGAATCTTATTTAAAATTAATTTCTTTAATTTTTTTTTTCAGTTCCAAATTCTCTTTCTTCCTCATGGTCCCCACCCATTGAGAAGACAAGCAATATGATACTTACCATACACATGAAGTCATGCAAAATATATTTCTACATTAGATATGTTGTGTGTGAGGGAGTAAGAAAAGTAAAGGGGGAAAAATTATGCATCAATCTGCACTCAGAGATCAAAAATTCTCTCTCAGGAAATGAATAGCATTTTTCACCATGGATCCTTTAGAATTGGGTCCTTGGATTCTTGGATCTTTGTGATGTGTTTGAGGTTCCAAATGATGAGATTAATATAGGCACCAAATATTGGGGTTTGGTCATGTAAAGAATTCACAGTATCCATTCTCCTTGGCAAAAGACAGACTTATTTAGAAGAGGTTACAGACAAAATGAAGAGATACAATAGACACCAGGAATGGTAAATATGAAATAGATTTGGGAGAGCAATGAGGTTACTGTGGAAAGAATTTAGAAGAATCCATTAAAGGAACATGCCATGAGGTAGTAGTACTCCCTTGACTGGCAGGTTAAATCCAAGGTGGTTTAGTATCCTAAAAGAGTGAGTGTAAGAAGAAGAAAGACACCATGAGACAGAACTCCATGGTGGACTAACTCAAAAGGGGTTCAGCAAAAATGATGTGAGCCATATAAAGATTTATAGGGGAAATGTTACCTTGGGGGCTTGATATAACTTGGATTTCTGACAGGACACAGCAAGATGGGACTATCCATGACCTCTACAGAGGGTGGGATTGTAAGATTGATTGTATCCCCCATAATTGCCCTTCCCTGCTTGCCATAGGGGGTAATCTTATCAGTCCTTCAGTCTTTTTCAGCCAACCCCACCTAGTTAACTCAGGACCTCATCAATTGTCTTGATCAGAGTATCTAAGTCTTTCACAGGTGATTATTGTTACAAAATTGTTGTTACTCTGTACAATGTTCCCCTTGGTTCTACTCATTTCACTTTGTAACAGTTCATCTGAGTCTTCCTAGGTTTTTCTATAACCATTCCCCTTGTCATTGTTTAAAGCACAATAATGTTTCATCACAACCAAATATCTTATTTTAAAGACTAATGAGTCAGTAGCTCTCCTGGCTCTGTGATCAATCTGCTTTGGTCATCTTTTCTGACTCCCCCTACTCCACATTTCTCTCACTACAAGGACTAAAGGAACCAGCAAAAGGCTTATTTGCTATGTCACACTAAAGCACAAATCCTTTAGGGCTGTCAGAATGGAACACTTGGTGTCACTAGCCATGCCAGATTGATGATTCAGATCAATGGGAAATGCTCGAGCTGGAACACATGTGTGATTGGAAATAACCAGGGAACAGTTCTATCTTCACACATACTCCAAAGGTTATGCTCTAATACAACCCCTGCTCTTGGAGTCAGGAAGACCTGAATTCAAAACCAGACTCAGACATTTGCAAGCAATGTGATTCTGAGCAAGCCATCTAACCTCTATATGCCTCAGTTTTCCCATCTGTACAATGGGGATAATAACAAAACTTACCTCCCAGGGTTGTTTTGAGAATCAAACAAGATCAGATGAGAAAATATTAGCAAGTGCCGGATAGAATAGATACTTTAATAAATGCTTGTTCTTCTGCCTCCTCCAAATTAAAGCTTTTGAGAAGCAACATGGTTTAGCAATAGGGGATAGAGCATCCTCCTTAGAAAAAACAGAGAGATTGAGTGACTTGAAGTTAGAAATACCTCAGTTCAAGTCCTGGCTCTGACACATACTGATTGTGTGACCCTAGGCAAGTCATTTAATGCCTCAATATCTCAAGAAATTTTCTAAGACTATAAATTAT
Organism: Sminthopsis crassicaudata; assembly: GCF_048593235.1. Classification (NCBI taxonomy): domain Eukaryota; kingdom Metazoa; phylum Chordata; class Mammalia; order Dasyuromorphia; family Dasyuridae; genus Sminthopsis; species Sminthopsis crassicaudata. The sequence goes on along the minus strand of NC_133618.1, from coordinate 425,816,819 downwards.
GGAAGAGTGGCTGATCTGTTGTAGTGCATGGAGTTTAACCACTGGGAACATCCTAAATTGATGGGATCTCAGTCAATTCTGAACCCAAAAAGTTAATAATTAAGAAAAAATATTAATATTAATAAAGTGAGGGAGTTGGAATGAATGATCTCCAAATACCCTATTAGCTTGGTACTTTTAGGATTCTGGCTCTTTTAAGGGCATAATCACTTACTTCTGGAGTTTGATGAACAGGGTCAAGCTTACCCCACCCATCTTACTCTTCTATATTTTGCTTTAGGTCTTGTTTTCAAGATGAACAAACACAAATTATTTTCTGTTTTTTTTCTATCCCTTTAGATCCTTTTTAGTTATTAATTCTCTTAATTTTGATGCAGCATGGTATAGTGGGAAAAACACTAGATTTATAGTCAGAAGACCTAGGTTCAAATCTTATTGATCCCACTTATTAATTAGTACCTATGTGATCTTAGACAAATCACTTTATTTCTCTGTGCCTCAATTTACTCATATGCAAAATGAATATCCGGAGTAAATTTATTTTCATCCTTTTCTGGCCCTAAATCCTTTACTTTTCTAGTATCCTTAGCTGGGAATCCTTGTCTCATAGAATCAACATTAGAGCTGCAAGAGAGACTGGAAGTGATGTAATTCAACCTCCTTGTATTGTAGAGCAAAGAATTGAGGCCTTGAGAAGGGCAGTGATTGGCCCTGAGTCAAATCTTGATTTGAACCCAAGTCTACTGATAAATAGCTCAGAGCTCAGTTGCATTTTACCATAGAGTTATCCTACTGTCTGCAGTTTTGCCTCCTTTTCCAAGAAGGCTCCAAATCTAGAAATTCACTACTTTAAAAAAAGAAAAAAGAAAGAAAAGAAAAAGGAATGTAAGGCTAGCTGCCCCTGAGACCTCTTGCTAGGAATGGTCCTATGGGCTAGAGTGGGTCAGCCACAGGGGAGGGGGCTCAGAAGGTAAGGACGTGCAGGATGCAGGCTTAGCTATGAATGGAATGTATACAGCTCCCTCCAGGAACATGCTGTTCCTTCCTGAGGTAGTAACGTCATTGCTTTCCTGAAAAAAAACACCAACCCACAGGCAGGAAGGGCAGGCTAGGGCCTTCAGGTTCCCACCCGTCTTTGCAGTGGAGTTTGCTTTGCCCTCCCATAAACAATCTCCTCTTTCAGGAGCCCAGGGCAGCGGAAAGTGCCTGGAACAATAGTCTCTGGTTCCCCAGATCGCTTGGCTTCTTAATTCTGGGAGATTAACTCCAACTGCTTGAACAACTCTGTGTCAGGGCTGGGGCCAATAGGTTTCCAGGGCTCAGGTGAGGACAGGGAAAGAGTTATAAAAGGAGCAAAGAATCTGGTCCTAAGGAGTCTGTAGAGGAACAAGAGAGACCAAGAAGGAGGGTTTACTTTCAGTCAATCAACAAATATTTATTGAGCATCTACTAAGGGATATGACAAGTAATGGTATTGGAGATGCAAAGACAGAAGTGAAAATATCTCAGTCCTCAAGAGCTTCCAATTTAGACAGCATGTACACACAAGTGTAATGGAGGCTGGCCCTCTCTTACCATGATCTAGCATGAATCCACAAATACATTACAAGTTTAACTAGGGCTGGACCAAGGAACCTGGCAAATTATCCAAGACATAAAGAAGGTGTGTAGAATAATTGGCTAAAGGATCTCATATGGATTTTGGAATACATATGTCTAGGTATTCTGTAACTGGTTCTGTTTTGTTAACTTCATGGTGAAGCGGAGCCTTTTTGATTGGCTGATAATTAGAAATAGAGGTGGATTCTAAAGCCATTAGTTGTGTAGAGACTGGCTCCTTCTCTTGGTGAAATGAAAGACAACATAGTCAGAGGAGAGACCTCAAGATCTCTCCATGAAACAGATATGTGACTCATGAAAAGGGATAGGTTCCAGTCTTTCTTTGCTTCTTTCGTTCTTTTATTTAAGATGAAGGGTATTGGAGATACTAGTGGAATCCAGGTTGGGTTTTGCAGCCAGTGTAGCTTTGAGAGTTGCACAGGTCAACCTTCAGGAGCCAGTGGTAGCTGAGATAAAGATTCATCCAACAAACTGAATGGATGCCCATCAGTTGGAGAATGGCTGAATAAGTCATGGTATATGAACATTTTAGAATATTGTTCTGTAAGAAATGATTAGCAGGATGATTTCAGAGAGGCCTGGAGAGAATTACATGAACTGATACTAAGTGAAATGAGCAGGACCAGGAGATCATTATACACAGCAATAAGAAGATTATATGATGATCAATTCTGATGGATGTGGTTGTCTTCAATAATAAGATTATTCAAACCAGTTCCAATTGTTCAGTGATGAAGAGAGCCATCTGCGTCCAGAGAAAGGATTGTGGGAACTGAGTGTGGAAAACAATATAGTCTTTTCACTCTTTTTGTTGCTGTTTGCTTTCATTTTGTTTTCTTTTTCATTTTTTTTTTCCTTTTTGATATGATTTTTCTTGTAGCGCATGAGATTTGTGGAAATATGTATAGAAAGATTGCACATATTTAACATATTACCTGTTGTCTAAGGGAGGAAAAAAATTTTGGATTGCAGGGTTTTGCAAGGGTGAATGTGAAAATTATTCATGTATATGTTTTGAAAATAAAAAGCTTTAATTAAAAAAAGAGATTCATCCAATAGTAATGCTTAAAAGATATATATTTTTTCATTGATTGATTGATTGCTGTATTTGGATGTGAACTTGGTAGGACTAAGGCTATATAGGAACTTCTGATCTCCATATCTGATCTCCATACCCCAGAAACCAAGATGGTACAAGGGAAAAATGTGTTCTCAATGGGTTAGGAAAAGAAAGTTTGTTTATATTTCATTTCCTGCTATAACTTTGAAGTAAGTAGCTCTTTGTAAAAAATTGATATTCATTGGTGTGGTGGAATTGGAATTCTAATCATTGGCAGCTAACCACACTGGAATGAAGGCTTGAACTAATAGCATTAGAAAAAAACCTTAACCTCTTAGGGATACCCTAAAACCTAATATAGATGTAGTTGTTTTGCTTTAAGAGAGTGAGCCCAGATTGCTTCACTGGTGCAAACTCCACATGCTAGAAGATCTGAATCAGTTACAGAAAGTCTACCCATGCTCCAAAATCCACATGGGGATTGCATAAATTCAATATTCTGCACATACTTATAAGACCTGGGCTAAGTGGTCAGTTTCATTGACCTGCCCTCCACTAAAGCCATCATGTATTTTTTAATTATGCTAGCTCAAGCATGATTTCAGAAGGCTTAAAAGACCTACATGAACTAGTGTAAGTTAAAGTAAGCAGAACCAGGAGAACATTGTATATAGTAGCAACAAGATTATGTGATGATCAATTGTGATAGATTTGGCTCTTCTTGACAGTATGATAATACAAGCAATTCCAATAGACTTGGGATGAAAAATACCCATCACATTCATAGAGAGAACCATGGAGACTGAATGAATGTACATTGAAGCATAGTTTTTTTTTTTTTTCCCCTTTTGGTTTGATTTTTCTTGCACAACATTACAAATGTGGAAGTATGTTTAAAAAGATTGTACATATTTAACTATATCAAATGGCTTATTATCAGGGGCAGCTAGGTGGTGCAGTAGATAGAGCACTAGCCCTGAAATCAGGAGGATCTGTATTAGGATTATTACTAGGTAGTAAGTCAGTATTTAACAATTCTCTAGCTCAGAGTTCACACCTTTAAAAGAAGTGCTAGTTCAGGGTAAGAACAGTCCCCCATTATATAGATATAACATATGGGATAGATAGATGATAGACACAAGTTGATTTTTTAATGAAGGTAAATAAAAGAATAAAAAAAAAGTTTCATATAAAAGGTAGCATTCAAGTGAAGTCTTGAAGGGAATGAAGGATTCTGAGATTGATATAAGGAGGATATTTCTCATTCTAAGCATAAGGCATGTAGACAGGAGATAAAAAGGTATAAAGAACAATAGGAAGGTCAATTTGAGCTGCTGTGTATATGGAAGTGAGTCAAGTGCAATAAGATGGGAAAGTAAGTTAGGTCCTATGTAGATATAGGACTGCTCTGTGGGTGGGATCCTGGCCATATTGAGATAGCATTGCTATGGGTGATAGCTCTCTCGCTGGTTGGCTGTGTATGTGACCTCACAGGCCCTTTATAAGCCCATTTCAGACAGCAAGTTGCTCTCTTTAACCTGGCTCCCTAGCCTGGGGTAGCCAAGCCAAGCTGATGGATAGCCAAGAGAGGCAAGGAGTTTGGTAGTGAACATGTGGGTCTTCAGACCAGGTGTTCACTAGGGAGTTAACAAGTCAGGGCATTAAGTCAGGGCATTATGTGAGTAGGTATAATAAAGGCTTTTAAGATTACATGTGGCTGTGCTTGAGTACGCTACTGGTTATTAAACTATACCTTCAAGAAATCGTGGCCAGAGACCTTTGAAGGCCTCAGAGGAGGCGAGCCAGGTAGAGTTGACACTGCAAAGGTCTCTGTTGGGCCTAGGACAGACTAGTAATTGTAACTGCCAGGAGGGCATGTTACAGTCCTCCATCTGTCTTTCCCAAGGTCCTCTAGGAAGGAGACAAAAGGACAGGAAATTGATCTGAGGCTCAAAAAAAAAAAAAACCCAAAACAAACAAACAAACAAAAATCTCAAAGCCTTTCTTTACTTTTTTAGTATGATCCAGGAGTAAGAGCATTGAATTTGGAACTGAAGACCTGTGTTTGAATCCTGCCACTACCACTTATTATCCAGGTAACCTTTATTTTGATTTACTTTCTATTTACTCATCTCTAAAAAATGAGAGGGTTGAAGTTAAGTGATGTGAAACTCAAATAGAAAGGAAGCTACTAAACAGTGGGCTACAAATTGACTTAGAAAATTATAAATTAACATTATTTATGTTTTATTGCTTTTTTATTTATTTTGTTACATATTTTCCAAACACATTTTAATCTGGCTCAGGAAGTCCTGGGCATATTGTTAACCTCAGTGAGGTATTTCAGCAGTGTGTTTGACTTTTTTTGGAGTGAATGATCTCTGAGGATGGTTCTGGACCAAAATCTAAGATTCTATGACTTCTAAGATATTGCCAATTCTAACTTTGGAATTCTAACTAATGAGTTATTATCCACATTCTAAGGAGAAGTAGCATGGAATAGTGGAAAGAATACTGACTCTGGAGCCAGAGAAACCTGCCTCTCTGAGGCATCCTGCTTGTGTGATGTTGGGTAAATAGCTTAACTTCTCTGCATCTCACTTTCCCCCTTTGTAAAATGAGGAGATTGGACTAAGTGGCCTTTGTGGTCTCTTTTAGTGTTATTACAATCCTTTGATCTATGATATTATATCTTTAACATGTATACTTCCCTCCATTGACTGAAACCTACAAAAATACAGAATCTTCAAGTTGAAAGAGACTTCACAGAGCAGTTAATTTTATGGATGAAAAAAGAGACCCTCTAGGAGATTAAATGGTAATACAAATAGTAAATGGAAGAGTCAGGATTCAGATTTGGATCCCACAGGATTTGACTTCTGGTCACAGTAGGCATAGTACTACCTCTACTACATTATGTTGTCTTCTAATAAATGATCTACATATTGCTGTGGTTAAAAAAATTGCTTCTCTGTTAGTCCACATTCTAGTGATGAACCTTCCTACTTTTAGGCAATGCAGTCCCTTGGAAAATAGCTATGTCATATAATCCATCCCTGAGCCCATCTTTGAAGCCTGTTAGGACCTGTCAGAGCTTGAACTTCCTTGGCAGAGACTTTGAGAGGTCACAGATGAGAATACAAAGACAAAGGTAGCAGGCCTTGGGGTTGGAACACAGTGCTAACATATTTTTTAGTTGTTTGATGTTTGTTAATTTAAGTAAAACATAGGATCATAGATAAAGAGAGCTGAAAGGGATCCCAGAGATCAGTCTGATCCTTTCATTTTATAGTTTTGTGATAACCTAAGCCCAGTCATGGAGTCTGAATTATCTTTGGAAGTCTCTAGTCCACTCTCCCATTTTAGAAATGGTCATTTAAGGGGCAGTACTGATTATGATCTCAAGGGAATTCAGTTTGAATCTGACCCTGCTACCTCCTACTTATAGAACTGGGGTGAGGGTGGGGAAGGTTCACCTCTCTGTGACTAAGTATACCAATTGTAAAATGGTGAATTTGGAGAGGATCCACGTATGCAAAAATGTTTGCGATAGTTCTTTTTGTGGTGGCAAGGAATTGGAAATTGAGTGAAATGAGCCCATCAATTAGGGAATAACTGAATAAGTTATGAATAAGAATTTAATTTAATTTATTATTTAATAAGAATGTAAAGGAATACTATTCTTCTATAAAAAATTATTTCAGAAAAGCCCGGACTTACATGAACTAATGCTAAGTGAAGTGAGCAGAACCAGAACACTGTATAGTAACAGCAAGATTGTGATAATCAACTATTAGCTCTTCTTAGCAATACAGTGATCCAAGATAATTCCAGTAGAGTTGGAATGGAAAATACTACCCACATCCAGAAAAAGAACTATGAAGACTGAATGCAGATTGAAGCATCCTATTTTCACCTTTTTTTTTGTTTTTCTTTTTTTCTTGTGTTTTTTTTTCCTTTTGTTCTGACTTTTCTTTCCCAATATGACTAAAATGGAAAAATGTTTAAAATGATTGTATATGTATAACTTACAAAAGATTGCTTGCTGTTTTTGGGAAAAAAGGGAGAAAAAAAATTGGAACTCAAAATCTTACAAAAATAAATGTTGAAAACCATCTTTACGTGTAAATGGAAAAATAAAATACTATTCAAATGAAAAATAAAATATAAAAAAGCTAAAATAACAAATTTCTTAAAAAAATTAGTAGCTTGAATGAGATCATCCTTTTTGAGGCTGCTTCCAAGTCTAAATTCTATGTCCCTAAAATGGAAAAACTGAAGCCAAAGTAATGACTTTGTCCAAAGACAATTGGTGTGAGGCTGAGGACCTTCAGGTTTGTTGATTCTCAGACTAGAACTTTATACTACATTTGTCTTTTTTCAGGGCTGGACCTCCCTTCCCTAGCCCTGCTTTTCTTCTATAGATGCTATGTATCCTCAGAAAGCCTGTTCTCACAAAAGCCTCGACCACTTCCCAAGTTCTCTTTCCCTTTCCCTTTTTCAGGTCCCTCTTCTCCTGCCCTTATCTTTTCTTGCCTGGGCTCTACTCCCAGCAAGTCTTAAAAGGGCAGATTTATTTCCCCTACCCACCAGAACAAGACACCTCATTATCTTTTCCTCTGGCAATGCTCCATTCTGCCGCTTCCTGGCAGGTATAATGTCTAGTCGTCATCGAACTTTCTATCTGTGCTCTGTGCTTGGCTCCTGCAAGGGGAGCCCTTTCCTCTGCCAGTTCTTGTTTTGTCTGTCCTTCCTTAGGGCAGTCAGTGTCACCTTTTTTTAGAGTCTGGACATCAGATATAGCTGAAGCATCTTGCCTTCTTGGTATATCTTGCTGAGACACTTGGTAAAATTAGACCACTTGAACAAGGTGATGATATGGCAAACTGGGCAAACTGGGTACCTGGAAACTGGGTAAACAACGAATTCCAAATATCTGAAAACAGATCTGAGAGGAAGGCTTCAAGAGCTGATGGCTGAAAGCAGCTGGGAGATTCCTGATTTGCAGAGAGAGAACTTTATTTTATTTTCAAGCTGAGAATTTTTTTTTTTTTTTTTTTTTTTTGCTGCTCTGCTGAAATACAATAGTGGCTTTTTTTAAGCTCTCAAGTATTTCAATGACAAAAAGTATTTTAATATTTAACATTTAAATAATTAATTGGCTTCTTCCTCCCTCTCCTCCTTCCCCCAAGTATTCAATAGAGTTCTCATTAGGAAAGGGAGCAAGAAAGACACAAGGAACTGGATCTTCAGTCATCTACTGTCCCCCTCCCCTTTTTTGGACAAGATCTATGATTTCATCAGGTTAGAGAATTCCTTTATCAATGTAGATTTATTATTATTATTTGTCAACAATACTAATGGCAACTATGCATAGGGCTCTTTATGGTCTGCAAAGTTCTATATAATATTGTCTCATGTCATCCTCATCAAAACTCTGGGAAATAGTATTATCATCACCATTTAACAAATGAGGAAACTGAGGCACACAGAGATTATGTGACTTGGCCAGGATCCCAATATGTGTCAGAATCTTTCTGGTTCTAAGGAATCTGCTTTCTACTCACTCACTATTCCACATTTTTCATCCATATACTGTCGAACCTTATATTTCTTGTAACCTTATAATCTTCCCTCTCTGGATCTCAGTTTCTTCCTCTGAAGAATGGACTCACAGTGACATAATTATGTGGTCTTCTGACTACACTTTACCACTCACTTTATCTAGAAGCAGAATGATGCATCTGGTTTTGGGGTTTGCAATTTATTAAAATTCAATTATAATTGTTTTATGCTAACAAGTCTCCCAGTTATGAAATACTAATGTTTCATATTTTGATAATTACTTTTTAAAAACACATTTAGATAATTAGATGTTGTTATCAGGAAGGAAAAAGAGATTTCTGATAACAGAGGTTGGGAAAAGGAAGGGGCCTTCTAGAAATGGAAACTCTAGAGAATGGATAGGTCAAACTCACATGGTGCTCTACTCTAGTCTTAGAGCTGATATGTATAGGGCATTTTTCCAGTCTTCAAGGCACTGTTACATTTATCATTCCTAGTGATCTTTGGAACAATCCTGGGAAGAATGATAGGTATGATTATCCCATCTTACAAATGAGGAAGCTGAAATCTAGAGAGAATAAGACACTTGCCTGAAGTCACAGAGCTAGAAAGCAGGGTGGCTGGGGCTAAGACCCACATAATTTTGACTCTAGGGCTGAGTCCTTGCCAGGTTGCCTTATGGGAGACACACGCCCTGATCCCTCATAATTTATAGAAGCAAATTAGCCCCTGAGCAGTGGATAGACTCTGGGCCTGGGGATGAGAAAAAACTATGTTCAAATCTGTCTCAGACACTTACTAGCTGTGTGACCTTGGGCAAGTCACTTTTTTTTTTCTAGTAAATTTATTTTTAATACACATTGCTTCATGAATCATATTAGGAAAGAAAAATCAGAGCAAAAGGGAAAAATTATGGGAGAGATAATAAAAAACAAATAGAGAAAAGAGGTGAACATAGCATGTGTTGATTTACATTTAGTCTCCTTAGTTCTTTTTCTGGATGCAGATGGCATGTTCTGTGCAAAGTCTATTGGGATTGTTTTGGACCACTGAAGTACTTAGAAGAACCAAGTCTTTCATAGTTGATCATCACACATTCTTGCTGTTATTGTGTACAATGTATTCCATGCTCTGCTTGTTTCACTCAGCACCAGTTTAAAGGCCTTTCCAGGTCTTTTTATAATCAGCTTGTTCATTTTTTTAAAGAACAATATTTTGTTACCTTCATGTACCACAACTTGTTCAACCATCCTCCAATTGATGGACATCTACTCATTTCCTAGTTCTTTGCTACCACAAAAAGAGCAGCTACATCCATTTTTGCACATGTGGGTTCTTTTTCCTCCTTTATGATTTCCTTGGGATACAGACCCAGTAATGACACTGTTGGATCAAAGAATATGCATAGTTTTAATATCCTTTTGGGCATAGTTCCAAATTGCTCTCCAGAATTGGTTGACCATTTCACAACTCTACCAACAATGTGTTACTGTCCCAGTTTTCCCACATGTCCTCCCATGTATGTCATCATATTTTCCTGTCATCTTAGGCAATCTGAAAGATGTGAGGTGGTACCTCAGAGTTTTTTAATTTGCATTTCTCTAATCAATAGTGATTTAGAGCATTTTTTTACATAATTAAAGATGGCTTTAATTTTATCATCTGAAAATTGTCTTTATATCTTTGATCATTTATTAATTGGGGAATGATTTGTATTCTTATAAATTTGATACTGTTTTTTAATATATTTTAGAAATGAGATTTTTATCTGGAACATTGGTTGTAAAGTTTATTTTTTTCCAGCTTTGTACTTCCCTGGGCAAATCACTTAACTCTGTTTGCCTCAGTTTCCTCATCTATAAAATAAGCTGGAAAAAGAAATGGCAAACCACTCCAGTATTTTTGCCAAGAAAATCCCAAATGGGATCATGAAGAGTAGGATATGACTAAAAAAAACCTGAACAACAGAGTTAAGTTGGTTTCAGTAAAAGTCATAAAAGATCATCAAAATTGGAAGAAACTTTGGACATAATTTTTAGTCCAGTTCCCTTAATTTGTAGAGGAGAAACTGAGTGAATTAAAATCATAGAATCACAGATTTAAGCCTGCAAGAGAATTTAGTATAGCCATCTAGTTATAAGATCATACATAGATTGTTGGCTGGAAGCATTCTCATTTTACATGTGGGGAAACTGAGGTCCCAGAAAATAAATATCAGAGGCAGTTCCTCTAACTCTAGAGTCTGTGCTCCTTCTATTGAATCATGGCCCTATACACTCATCTTAAATATCAGGAAGTTATAGACCATGGAGATGAGGCTTAAGGGAAGATACATAGCTAAGCTAGGACAGAGTCACAAACTCAAGACTTGCCTGAGCTAGACCAGTACTCTTTTCATTGGGCCATGTTGTCTCTTGCTGATATGATTATCTTAAGGAACTCTTAAAAATTTCTAGTGGGAAGGAAAAATCATTAAGTTTGGGTAACCAGTTCAATGAAATCTCTTTCCATTCTTGAGAGCAAAAGGCTGTGACATGCTAACCTTTTTCATAACTCTTTATGCCCCCATGGAACATGGCTAATTGGTGTCTAACTCCAGACCCAGACTCTATTCACTGAGTCATTTAGCTGCCTTAAATATTAGCCTTATGACATTTCAAATGGGATTCCGGGCAAAGTCATTCTCTCCTGGGGCTTTGGGTTCTCTAGATGAGAACAGATCTGTTTTGCCTCCATGGGGAATAGGAAAGTCAGTACTTGAACTTTTTCATTTGGATTTGTAATATATTTGGAGGGAGCCAGGATTAAAAATGAGATGTCTCCTACTCTTTTGTCCCCTACACCTAAATTTAGCAGAAAGCTTAGGGTTCCTAGACTGGATTAAGGTCTATGGGATTTAACACTTTTAGTAGTGGGGAAGATGATGCTAAACATGGGGTCAGAAAAGATCCTGGGTAGTAGGGGTTGGGGGAAAAGGGAGTGAGAAGAGACAAATGTGGAGGCGGCAAAGGCATTTTTGCCCAAACCTAAATTCAGTGACCCTGCATTAGTTACTTTAAGTATTGCTATTTAATGGGCTATTTCCACATGGTTGATGATAAGGGGTTGTCACTTCTCCCTAGCAGTTGCCCTCAAGATTGACTCTCACAACAACCCTCTGAGTTATTCTCCTTGGTCCCATGGCTACTTAGGATAAGATGTGGGATCCCAAGCCAGGTTCTTCTGATTACAAATCTAGTGCTCCTTCCATTAGGCTACCTTGCCTCATATCTCTGGGTATATGACAAAAGAAGTCTCCAAAGTCCTGAGGACCTTGTTCCAACTTCTTTTTCTAACAGTCTCATCTCCCAATATCTCTTTTGTTAGCTATGGGTCTCCTTTGCCTGCCCCATGCCCTTCTAACTCTAGATTGCCTTGTGGCAATGGAGATAAGTAGAATGAGCTTACAAGAAGACAAATGATGATAGGATAAAAATGGGATCCTAGAAGGTAAGTCCTCTACAATTTTGTCCTTATTAGTGTCAGCTCCTTGGGAACAGGACCTCTCTGTATTCCCAGCATAAATGAAATAGTGTGGAGGAAATAATGGATTTAACGTCATTTGGTCATAGATTTAAAGCTGGAAGAGTACTTAGAGGTCATCTTATTTAGCATTTTACAAATGAGAAAATTGAGGCCCCAAAAGATTAAGTTACTTGCCCAATGTTACCATGTTAACTGAACTTAAATTCAAATGTAGGTCTTCTAATTCTTTTCACTATGGCTGTGAATGAGGAACTGGGCTGAGCTCACTACTTGCTTACTACTTGGAGTGAGCTCAGGCATCTACTTCACCTTCTCTGGTTCTCACTGTCTTTGTCTATGGAACTAAAGGATATCCCAGTTTCTTTCTAGCTTTAAAAAACTTGTGATTATTTGACCAAGTAAAATACTTAAATATTCCTTGAATTGAGTTGAACTGAGGCATGTCCAAAGCCAGAATCAGCTCAAGACTAAAATGGATTTAGGAAGTCCAGGGAAGGATTTAGGAATTAGGTGATTAGGATCAGGGCTCCAGCTGGCCGAATTTTCTTGATGTGGACTTTAGAGTGGCTGGTTGTTATGGCAAATGTGGAGGTGGCAAAGGCATGTAACAGAAGTGTACAAGTGGACAAAAAACAGGCCAGAACCAGGGGTAGGGAGGAGAGCTGGGGAACCTAGGTTTTTGTAAATAGGAGAATTTTTTTTGAAAAGTCAGCCACATTAGTGTGATGGAAAGGTATTGGCCTTGGATTTGAATGTTGTTCAATTGTGGGCCATAGCACACTGATACAGTCTGTGGGCTTTTCTTGACAAACATATTATAATATTTTGCTACTTCCTTTTTCAGTCAATTAAGGCTTAACAAGTTAAGTGACTTGCCTAGGGTCAGATAGCTAGTAAGTATCTAAGGTTGGATTATGAACTCAATAGTGGGATTTTTTTTTTTTAATCTTTCAATAGTATTTTATCTTTCCAAATACATTTAAAGATAGTTTTCGGCATTCCTTTTTGTAAAACTGTGCTCCAAATTTTTCTCCCTTTTCACCCACCTCTCCTATCCCCTAGACAGCAAGTAATCTGATATAGGTTAAACATGTGCAATTCTTCTGAACATATTTCCACATTTATCATGCTGCATGAGAAAAATCATTCTTGCACAACATGACAAATATGGAAATATGTTTAAAAGAATTGCACATATTTTACCTATATCAGATTTTAACTGTCTAGGGAAGGGGGTGGTGGTGAGGGAAGGAGACAAATTTGGAATACCAGATTTTGCAAGGGTGAATGTTGAAAATTATCTCTGCGTGTATTTTGAAAAATAAAATTTTTATTTAATTATTTTAAAAGAAAAACCAAAATCAGATCAAAAAGAAAAAAAAATACAAGAAAGAAAAAAAGGCAAAAAACCAAGTTAGTTTGTTTTTTGAGGCAATGGGTGTTAAGTAACTTGTGCAGGGTCACACAGCTAAGTGTTTGAGGTAGGATTTGAACTCAGGTTCTCCTAACTACACGTCCAATGCTCTAACCACTGTACAATTTAATTGTACCATGAACTCAGGTTTCCCTGACTCCAGGCCAAGCCCTATAGCCATCAAGCCATCTGGTTGCTCTTAGAGGAGAATGACCCAGGTTCGAATAATAGATCTGATGCTTCCTAGCCATGGGAACTCTAATGAGACGTCCCCACTTTCAATCTAGGCTCCGTTGCTTCTTCCAGCTCCTTCACCTCTCTGACTACCTACCTCGAAAGTTCGTTATAAGAAAATGCTTTGCAAACTTCACGACCTACAAAATAGGAATCATTTTCGATGTCATTATTATTGTCTGAGGGTCCTGCCCTGTTCTACTTTTCTGTTCTATATATTCCCTGAGCCTTCTCAAGTTATGGTGTCAGTTAATTGGGGAGCCAGTGGCCAAATAAAGAGAAAGCATTCTGTCTCTCATCCTGTGCCCTAAGCCCATCTCCCCTTTAAACCTAGGACAAAAGATCTGGGAAACTGATGTTGGGTTGGGGGGTGGAAAGTGTTGCTCTCATTTGGTGTATCCTCCACTTGGCTGACAGCTTCTCCCTGTACAGTAAATAGATTCCAGATTCTAGAGAAAATAGCACATGTGGCTGAAACTGAAAATTCAGACCGAATTAGTCACCCGAATACCCTAGTAACCCTGGCAAAGAGCACGCTGCAAACACACAACAAAACCTCGGGCCGAGGCAGTCTTCTGGGGCCAGGTGGCAGCATAGGCATCTGGGAGCTGGCAGGCCCCCAGTTATGTGGAGGGGGCAGGGCCATGAGGGAAGGAGGGGGACAGTGGGAGTGGGGGTGGGGGAAGCCAGGCCAAGGAACGAGGAAAGGGAGGGGGCCCAAGGGAGGTTTATGGGACCCAGAGGACCAAAAGGAGGGCAACAAAGGTTGAGATGGAGGCCGAGTGAGGACATACACAAAATGAGGTCAAGGAAAAGAGCGAGAAACTGTCAAAAAATGGGGGAAATTCCTGTCGTAAACAAAATTGAAGTGTTGGATTGTGAAACAAAGTTATTTTAAAAACTTAAAAAAACCCCAACTCATAATCCCTCTTCTGACCCATTTATTCCCAAGTTAAAAGCCAAATAGGCCAGAGGGAGGAAGAGAGTAATTATAGATTTGTATAAGGTTTGGTTTTGTTTTTACAATCTACAAAGAATTTTAAGGGCTTCATTTAGTTTGATACTCCCTATAATTTAGGAGAGAGGCAGGGGAGATATCACTGTCCCCACTTTTCAGAGGGAAACTGATGCGTGAGAACTTAAATGGCTGGTCTTTTGGATCCTAGTACAGGTTCCTTCCACCTCCCACAGTGACTTTTAAAGTCACTTTTCCTGTAGTGCCCCAAACTGAAAGGCCTGGAGTAGGGTACTCAAAGATGAATCCTAGGAACTTCTTTGATCTCACTCTGAGAGTGCTGGAGACTTATGGCTAAGGACATAGTTTCTCCCTCCAAGCTACAGCTACACTAGAGTTTTATGCTTCTCTGATGACACAAAGGATGAGGAAAAGAGGAGGGCCCTGCATCTGAGCTGGGTTGGTTTTTCATTATTTCATCAAATTAATATTTGTAATGTACTTAGTGCAGTGCCTGGCACCACAGTAAGCACATAATAAATTCTTCCTCCTTCCCTTCCTCCCTTCCTCCTCCCTCTCTGTCTCTCTTCCTCCTCCCTCTCTCCCTCTCTTCTTCCCTCCCTCCTTTTCTTCCTTTTTCTCTCCCTCTTTCCCTTTCTCCCTTCCTTCCTTCTTTCCTTCCTTCCTTCTTTTCTTCTTTCTCTCCTTCCTTTCTTCTCTCCTTCCCTCCTTCCTTCATTCTTTCCTCCTTTCTTTCCCTTTTTCCTTTCCTCCCTCCCTCTTTTTTTTTTTTTCAGGCCAAAGAAAAGAATGTTCTAAATAATCATAACTAAGTCCTAAAATCCATGGGAGTGGGACACTCTTCTTATTAGTGGATGTTAATATCCCACACCTTGTAAACGGATCAGCAGATTAGAATGAAAAAACAAAAATCTAAACTCAACCATCTGGACATTTGATGGACATTAATCAATACTGCTTTTAAAAAGCCCAGAAGGGAAAATTGTCATTAACTCTTGTCTTTATTGGCTCTCATTATCAATTAACTAATAAACTAAAAACATTTATTAAGCTCTGGAGATACAAAAAAGAGGCAAAAACCAATCATTGTCCTCGAGATGCTTACAGTCTAATTGCCAAAGTTCTTATGAGGACTAACTAAAGAGCTCTTGATTCTGAGAGTTGATTTAGGAGCTGTTGGCACCTTCAATAAAGATATTTTGGAAAGGTCAGGAAAGCATCTCGATCCTTTTAATAGGATGAGGTTTGGACATAATACCTCTCTGAAGGTATTAAGTTCTAGAACCTGAGCCTTCAACTCAGTGCTTCTGTGCCCTCCACCCTAGCTACCCACAGAAGTCATGAGCCATGGGGGGAAGTGGGGTGAAGCTATTATGGTAGGGTCTGGTTCACTCCTATATAAATGGTTCTAAATTAAGGGCTTCTGGAATTTGGGCAGTTAACTGACAGCTGGCATTGACAGCTGAGAATCTGTACGACAGTCTCTTCTCTGCCATCTGGCTTAGGTTTGGACCTCAAGGGTACAGGAAAACAAACTCAGATAAGAAGAATGGTCGGAGACTATCCTCCAGATGACCAATCAATATTTTGCTAGTGTTAGGTCTCCTTTAAAAAAAAATGTAACCTGGTCATTGAAGGAGAGATGAACCAGCATTTGCCAAAAGGTGTAGGGTGACATTTTTCATGTTCTTAAGTGATTGGATACTGTCTACAGCATGGGATAGAATGCCATACATTTTTTCCAGATCACCAGCACTGAGGGCAGTTTGAAGGGAGTGTGGAAACAGAATCATCCTCCTCCTCCCTTTAGAAATATTAAGAAAGCATTTTAAGAGAATTCTAGTCTGAAGCCTTTGGATTAATCTGTTCAAAATCCCTTTCAGTCTTTCTTTGGCTATCAGTTTTGAAACAATGTCCTGTTCCTTTCTCAGGATCAGCCTAGGAAGAATTTCTCCTTTGAAATAATTAGAACTAGGACCACATCAGGGAAAGGGGCTTTTGATTTATCCACCTGAAAGTAGTATCTTTTTTCCTCATGACCTGAAGGGGATTAGGATAATTATCTTCCTAAGAGAAGGAAAGTCTGAGGTGAGCTTTGGAGGGAGAGACCTTAAAGAGAAAGTCATAGAGGAATCCAGTCTTTCAGTGTCTATGATTCTATTTGTGTGTGTGTTTTTTTTTTTAACATACATACATAACATATCATTTAATATGCAAAAATTATATATATTAAAATATATTTTCAGATCAGCATAAATTAAATGGAGTTTTCTTTCTTTTTTTAAATTAAAGCTTTTTATCTTCAAAATATATGCACGGATAATTTTCAACAAAATCTTGTGTTCTAATTTTTTCCTTCCCTTCCCCCCACCTCCTCCCCTAGATGGCAAGTAATCCAATATATGTTTAACATGTGCAATTTTTCTGTACATATTTCCACAATTATCATGGTGCATAAGATCAAAAAGGAAAAAAATGACAAAGAAAACAAAATGCAAGCAAACAATAACAAAAAATGAAAATACTATGTTGTGGTCCACACAGTTCCCACAGTCTTCTCTCTGGGTCTAGATGACTCTGTTCATCACAAGGTCACTGGAACTGGCCTGAATCATCTCATTGTTGATAGAGCCATGTCCAGCAGAATTGATCATTGTATAATCTTGCTGTTGCCATGTATAATGAGCTCCTGGTAATGCTCATTTCACTTAGCATTAGTTCATGTAAGTCTCTACAAATCTCTCTGAAATCATCCTACTGGTCATTTCTTATAGAGCAATAATATTCCATAATATTCATATACCATAATTTATTAGCCATTCTCCAACTGATGGGCATCCACTTAGTTTCCAGTTTCTGGCCACTACAAAGAGGGCTGCCACAAACACTCTTGCACATACAGGTCCTTTTCCCTCCTTTATGATCTCTTTAGTATACAAGTTCAGTAGAAACACTGCTAGATCAAAGGGTATGCAAAGTTTTGATAGTCCTTTAGGCACAGTTCTAAATTGTTCTCCAGAATGGTTGAATCAGGTCACAACTCCACCAACAATGCATTAGTATTCCAGTTTTCCCACATTTTGTCATTATTTTTTCCTGTCATCTTAGCCAATCTGAGAGGTATAAATGTAGTGGTACCTCAGAGTTATCTTAATTTGCATTTTTCTGATCAATAAGTGATTTAGAAAACCTTTTCATATGCATAAAAATGTTTTTAATTTCATCATCTGAAAATTGTCTGTTCATATCCTTTGACTATTTATATGATTCTATATGTTGCAGCAAAATATTAACCTTGGGCTATGTAACTATATTTTAGCATGCTGTCAAATTTTTCTTATAACTTTTTTCCCCCCCCTGAGGCTGGGGTTAAGTGACTTGCCCAGGGTCCCACAGCTAGGACGGGTTAAGTGTCTGAGACCAGATTTAAACTCCGGTCCTCCTGAATTCAGGGCTGGGGCTCTATCCACTGTGCCACCTAGCTGCCCCCAAAACTTTCTATGTTCAAAATCCTGTAAATTGTGACTTCAAAATGATTTGTGAGAAGAAAAGATATAGAAAGAAAGATAATTAATAAAAAATGATTTCTGGCAGGCTTGTACCTAAAATGTAAGAGTATATTTTTTGGGGTGAAGGTAAGGAGAAAAGACAGCATAAACCTCAGTCTATAAGAGAGTGACAGATAGAAACTGAAAGAAATAGAGATAGACATGGAGAGAAGAGAGAGGCAAGAGAGAGACACAGAAAATGAGAGCAACAGAGACAGAGAATCAGAGACAGAAAGGGAAAGAGGAGAGAGAGAGAGAGAAAGAAAGATAAGCACTATGTGATAGACATAGAGAGACAGAAAAAGGGAGAGATAGAGAGGCAGAGTCAGAGAAACAGAAAGAAACAGAGACAGAGAGGGAAAGAGATAGTACCCTAGCTATGGAATCACAACATTTGGGTTAAAATCTTGGCTTTGCTCTGTATTTCCTGTGAGGTTTTGGTCAGTTATGTCTATGGGCCCCGATTTTCTCATCTGTAAACTGGGGGAATGATTCCTTTCATTCCTTGCCTCTTTTGGTTATTGTAAAAAAGGTATCCTACGTTAATGTGAAATATTATTGAACATCCATGGGCCAAGTGGATAGATTTCTGGTCCTGAAATTAGGAAGATCTGAATTCAAATCTAGTTTCCTCATCTGTAGAATGAGGATAATAATAGACTCTACCTCACAGAGTTGTTGTGAGAATCAAATGAAACATTCTTAAAGCACTTAATGCAGTCCCTGGTACAAACTAAGTGATTAATAAATACTATTTCTTCCTTCCTATTAATATCTATGGAATGAGGGGGATCAGACTGCATGATACTGGAAGTTCCTTCCAGCTCCAAATTCTGTTGTCACCTGAAGCCTAGGCCATGATGCTGTTAAGAGGGTGGCCTCCCTTAGGATCAAGGACCCAAAGCAGGGGGAAGAGGTTATCACAAGGCCTTATCAAGCTTTCAAAAGGGAAAAAACAGAGAGATGTCATTTAAGAAGGTTTATATATGAGGGATCTGTGGTTTTTTCCAGATTGGGAAACTTCCCATATGGAAACTCTTTCCACCAAGAGAGATTCCAAATTGTCTTCTAGTACCTTCCCTTTCCCTACACCCATTTCCCACCCCCAGGGTTGTGTGAAGATCAAATGAGATAATATTTGCAAAGCACTTAGCATAGTGCCTGGCATTTAGGTGCTTGTTTCTTCTTCCTTCTATAGTAGAGAAGATCTAGAGAACCGAACACTAAGGGTAAAGTAGTCTGCCATAGGTCATATAGTTGAGAATTATCAGAGTCAACACTTGAACTCAGATCTTTTTGCTTTTTTTTTTTTTTTCCTGAGGCAACTGGGATTAAGTGACTTGCCCAGGGTCACACAGCTTGAAAGTGTTTTGTGTCTGAGGTCAAATTTGAACTCAGGTCCTCCTGACTTCAGGGCTGGTGCTCAAACTCAAGTCTTTTTTATTTTAAAACCAGTGTATTATATACAGCCTGCTTCCTCTAGAAGAACTCATACAAAGAGACAAAATCTTAGTATTTCAACACTGGAATGGATTTAGCAGATGCAAGATGAAAACTGGTGCTGCCTTTTTTTTTTTTTTTGCAAGATAGTTGCGATTAAGAGACTTACCCACAGTCACACAGCTAGTATGTGTCGTGTCTGGGAACAGATTTGAACTTAGGTCTTCTTGACTCCAGGGCTGGTGCTCTATCCATTGCACCATGAAGCTGCCCTAGTTTTTAATTACTTTTGATGCTGACTTTTTTCCTTTATGGCTTGCCTGATTGTTTCTTCACCATTACCAGCTTGCCTCTTCCTAATTGCAGGTGCTTCTTGGTTGCTATCCACCTGTCCAGGCCACATTCGCATGATTCCTTTTCATTCTCAGCCTCAGAGTGACCTTCTGTTTTCACAGTTCCTCCTCACAGCTGTCCAAAGACTGCCAATCAAAAGTCAAGGCAGATAAGTAGGTCATCCTCCCATTCAATAAGTTCAATACTGAGCTTCTGGGTGTGTGCAGAGCACTGTTCTAGGTGCTAAGGTTGGGGTTTGGATAAAAAACAAACTCTCTGCCCTTGAAGGTCTTCTGGTCTATTTGGGAGAGTCAAAGAACACTCACACACACACATGCAAATATCCCCGCATATATATGAACAGATAAGAAAGAGCTATAGAACATGACATGGTGGGGAAAGTCTTGAATCTGAAGTTCGAATATCAGTATGGAAAAAACGACAGGGAAGTCTGCTGAAGATGAATAAAAGGTTTGTCAATTGGCACTGAAGCTCAAGAAAGCATGGATTTGTAGTGGAAAGAATCAACCTAGTTTTGTGATTCAGTTACCATCCCAGAAACGGAAGCAGGAAAAAAGAAGATGGTGGTTTTAAGTCATATTTGGTGGTAGCACTCTGAACAAATTGTTTAATCCCTCAGGACCTCAGCTTCCTCATCTATAAAATGAAGGGAATAGACTCAGTCTCTATGATTCTTGGGTAGGTATGTATGTCCCTAGGATAAAAGGACAGAGGAAGGACTCTTGAGAAAGGATCAGCAAGAGCTTGACTGTCCACGGGCTCCAGAACAGTGTGGGAGGGAAGTGAAGCCAGGAATAGATGGACAGAATGATAAGTAATCAAGGGATTGAAGGGTGAAGAGCATATTCACTAGGAATAAGGGAGCAGTTAGGTAATGCAAAAGATAGAGTACCAGACTTGGAGCTGGGGAGACCTGAGTTCAAATCTTGCCTCAGAAACTTACTGTGTGATCCTGAACAAAAATTAAGCTTATTTGTCTCAGTTTCCTCATCTACAAAATGAGCTGAAGAAGGAAATGGCATGTATCTTTAATATCTTTTTAAAGTTATCTCCAAAAGGTTTTGAAGAGCTGGACATGACTGAAAGTGACTAAACCACAACAGAGGTAGGAGGATAGGAATTCATTTCAGAACTGGGAATTTTGGAATCCTGGGTCTTAGAGGTAAAATAATTTTGGATAAAGATGGAGCTTTGATGTAGTGGAAAAAATGTAGCACAATAAGTCTAGAAAGGATCTGTAAAGACATGGCTGATGAATATATAGAAAAGGAACTGGTAATTACAGAGAGGTAACATGATTTCATCAAGAATTGGTCATACCAGATCACCCGTATTTCCTTTTTTGTAACAGGATTACTAAACTACTAGTTAAGGGGAATGTTGTATATATAGTTTACCTAGATTTTAGTAAAATTGTTGATAAAGAATCTCAATCTTTTGTGTAAGAAGATGGAGAGAGATTAGGATAAGATAATATAATCAAATGGTTTCAGACATGGTTGGATGGTCAGACTCAAAATTGCTAATGGTTCAATCTCCTGTGGCAGAAAGTCTCCAATGGAGCATCCCAGGGATCTGTGCTCAGCTCTTTGCTGTTTAACATTTTTAATAACATTTTAGATAAAGGCAAAGATAGTATGCTCATCAAATTTACAGATGACATAAAGCAGGGACAGACTTGGGATCCAAAAGATTCTTGATAGACTTGAATATTAGGCTGAATCTAACAAGATGAAATTTAGTTGCACTTGGGTACAAAAAATAATCAACTTCATGAGTATGCGATGGGGGTTCAGGAATGGAGGGACAAAAGTTATTAAGAAAAATCTTGTGGTTGTACTGGATTGCCAGCTTAATATGATTCATGACTGTGATGTGGTAGCCCCTCCAGAAAAGCTCATTTGATTTTGGGCTACATTAACAGGGCTATAATTTCCAAGAATAGGGAGATGATTGTCACATTGTACCTGTCTCTTAAGAAACCTGTTACAGGGAGTGTGGTGTTTTAAAACACAGTTTAAGAAGGACATTGAAAAGCTGGAGAGTGTCCAGAGAAGGGGATAAAGGACTTTGAGTTTATGTCATGTGTCAGTTGAAGGAACTGGGTATGGTTAGCCTAGAGAACACTCAGAGTAACATATAGCTGCCTTAAAAGTATTTAAAGGCCAGATATGTGAGGATGAAGGAAGCTGCAGGAAGTTTAATATAAAATTGATGTTGAAAAAAATTTACCATTAAGGCTGTCTTAAAAGTAGAATGAGTTGTTTCAAGTCTCCTTGAAGGTCTTTAGGTAGAGTCTGAATGATCACTTGTTATTGGGATAGTGGAAATTCCTTTTGTGTATGTATTGGACATAGAAAGTCCATTAAGCATAATAGGTGCTTAATAAATGAAAGCTTAGAAGATAGAGTATTGGATGCAATGAGAGACCTTGGCCTTTTTAAGCTAAGGCCTTTAAAATGCCCATTCATTGATTAAGGCTAGGGAAGAAATGAGGCAAAAAAGGGCCTCTTTTACCTAGTCAAAAAAAATTTTTGTGAGGGGAAGATTCTCAGGGTTTCTGGCCTAAATAGAAACAGCTGCTATTTACATATTAATTCTGAGCCAATTAGGGCCCAAATAGTGACCAAGTAGGACTTGGCCTAGGACTAGGTCAACCATTGAGAGCCAGAATAAGTTGGTTGTAAAATAAGTTTCTGGCCTGTAAACCCTAAGATATTTTTTGAGGTTTCAGGAATTAAAATTTACATTTCTGTGGGCAGATAAGGGTATGATACCCAATGTGGACAGAGGTAAGAGAATGGAAAGAAGAAAGAAAAGGTAAGAAAGGGAAAGGAGCTATATAGCTTAGCTGGAACTCACAATGGTTATTTGTCCTTTGCTCTCAAAGAGGACCATGACATCAGGGAGGTGTTGCTATGACATGCAAGTAAATTGGCTTGAAGTGAGGGAGGGCTGTGCAAGTCACCTGTCTCACTTTCTCCTCCAGAGCCAGCTGAGTCCAGTAGCCAGCAATAGAACAGGATGACTTGAGGTGGTCCTATTTGAAAGACTATCAAGGGAAAGAGAGATTGGATTAGTTCTCCTCAGCCTCAGAACTAGTGGGTGTGTGTATATGTGTGTGTCTGTGTGTTGTAGTAGTAGTAGTAGTAGTAGTAGTAGTAGTAGTAGTAGTAGTAGTAGTAGTAGAGAGGAATATTTAGATCAAGGAAGAAATTGGCAGCAATTAAAACTACTCCACAATAGAATGGATTTCTGTGGGAAATCATACCACTGGAGTCTTTTATTATGAATTTGTATGGCGACTTATTGAGGACATTGTAGCAAGGGTTCCTTTCTAGGTGCAAGACAGAGTCTGCCTGCTGAGGTCTTTTCTATCACCAAGTTTCTGTTATATCAGATGTAGGGACCTTTGAAGTAAATATTTCTTTTGGCCCTGTACTTCCCTGCTGAGATCATGCTGGCTTCCAGGGAGACATCAGATTTCTCAACATCAAGCCATAGGATTGCTTTCAAGTCTCTTAGTGACAATCTTTCTCTCAGGGTTTGCAAATGAGGTTCTTCCCTCTGTCCTATTCTCAGGCCAACAAGGGGGAGGGATGGAGGAAACAACCACAGAGCATGCTCTGGGCCAAGGAGGAACTTGACGAGTAACACCCTTTGGAATGCTGCGGCCTAGCTTAACTAGTTCCAGATTTGCACAGTTCCCGTCAGAACATGTAATGAGGAATAAGGCCTTGGCTAATCAGTGCGGGACCTAGCAACAGCACAACAAGAGTGCCACAGAACCTGTTTCTCATGGCTTTGGTGCTTTCCCAAATACAGAACACAGTTTTGGAGAACTGAAAGCTGGCCCTCGGGTTCAGGGGCTTTTCTTGTGGTGGTTACCATTTCATCTTCTTAGCCCCTGTGGTCTTAGTTTACTTCCTGCTACCTCCAGGAGTCCATCTTCCTTCCCCAAATAATGGTCCTCTGTTATCTGGAAGTCTAATTCAGTCCTTGGCAGCTTTAACAGGAAAGTCAATTTAAAACTGGGAGGGACCTTATTGACTATTTGATCCAATTCTCTTACTTTGTAGATGAGAAAACTGAGGCTCCAAAGAGAAATTACTTTGCTAAGATTATACCTATAGTAAGGGACAAACTCCCAAGACTCCCACTCAGGTCCTGCAATTCTAAATCCAGGACTCTTTGGCTAGAGAGCTCTGATGAGTCAGAAATAATAACAATTCTATTAATAATAGTTCACACTTTTAAAGTGATTTAAAGTTTCACTGCACCTCCCTCATAAAAGCCTGTGAGATTAGGGAATAAAGATATTATTTTCTTTGTGACAAGAATAGTCTAGGATGTGTTTATGTCCATTTAGCTAGCAGACATTGGAGTCTCAAAGTTAGAATAGCTTAGTTTAACAGCAGTGAATCCTTGAAGCTTGAAAGTACCTTGTGACTCTCCTGGGCTTCTGCTATCAAGATCTCCTTAAGGAGATCTGGTACCTCAGCAGTTCTAGTGGCTATATTTAAAGGATCATTCCATTAGAGCCTAACCTCCTAAGCTGAAAGGACTCTAAATTCTTTCTCTCTATTTTTCTTTATTGGTGCTTTTTTTTTTTTTTTTTTTTAAACATCACAGTAATTGCTATCAACTATTCCCCTATAAATATAATGAGTCCTTTTATAACAAAGAAAAAACAGTTAAGTAAAGTCAATGGACATTGACCTTATTTGACACTGTATATACTATTCTGCACTGATATTCTGCCCTTTCCACTATCCCTCATCCCTGCCTCATTTCTTCTCTAGGGTCAAATTTGGTCATGGCAATTACTCAACATTTGGCTTCACTTGAATGTTCTTTTTATTACTTTATGATAACCTTGTTTATTGGTCTTTAGTACTACATATTTTATACTTTATCAGTTTATGCAAGACTTTTATCTGAATTTTTAATAATTATTCTTTCTTATGGGACAATAATATTCCATGATATTCAAATGAATAAAAAAGTATTTATTAGTTAATTATTATTTCCCAGTCACTGTCCTAAATGCTAGGAATACTTATGCAAAAATCAAGTCAGTCTTTAATTTCAAGGTACCTAGACTAGCTAGGTGGCACAGCAGATAGAGAATAGGACTTGGAGTTAGGAAGACTCATTTTCAAATTCAGCCTAAAGTACTTGCTATCTAGGTAACCCTAAGCAGATCACTTAGCTGGAGTCAGTTTCCTTGTCCATAAAATGGGGATAACAATAATATCTATCTTTAAAGGTCACTGTGGTGGTAGGCTGATAAAATATTTGTAAAGCACTTTACAAATCTTAAAGTGTTATTTAGATGCTAGATATCATTATTATGTTATTAACAATAATCCTTAAGAACACATTTGAGTATGGGAAGATAGCACATCTAAGAAAGTGGAGGATAAAAAGAGTTTTTTGGGGAGTGAAGCCATTAAAAAATTGATTGACATGTTCTTTTCAGAAATGGTAAATGATAATGTTGCTTTGATTACTGATCTTAGAGCTAGACATGGAAAAAAGTGGAAGGAGAAGGTAAGTGAAAAAGATATACAGAGTCAGTGGCAAAGTGATGGACTTGGGTTGTGCTAATTATTCTCACCAATCAAGAGCTCAAGACCACTACCCTTCTGCAAACTGGAGAGCTCCCCAGGCAAAAAGCATGGTAGTGCTAAGCACCATAGTGATTACGGTATCCCTTCCACATTGTGGAGCTAGGGGCACAGTGTCTCCCTTACCTCCAACCTCTTGCCCTAGCAATTTGGAAAATCCATGTAAAATGTTTTGGCCCTCCTGTCATATCAGAGAAGTCTGAATTTTTCCTTTTTTCTTTTATGGGGTGCTTATGGTGCCTTATTGTAAAATCTGGATTAAGTATTTGATCATAGGTTCTGTGCTGTTTTTTGCCTTTCACAAAACTCCCCCCCCCCCAAATCCTATTTAATTCTTTATGCTGACCTCCAATATATCAAAAATGTCATGGGGAAAGTCGTGATGCAGAATGGAAAGCAGTACTTTATTTCCTTGCTGATTCTCTCTTGGGGCCACTAGAACAGTTAGATATTTTCATCTAAAAGGAGCAGTGGAAGTTTCATTCTGGCCACAATTATGCCCCTGAGACTGTCCCTTACAGTCATCATGCTTCCAAGAAAGGATTCATAAGGGAAATAATAACTGAGATATCTCATTGCTGATCATTGTCATCTTTGGCAGAAAAAAGGGAATGTTTTTCAGGGTAAAATTTTTTGAGTCATTTTGTCCACTTCTTTACATATTCACAACTTGGTATTGAATGAGCTTGAGAAAACTGCCATGGGAAACCTTTACTCAGTTGTCTGTAAATTCCTTATCCTCACTGCTGACCCAGCTGGCTGTTTCCCAAGTGATTCTCTCTTTTGTCCCATGTTCCATTAATGCAATTGTGAGTTCAAACCTTGTGTGAGGCAGTTAGCTCTGGTTTACCAAAGTCACAGATGGTACCTCTAGTCCCAGCAAGCCTTGGACTCAAGGGGAATCAAATAAGGGAATGTAGGTGCTTCAGTGCCAGTCTGGTTCTTTTGGTGGGATATAGGGTGGAACACAGACCTAATTTATGGTTGATGAAAAGTGTCATTGAAAGTAAGAATTACAGCTAGAAATGACCTTAACAGTCATCTGGTCCAACTATTCTGATAGAAGTCAAGGATGAGGTCTAGAGAGAGGAAATTACTAGTATTTGAATCAAGGTTTTCTCTCTCCAGAACAATTGCAAATAATATTTATATCAATGCTTTAAGGTGTGCCATATGTTTTATGCTCATTATCTCACTTGATCCTTGAATACTCTTCTCTATTTCTTCCTGAAATTTCTGCTTTTTATTCATAGATGAGCCCTGAAAAAAGGAGCCATGTCTGCATTTGGTGCATTGTTTAACATTTGACTGATGCTTAAATGTTCAATATACTGTATGAACCATGTACATCTTTGTGGTAAGTGACCTATGAGGGATAGCTGGCATTTGTCACAATTGAGGCTAAGTTTTTCTGTAGGATCTTTCTTATTCTAGGACAATGGTTTGCTGGTAAATGTCTAACAGCTAACTCTCAGAAAAAGCACAAATACATTAAAACTTTCATCTGCCTCAGTAAAATTTTCTTTATCACTTTATCACAAATCAATGAGATCAAGCCTTTATAACATTTACCATTTCCCAAAGTGTGAAGGCTCATAGTAAAAATTCAACAATGAGCTCTCACTTAGCTAGTGTTGGTTCCAGCATCCTTCTGTAGTCCGAATCCTGCCACAGGTTTCTATGCAAGCCAGACTTTGAGGTTTAGCTGAGCTGCTTTTAACTCTGAACTTCTGAATTATAAGGACAAATTGTTGCTGTTGTTATTCAATTATTTTAGTTGTGTCCAATTCCCTCTTGGGGATTTGTTTGCCAATTCTTTCTCCAGCCCACTTTACAACTATGGAAACTGAGGGGTAAGTGACTTGATAGCTAGGAAGCACTGTATACACTGTGCTATTTAATTTCTCTGATGGGGATCAGGGGATGCCCCTAATGAAGTGATATTGCTCCTCGGTCCTGCCATGAAGTAAGGATCAATCAATCAACAAACATTTCTCAAATGTCTCATCAATGAGAAAAAGATAAAAATTAAATAATTTCTAATCGCAAGGAGTTGACATCTATTTGAGGCAACAACATAGGCATATGTAAGGAGATATAAATAATTGATAGGGTAATTTGAGGAGGGAGTCTAGTGAGGTTTTGCAAAGGTGAATGTTGAAAACGATCTTTGCATGTATTTGGAAAAATTAAAAAAACTATTTAAAAAGATAAAAATAAATCAAATAAAGTTAAAAAAAAAAGAAGAATGCAGGTAAGAGATAGATTGAGTTGATTTAGGCACTTTTGAGATGTGAATAGTTCTGGTTATGCAACCAGTGGGAGAAAAGTCTCCACTGAATGATGACACAGGCCAATAAGAAAAATTACAGAATGTCAACATGAGCACTTCTGTTATATCACCAAAATTCTTCTAAAAGTAGCTAGTGTTTTCTATGCTAGCTGATGGAGGAATGGAGTGGGGTTTGTATATGTTATGACCATTCTTAACAGGTATCCCCAAATTTTTAATGCAGTTTTAAGCTTAATAGCTTAAGATGTCACTAAGTCTTTTAGGATATATGTGTGCACATATTTGATCCTTATTCAATAAACTTTGATGTTCTCCTATTTCCTCTATGATCATATGATCCCCTTAGGTTCATTAAAGTTCTTCATAATTTGGCTCCCAAATATTTAGTCTTCTTTTGCATTATGTACACATATGTATACACATATATGTATGCATACACATGTACACAGATACACATGTATGCAGCTATGTAGATATCTTTCACAGAGACACATATACATATATATGTGTATATACACATCTACAGACTTACACACACACACACACATACACACACATACACTCAACAGCCAATACAAAAGGGCAAGTTAAAGCCAAAATTAAATTAAACAGGAAGAGAATGAGCTTGATTTCCTTCAGGATATTATGCAATTCCTTTATTGAACCTAAACTTCTCCAGAAGCAAAAGTTCATTTCAAATATACTGATATTTGGATGTTTTGAATGGAGCAGTGGGATCTTGGGGTCATAAGTCTAGTACAAGAAGGGACCTCCGAGGCCATTCCATCTAATGCTCTTATTTTCATATGTGGAAATTGAGTTCCTGAGAAATTAAGTGATTTGCCCAGGGTCACACAAATAATAACCCAGGTGGGTATTCTGATTCCAGAGCCAGTGTTCTTACCACTATGGTCTCTGAAAAATTAAAAATGAGCATCACCAAGAGACCAATAAAAAGATGCATCAGGGTGTGATCAAACTGCAACATATGACAAAAAAAAGGAGTTTTGAGGTAAATGTAGGAGGGGCTGGTCATATGGCAAAAGTGAGAGCTATCTAGGGAGTAGATGGCTTGAATGCTTCAAGAGTGTCTTCATTGTGATGGGAGAGTACACTGTATGCTGAAAGGATTCCCTGTGGTAAACATATGGGAAGACATAGACAAGAGTCACATGGAATAGGCAAGAACGAATGAAGCTGCAGCTTTGGAAGAGACATCCAAACAAATGAGCTCACCAATCCGTTGGAGTATTTGAGCTTCTAAGTACCTTGTTGATTTCATAGGCTTGGTTGGAAAGATGGCATTGTGTAAGCTTGGAATTATTCTGTGGGCTGGGATATCAGAGAATTAACTAGCTGAGTTGGTCCTCTCCTTCCTTATCTTTTTCTTTCTCTTTTACTCTATTCATGGTGGAGAAGAGGTAAGGTCGGTAAGAAGGTAAGCACTTCCACTTGGGAACCCAATCACAAAAACAGAAAGAATTTAAAGATCTCGAGAATTTTTTTCAGGACAATTCATCTAAAGGTGACCAGAGCCTTGAGCAGATAACTCTGGCAGGGTGTGTGAGACTGACTAGATGTCAGAGAGATTCTGCGATTGTTTATTGTGGTATGCTATGGCCATAAACCCATATTGTGATTTTGGAAGCCTATGCTTGCAGGTATTGATATATGAAAAATCTTTTCAGGTTCTTTGTAGTAATGGAGAATAGAGACGTATAGACTTCACAGTCACTTTTTTTACCTTTTCCTGTTGAAGGGGATGGTGCAAGTGGTACTTTAATAACTAGCAAAACTTCATTGGTGCTCCATAAATTGAAGAGGAATTTAATGTAGACATATAGATGATATGTTTATTTTTTCAAATCTTGATCTCAAGTACATTCAAAGAGATTGTTTCAAGTTATATGGAAGAAAGGATAGAAAATACTTCACAGAATGTATTACAAATTTTTTATTATAGCTTTTTATTTACAAGACATATGTATGGGTAATTTTTCAACATTGACCCTTGCAAAATCTTCTGTTCCAACTTTTCCCCTCCTACTTCCCACCCCCTCCCCTAGATGGCAGGTAGATCAATACATGTTCAATATATTAAAGTATATGTTGAATACAATATATGTATACATATTTATAGTTATCTTCCTGCACAAGAAAAATCAAATTTAGTAATAAGTAAAAATAATCTGAGAAGGAAAACAAAAATGCAAGCAGACAAAAACCGAAGGAGTGGAAATGCTATGTTGTGGTCCATACTCATTTCCCAGAGTTCTTTCACTGGGTGTAGCTGGTTCTCTTCATTATTGAACAATTGGAACTGATTTGGTTCATTCTCATTGTTGAAGAGAGACACATCTATCAGAATTGATCCTCATATAGTATTGTTGTTGCTGTGTACAATGATCTCCTGATTCTGCCCATTTCACTTAGCACCAGTTCATGTGAATCTCTTCAGGCCTCTCTGAAATCATCCTGTTGGTAATTTCTTACAGAACAATAATATCCCATAACAATCTTATACCACAAGTTATTCAGCCATTCTCCAATTGATGGGCATCCATTTAATTTCCAATTTTTAGCCACTACAAAAAGGGCTGCCACAAACATTTTTACACATGTGAGTCCCTTTTCCTCCTTTAAGATTTCTTTGGGATATAAGCCCAATAGAAACATTGCTTGGTCAAATGTTATTCATAGCTTGATAACTTTTTGAGTATAGTTCCAAATTGTTCTCCAGAATGTTTGGATACATTCACAATTCCACCAACAATTTATCAGTGTCCCAGTTTTCCCACATCCCTTCCAACATTCATCATTATCTTTTCCCTTCATCCTAGCCAATCTGAGAAGTGTATAGTGGTATCTCAGAGTTGTCTTTATTTGCATTTCTCTGATCAATAATGATTTGGAACATTTTTTCATATGGCTAGAAATAATTTCCATTTCTTCATCTGAAAATTGTCTGTTCATATCCTTTGATCACTTATCAATTGAAGAATGGCTTGATTTCTTATAAATTAGAGTCAATTCTCTATATATTTTGGAAATGAGGCCTTTATCAGAACTTTTGACTGTAAAAATGTTTTCCCAGTTTATTGCTTCCCTTCTAATTTTGTCTGCATTAGTTTTGTTTGTATGAAATCTTTTTAACTTGTTATAATCAAAATTTTCTATTTTGTGATTAATAATAACCTCTAGTTCTTCTTTGATCACAAATTCCTTCCTCCTCCGCAGATATGACAGGTAAATTATCTTATGTTTTTCTAATTTATTTATAATCTAATTTTTTATGCCTAAATCATGAACCCATTTTGACTTTATCTTAGTGTACAGTATTAAGTGTGGGTCAATGCCTAGTTTAGAATGTATTAAAATTAAGAGAGAGAGAGAGAGAGAGAGAGAGAGAGAGAGAGAGAGAGAGAGAGGAGTGAAAAAAAATCTATGAAATAGGGGTCATACCCAATCTCCTAGGTTACTGTGGGAGGTGTACCTGCCAAGATGGCAGATATGTGTTTCCACTTAATTACTTATCCAAAATATCTATTCAAAGAATAGGATAATTAATAATAGCTTAAAAATGCTAATGATGCTACATGTTGGAATGAGAAAAGAACTGAATTTGTAATTGAGAATCTTGAGTTCAAAATTCAATTCTTCCACTGACTTCTGGTATATACTTGGGGAATATCATTTTCCCCTCTGAACCTCATTTCCTTTTCTGTAAAAATGAAGGACTATATGAGTTCTAAGGTATTTTACTAATCTAAAATCCAACATTAAAATCTGGTGATGGATTGGAAGCAACAAAGCAATAATCATTTCCATGTAATTGGAGAATTCATGACAAATTGTTATTGTCATAACCAATTAAAGCAATGCAGAGGGAACATGATGAAGCTCAGAAAGTCCTAACTCTAAAGCAACAAGAGTCCAATCACTGTGACTGGTGTTTGATGTTGTTTTCAAAGAGGACCAAAGACATCCATCTAGCCCAACCACTCATTTTACTGATGGGGAGTCTGAGTCTCAGAGACTATAAGTACCGTGTCCAAGATCACCCAGATAGTAAATGGCAATCAGATCTAGGTCTTCTGCAATTCTAAAATCATGGTTTCTCCAATGATGTGACTTAGTTGTGGACAGCTGGAAAATAAGAGAGAGACTAGCCTGGTTCAGAATAATGAAGGTTAAAGGTAGAAACTCTTAGAATAAAGAGAAAAGCATATTTACAATAGAAAGTGTACTATATATGGGGCCTTGAGATCTGGTGGTTGTTGCTCAGTCATTTTTCAATCATGTTCCACTCTTCATGAGCCTATTTAGGCTTTTCTTGACAAAGACACTGGAACAGCTTACCTTATCCAGTTAATTTTACAGATAAGAAAAAGGAAGCAAACAGCGTTAAGTAACTTGTACAGGATCACACAATTAGGAAGCATCTGAAGCCAGGAAGATGAATATTCCTAACTTCAGGTCCAACACTGTGCCACCTAGTTGCCCTTACAGTTTAACATCTTTGTGACTTGAAAGGTGTTTCTTCTGAGTCTCAATTTCTCAATTTTTTTTCTCTATAAAAAGCATTCAATTATATTTATTGTACTTACCCCACAGAGATGTTGTGAGATAAAATTTATAGAAAACACAGCAGAAATGTGAGGTATTATTATTATGTTATTTTTGAAGTATTATTATTATTATTACTAAGCAGTCAAAAACATAGATTTCCCAAGAGGAAGTAAGCTCTTTAAAGAATAAGGAACTAGGGCAGATCCTCCCCTTTCCTGTCCCCACCTATTTGATTCTCTTGATTATGTGGTTCTTTTTGGACAGGGGCAGGGGAAGTTAGACCCCGTTGGAGCCTAGCCTTGTCTGGCCCTGCCCATCCTTACTTCCTTATTTCTACCTTTCTACTTCTTGTGGCCTCCAGGTCCTACGCAACGATATGTCCCTCCTCCCAACTCTTAATTCTCTACTTCTGTGCACTTCTTAGCTCATATCCACTGAGCTGACATCTTTGTATTTTGGGGGGACCAGAAGGATTATAAGTGCTGATTGGGTCAAGGAGTGAGAACTAAAGTCTGGGCTAGAGGTAGTACACAGAGGAGAATAATGATGGTGATTATCACGAGGAGCAGTAAAATATAATGTTGAGTGGTAGACTTTGTAGGCAGAAAGACCTGAATTCAAATACTTCTTGTATCTTGGGTAAATAATGACTTGATACTTTAAGCAACTCCCTTAAGTATCTAAGTTATAGAGGAGCTATTGGTTTATCATTAAAGGGAGTTTTCACACTAAGAATTCCTTACAATGATGAATAAACAAATCTGGACAAAAAGGGGGCGGGGAGGATTTGCCCTAGTTCCTCCTTTTTTAAAGAATTTACTTCCTCTTGGGAAATCTATACTTTTGACTCTGCTTAGTAATAATACTTCACATCTTTTATTTCTATAGCACTCATATTTCTAATGAACAAGTGTTTTTATTATCCTGTAAGGTAGGTAGGCCAATGTTAATTATTCCCATTTTATAGATACAGAAATCCAGGCCCAAATAGGGATTGATTTGCTTATGGTCTAAATTTCCAACTCAAGCTCAGCTATTTCCCACTATACTATGCACCCTGAAGAACATAGGTCTCCAGATTAGTCACTAGAATTGCTACCCTTCTGATTTAGATAAACAATATCCTATTGTATGAACATGAAGTTCTGAACTTTAAGAGGAACTCCATTAGAATAGTCTTGAAATGAATAGATAGATATATTAAGGTCTGTTTGACCCTTGGGTTATTTTAGTGACCCATCCTTTTACTTGAGTTTTGGCAAAAGATATTCTATTTGAGTAACTTGTTTTATGAATGGAAATCCTACCACTTATTTACCCTTGAATCATTTAACTTCCCATCCTTTATAGCCACCTTAATGAATGTTGTTTTCTCCTGAATGCTTCCTGAATGAAGCCCCCTCTCTGCCTTCCAGCCCTCATTGATCTCAGTCTGGTTTCAAAGATTATTAGAGATTCAAAGGATCCTAGAGATCGTTCATGAACCCATCAGTTTACAGTGGCGGAAACTGAGGCCCTAGAGATGAAGAGTGATTTCAAATCAGACAGAAGTAACTAGCACATCCAAGATTGAGACCTAAGACTCTTGTCTTTCAAGTCAGAATTCTTTCCTTTGACATCAAAGTAATCCTTGAACTTCTCTGTTCCTAATAGTGTATAGTGTGTTCAGGGAAGATTAGCACCTCTGGCATAAGGGCTTGTTGACCCCTTTTCAGTCATACCCCCCCTCTTTTCAGGGTTATTCACTCACCATTGGTGTTTAACTTTATCCAATTCTCACCTGTGGATCCAAGAAACTATAGCATGTATAGCAGCCACAGCCTAGTAAAATTGTCTAAGCAGACTGGCTAAACCAGGTTGAGGGTAACCAATAGGCTTCAAATTCAGCAGTGAGTTAAAGGGTTGTCTACTCCAAATATGTGAAGATTTTCCCTGGCAGAATGGATGGATGAGAACAACCTGCTTCATTAGCCATAAAGCTGGCTGAAGTAGGTGCTGTGGAGTGCTTGGTTAGACATTAAAGACAACAAGGTCATCTATGTATCCTAAAGCCACCAGAGGCCATCTTGAATTTTGTCCTGGTATTTGACGTCAGTGACTTTAAAAGAAAGAATAAGACTGATGATTGGGGGCAACTCTGTCTCACTTAAATCCAATACACAGGTAAGTCAAAATATCACCTGTGATATCATTGGTCCTCTTTAAAAATTAAGGATAGACAGTACATTTAGCATTTAAAGATCTTTTATAAATATTAGTCATCTCTCTAATTACACTATGGATCCCATGAAATCAAGGACGGTTTCTTACATTCTTATATCAGGAACAGAGATTTAGAGTTGAAAGTGACCTAACAGATCACTTAAGCTCACTCATCCCTTTGTAGATAAAGAAACTTAGGCATACACACACACACACACATATTTTAATCTCATTCATATTTTTTTTAAGTTATACTTGTACATATGAGTCATATTGGGAGAGAAAAATAAGAATAAGAGGGAAAAAAAACACAAGGAAAAAACAAAAACAAAAACAAAAAGATGAAAATAGTATGCTTCGATTTGCATTCAATTTCCATATTTTTTTTCTCTGGGTGCAAATGGTGTTTTTCATTCAAAGTTTATTGGAATTGCCTTGAATCACTGAATTGCTGAGAAAAGCCAAGTCTATCATAGTTCATTGTTACATAATCTTGCTATTACTATGTACAATGTTCTCCTGGTTCTTTTTGCTTTCCTCAGCATCAGTTCATGGAAGCCTTTCCAGGCTTTTCTAAAATCAATTTGCTCATCATTTCTTATAGAATAATAATTAATATTCCATCGTTTTCATATACCATAACTTATTCAAACATTCCCCAATTGATGGGCATTCACTCAGGTTCCAATTTTTTGCCACCACAAAAAGAGCTGCTATAAACATTTTTGCACATATGCAAATTTTATGATTTCTTTGGTATATAGACCCTGTAACTGACCCAGAGAGATTAAATCACTTGCCCAAGGCCACCCAGCTAAGAGATAGCTGGCTGAGGCAGAATTTGGACCCAAGATCTTTAGATTCCAAATCCAGTCCTATTTATTATACTCTTACTATCCTGCTCACAATGCTTATTTACAGAGTCTAAGCAATTTGCTTTCTGAATGATCAGACAGAACCTGAACTATGTAATTTAAATATTTAAAATTTAATTTAATAACCCTAAACATTTATCCTCGTTTAGCCTAATCCTCTAAATACTAATATTTTTTTTCTTTTTTTTTATTTATAATTTTTTTTCATAGTATATATGCATGAGTAATTTTTTTTTTATAACATTATCCCTTGTATTCATTTTTCCAAATTATCCCCTCCCTCCCTCTACTCCCTCCCTTAGATGACAGGCAATCCCATACATTTTACATGTGTTACAATATAACCTAGATACAATATATGTGTGTAAATACCATTTTCTTGTTGTACATTAAGTATTAGATTCCGAAGGTATAAGTAACCTGGGTAGATAGACAGTAGTGCCAACAATTTACATTCACTTCCCAGTGTTCCTTCTCTGGGTGTAGTTATTTCTGTCCATCATTGATCAACTGGAAGTGAGTTGAATCTTCTCTATGTTGAAGATTTCCACTTCCATCAGAATACATCTTCATACAGTATTGTTGTTGAAGTGTACAGCGATCTCCTGGTTCTGCTCGTTTCACTCAGCATCAGTTGATTTAAGTCTCTCCAAGCCTCTCTGTATTCCTCCTGCTGGTCATTTCTTACAGAGCAATAATATTCCATAACCTTCATGTACCATAATTTACCCAACCATTCTCCAATTGATGGACATCCATTCATCTTCCAGTTTCTAGCTACAACAAAAAGGGCTGCCACAAACATCTTGGCACATACAGGTCCCTTTCCCTTCTTTAATATTTCTTTGGGATATAAGCCCAATAGTAGCAATGCTGGATCAAAGGGTATGCACAGTTTGATAACTTTTTGGGCATAGTTCCAAAAACAATATATGTTTTAATAGAAATTCAAGGTTTACAAAACATTTTACCATAGCTTTATATATGCAAGGATTATTGCCCCCATTTTTGAAGTGAGAAAACTGAGGCCCAAAGAAGCTACGATCATAGTGTGAGTTGCTGTATCAGTTTCAAAGCTAGTTCTCCAGATTCTAAATTTAGTAATTTCTACTATACCATAATGTTGCTAAAGATTCTTGGAATTGGTCCCAGAATCCTTAGATCTTCCCTGCTTGGATGCTGAGTTTTCTGCCCTGCAGCTGATCGGATGAGTCTTTGAGTTCCCGACTCTGTTTCATTGCTGATGTGCCCAGACTGGCTCTATTGCTGAACAAGGCAAATGGCCAACCCATGTTGTCTAAATATTGAGGAGGGTTGTTAGGGAAGTTTCCTTGGTGACTGAAGTGCTGATTGCCATGCAGGTGATGGGGAGATAGGGACTTTACTATGTTGTCGTCATGTGGGTATTTGTTTTCTTTATCTCTAATCTGAAGCTGATTTAAGAATTTAGGTGGAAATTGGTAATGTGACGTTTTAGGCAGGAAATTATCCATGGTAAACCAAAGGAAATTCTAATGAAATCTTCAGGGATGGTCAATGGCCAGTGGCAAAATGAGCTCAGATGTTAGCTCAAGACCCAATATTCTGGAATCTGAGTGACAAGGGCTGATTTATACTCCAAAAAATGGCATTTCAAGTTCTTATATTAATATTTCAAAGATACATTTTGTCAGTATAACCATTATCTTTATAGACTCAAATCACAAACCCTCCATCAGCTAGTAACCAACCCTAGGAGGATGACTCTGTCTACATTTAGCTAGGCTGGTTCTTTTATCACAGAAGCCCAATTTCTTTTTAGGCCTATACTTAAATTTTTTTAGCTTGGTATGACTAAGTTAGCTTTGACATAATCTTGGAGATCTAGGGCCACATCCACACTGGGCTGAGACATCAGAGAGAATGTCCCCCTCTTCAAGGTCCTTTTTTTTTTTTTTTTTTTTTTTTGGTAAACATAGCATCCTATACAATGCCTGAAAGAGTTAGTGTTTAATAAATGCTTGCTGAATGATTGTTAGAATGATGAAGAGGGAAATATTTTGGCAAATGACACTGATTAACAGGTAGTAACAAAGATCTGCTAAGTTCTTAGCATTGTACTGACTGCAAGAGGGAAGGATAAGTAAGTAGGTAGAGAAAAAATGAGCAAGAAAGCAGAGCAAAAGATTCCTTCTTAAAGGGCTCCCCTCGTGTCCAGTAAAGGAGTTGTTTTATCAACCCATCACATTGCATAAACTCTGGTCATTTGTGTCTTTAAAAATCACCTGGAGCAGGGCAGCTAGATGGCACAGTGAATAGAGCATTGGCCCTGAAGTCAGGAGGAACTGGGTTCAAATTCAGCCTCAGACACTTGATACTTCCTATGTGACCCTGGGCAAGCCACTTAACCTCAATTGCCTCACTAAAATAAAAAATAAAAAAAATCAATTGGAGAATGGGGAGAATGTTGGGTAGACAGAGAGATGAGAGTAAGAAAGATGAGAGCCAGAGAGAGGGGAGACACAACAAAAGTACAAACATGGATTATGTCTGGATCCAGGGACAAAGCAGGAAAAAAACTTTCAAATCCTGGAGCCCTTGACTGGAAAACTCCTTATTCTAGTTCAATTGATACCATCAGCAATTCAATTCTATAAGCATTATTAAAGGCT
This sequence comes from Sminthopsis crassicaudata, assembly GCF_048593235.1. Taxonomy (NCBI): domain Eukaryota; kingdom Metazoa; phylum Chordata; class Mammalia; order Dasyuromorphia; family Dasyuridae; genus Sminthopsis; species Sminthopsis crassicaudata. The sequence continues at coordinate 425,778,863 of NC_133618.1, read as the reverse complement.
TACTTTATTTGTTCATAGGCATTGAAGATATACAGATAGATAGAGCCCTTACTCCACTTTTAATCTAATAGCACAAAAAACTATGATCAAGAGAGAGTAGGAAGACAAAAGAGAAGCCCAGACTAAGGAAAAGGAGAAAATTGAAGGAAAGATCACTTTCTGTTGGGGAAAGAGAAGTGGCACTTGAACTGGGTCTTCAAGGAAGGGAGGGACATTTAAGTCAAGGTGAGAACAGAAAACAGCTCCATTTGGCAGGAATGCAGAGCATATGATGGAGAACAATATGAACTAAGGAAGGGAAGATAGAAACTAGGTTGGGAAGGCCTTTGAATACCAGGATCAGAGACATAGCTTACACACTAGGCAATGGTAACCACTGAAGGCTTTTGAGTAGGGGAATGCCATGAACAGAGCATTATATTATTGAGACTACTTGGGCAGTGGTATTTGAGGTAATAATGAGAAGCAGGGAGATAGAAGAAAACCCTCTGGGTGGTTGGTGGAGTAAGCTTTCTTCCCACAGTATTCATGGGAAATATAAAATATAAAAGGCTCATAAGTGTGCACTGACAAATACTTGATACACGTAATACTGATCTAACACAAAGTCATCTAAAAGCCTATAAACATACAAAAACATATGAGTACTCAAAGGACTCACAAAAGCCCATAAATGGTACAGAAGCTCCTTACTCTTCGGTAAGAAACCAAACTGTCCTACATAACAATTCCTCTATGGGACCCTCCAGCACATAGGACAATACACAAGGTTCTATAGAGGATCCCTGCCAATATATAGGGCAATGTAGATGGAGATCTGGGCAGATTTGATCCCTAATCTTTGCTTGATCATCACTTACACCATACACATTAAGTGTAGGTGTCCCCCAATGTTCTGACCTGAGCTGTTGAGAAAACAGCTCTATTTTTCCCTCTATTTTTTTAGTCTTGGATCAAGCATAGTACCTGGCACATAATAGGTGCTATATAAATGCTCACTCCCTTCCCTTCTTCTTCCTTCTTGATAACCTAATGAGTTTCTATGAGTTTAGTTCATCTCTAAGCAAATGACTCACAGAACTCATATATCTTGTTCCAGTATGTCTTCTCAGCAATAGTCCTATATCACCAGTTTCCTATTTGACCATTCAAAATTGATGTCTGATGGGCATTTAAACTCAATATATACAAAACAGAACTTCTCTTTCCCTCACAAACCTACTTCTCTTCCTAACTTCCCTATTACTGTAGAGGGTGCATCCTTCCAGTCACTCAATTTCACAACATTGGTGTCATCTATACTTCATTCTCACTCACCTCACATATCCAACCAGTTGCCACATCTTGTCATTTCTGTCTCCACAGTACTTCTCACTAAGTCCTTTGGACTGTGATCACATAGCCACCACCCTAATTCAGGCCATTGTTACCTCTCAGCCTAGGCTAATGGTTTCCAGTGTCTTTATTGTACAAAGTTGTTCAAAAAGAACAAAAAATGTGCTGTGAACTCTAAGGGAAATTGTTATGCTAATAAAATTGTGATATTCTGCTAGATACATTCATTAACTGCTTATAATAAGTATAATGATAACTTTTGCCTCAAAACCTCCAAATTAAAAATTGCATTATATAATTATAATTATAAAGTTATATTCTAACTATAACTATGAAAACTCTAAATATAAAATTAATTATAAAATACTTAAAGCACAAGGGTTCAATATCTATAAAAGAATTTCTAATGGATGGTCAAATGTATGCACATATCCTCATTTGTGTTCTGTGCACTATACTAGAGGAGCTAACTCTTCTTTGTTTACTCTTCTTAGCCTTTATTTTATGTGGGACATCCTATCAGAATTAAAAGAAGTAATTCAGTAAGTCTTCATATACTTTCTATTATCTGCAAGACCACACTAATTTATCTTACAAATTTTATTGAAGACCAGATGGCTTATGACGGTTTCAAAATGACTTTTAATGCACTGATCACAATTTTCAAATAGCCTGGGATTTTCTCTGAAAGAATGTAACATCTTGATGACTATAGGGTCAAACAGGGTAAGAGAGGTGAGCTACATTAGTACAATGTGTAGAAAACAAATGAGGTTATGTACACACATCTTTTTTCTTAATCCATTGGAAATTGATTTATAATTACTAAAACCTTGTGGTGCTTTGGAAATAGTTTGATGACATGTGAGAAACCACCCAACTGCCCATTTGTAACGTAATTTTGGCACTTAATTACTGCTTATCGTGCCTTTGAAGAATTTTTGGTGCGAACTCATAGGTCATCCTTAAGAACCAAGGAGAACCACCATCCTAGACAACTGCAATAACATTCTACTTGATCTGCCTGAGTTAATTCTTTCCCAATCCAATCCACCTCTCATGTAGTCACCAAAGTGATTTTCCCCCCTAAAGCTCAGATCTGACCATGGTATTCTCTATTCTCTGTTCTCAATATATTCCAATGACAACTATTACCTTAAGAATCAAATAGAAATTCTTTTTTTTTTTTATATTTATAGCTATTCACAGCCTAGTTTCTTCAAAACTTTTTAAGTCTTGTTACCCACTACTACCAATAATGTGGTGCAGTAGATACAGTGCTAGTCATATGTTCAGGATAAGATGAAAAAATGACTAACCAACCCACAGGAACCTATAAGATTTTATTTAACAGCCATTCTTTTAGGGCACAATCCAAGAAAATATCCCAAACATAATAGCTACTTAATAAATACATGTTGATTGACTGATTAATAAAGCTGACATTTCCTCAGCCCATACTGCCAAGGGCTGCAACTACCCCAGGATGTCAGTGGGAACATGGGCCAAGTTGCCCAATGTCTCAAGCCAATGGCTTGCACTTAGAGGTCAAATTATCCTCTTCTCTGTTGTTTTTTGATCAGTGTGTCCTCAGGTTTAGACCACTGGACCTGGAATCAAGAAGAAAGGTTCAGGTACTGCCTTTGATAACTATTATGTGACACTGGGCTAATCAATTAACTTTTCTGTACCCCAGTTTTCTTCTCTGTACAATGAGGGGATTGGGATTTATAATCTCTGAGTTTCCTTTAGCTCTAAATCTTTAATCTTCTGGTCTTTCTATCTTCTTTTGTTCTTCTTAAGTTGTTTTCAGTTGTGTCTAACTCTCTCTGATCTTATTTTGGGGTTTTCTTGGCAAGAATACTGGAATTTCCTTCTTAGGTTTGTTTTATAGGAAACTGGAGCAAATAAGGTTAAGTGACTTACCCAGGATCAACAGATAGTGTCTGAGGCCATATTTGAACTCTCTACTCTATCCATGATACCACCTACCTACCCCCAACAACATTCTTTCCCCCCCTTTTTTCTTTCTTATTAGTTTTCAACATTTATTTTTATAGTATCCTGATTTCCATTTTTTACCTCCCTCTCTTTCTCCCCTTCCTCCTCTTCAAAATGGAAATCAATCTGATATAGCTTATATATGTATAATCATATTGTGTGGGATGGGTGCTAGACCCTCTTCCCCAAATTAACTAATCAGAGATATCTTCAGGTAAAAAGAGAAAGCATCTATTTAGTCCCTGCAAAGAGAGGCCCAGCACACCCAGGAGGCATCTCAGCTCCTAACATGTGCTCATCAACTTGATAAGCCAGAAATAGGAAAGCTGGTTAAGTAGCAAAAAACCCAAGTCTTTTCATTCATTTTTGCAAAAATTCAGCAATACTTTTGAATACAAAAGCAATTTTAAATGTAATTGAAGAATATTTAGCAAAAATAAGTAAAAATATAACAAGACATGGATTAATATGTGCTTTTCTAAGTCAATGTGCATGATTTAATGATCCTGAATTTTATTTGAGTTTGACAACAGTGTTCCAGTGAGATAAAATGTGTTTATGAATAAGTAAATATAAGATAAAAAATAAAATAAATACATGATGATGGGGTGGAGACAGACTTACAACTGGAGCATCAGAAAAGGCCTTTTGAAGGAAGCATCACTTGAGCTGAGCCCTGGAGGATTTTAGGCTTTACAGAAGGCAGAAGTGATGAGAGAGAATGTCACAGACTTGTGGAACAGCTTGTGTCAAGGCATGGAGGTGGAGATTGAATGCCTGCCTATGATGTTCCATTGTTTTCAGTTGTGTCTGACTCATTATGACCCCATTTGGGTTTTCTTGGCAAAGATACTAGAATGGTTTGCCATTTCCTTCTCCAGTTCATTTTACAAATGGGGAAACTAAGGCAAACAGGATTAAGTGACTTTCTAAGGACAACTAGTAGGGTCTGAAGCTGAATTTACACTCTGGTCTTTCTGACTACTTTCTGACTTTCTGACTACACTCTGACTTTCTGGACTTTCTGCCAATGGGAAATAGAAAATAGGTCAGTTTGATTGAAATTTGGCAACTAGGTAGTGCAGTTCATAGAGTACTGAGCTTGGAATCAGGAAGACTCATCACTATGAATTCAAATCTGACCTCAGACACTTAATAGCTGTGTGATTATAGTTTCTTTTGTTCCTCAGTTTCCTCATCTATAAAATGAACTGGTAAAGAAAAAATGGCAAACCACTCTAGTATATTTGCCAAGAACATTCCCAACTGGAGTGACAAAGAATCTGATAGGATTAAGAAGACTGCACAATGGACTGAAGTATAAGAAAGCTTGAGAAGGAGTTAATGTGTAATCATCTTGGAATGGTAGCCGGGGGCTTGACTATGAAAAGTTTTAAATACCAAATAAAGGAATTTTTTTTTTTTGATCTCTTAGACCCTAGGGAGCCACGGAAGCTTCTTGGGTGGGAGCGTGTAAAGGTCAGACAATTCTTTAGAACTATTCATCTTAAAAGGTCTCTTATGCTCTGACATTTTGTCCTGTATGTATGTTAACATTTAACATTCCATTGTTCTCAGTTCTTACAAGTCCATGCTTCATGTTCTAACAGCATATAATTCTAAGGTCATTTCTAGCTCTGACATCCTGTGGTTTCATGGACTTTCCCTTTGAGATCCAGTCGTCCAAAGAGACATCTGAAATTAAATGTGTCACCATTGATATCTCCCCAGTTCTCCGAACTTCCCTACCAAGGTGAGCAAAGCCCCCTTATCACTGACCTCAAAGCCATTTTTCATGACTCATTCTTGGTTCTACCCAGGCCACTATGAGAATTTGTCCCTTTAATCTACATGAAATATCCCACAGTTGACCTCTTCCTCTCTATTTTTACAGTTTTTATTCTAATTCAGAGCCTGGTTTTCTGTCCCAGAATTACAGCAACATCTTTTCTAACTTCTGCATTCTTAGATTAGAAGCCAGTTAAGATGACTAAATAGAATGTGAATTAAGATTAGTCTATACTGCATTGCCAGTGAGGTTTCTTTGGACAATCAATTCTTGTCCCTTCCAGTTTGCTGTTGAAAGAGTGGGAGGTAGAGAAGAGGTTTCCTTATTGAAGTGAAGGGAAAACTCTAGGACATTAGCCAGAAGATAATGAAAGATTTGGTTTTAGAAGAAGCAGAAAAATGAGTGAGTAAAGGGAACTATGCAAGGTTTCAAGCCTTGCTCTCTAGTTCAGTGAAGAATCAGGTTAGCTATTATTAAAGCTTTGAATGTTTCTATAACTTGTGTCCATCTAGTTCCCTCTGGTTACCAATAGTACCTTAGAAGAGTTTGCCCATTTGCATAGGAAAGGAGAGAACTTCTAGGATGGTGTTCTATTCTATAATTGACCTGAAAAGAAGAGAAAAATATAGGCAGAAAGGTGAGTGGGTGACAGCCATATTAGCAATAAATAAAATAATACTATAAAAAGAAATATGTGGAGCAGGGGAGACTGGCAAAGAAGAGAATGGGAAATTGACTTGAGGTGTTGCTCAGAGATTTAGACATTTGCCCAGAGAATGTCCAGCCCCAAAGCTCCACTGTCTATGCCAGGGGTTTCCCTGTATTCCTCGTCCATTCTTTTCCAGTTCTGCAACATTTTTTCCCTTATTACTACTGTAAAAGTTGTCTTCTCTGCCCATTGCATTTGATGTGACTTACTCTCTTCCCCTGTCGGGAAAAAGCTATTATCAAATAATTCCCAGACCATTTAGGAAGAAATTCTTGAGCAACCCCCATTGTCCATCCCCCAAATTCTGAGTATCTTCAAGCAACCTTTTGAGATATTTATTAGCATATCATTAGACAGATCTGAGACCTGTTCTGTCACCTGGCTCCTGACTTCTCTCTGACTTCCTTCCTGATTTCTGTGGTCTCGCTGAAAAAAAAAAAAAAAAAAAACAACCAAAAAACCCAAAGATAAATTTCCCCTATAAAAGATCTGCTTAAAGATCTTTGCTAAGTTCTCTTAGCATTACTCTAAATAAATCTATCTTTTGCCAAAGAGAATGGGCATTATGAATTTGAACTAGATATTGTTATCCTATCACATCACATTCATGTTAGGATTTTGAGTTGAAAAAGACCTTAGAGATAGTCTAGCCCATCTACCTCATTTTCTTTCTTTCTTTCCTTCTTTCTTTCTTTCCTTCCTTCCTTCCTTCCTTCCTTCCTTCCTTCCTTCCTTCCTTCCTTCCTTCCTTCCTTCCTTCCTTCCTTCCTTCCTTCCTTCCTTCCTTCCTTCCTTCCTTCCTTCCTTCCTTCCTTCCTTCCTTCCTTCCTTCCTTCCTTCTCTTCTCTCTTCCTTCTTTCTTTCTTCTTCTTTCTTTCTTTCTTTCTTTTCTTTCTTTCTTTCTTTCTTTCTTTCTTTCTTTCTTTCTTTCTTTCTTTCTTTCTTTCTTTCTTTCTTTCTTTCTTTCTTTCTTTCTTTCTTTCTTTCTTTCTTTCTTTCTTTCTTTCTTTCTTTCTTTCTTTCTTAATCTATTTATTTTTATTAAAGATTTTTAATTTTCAAAAGATATTCCTGGATAATTTTTCAACATTAATCCTTGCAAAATTTTGTGTTCCAATTTCCCCCTCTCCTCTCCCCCACTCCTCTCCTAGATAACAAGTAATCTAATTTATGCTAAATATGTTAAATCCAATATATACATACATATTTATACAATTATCTTGCTGCACAAGGAAAAAAATAAGAAGGAAATAAAATGCAAGCAAACAAAAAGAGTAAAATTCTATGTTGTAATCCACCCTCAGTTCCCACAGTCCTCTCTCTGGGTGTAGATGGCTCTCATCATCATTGAACAATTGGAACTGGTTTGAATCATCTCATTGTTGAAGAGAGCCACGTCCATCAGAATTGATCATCATATAGTCTTGTTGCCATGTATAATGATCTCCTGGCTCTGCTCATTTCACTCAGCATCAGTTCATGTAGGTCTCTCTAAGCCAGAACGATAATATTTTATAACATTCATATACCATAACTTATTCAGCCATTCTCTAATTGATGGACATCCATTCAGTTTCCAGTTTCTTCCACTACAAAATGGGTTGCCACAAACATTTTTGCACATGTGGATTCCTTTCCCTCTTTTAAGATCTCTGTGGGATGCAAATCCAGTCATCTACCTCATTTTAAATCAGAGAAAACTGGAGTAGAAAAAAAAAGGCTTATGCCTTTTCTACTACTCTTCTCCATCCTCTATCTTCATCTTCCTCCATCCTCCATGCTTCTCCTTAGAGACTCATCCCACAGTTAAGTATTTTTGAATAATTCCTATGTGCTTATTTCTGAAGTTTCTGGGGATTCTAGAATCAGTTTTTAAGGTACTTTTCATTTTTTTTTTTTTTTTTTATTAAGGGAACAAAGGATACACAAAGATTAAAACATTTGCTAAGCCTTTATTGTATACAGAGTATTGTGCTAAATCCCAGAGCTACAAATAGAAGATAAGAGCTCACATTGTAATGGGGGATATAATACATAGGGAAGGTTTCAGCTCTAAGTCAGATAGAGAGGTCCCATGGTCTTTAGGTACAAAGCAGATGGTAGTTCCTCTTCTTTAATGTAATTTCCACTGGTAAAATTCTATCAATTCTGTTGCTGAATCATCTGATGGTGCTAAGGAATTTGGTGACAAGCTCTTTCTTTGCCAAGTCTTTGTAGCTAAAACTATAACACTTTTAGAAACAGTTGCCAGGCTGCATCTTCACAAAGGAGCTTCCTAAGTTGATGACAGCGGGCACTGGACTGGGAGCACTGCCATTCCGAAGACTTTTGAGTTTAAGAACCTAAGTTGTCTTCATTAGCGTGTGAGAGGAGATAATGGCTGAGATGATGGCGGTGGTTTGATTTGCCTGGCATATGCAACCTCCTGTCTCTCTTGAGGATGCCATGCTGCTTCATCCCGGCTGGTTTGCTGCATTCTGTGTGTGGTAGTTAGTGGAGATGGCTGGCTCCTACTTCACAGGAATTGCTTCCCTAAATGATGGCTGTAAGGGTTGGGCTGTAAACAAGACCAGTGGTCCAAGAGGTCCACATTCCCAGGGATCCTGTGCTTATTTGATTATGGGTGGCAACTGATTAGTGATTGTTGCTGCTGGTGATGGGGAAGGTGGATTCTTTTCATGATGATTTTTCACCTTAGTGATGGCTGTGGGGGTTAGGATGGAAACAAGTGATTTGGGGCTGTTATTATTTTCCAGACTTTAGGGTCAGAGTCCTGGGCTGTCTTCATCAATGTTAAAGGGGAAATCAGTGGTCACGTGTGATGGTGGTGTTGTGATTTGCTTGGCATGTGCTTCCTCCTCTCCTCTTCCTACTACCTTCATTCACCAAACAATTAAGGAGCAATAATGAAAAAATAGAAGACTACATTCTGTAAGTGTCTTTTAAATAGTGAGGTATAAAACATGTTATATCAGGTAAATTCTACTTATTCCTTCTGTAAGGTAAGGTAAGTAACCTCTCCCCGTCTGTTTCTTCCCCTTTCAAATGAGGGAGTAGAATAGTAGAGGAAGAACAGACAAAGGACCCATGTTCAAATTCTGCAAAACTACCATGTGAACACAGCCAAGTCACTTGCCCTCCCAAGATTTCATTTTCCTTATCTGTAAAATGAATGAGTTAGACTCAATAGCCTCTGAGGTCCCTTCCAAATCTAGAGTAATTATTCTAGGATCCCTAAGCAGAACATTCTGATAAACATTTAACAACTAGCTCCCATTCTCTTTCTTTTTTTTTTTTTTTTCATGAGAGCCATATTTATTTATTTATTTATTTATTTATTTTAATTTTTTATTTTATTTTATAATTATAACATTTTTTGACAGTACATATGCATGGGTAATTTTTTACAACATTATCCCTTGCACTTACTTCTATTCAGATTTTTTCCCTTCTCTCCCCCAGATGGCAAGCAGTCTTATATATGTTAAATATATTACAGTATAATTTAGATACAATATATGTGTGTAGAACCGAATTTTTTGTTGCACAGGAAGAATTGGATTCAGAAGGTAAAAATAACAGTTTACATTCATTTCCCACCCATTCTCTTTCTTAAAAAAAAAAAAAAAAAAAAAAAAGTCTGACAAACTTTTTAAGTTTAATTTGTATTAATGACATTTTTTCCCATTAAGTTTCTTAAGTCTAGGCAATCAATAAAACAATAAACAATGTCCTCATTTGCAGAATTAGCTGATTTCCAAGGTATAAATGCTTATACTAAATATCTTAACTATTGGCTGTTGTGAGCCTAGCTTCAACACACTTCTTCTAAATTTCTTTACACCTCTTAATGATATGATCCTATTATCCTATGAAATGTTAGCAAAATTTAGAGAAGAGAGAAATGAGGATTAAATTAGTTAAGAAGAACTTTATGGAAGAGGTGAGATTTGATAGATCCTTAGATAATATGGTTTAGTGATAAGACCAATGGAGAGTTATGAGACTAGGATTCAACCTATCATCAGTCATTTACTATCTTCTCAGCAAATCACTTAACCTCCCTGGGCCTCAATCCCCTGATTTGTTTAAAAAAAAAAAAAAAAAAAAAAAAAAAGAGGAAATTGGATTTATTGTAACTTCTTAGGTCCTGCCCAGTTTTGAATTTACAATCCTATTGTATATCTTCTACAGGGAGAGCTTGACATCTAAAGTTCCCTACATTCTGGTTCCATTCTACCTATCCACTATTCTTATTCAATATCATTTCCTTTCACATAGTTTAGACAAACTGGCTTTCATACTTTAAAAAAAATTACATTTCTTACCTCCATGCCTTTGTATAGGTTGTGTGTCATGTCTGGCATTCCTTCCTCAACTCTTCCTTAGAATCCTTTTTTTTCAGGCTCATTTCAGATGCTATTTCCTAAAAGAATTTTTTTTTATGATTCTTGTTCCTTTCTCCATCTTCCTTCATCACATTATGATGTATTTGCTTAACGTTACATACTCTATTCCCTTAAGAGGAATGTAAGTTTCCTGAATGGAGAGATTGTTTAATGTTCATCCTTGTATCTTCTGTACCTAGTATGATGGGCTCATAGTAGATACTTAGTAAATACTTCTTGAGCAGAGTCAAAAAGGAGATTTCAAGTGGGGAAAAGAAGAAAAACAAAGCATCAAAGTAGGAATGTGTGTGTGTGTGTGCATGTGTGATGCATGTGAATTTTGTAATGTATACTTATACAGTGTGTTTGCATGTGTGTCATCTGTGTATATGTGGTATATGCATGTGTTTATTTTGTAAGTGTGTTATAGTATAACGTGCATATCGTAGTATGGGTATGTACATGTGTAATGTGCATCTATGTCTATGTATTATACATTCATATATATGGTATGTGTGTTGCATAGTATATATGTGTATAGTGTATTTGTATGTGTTATATAGTATGTATAAGAATATGCATAGGCATATGTGTGTATATTTGTGGTATCTTTGCAGTATGCACATGTTAGTAGTGTGTGTATGTGTAGTATGTAAGATCTATAAAGGATCTTAGAGATTAATCTAACCCATTCATTTTACAAATGAGAAAGTTAAATCCAGATATAAGTGACTTTGCCAAGGTCATATAGACAGACAGACAGACAGACAGATAGATAAATGGATAGATGGATGGAAAGAAAGATGGACAAGCAGAGATAAAGACAGAGGGATAGATACAAAGATAGGTAGCTGAGCTGACAGATAGATACAAAGATAGCTGAGCAGACAGACAGACAGATGGACAGACAGATAGATAAATTAATAGATGGATATAAAGATAGATGGACAGGCAGACAGACAGACAGAAGGAAAGATAGAAAGAAAAAAGAAAAGAAAGAAGGGGAAAAAAAAGGAAAAAAGAAAGATCATTTATTAAATACTTACTATATGCCCTGGGACTGTGCTAAAAGGCTGGATATTATGCAAGCAAGCAGGATAGTTTTGGCCTTCAGCCAGCTTACCTTTAAAAAAAATGGGAGAAATAAAAAAAAAAAAGGGTTGGGAAGAGGAGTGGAGGTCTGGTTCTCAGTAACATGAGTCAAAAGTTCACAGGGTCCAAGGATCCTAGGGCAGAGTCCAAGTTTGCAGACAAGCAAAATATACACAGCCTGGTGAAGAGATGGCTAGGACATCAACAGTAAATGATACTTATTCTGAAACTGAAGGACTTTAGATAACATCTAGTCCCAAAAGTAGGTGAGGAAGCTCTGTGATTCAGGAAGGAGAAGATGCTCATTCTCATTTTTATCTTCTGCTTCTTAGTCTTGGTCTAGGATATCTGAGGTAAAATAATTTCCTCTGTCTTGTCCCACTTCCCTGCCCAGGAGCTTAAGAGTTGTCTGTTTCTTGAAGGTAAAGAATTTCTTGCTTAGGGTAAAAGAGCAGGTAGGTCCTTTAGAGAATTATGAGTCAAATTTGTGGTCAATATTAGGAGCCCCTCGACTTTGGTGATGAATCACTTCCTTCCCCAGATGTTAGTCTGGTGCAGAGAATTTAAGGATGCCATACTTATGCAGAGACAGAGCTACTTGGGGGTTCCCCCTTTGTCCTCAGGGTGCCTCACAACCATTGCCACAGGATGTTGGCGTCACAAACTTAATGGGCCATACACTGACGATGACCTAGTTCTGGTCAAGTGATTGGGATCAAACTTAGGAATCTCCCTGGGGCTCCCTTTTCTTCCAGCATCTGTGGCAGCCTTGGGGAAGCTACGACATTTGGTCTCATCCTGAGAACCTCAATATGATTGAGTTTATTTCTGCATGGCTTTGGATTATATTTTGACAACACTACAGGTCTAACATAACCTAGAAGCTTGTAATCCAATCCACTCATTCTACACACATAGCAGCAGCCCAACTTGCAAGCTTGTGAGAGTCAAGTGAAGAGAGAATGCCAGAAGGTAGAAAACTGAGGCTTTGTGAGATTAAGTGATTTAGAAATCATAGGACTTAATGGCAAATGCAATTAGCCATGGCTGATGTTTTGATTGATTTTTTTCTTGATTGCTATTTTCTCTTTCCTTTTAAATCTTTGTTATAAAAGGGAAGACTTGTTGGATAGGTAAGAAGTCTCCAGAAACGAAGTTGATGGAGAAAAGTCAGTAAAAAAAAAAATGCATGAATTTAAATAAAAATTAGAACTGCATGTGATCTTAGAGTTCTTTTAATTCAACCTTTCCCTCAAATCCCAATCATTTTTACAGATGAGGAAATTGAGGCTTAGAAATGCTGAGTGACTTCTCTGAGGTTTCTCAAGATTCTTGGACTTTCTCAAGCCCATTTTCCTCCTCAAACTTTCTCACTCTCAAGAGCCCCAACAAGATTGGAGCAGATATGAAATGCTTTAACCAGAAGGCCAGAAAGTTTCCATGATGCCCTTGTACCCTGAAAGGTACTGTGCATTATTCCCTTTACAAGTTAGATGTCCTTAGTGGGAAAAAAATTTTTGGTTGTTGACCAAATTGTTGTTTAGTAGGACTAAACAATAGCCTTTTCTGCCATCTACTGGGCCCATAAGAACAATGTTGCTCTGTTGCCCTGCTTCAAAAGGCAGTTCTCTCCAGACAGATACATCACTCACTCACTCATTCATTCATTCAATTCATCATTCAATCATTCCTCAGTATTCCCACGGTCACCACCCCAGTAAAGGCCTTCATTACTCCACCTATCTGAACGATTGCAATAGTCTCCTAATATGTCATCCACCTCCACTCTCTCCCCCGCCAATCCATCCTTCATACCTGTCATCATGTCACCTGGTCATATCACTCCACTGCTTATAACTCAAAAATGGTTCCTTATTTCCTAATGAGGGCAATGCAAACACTTTTACCTGACATTCAAGTCCCTTACAGTCTGTCACTAATCTTGTCTCTGTCCTCTATCTATACTCTGCTCTTTTGCCTCCAATGATCCTGCTTTCCTATGCCTAGAATATTCTCTCTTATCTTCTTTGCCTACTGAATTCTTATGCATCCTTTAAGTCCCAGCTCAAAAGCCACTTTTTACAGGAAGTCTTCTTTGATTTCCCCCTATTGGTAATGCCTTCCCCTACTTTGGATCTGACAGTAGACTTTGCTTGCAGCTCTTTAGTGCACTTGCCATGTATTGGTTTGTACTATAATTATTCCCGTGTGGTTCAGATCTCCTGTCCTGTCCCATCTCTTATCCTTCCCCTGCTCCTCCCAGACTGGGAAATACATTGAGGGCAAGACAAAGCCTTAACTTCTCCACAGTCTAGTTTTATGCACAGCACACTCTAGGCTCTTATTAAATGTTTGTTTTTAAAATAAGTTTTCATTTATATCTTCCATTTCTTTTATCAAGATATTCATTCAATGTATTCTTATCACCACTACCACCACCACCAAAGCCTTCCCATAGAGCAAATGATATTTTTAGACAGAAAAAAAAATCAGAACTGATCAAAAAATTGAAAAGTCTGAAAACCTGAGCAATGTGTAAAAATATGTAAACATCCCTTCTCCTCAAAGGAGTAAGTTGGGAATATGGTATCTTCTCATATGTTTTCTTTCAAGCCCTGTTTGATCTTCAGAATTTTGTTACATTTACTTTTGATTTTTTGGGGGTATTATTCTTTCCACTTTCATTGTTGTACTTACTATGTATATTGTTTTCTTGACTCTGCTTCCTTCTTTCTGCATCAGTTCATGTAGATCTTTCCATGCTTCTCTGTATATATCACATATATCATTTCTTACAGCATGGCAATATTCCATTGCATTCATGTAGCTATTTGTTCAGCTATTTCCCAAAATGATAGGCATTTATTTTGTAAATATTTGCTGAATGCCATTGTTTCCAACAAATCTGACTTTACTTCATGTGTCCTTTCTGAGATGGAAAAGAAGACAATATAGCAAATATTTATTCATCCTGTAAAGAGACATACACTAAGCTCTCTCTCTTTTTTTATTTTTTTGGTCATATAATTGGGGTTAAATGACTTGCCCAGGACACACAGCTAGAAAGTGTTAAGTGTCTGAAGCCAGATTTGAACTCTGTCCAAGTGTGCTATCTACTGTGCCTAGCCACCTTTACACTAAATTCTGAGGGAAATATAGAACTGACCTATGACAGTCTTTTCCTCTTGATGTTCATAATCTAGAGGGGAAGAAGGTATAATCACATATGAATATGGCTCCCTAAGATTACATAAATGTAGTAGATGGCATGTTATATTTGAAGTCAGATATCTTGGAATCACATTTTCATTGTTGCCAAAAAGCTGTGTAATTCTGAGAATTTCATTTAATCCCTTTGGGACTCAGTTTATAAAATAGAAATCATGATTATCATGGCAGGGGGTGGGAGTAGGAAAGGGGTGGACAGAATGATTCAAGCCTAAGTCCCGGCACCATCCATTATGACACACTGATTTTCAGATGTAAACAGTAAGAAGTTTACATAGGGTAGAGACAGGTGGGGGGGAGTGTGGAGATGGAAAGGGGAACCTAGAGTACTAGAAGCAGGAATGGAGAGAAGGTTATATAGACCTAGAGATGGTCTAAAAATGGAATTGACAGGGCTTTTTTTTTAAAGGTACATGCTTCTATGGCATTTCTCAGTTCTCAGAGGCATATCCCAAAGGACTTTCATGACATATTTATGAGAATATATATTGGTGTTTACCCTTCTACAGATAGAAAAACTGAGTCACAGAATCAGGAAACAAGCTTACATCATGAGTCACTGATAGAGGAAAGTTCATTTTAGCCTTAGTACTTACAGTTCATACTAATGGGCTTCCTGATTCATAGATCAGAATTAAATTTGAGGTTGATATATGGAAAAGTTGCTAAAAAATTTGGCTATTATAAGCAGAATGGGCTGAAGATTCTCAATTAGAGCATAACTGACCACTTGTAGAAAGAATAGAAAATAGAAAAAAAGAAGAAAAAGAAAATCTACTTATAATCTCTCTTACATACAGGTAGAATTGTATTGCTTCGTTAGCACATAGCTCATAGGATTTCAAACTTCAAGAGACAAGGGAGCTCATTGTATCCAACCTTCTTATTCTCAAATGAGGGAATTGGGTATTGGAGGGAATGATTTGTCCAAGGTTATATTGGTGGTGAGTCAAAGTGCCAACTTTGAGATTCTATGAATGCAATGGTGATTAGGGTGGGCTCAGGAAGTGGCAGTTGTTCTGAAAATCCTCCTCAGACTTGGACCCTTCACTCAAGAGGCTCACAAGGACAATGGCTCAATAGGAGAGGCTATCTTAAAAAAAAAAAAAAAAAAAGAAGAGATATCCTCCATTGATTAAGAAGAGGCCATTTTTGCCAGACCTCAAGCTTTATCCTATGGTTCAAGGAGTATGGACTCAAAGAGATGAGCCCTAAGTAAGAAAACAGTCCTGGATGGACTGCTAAATTAAGAAAAGATTTGCTGGCCATCCATTCCCCAAGGACTAGGTAACAACAGTAAGAGAATAATCTTATTCTTAGGCACACCCATGAATGACATCATGACAACAGATGAGGCTGCTGGGATGTAAAGATTTGTAAAGCCCAATGATTAATGAAAGATCTGGGATTTCATAAATGTGGGTGGTCCCTCTAAGACTAAATCCCATTAAGTGATTTCATTAGTTGCTAGGCCAAAGAAAATGATTATCTAACAGCCAATCTCTAGTGATAGATGGGCTTCTCTACACTTAGCTAGGCTGATCCTTGGGTCTAGACATACCACTTACCATGTGACCCATATTCAATAGATTTTCAGATTAAATAGCTGAAAATGCCAGAACCTGCTCTTAGCCTAACAAAGCCTTTAATAGTTCAGGGTCAACTCCATGCCTCAATGAGACACTAGAGTTCTTAGGTGGAAGAATGAAATGCAATATCAAAAGGAAGACAAGCCATTAAGCTCTTCATACCCTTTGACTCAAAAATTCCCACTGTAGTTTTATACTCCATACTCCAATAAGATTAATGACAGAAAGAAATATCCTAGGGGGCAGCTAGGTGGCGCAGTGGATAGAGCACCAGCCTTGAATTCAGGAGGACCGGAGTTCAAATCTGCTCTCAGACACTTAACACTTCCTAGCTGTGTGACCCTGGGCAAGTCATTTAACCCCAGCCTCAGGAAAAATAAATAAATAAATAAATCTATATTGGGAGAAAAAAGGAAGATCAAAAGGACAGAACTTAAAAAAAAAAAAGAAATGTCCTATAAGTAATAAAATAATCATAATAATACTCTTGTAGTGGTAAAAACAAAACAGAAATCTTGAGAAAAAGTATGTGTCCATTGATCAGAGAATGATGAATAAATAGTGATATACAAATGTAGGAGAATATTATTAAGCATAAGAAATGATGAAAATGAAGATTTCAAAGAAACTTGGGAAGATTCATATGAACTGAGACAGAGTGAAGTAAGCAATTCTAAGGAGACAACAAAGAAACAACTCAAAACATCAGGACCCAAACTGAATTAATGATTAACTTTATTCTAGAGAACTGATGATGAAATATGTCTCCTCTCTGAATGGGGGGAATACAAATGGAGCATCATATGCTACCACATATGGTAATATATTCATTTGTTTTGATTGTTACAAGAGAAGATTTTATTGGTAGGCTGGTATTGGGAAATGACAACTAATTTTTTTAAAGCATTCTGAAGCATTTTAAATAATACTGAACATCTAAATATGTACAAGGGACTATGGAAAGGAGACAAAAGAAATATAAGACATAGTTTCTGCTCATAGAGAGCTTCAGAATTACCATCAGGGAATCATAAAATTTTAGATTTGTTATATTTAGCATTGATTTTGATAGTCATACTATGGGGAGCTTGCTATCTCAATTTTTCTTTTTAGATGTCTTTTGTACTTACATAATTTTCATTTCTAAATTTTCCCTTGGCCATTCCTACCTAATAAGCATATCAGTTTTGTGAGACAGAACACATAATATATTTCATATCCATAGGAACCTCCCTCCCCCCCATTCCCTATCTCTGTAAAGATTTATGGAACTGTTTGGTCATTATAATTACACAGAATTCAGTTTTTCTTTCTTATTCTTTCTCTTTGTATTTCTGTAATTATTATGTATATGGTTTACCTGATTGTTCAGTTAATCCTGAATTAGTTCTTATAAGTCTTACTCTCAGTTTCCAAATTTGTCATATCTGTTGTATATGTAAAGCCACAATATCATGACATTCATATACAACAAATTAGTTTAGCCATTTCCCAGTCATTAGTGACTTATTTTTCAGAATACTGCAAAGAATTCTAAAAGAATAGGAAATATCACTTTGATTTTGTTAATAAATATAGATAACCAAGTTATTAGTAACTATTGACCCATATGCCTACTTTTTACACATGTAAAATCTTTGAGATTGACCCATATGCCCATTGAGGATACTTTTGTGAAACACAAAAAGGGAACAGTCAGGCTTTCTCAGATGTTTCTCTTTAGCAGATCACATCTTAACAGTTAGATAATTGATTGAAATGTAGGGCAAATACAAGATCCAAGAATTCTTGTGTTGGGTCAATAAGAGAACAACACAATTCATTGAGCAAATAGGTTAGCCACGTCTCTAAGGGAGTAGTGGTTGAGTCCTGAGTAAATTTGAGAGTTTTGAAATTGAAGAATAGATATAAAACATATCTCTGCACCTATGTCTAAGGGTAGCAAAGCAGGGGGAAGAGATCTCTCTTTCCCTCCTCAACTATCCGTTTCATTGGAGCTACTAGACTAGTAGGATCCATTTCATTCATACTCTAGACAAACACAATTTGTTATTCTTTTTTTGTTGCCACTGTTGATTAATATACATCCACAATATAGGTCTATTTTATTTATTTCAAAGAAATAAGACTATAAATATTCTCCTTAACAGCAAAATGTCTCCTATGCATAGACTAAAATCAGGGAGGATTCCCTAAAAGGTTACCTTAGAGATGATTTCCTTCAGAGATACCTTGGTTGAAGAAAGGTATAAAATAGGGAGAAAAATAGGGACCAAAGACATTTGTGATGGCTATCCTCTAGGGGAGTGAAAAAGTCCAAATGGCAGAAGGATCCCCTTTAGTTAGTGAGAAGGTGGATAATGGAAACAGGCATCTGACTTTGAAGTTGGGAGTGATCTGATTTCACATTTCACCTCTGATAGTTCCTGGTTATATGATCAGGGACCTTAACATATATGAACCTATTTCTTAATCTACAAAATGAAGGAAGCAATAACTATCATACCCATCTCACAAGGTGGTTGTAAAGGTCAAAAGACAATACATATATAAAGTGCTTTGCAAACCTTAGTGGGCGAGGCTAATTTCAGCTGTTATTATCAACCTCTCCTGTTTATGGATACCACATTACATTAAATCTCAGGATACTGCAAAACTTCCTCATTAATATATGTAGCTTAAAAGAAAATGATCTAGCTAACAACACAGCAAAAACCAAGTAGATGAAGTCTGCACATTGCCCTGATTATGAGATGTAATTGGATGGATGGTCCCTTAGGTTAGTGTCTCTCTCTGGGGCAAGAGCTGCAGATGGACAATGAACTGGGCTCAGAATTGAATTAAGAGGAAGAGAGTGAGCTGAATTGAATAGGGGATATTGTGCAGTGTGCTTTTGATGAAATCAAACTGCTTCCTGCTGCCAAAGCACATCTTTTTTTTAAAGTCAGTATTCTTCTGATGTTATATTATATTATATATATATATAAAACAATAAAGTTATAACAATATTATAATAACATAAATTATAATAATAATAACAACTAATGGTGTCAGTGGTCTTGGGGTACTTGCCCTCTTCCTTTGTACCAAGGGTCTAAGTTCTAGATTCACAAATGTAGACAAAGTTTAACTGTGGGGGGTGGGAGAGACAAGGAAGCCAGTTCCAAAGAGAGAGGTTAGTCTCTTTTCACACTCTAGCTCTTCATACCACTATCCCAGAGCCTTAGGGAAAAGTCACCCAGAATTTAGGTTTGACCTTTTTGTCTAGGGTCTCCCCAAAAGGGAAGGAGTAGAAAAGTACTCAAATTATGAGTAGGACAGCTATTTTTTTCCTTCACACAAAAGAAAGTTTAATGTAAGAAAAACACAAGTGTGTATTAATAAAGACAAAAATAGTATACAGTAGACTATTAGTATTATGAAATTCTCTCAGGAGGTTGAAATTTGAAATCATAAAAAAATATAAAGCAAGTTTCAGGACTGTCAAATCATCACTTCACATTTTATCTCAACTATGCACTCTTTCCTTCAAGGTCCATGTCTTCTAGTAATTCAAGGTGAGGGTTGGATTTATCTTCCTCCAGGGGTCATCTTTCCCAAGAAGCACAGAAATAGTTTCCAGGGATTTCTTTTCCAGGGATCCAAAAGGCAATGGAGAGATGTTTGGTAGATGTGAGTAGGTATCAGTATGATAATTTAAAAACCAGAAGAGTATTCAGTACCTATCACAATGTTTGGCTAATAAATATTTGTTGATTGACTTAAATACTTAAGTACTTAATAAAACTTATTGATTGTTCACAAAAACCATTACTTAGATAAGGAATTGGGAAACCATTCTTTGCCAAGAAAACCCCAAATGGATTCATGAAGAATTGGACACAACTGAAATGATTGAACAATCACAAAACTATCACTGCCCTATAAGAAACAATGAATATGGAGAAGACAAAAAAAAGCAGAGGAAGACTTATACAATCTCAGAAACACACACAATTGCAACAACAATGGAAATAGAACAACAGCAATAAAAAAAACTCTGAATCAGAATGCTGTGTAATCATGATAATCAAACTTGGTCTCAAAGAGGAGAAATGAGCAGAACCAAGAGAACACTGCATGAAGTAATAGCAATATTGTTTAAAGAACAATTGTGAATGACTAATTTATTTTAAGTATTATAAATACTCAAATCAATTACAAAGGACCTAAGAAGGAAGATACTATCTACCCCCAGAGAAAGAATTGATATATAGAAGTATGGATGGTATGGCTTTACATGTATATACATATCTGTGTTAAGTGGCTTTATCTAGTGTGGGGAGGAGGAAGAGGAAAGGAAAGGAGGGCCAAAAAAATGAAAAGTGAATATTGGAGAATAAAGAAAAGTCAGAAGGAAGCATAGAAAAGCAGAATAGTTTTGAAAATGATGAATAGTATTTATTATATAGTTTTCAAAAAAAAGTAAACTGTGAATGGAGATCCATGGCTTCATATTGAATCCTTTGTGTCATGCTGTGTATATAAAAATGCTTTTTTTTTTTTTTTTTTGCAATTAAGTTTAAAATGAGTAATTTTTTTAAAAAGAGGTGAAACTTAAGGAGTATGGAATATTACATTTACTATCAGACTCAGTTTGTTGGTTAGAGTTCCTAATCATGCTTCATGATTCTTTTTTTTTCTTTTGAATCTTTTTTCTTTTCTTTTTTTTTTTTTTTTTTAGTAAGTGATGTTTTTCTGGCAGAGGGAGGTGAAAAGGATATATTTGGAAATTAAGATGATATAAAAACAAAAGATAACAAGTGTTTTTTAAAAAGTCTATTGATTGAGTCACTGAAGTGGTATTAAAGCCTTCCTCAAGACATTCTTGACTATAGGTAAAGGAACTGGGTCAGTCTTGTAGGGAGATGGAAGGATTAGCAGATTGACAGATAGTCTAGTGAAATCATTAACTTTAATCTTTTTCTTTTTTTTTTTTTTAATTCCATGGACCCCTTTTGGAAAATCTATGCATTCTATCTCAGAATGTTTTTAAATGTACAAAATAAAATAAGATTACAAAAGAAATCAATCATATCAAAATATAAATATCATACACACACACACACACACACACACACACACACACACATATATATATATAAATGGTAATAGTTTGTAAGATAAGAACTTCCGACTAGAAAAACTCACAAGCATGCATTAACGAAGACTTAAAATAGCGTGTAGGAAAAAAAAAATGGGAAATAAATAGCTGTCTTATAGCATTTATACTATTCTTTGAGTACCTTTATGTTTCTCCCTTTTGGAAGAATTGTCACTGTTTGTCTCGTTTTTTTTTTTTTTTTTCGAAGAGGACCAATGACATCACAAAGGGATGTTTTGAATTGCCTATGATTTGGATCTAAGTGAGGCACAGTTATATAAAGACATCAGTCTCACTCTCTCTTCCAGAGACATTGAAGTCTACTAGCAAGTCAGGATGACTGATGACCATCCAGGAAGCAATGGATGACTTTGGGAATTTTAATGTCTGACTCTGTAAGTGCTCCATAGAGTCTACTTCAGCTGTTTTTAAGGCTGTTGAAACAAATTGTTCTCATCCACCTATTCTACCAAGGGATGACTTCACACATTTGGGGTAGACACTTCCCTAACTCACCAGCAGGTTTGTGTCTGTTGTTTACCTTCAACTTGGTTTGGTCCATCTGCTGAGGCATTTTCCCCATGTGTGATCACTGTACATGCTCCAGTTTTTTGGAACCACAGGAGGGAGTTGAGTGCCAAGTGGACACCAAAGGTGAATGAGCCCTGAAAAGGGCTTGGGAAGCCCTCCCTGGTGGTACTAATCTTGTCTCTGGGAAGATTGTAGATAAAACACAACCTTAGGCACAAGTTTATAGAGTAGATGCCACCTGAAGTGTAAGAGAGAGAGTTTAGTTGATATAGACAGAAGATCCAGAATGTAATCACCAGATGTTAAAGAGGCATTAAATTGACTATAGGGTATAGCTATGTTCTGATCCCTTTATTAGACATGACTTTTTGTCCCATTGGATCAGTAATGAAATAACACAATTGATTGTGTCTCTGGGATGTTAATGGTTGAACCCTGGATGAGTTGAGAGTTCCAGGGTTGAAAGTGTAGAATCTACCCCTGCACTTATACTAGGAGTCTGTAAGGCAGGATAAAGGGATCTTCTTTCTCCCCCCCCTTTCTCATTGATTCCATTTGAGCTACTGAATCAGGAAGAAACACACACTCTAGAGAGACTGTGATACCAGAATTTTGTTTTCCTTTTTCTTTTGCTTTTTTCTTTTATTAATGGGTGAAGGGTGGGAGGGAAACAAACTGGATTTGTTACCTAAAGAAAGCAAAATTTAATTTTAAAAGGATCCAAATAGAATAACTTGAGGGAAAAAATAACTTCAAGGATTGAGACCCCTGGCAGTGGAGAATAAGATTGTAGATAACTCCCTATCTTAATTAAAACAGAAAATTAAACAAATAATCATAGTCAAGCAAACAAGTCAATACAATGTCAGTGTCCAAAAATGCATGTCTCTTTCTGCTTTTTGATTCCAGGTGACCATACTGGCTGGAAGTTCTTCAGCCCATTTTTTTCCATTGTGATATTATATGTTTGGAGGAAAGTATACCTCAACTTTGTGTGGTAATGTTTTATGATTACTATTTTTGTTATGCCATTTGAGTAAATGCCTTTGAGTCTACTGACTGATTACTAATGGGAAGCACACATGTAGGGGTTGATGAGGTATGGAATTAGGAGTGAAGTCCTAACTTTTTTCAGACAATATAATTGGGCTCTTGTAGGCTTGGAAGGTTCATAGATTTAGAAATGGATAGACATTAGAAGCCATTAAGTATAATCCTCTTTTGATTGATGAAGAACTGAGTCCAGAAAGTTAAATGATATGCCCAAATTCCTACAAGTAGCAATACATCTGGGGTTTGGACCTAGGACCTTTGAATTCCATTTTTTTTATTATAGCTTTTTATTTACAAGATATATGCATGGATAATTTTTCAGCATTGACCCTTGCAAAACCTTCTGTTCCAATTTTCCCCTCCTTCCTCCCCACCCCCTGATGGCAGGTTGACCAATACATGTTAAATATGTTAAAATATAAGTTAAATACAATATATGTATACATGTCCAAACAGTTATTTTGCTGTTCAAAAAGAATCGGACTTTGAAATAGTGTACAATTAACCTGTGAAGGAAATCCAAAATGCAGGCAGACAAAATTAGAGGGATTGGGAATTCTATGTAGTGGTTCATAGTCCTCTCCCAGAATTCTTTCGCTGGGTGTAGCTGGTTCAGTTCATTACTGCTCTATTGGTGTCCACGTCCATAAGAATTGATCCTCATACAGTATTGTTGTTGAAGTATACAACGATCTCCTGGTTCTGCTCATTTCACTCAGCATCAGTTCATGTAAGTCTCTCCAGGCCTTTCTGAAATCCTCCTGTTGGTCATTTCTTACAGAACAATAATATTTCATAATATTCATATACCACAATTTATTCAGCCATTCTCCAATTGATGGGCATCCACTCAGTTTCCAGTTTCTGGCCACTACAAAGAGGGCTGCCACAAACATTCTTGCACATACAGGTCCCTTCTTTAAGATCTCTTTGGGATATAAGCCCAGTATGAATTCCAATTTCTAATGCTTTTCTGTGTACCATGTTGAATCTTTTTTTCTGGGGTAGTCTTTGAATTTGTGGGAGCTAATGCCTAAAATCCCTAAAGATAAAGAAATTTGTCAATGGTTGAGAGGATTTCAGACAAACATGCAGATTTTTGTTTGCATAAGCAGCAAATGTTTAGAGAGAATGACTCCAGTTATTTTTCTTTCTATAACATTTTTGTTATTATTATACTTGGTAAAAAACAAATGACCCAGTATGGGCGTAATAAATATTTGTGAAATCAGTGGATGAACACTATTCCTCTTGGACTCTCCACATCCTTTGCAATTTGCTTATGATATCAGCCCAGTCACTTTTTAGTTATTTCTCTGTATAAAGCTCCCTCTTGTGTCTGACTTGAGACAAAACCATCAAACTCAACAATGATATGATGCTTTACCTGAAGACTAGACTCTTGTTTGAACTCCTGTGCAGTAGGTTTGATTTTTAGCATCTTGTCTTGTCCCTGTAAAAATGGAATTTTTGTCATTCTGTGCTGGTTCTTCTCAACAACAGGGAATGAGCTTTTGGAAGTGTCTTTAGGTGTTGGGTTTGGTCAATTATAGTACATCTCAATCCTTTAAAGACATGTCTCTGTTCCATTTATAAGAACAGTATTTAGTTGGAGAAAGTGCCAGGTTACTGGTAACCTAGGGTGTTCTAGAGCCAGTTCAAAAAGACTAGGGAGAGCTTATTATTAAATTTTCAGTGTGACTATTTGTTCCTTAGAAATAGGAAAAATAGGGCTTGGTTTATTGTTTTCCTGATTTATTGACTTGACAGTGAAAATTTATTTGAGAAAAATATATTCAAAGATTGCAGATTAAACTAAAAATGTTTCTTGCTTCATTTTTTTTTCCTCAGAGATCCAGTTGTAAAACACACTCCAGCTAGTAAAACTAACATCCTCTTTCAACTTTCCCATTCAGAGGAAGATCTGGTACAGTGTGAACAGTGTGATATTGGTGTCAGAGGATCTTGGATCTGACACTTATTGCATAAGTGATTTAACATTAATGGGGTTCAATTTTCCTAACTGGATCATCCAAAGATCTCTTCTGTGTGGAAAGACCATGGCCATTTGGATATTTCCTACATAGATTTCCCTGTTCTGTTTTATTCTTTAAATGAAGGCTCGGAACAAGTTAATTAATCATAGATGCCCTGTGAAATGGGACCTTATTATATTATTTGTAAAGAAGATGAAAGCCAAGAGAGGAAAAAGTACAAGAGGATGAAGGAAATACACAATTAATAATCATAACTATAAATTTGAACAGAAGGAACTCACCTATAAAATGAAAGAGGACAACAGAATGTATTATTTATATTATTTATGAAATACAATTGAAAACAATTGATGTAGGGTAAAAATCAGGCCCTGGAGCAAAATCTGTGATATATCAGCTGAACTCTAACAGCCTCAGGGTAGAAATAATGGTTTCAGATAAGTCTACAGAAAATATAAAAATAAAAAAAAAGATAATCATGGAAATTGCATAAAGGCAAATAATCAACATTAACATTTAATATTTATTAACTTAATGATACTATCTTAACTTAATTTCTTAATTTAATATCTATTAACTTAATGATAACTTAATTTCTTAACTTTGCCTTCAAGTATTTATATGCATATATATGCATATATAGATAAGGTAAAGCTATAATAATGTAAATCAACGGGGGAAAGAACAAAAGGGATAAGTGAAATCAGCAAGGCTATTAATTTAGCTTTAAGTCTTTTATTTTATATTCTTGCCTTTATCATACATACTTGTCAGCAATAATAATTATGGTCTTGCTTTCGTATTCCTATCTTCAATAGCTTCCCTGAAGTTTCTTTATACTTCCTACTCTGATAAGAGTCCTCTCTTCTCTTGTATGAATTTCCTAAAAATTGACTTTAAAAAATTTTATTTTTTATTATTGTTTTTTATACATAAAACATATGCATGGATAATTTTTCAACACTGAGCCTTGCAAAACCTTCTGTTCCAACTCCCCCCCCCTTCCCTCTCTCCCCTAAATGGCAGGTAGTCCCATACATGTTAAAGTGTATGTTAAATACAATAGATGTGTACATATTTATACAGTTATCTTGTTGCACAGGAAAGATCAGATTTAGAAAGAAAATAAAAATAACTTGAGAAGAAAAAAACAAAAATGAAACCAAAGAATAACAGAAAGAGTGGAAATGTTATATTGTGGTCCATACTCATTTCCCAGGATTCTTTATTTGGGTGTAGCTGGTTCTGTTCATTACAGATTAATTGGAACTGATTTGGATCCTCTCATTATTGAAGAGAGCCACATCCATCAGAATTGATCATCATGTAGTATTGTTGTTGAAGTGTAAAATGATTTCTAGTAATTGACTTTAAAATTTTCTGAGATTATGACAATGGTATATGAAAAATCATAACTGGTTATCAGTAGTTAAATTGACTCAAATCCAGAGAAAAGACTTTATATTGGCATGGTTGTTGTCTGGCATGTGCTACTACTAGAAGTTGTGAAGTTGGAAGTTTTGAAGGAAACCTCAGGCTGACTGAAGTGAATTCCCCGCTTTCTGCCTAAGTGACTTTGTACTCATCACTTCAATTTTCTAGGCCTTAATTTTTTCATTTATATATATAAGCAATAATTCAGTATAATGATTTATGATTTTTATGTTGGGGGTTGGAGGACTAATTCCCAGATCTTTCTGTTGACTCATTTTTTTCCACATGAAAAATTTCCCCCGAGAATTTCAGAATATTGTTCTTACATAGATCTGCACAGATATGAGTTCAAAGGTCCCATTTTCTCTTCAAGGACCCCATAACAATAACAAAAGTAGAACCTTGTTTCACCACAGAGAAAATGCAAACCACACAAAGGACTCACTAGCTTTATTGTCAATCAATACAATTCTCAGTTATTACCTGACATTTCAGCGAGTACCACTTTACTCTAGAGATCTTGACAGGAGTGTACTGGAGCCAGATTGTTAATGGAATATTCATTTTTTCAGTGTGAAAAAACCAGCACTTATTTGTTGATTATTTAGAGTTAAGAAAGTGATGGAGAAAACATTAATAATGTGGATTTATCTTAAACGTGTTATATATACATCTGGAGATCCGGTTGTCATACATTTAACAAAGTCCTTGTCATCTTCCTGTGAAGATGTGTGGCAACTACCCAGGAGGCCCAGACCTCTTGTACATAATTGAGCTTGAAACAATGGCTTCATCCCTTCAACTTGGTCAAGTTTTTCAGATTTCCCTGACTAACTCTCCACATGTAAAAGGTGGGTTTCATTTGATTGATTTAAGGTCCTGTTCATCTCTGAAATTTCTGAAAACAACTAGCTCTATAAATGTAGGATACACTTTTAAGTTTAATCTGCATTATTAACATTTCCAATATAACTTTCTTAAGTCTAGGCAATCAACAGAGGAATAAACCAAGGCCTGGCTTACAATGTTTGCTGATTTCGGAAATGTAAATATTCGCTCTGAAAATTTAATAATGGGCTCTCTATCTAAAGGATCTTATCCTGCTGGCTCCAACACACCTCTCTTTCTCAGTCAGACCTCACTTTACTCTTGTTCTATATCTTTTTGATACAAGTATGAGCTCAGCACAAAGCATATATTAAATCAATGTTTGCTAATTGACAGATAATATTGTTTATCATAGTTCTCTATTTTAAGTCTTATTTATTTAATTTATTTTAAGTCTCTTTAATGGTAAATTTTTGGAGGAAAGAGACCACATTTCAAGTTTTATTTCCTTCAGCCGAACACTAGGTGAAATAGGTGTTTGATAAGTGTTTATTGTATTAATTAATCAATATTAATTTGTTAATTAAAATTAGCTGTCAATCACCATTAATTAAATTAATTATGGGATTTGCTCAATTCCAGCCCTAAACACAATGCTTCTTCTCCTAAACATTGTTTATCAAGGAAGGCAGAACCTCAGAGATGTCAAATGTCATAAAATAAAAAACAAGGAAGTTGACACTTGGCCAAGGTCATAGTCACAGGATGGAAGCTCTGGTACTGCAAGGGACCCCAGAAATTTTCTAGGTCAACCCCCTTAAGTATTTACTCAAAGTTGAATTCTTAGTAAATAGCTTGAATCCTTGTTTCCTGACTTCTAGCCAGGGCTTTTATTCATTTTACCACACTGAATTTGTTGCCTTAGTTACTTGGGTCAAGGTTGACATTACATAATAAAAGCAAAAGATGGCTGGGGCAGGCATTTTCCTTTGCAGGCCAAAGTTAGATAAAAAGAGAATTGTTAGCTGGATCCTAGACTCAGACAAACCTTCCCATACTTTCAAAGGACATCCCTCAAATGTCAGGGAATCATTAATATATCAGTGTTGCTATATATATCAGTGTTATAATATATCACTGTTATTTACACAACCTTCTCCATCAAGGTTTTGATATATTGCGGGATGTCATAAGAAATTAAAAGAGAATTTTGGGAGTTTTGCAGAAACTGCTAATGACACGCAAAGGCTTCAAATTATACAAATACTTAACTCAAATTTTACAATAAGATGCTGGAAACACTTTATTAAAGAAAAAGAAAAAAATTAGACTTCTCTGATACAAAGGGGGAGTCAAGAAATACTATGTGGATTTTCTAGATGGCAGGGGCACTTGGGGAGAACATGATAGAATAGGTTTCTTGCCCCACCTAGTGGCAATAGGTGAAGCCAATACAATCTATTTTCTAGGGCTTCTCTTACTGGGAAAAGTTGGGAGCATCTCTCTCTACTCTTTGGCACATAGTAGGTAAGTTTCTCTTTGATGGTGTTCCTTTGAATCTTCTCCAGATGTCAGGCTCAGAGGCTACTATGGGATGGTCCCCTTGGGATTGTAGCATCTTAACTTTAGATAGAAGAAACTTTATATGTTATATTCTAACTCCCTTACTTTGGAGAGAGATCAAATTACTTGGGATTATGGAATTGGAGAAGGGATTTAGATCTAGAAGAGAATTTAGCCAGTCCAATTCCCAAATTTTACAGATGAGGAAAAGTGATTAGAAACATTTAATGACTTCCTCAAGATGGCACAGGTAAGAGTGGCAATGATAATATCCAAACTCAGGTCAAATAGTCATTAATTTATTAATTAATAAATTAACATTTATTAAGTGCTTGTTATGTTCCAAGTTCTGTGTTAGGATAAAAAAAAAGATAAAGGAGGCGTCTCAAACTCAACATGTCCAAAACAAAACTCATTACTTTTCCTCCTAAATTCTCTCCTTTTCTAAACTTGTTTCTCTTGAGAGTGTTATGCTTCTCATTTCCCAGGCTTATAATCTTGGTGTCTTCTTGGATGTCTCTTTCTCCACCACCCCATGTATCCCATTTGTTGCTAAATCTTGTTTTTCTTTCCTAACATCTCTTGTACACACATACTTCTCCTATATCTGCTTACCATCACAGAGACCAAGCCTCTTGTCAGGCATAGACAAAATGTGGATTTTCTAGATGGTTTTTGCAGAAACCATTGGAATAGTTTCCTAATTGGTCTCTCTGACTCAAGTTTCTTCTTGCCCTAATTCATCTCCCACTCAGCTGCCAAAGTAATTTTCCTAAATCCCAGGTTAGACTATCTCACATCCTGCTTGATGAGCTCTAAAGCTCTATAACCATGAGGAGAAAATATAATGTGTCCCAAAAATGCTAATGCAATTTAAACTTATTAAACTCAAAGTGGCCTTTGGGGACACCTGTAAGATCCACTGTTTCACATTTAAAGTTTTTTGTACCCTGATCCCACCATATCTTCCAATATTCTATAGATATTCCTCTCTACATACTCTATGATCCAGCTACCCTGACCAACTTGAACACAACCGCAGCGTCATGCTTTTGCACTGGTTTTTTCCACCATACCTGAAACGCTCTCTTTAATTACTTCCCTTCTCTTAGTTTCTCCACATCTTCCTTCACATCTCAATTTGAATCTACCTTCTTTAGGAGACCTTTCCTGTTTCTTCCATCTTTTAGGGCCTTATCCTAACAGGTTACCTTTCTTCCAAATTCTGGATATATCATGTATTTGGGGTGTAGGACATGTTTTAGGAGGTCTCGTACTTCTGGTGTGAGGGCTTGCCAAACCCTTTTCAGGGCTGCTTTGGTGTCCACCTCTTATCCAACTCTCACTCGCAGCTTCAAGACAATATAGCATCTGAAGTGGCCATATTCTGGGTAAATCCTCTCCACAGATGGGCTAAAATAGGTTGAGAGTAATTAGTGGATCTCAAACCTGTGGTAAGTTAAGGGGCTGCCTCAAGCATGTGAAGACTTCTGGCAGAATGGGCAATGAGAAAAGCATGTTCCAATATCCATAAAGGCGGCTGAAACAGGTGATGTGGAGCATTCAAAGCTTGGTCAGATATCAAAAATGCCAAGGTTATCCGCTGCCTCTATTATCTGACTCTTGTCCTCCTGTTGGACTTCAATAATCCTGGAGGAGAGAGTGAGGTTGGTAACTAAACAACTCTGACCCACTTAAATTCAACTAGCCCCTTAGAAAAGGAAGCACCAACATGATCAACAATATCATGTATTTAGTTATTTGCATGTGTCCCCCTTTGGAATGTGAACCACTTGAAGGCAAGGGCTATTTTAACCTCTCTTTGTAGCCCTAGTGTTTAGCATAGTGCCTGGCACATAGTAGGTACTTAATCAATGCTTATGAATTTATTTTTATTTAAAAGGAAGCTTACTTTGAAGTCAGATATTTAAGATATTCAAGAATTTGCTTTGAAGAAATCCTGGCTAAAGTAATAGCAATGTTCTGAGATGAACAACTGGGAAAGACTGCTATTTTTAGCAATACAATGATCTATGACTACTCTGAAAGACTTATGTTGAAAAATGCTATTCATACCCAGCACTGATTGGTATGAACACAGATTCTTTTTTTCTCTGTCCCTTCTTCTCTCCTTCTTTTCCTTCCTTCTTTTTTCCTTCTCTTCTCTCCTTCCCTCCTTCTTTCTCTCTCTCCCTCCCCCACCCCTTCTCTCTCCTTTATTTTTCTTAAGGGTGTTTTTTTTTTTTTTTAAGGAAGATGAGATCTATGTTTTCTTCACAACATTTCTTTTTTGTTTTGCATAATTTTACATGTGCTTTCTTAATGGGTACTGGGGATAGAGATAAGGGAGAGAATTTGGAACTCAAAGTTTTAAAAACAAATGTTAAAATTGTTTTAAATGTAACTGGAGAAAAATAAAATATTAAATAAGTAAAATTTAAAATGCAGCTCAAACACCAAGAAAAAAAAAAAGCAAAAAGGAAAGCAAGAAAGGAAGGAAGGAAGGAAGGAAGGAAGGAAGGAAGGAAGGAAGGAAGGAAGGAAGGAAGGAAGGAAGGAAGGAAGCAAAAATCTTGACTTGCAACTCCAATTAGGGTAGAACAGATAAGATTCTTCAGGAGAAGAATTCATAATAGCATGAGTATAGAACTAATAATGGATTCAGAAGTCATTTAGTAAGCATTTATTATGTGCCAGGCACTGGAGTAGCCCCTGGGAATACAAAGAAAGGCAAAGTCCAGCTCTACATTATAATAAACCCTAATGACTTGTCTAAGGCCTTACAGAACTGGGATTTGAACTCAGATCTTCTGACTTTTCTGGCATCAGTGAAAACTCAGAATCTCCCACTCAAGAACACCTTAGCAGCCTACAGGGGTTCCTCTAAAGACTTAACTCTTATTTTCCTCAGGCATTCCCACCATCAGTACAAATTTTAATATCTTAATAGACTTTTTCCACAAGTTTCTATGATCAAAGAAATGGAAATGTGTCTTTTGGTAATGAACCTCTCTGTACTTAACAAGGTTTGTTCCTGGGCCACAGACACAATTTGACACTGAGACTGAGCTCCGTGCCTGTCCATCTTGGTAGGGTCTGCCAGAATCTATACTCCTGTTATCTTTTAAAGATCCTCCAGAGGAGAGAAAGCTCTGCTATAAAAGAAAGATCTTAGTGAAGGTCATGAAAAAAGAAGTGATAGTTGGGGTGAAAAGAGGGATGGATTTGGAGTCAGGGTTCAAATTCTGGATCTATTACTATCTGTATAACTTAAGGGAGATATTTGAATCCTGAATATTTAATTTCTTTGAATCTTAGTTTCATCATTTGTAAAATTAAATGAATTGGAATGAGGTGATTCAAGGCAGTTTCAATAGGCTTGTGATGGAAAGTGCCATCTGCATTCAGAGAAAGCTTTGGAGACTGAATGTGGATCAAAGCATATTATTTTCCCTTTTGTGGTTGTTTGCTTGTTTTTTTTTCCTTCCTCCTATTTTTTTCTCTTTTGATCTGATTTTTCTTTTTTTAAAATTTAATTTAATTTTATTAAAACTTTTTATTTATATGCATGCAACATTGACTCTTGCAAAGCCTTCTATTCCAAATTATCCCTTCCTTCCCCCACTCCCTCCCCTAGATGGCAGGTAGTTCAATACATGTTGGATATGTTAAAATATATGTTAAATCCAATATACGTATACATATTTATACAGTTATCTTACTGCACAAGAAAAATTGGATCAAGAAGGAAAAAATACTGAGAAAGAAAACAAAATGCAAGCAAACAACAACAGAAAGAGTGAGAATGTTATGTCCACGGTTCTCTCTCTGGGTGTAGATGGCTCTCTTCATCACTGAACAATTGGAATTGGTTTGAATCATCTCATTGTTGAGGAGAGTCACATCCATGATCTGATTTTTCTTGAGCAGCATGATAAATACGGAAATATGTTTAGAAGAATTGCATATGTTTAACCTGTACCAGATTGCTTGTTGTCTTGGGATGGGGAAGGGGGAAAAAGAGGGAAACAAAGTTGGAACACAAGGTTTTGCAAAGGTGAATGTTTTGATTTATTGATTATTTAATTTTTGAAAATTAAAACTTTTCATTTCTGAAATATGCATAGATTTTCTTTTTTTAAAATTATCTCGGTTTTATTTTATTTTTTCAAAATTAATTTTATAATTATAACATTTTTTGACAGTACATATGCATAAGTAATTTTTTACAACATTATCCCTTGTACTCCCTTCTGTTCCGAATTTTTCCCCTCCTTCCCTCTACCCCCTCCCCTAGATGGCAGGCATTCCCATACATATTAAATATCTTATAGTATATCCTAGGTACAATATATATGTGCAGAACCGAATTTTGTTGTTGTTGTTGTTGTTGCAAAGGAAGAATTGTATTCGGAAGGTAAAAATAATCTGGGAAGAAAAACAACAACAAAAAAAATGCTCACAGTTTACACTCATTTCCCAGCGTTCCTTTTCTGGGTGTAGCTGATTCTGTCCATTATTGATCAATTGGAATTGGATTAGCTCTTCTCTATGTTGAAGATATCCACTTCCATCAGAATACATCCTCATATAGTATTGTTGTTGAAGTGTACAGTGATCTCCTAGTTCTGCTCGTTTCACTCAGCATCAGTTGATGTAAGTCTCTCCAAGCCTCTCTGTATTCCCTCCTGTTGGTCATTTCTTACAGAACAATAATATTCCATAACGTTCATATACCATAATTTACCCACCCATTCTCCACTTGATGGGCATCCATTCATTTTCCAGTTTCTAGCCACTACAAAAAGGGCTGCCACAAACATTTTGGCACATATAGATTTTCAATATTAACCTTTGACCAGAGTTACATGGCTAGTAAATGTGTGAGACTATATTTAAACTCGGGTCCTCCTGATTCCAGGGCTGGTGCTCTATCCATTGGGCCACTTAGCTATCTCACTAAGAGTCTCTCCTATTCTCCCTTAATCCCTTTGGATGGCCTAGCTTCTCACCCATACCTTGTTGGTTTTAGTAAAAATCCTTAGAAACTTCTGCTTATGCATATTCCAAGGAAATTAATCAGAGAAACAGTATTGCAGATGCAGAATCAACTGAAAGAATATGTAGAAAAGTTGGTGAGCAAAAGGGAAATAGGACAAAGGAGGAAAGCTAAAGAGAAAAGAACTTATATTACCAACAGGGAGGAAAAGAGAGACAGAGTTGCCTTCTGTTACACTTGTGAAGATGGCCATAGGTTGGACACGTATCTTATCTGATGGTGCAAAGGTAAGGACCACAGGACTATCTATGATTGAAAAAAATCCCCAAAACAACATGATGGCAGATTTCTTTGAATCCTGAAAGCAATGGACAGGACCCAATCAGCAAGCCTTGACTCCTAGGATATGACAAGTGAAAGCCAGTGGATGGCAGTGAAGATTGAGGATGTGGATTGTATTGCTATTTTAAACCATGAAGCACATGGCCATCATGTTCTAGTCATTTAATAAGAAGGAAATAACTTTATGGACTCTAGAAAAGGTGTTATTGATGTTTTTTTTTTTTTGAAGGGAGGGTACATTTCAATAATCTGGTGAAATTTATGAAATTTCCTCCAATTAATACTTTAAAAAATTGTTTATTTTTTGAAATTGATTAAAATATTACCAACCCTGCCTCCCCTTTCCCAAACTGTTTAACTTGCATGCAGGTGCTTTCATGTTTTCCCCATATTTCCCCATATTCTCCAATATTCCAATAGATGTATCAGAGAAGGTACGTGATATCCACTCATTTTGGCAAGGGAAGAGGAATCAAGGAAAGAAGATTTTATTGGTTTGGGGAAACCTAGGTGAAGTTATTCTATCCAACAAAGCTGAATATAAATGCTTAGCAACTGAAAATCTTGGAAAACTTCCTGAAAGGACTAAGAATTTAAATGTCATGGCTAAGGATGTTCAGCCAGTATGTGTCAGGAATTGAATTCAAGTGTTCCAATTCTGAGGTCAGTTCTCACTCCATGATGTCGTACAATGTGGTGACAATTAACCCATAGTTACAGTCCTGCTAAAAAGTATCTGATGAGCTAATTCCTAACAGCCTTCTAATTGATTGGTATTTGAGTGATTAGAATTGATTGGTTGATCATATTCTCTATTTATTCAAGGGTGTATAAGTAGATTAAGTAAATACCTGAGCATTGAGACTGTTATATTTCTCTTGTATCCTCCAATTTACCACGCACAAATACTGGGCACAAAAAAAGTTTTCATGTACTCTTAAGGTCAATTAGCCCATAAGTATTTAGGTTAAGTCACATAAGTATCTGTTAAAAACCAAGCATGTGCTAGGTATTGGGGATACAAAAACCAAACAATAACAACAACAACAACAACAACAACAATAACAACAACAACAACAACAACAAATGGATAGATCCCTGATATCAAGGGAGTTCACTTCTGTTGAGGAAAATAACATGTATTCACATGCAGCCTTGGCTTGCTATTACAGACAATATTTCCAAGGAGACTAAGGATCCTGAAGTAACTATGGCAACTGAGGAGATGTTTACCACAGTTCGAAGGACCTCTGGCATTGTGGCAATGAGGATGCTAAGAAGGAAAAAAAATACAGAAAAGCTACCTTAGTCAAGTCACCTAGAGAATGAAACCTGAGGGCTTGAATGAGATTGAAGCTAAGATTAAAGAGTGGGAAGCACACCCTGTTCCTGGACATAGGAAATTTAGCTC
The DNA here is from genome assembly GCF_048593235.1 of Sminthopsis crassicaudata. NCBI lineage: Eukaryota > Metazoa > Chordata > Mammalia > Dasyuromorphia > Dasyuridae > Sminthopsis > Sminthopsis crassicaudata. The sequence goes on along the minus strand of NC_133618.1, from coordinate 425,743,431 downwards.
AGTGCATAACTGGAAGAATACTTCCAGAAAGAGAGAGAGACAGACAGACAGAGATAGATAGAAAGAGAGAGACAAAGAGAGACAGAGACAGGCAGAGAGAAAGAGATAGAGACAGAGTCAGAGAGACAAATAAAGAGATGGAGACAGAAACTGAGACAGAGAGAGAAGGAGGGAGGGAAGAGAGAGGAAAGCAGTTGATATGTAAGTCGAAAATTTGCAAGATATATAAAGGAATGATATGAATAAATTACAAAACACTCTTTATAAAAATTTAAAAATATATATAAATAAATGGAAAGTTATTAATTTTTTATGTTAGAACAAATGAATATAATAAAAAACAACTGCAGTTGCTATTTAGTTTTGTTTGATTCTTTGTGACTCCATTTTGGGCGAAGATACTGGAGTGATTTGCCATTTCCTTCTCCAGTTTTTATTCAGCCAGGAGCTAAGTGACTTGTCCAGGATCACATAGCTAGTAAGTATCTGAGATCATATTTGATCATCTAGTCTTTTTGACTACAGGTTTAGTGCTCTATCCACTGGGCTACCTAGTTGCCCCCAACAAAAATGACAATGCTATCTGAATTAATTTAGTTATTCAATTTTGTCCAATTTCAATTTTGAAAATTTTGAATAATATCAAATTATTTGAAAGAACAAAAAATCAGGAATCTCAAGAAAAGTAATGAAATAAAATGAGAAAGGAGGTCTATCAGTGTTAGATGTCAAATTGTGTTACAAAGCAGTAAGCTACAAAATTATTTAGTACTCGTCAAAAAAAAAATTAGAAAGGTCAACCAATGGAAAAGCTTAGGCACACAATATATAGCGTCAAATGAGAACAATTACAAATCCAAAGACCCCAGTTAGTGAGGTAAAGACTTATTATCTGACAAAAAATAATATGGGAAAACTGGAAAACAATTTGATAGAAATTGAATATATTCAGGTAGTAGGTGTAGTGTTGGATTTGGAGTCAGGAAGAACTAACTTCAAATGCAGCCTTCAATACTTATTAATTATGTGATTTTGGGCAAGTCACTTAACTTCCCTAAGTCTCAGTTTCTTCATCTTCAAAATGGGGATAATAATTACACTTAGTCTTGCCTCCGGTTTTCAAAAGGATAAAACGAAATAATTTGTAAAGTATTTTGCAAAACAAAGCACTAAGTAAATGTTGTTATTGTTATTTCTGTACTCCAAGATAAGTTCTAAATAAATATATGGGGACATAATCAAATTAGAAGAACAAGAAAGAAATTACATTTCCTATCTAAGATTAGGGAAGAGCTGATAATTAAGGGGTAGAGAAGATAAAATGGACAATTTTGATTACATAAAATTTAGTTTTTGCATAAGTAAAACTGAATTAGTGGAAATGAGAAAGAAAGTAGCTATGGGGGCAGCTAGGTGGCGCAGTGGATAGAGCACCAGCCTTGAATTCAGGAGGACTGGAGTTCAAATTTGGTCTCAGACACTTAACACTTCCTAGCTGTGTGACCCTGGGCAAGTCACTTAACCCCAACCTCAGGGGGGGAAAAAAAAAAAAGAAAGTAGCTATGGAAAATCTTCTCAGCAAGTTTCTCTGAGAAAAATTTAATTCCAAGATATTTCATATTTACGATGGAACTGATTAAGATTTATAAGACTAAGAACCATTCTACAATAGATTTATAGTCACAGGATATGAACAGACTATTTTTAAAAGAGGAAATCCAAGCTATCAACAAGTTCAAAAATGTTCCAAATTACTAATAATTAAAGAAATACAAATCAAAGCAACACTTTTTTTCCCCCTCATACCCATCAGATTAGCAAAGATGAAAAAAGAGGAAAAGATCATCTTTTGAAAGGGTGATGGGAAACAAAGCTCATTAATGCACTGTTGAACTGTTCCTCCCTTCCTTCCTTTCCTTCCTTCTTTCCTTCCTTCCTTCCTTCCTTTCCTTCCTTCCTTCCTTCCTTCCTTCCTTCCTTCCTTCCTTCCTTCCTTCCTTCCTTCCTTCCTTCCTTCCTTCCTTCCTTCCTTCCTTCCTTCCTTCCTTCCTTCCTTCCTTCCTTTCTTCCTTCCTTCCTTCCTTCCTTCCTTCCTTCTTCAACATTTGTGGTGACAGATTTAAAATGCAGAATGAAACATATTTTTGGACACAATCAATGTCCATATTATTTGAATATGCATATTTGTTATGAAATATTTCCTCCCTCCTAACCTCCCTTTCTCTCTTTTTTCTTTTTTTTTTTCTCTCCTCCCTTCCTTTCTTTTTCTTCTTGTTCAATGGAATGGAGTAAGAGAAAACATAAGTACTTGCTAATCAGAAATAACATATATCTTTTTTAAAAGCAGAAAAACATATCTTGAATAATCAGTGGATAGAGAAAGAGATTATGTATCATAATTATTCCCTACACCTAGCAAGAGAAACCCTTATAATAAACTCTGGCTATGGAAAGAATTCACTGGAAATAAGGGAGAAGCAAGTGATGCTGCAGCTGTGGACCAGAACAAAGGTTAAAAATTAAAGGTCAGATTTTGAGTTTGGGATGTATTAGACAAAATTTAGCCATTTTCGACCCTGAGACTAAAGAATTTTTGGCTTTGGTTTCTGCTGGAATGAGCCCAATTATAATCTCTCTGCAGATGATTCCTGGATCCACATATCCAGCCTTAGTCTCTTTTCTAAGTTCCAGGCTTACATCACCAACTGCCTAAAGGAGATTTCAAACTTCACATCTCTAAGCATCTCAAACTCAACAAAAGAACTCATCTCCTCCCCCAAACTCATCCATTTGCAGAATTTCTTGATTCTTTTTTTTACATGAAAATTTTTTTTATTATGACAAAGACATCATACAATTTTAATGATTTTGGTTTTTCCTTCTTGCTTTTGTACAAAGCCAGAAGAGAAACCTTGAAGTGGATTCAGGGAATATCACCAATAGCTTGACCTTTTTGACGAAAGTCAGTAACCAAAACTTCATCATTTTCCTTAATAAAATTCAAGGGACTACCATTGAGAACAAAGGTAGTGATTTTTTCTTTTTTTGCTGTTTTTAATCACCTTGGACTCTCACATACTTCCTGATGGCAGACTTGGGCTGCTTGGCTTCCACACCAACTTTTTCTAAGACAATCCCTTTTGCATGGGATGACTCTCCAAATAGGTTGGCTTTCAAGGCATGCCCAAATGAGCTTTCTTATATTGTTTGTCATGGCACTTCTGGTCTCTTCTGTGGTTGTAGAGTTTTCTAGCTGTATGAAGATCATGGCACTTAGCCATGCAGCCATTGTCCAAGCTGAGAGCAGAGAGGTTCTCTGTTACTTCTGGGGGCCCCAGTGGCTATCCACTTACTCAGGATCACAACATTAGCTCATCCTGACTCTTCACTATCACTCTCTCTATAATGAATGAATGAATGAATGAGTGAAAATCATTTATTAAACATTTACTATGTGCTAAGCAGTGGTATTACAAAATGAAAAGCATAACAGTCCCCCTCTCAAGGAGACTATAGTCGAATGGGGAACAAAACAGTCATGTGGATTCAGTTGCAAATCAGACTGTAGCAACAAGCAAAAAGAGTTATCAGGTCTCATCTCCATAAAGGTGAGATTCCTTCAGGTCCTGGTCCTACATTCACTTGAGCCTGAAGGGAGAGCGGGATTTGACCAGCCTCCTCTCTCTGCCTCAGGGTGATTTGCTACTTTAGTAGACTGGTCTGCCTGCTACATTGATAGTATTTTGTCAGCAGTCAGTGGAGAGGGCTGGTCTTGTCCCTTTTCCATAAAAGTTGCTTTCTTTGATGATGACTTTGAGAGTCAGATGAAAGCAGACCCAGTGACCTGTGAGGGGCAGATTTTTTTTTTTTTTTTCTTTTTTTACAACCTGATCTCTTCCATTTTTCCAAGCTTCTTATGAATTACTTCTTTTCATGCTTCCTACAGTTCAATGGCAACCTACTTGCTATTACCTATACATGACATTCTATTTCCCATGTTTATGCACTTGTATCTCTTGTCCCCCATATCTGATATACTCTCCCTCTTCACTTTTTACTTTCTGAATCCCCGGCTTCCTTGAACACTCAACTCAAATGACATCTTTTTAGGAATTTTTTTTTTTTTTTTGGTTCTTGTAGCAGCTAGTACTCTCCTCTCGAAGGATACCTACTCTGTATGTATCTGGCATATATCTACTTAGGAACATGTCTTTCCCATTAGAATGTAAGCTTCTTGAGAACAAAGGCTGTCTTTTCATTTTCTTTATATCTCTAACACTTAGTGCAGTGTTTTTCACGTGTTATTGTTCAGTCATGTCCAATTCTTCATAACGCTTTGGGGGTTTTCTTGGCAAAGATACTGAACTGACTTGCCATTCCCTTCTCTAGCTCATTTTACAGATGAGGAAACAGAGGCAAACAGAATTAAATGACTTGCCCAGAGACACACAGCTAGTCAGTGTCTGAACCTGAATTTGAACTCAGGTCTTCCTGACACCAACTATTTTATCTACTGTACCATTTACCTTAATTAATTAATCCTTGTGGATTGATTGATAGAACCAAAGCTCACAGACCTCATCAGACCTCCCAGTGAGACAAAATATGCATGTAATTGTGTGTATCCTTAGGACTTTTATTATTACTGTATACTAACATCCCCTCCCTTTTTATTTTTATAATTGGGTGAATAATAGAAGTGGGACCAGTTTTATCATTTTTTACATGTGTGATCCCTTTCTCAACTTTCAGGAACTTTTCTTAAAAGCAGAAGCTTCTTCTATTTCTACAGATGGGAGTCCATTTACCACGTAGCATTATAGGTATATCATCTATACTTAGCTCTAGACCCAGGTCTAGATTTCTACCTATAACCTATACATATCTCTATTTCTACACCTATATCTGAATCTACCTCTACCTGTCTCTCTCTATGACAAATCTTTTTTTTTTTTTTTTTTGCATTTGTGTGTAATTTGGATTTAAGTAATGCAGAGCTGTATGAAATCATCAGCTTCATTCTCTCTTCTCAAGCCATCATTGTCCAGCAGCAGGACACAGTTTAGATGCAGTGGATAACTTTGGTGTCTTCACTGTCCTTTTTTTTCTACATGTTCCACAATATTTGCTTTACCTTTATAGCATTGGAACAAATTGTTCTCATCTGTCCATTCCATTAGGGAAAGTCTTTACATGCCTGGGGTAGACAATCCCCTAACTCACTGTAGACTTTGACATCCTTATAGATTGGACAGGAAACAGACTTGAGGCAAGGACTCTACTTAAGAGGTTATTGCAGGGTGCAATGGGTGGAATACCAGCCCTGGAGTCAGAAGATCCCCAGTTCAAATCCAACCTTACATAATTACTAGCTGTGTGACCCCAGGCAAATCATTCAACCTTGATTGGCCAAAAAAAAAGAGGTTATGGCCATAGTCCAGGAGGTGAGAGGTGAGGAACGACTGAATTAGTGAGATCCTGGTATGTGGAGGTCACAGAATTTATAGTAGGATGAGACTTTATTTTTTATTTTTTGAAGCTTTTTATTTCCAAAACATATGCAAGGATAATTTTTCAGTATTGACCTTTGCAAAACCTTGTGTTCCAATTTTTCCCTTCCTTTCCCTCACCGTCTCCCTTAGTTGGCAAGTAATCAAATATATGTTAAACGTGGCAAAAATATATGTAAATCCAATATAGTCATACATATTTATACAATTATCTTGCTGCACACAAAATCAGATCAAAAAAGAAGAAAAATTAGAAAGAAAATAAAATTCAAGCAAACAACAATAAAAGAAGTGAAAATACCCTGTTGTGATCCACTTCCCACAGTCCTCTCTCTGAGTGGATGGCTCTCATCATCACAAGATCATTGGAACTGGCCTGAATCATCTCATTCTTGAGAAGAGCCATGTCTATCAGAATTGATCATTGCATAATCTTCTTGTTGGCCTGTACATTGTTCTTTTGGTTCTACTCATTTCACTTAGCATCAGTTCATGTAAGTATCTCCAGGTCGCTCTGAAATTACAGGACGAGACTTTTTAAGCTGTGGTTTGTGACCCCATATGGGGTCTCATAACTGAATGTGGAGGGTCATGAAATTATGAATTACCACTTACTAATAAGTGTTTGATTTGTATACCTGTTTTATATCCCTATATGCTTGGGATCATGGAAAAAGTTTTTTGGGTGAAAAAGGGTGGCAAGTGGAAAAAGTTTAAGAAGTTCTGATCTAGTATAACTCCTTCTTGTTATAAGAAGAAATAGGGAACAAGAAAGGGAAGCAATTTTCTTAAGGTCATACATGTAGTGAATGAATTTGAACTGAGGTCTTTCCTTTCAATAAGAAATTACTATGATTCTTGTTTATATCCTTCCATAACTTCTCCATAGAGGACCTACTCAATGCACTGCAAGCCTTTCTCTAGAGCTTTTATATATATATATATATACATATATGTACATATATATACACACAATATATGTATATATATATATACATGTACACATACACTGATAGGCCCATGTATAAATTTTTTGTTGTTCAGTTGTTTGCTACTCTCAGTGATCTTATCTGGGGTTTTCTTGGCAGTGTTCTCTCTACTCTTAAATACTGTTATTACAGTATTTAGCAAATATTTATTTAATAAAATAATATGTAATAAGTTCATTTATTTATTCATTCATCCATTTATTTATTTACTTTTTTCCCCTGAGGTAATTGAGGTTAAATGACTTACCCAGGGTCACACAGACAGGAAGTGTTAAGTGACTGAGGGCAGATTTGAACTCAGATCCTCCTGATTTCAGGGCTGGTGCTCTATCCACTGCACCAACTAGCTTTCCCTGTAATAAATTTATTCAATAAAAATAGTAATATTAGCTCACATTTATGTAGCAAATCTTTTCACAACATCTGTGAGGGGTAGATGCTCTTATTACCTCCCATTTTATAGATGAGGAAGCTGAGGCAGACAGAGATTAAGTGACTTGTTCAGTATCATATGCTTACTAAGTGTCTGATTTTTGGATTCCAGGTCTAACATTTTATCCACTGTGATACCAATCCTTAAATATATACAAGCTAAGTATGTCCTCTGTGAAAAGAAAAATCTCATTGGAGATTTTTGAGTTATAGCTTGGGAAGGATTCTGACTCACAAAGTACCTAGACCTTGGGGATAACTTACTGGGGGCCAGTGGGTGAGGAGGGTCCTAGCAGCTACCCATAGATGACTGGTGCTGCAGATGGACATCAAGCTGGACCCAGAGCTGAGTAGGAGGAACAGACCATTGCATTTGGGAGGTGGAGCTGCACTATTAATGATCTCAGACTGCTCACTGACACAAAGGGCCATTTGTAGGTGATCTTGAGGATGCTATATGGCCGTGAATCATGGAACACCATACTCTTGGAACAAAATTGCAGACTATCCAAAGGGCACTGGAAAAACATCAGGTAGGTGGAGGTTTATTACAAACAGTGACTTTCTTGCCTGGGAGGATGGCATGGAAAATATTCTTCAGGACATACATCACCAGAAAAAAGGAAGTTGGCGTTTTATCTATGATGAAAAAAAAGTTCTTTTGGAGAACCCAAGGGGACATGTCCATACAAGAAGACAAGTGTCTGGGTCATTGTGAACTATATTAAAGGGATAAGAAAAGTCTTACAAATTAAGTGTGTCTTACATAAACTGGTGCAGAACAAATCAAATCAAACCAAGACTTGTATTAAACACCTACTATGTGACCATGCTCTGTGGTAAGTGCTTACAAATATCTCATGTGATCACAGTAAGATGGTAGGCAGTTGTTATTATGACTTCCATTTTATAATTGAGGAAATTGAGGCAGACAGGGTCACACAGCTAGTAAGTGTCTAAGGCCAGATTTGTCTTCCTGACTTTATCTACCACATAATCTAAAAAACTGAAATGTTGTGACATTAAAAAGAACCAGCAAGGCCACAAATGAGAGATGTGAGAGGACTCTTACTTTTCTTGTATCTCAAAGGTGGGAAGTCTGTGAGTGCTGGAACATTACATTTATTTTCAAAGTATTTTTTCAAAGTATTGATTAGTTTTTCTTATCTTTTTTCTCTTTTTCTTTAAAAATGTTTTTGTTATAAGGAGTGGCTTTCTTTTAGAGAGGAGGTAGCAGAAAGATATTGGGGAGAGGAACTTTAAGCATATAAAAACAAAAGACATCAATAGAAATTTTTTTACAAATTAAAAAAAAACAAAGTCTAATTGTTCATTAATAATAGAACTATTGGATGATTTAGGAAAGCATTAATAATAACATTGATATTAATATTTTGTGATCTACAAAGCACTTTACAGATGTTATTGCATTAGGTCCTCATCATGACCCTTTGAGGTATTAACTACAGATATTCTTTTTTTCACAGATGAGGAAACAGAGGCTAGGGGAGTCAAGTGATTTTTTTTCCCTCATGGTCACACCACTAGTAGGTGTCAGAGATGGAGGAAAAACTCTTCTTTTCACTGATTTCAAGTCCAGCACTTTAATTCCAGCCTAAGATACTGGAATAGTTGCCAGAAAGAACAATTAATCCATTTCATTAAGATCTTTTGTTAGCAACCCTCAGTGGCTAAGCCCTTTGAGTGGAAGTGGACTTTGGATGAAGAAGGCAGGAAACAGAAAGGTGTCCCAACCTGGGCCACAGTGATGTAGCAAAACTGGAACCAGACTCTGGGCTCATTCAGGCCTTCTGTAGTGGAAGCCAGCCAATGCATTTGGTCAGAATTTTCTCTAGTTGGAAGAATTAGTGATATCCCAAGGCCTTTATGATCCAGTAAAAGTCAATTGGATGCAGTTGCAAATAAAAATAACAAGAGTGTGGTCTTTCTGAACTTGGCTTAAGCATTAGGCACCCTTAATTAAGATATTTTCAATAATGACTCATGACCAGATTGCATTCCAGTCAGGCAAGGAATAGGTTGGAGAAAAATCTTCATTTGTAGCATACTGGGTCAAATGGCACATGAATGTATAAACATACATGTGCATGTGTATAAATCTCTATTCTGTGCATACATGACTTTATATGGATGCATATATGTATATGCAGATGTGTATATGCTTGTGTCTCTGTGCATGTGTGCTATTTACATGTATATACATATAGGAACCTTGTACATAAATGTGTGCATGTAGGTATTGGGGTTTGCATATATGTGAACACATGCATGTAGGTGTACATATATACATGTGTGTATGAATCATATCTGGATTTATTGATTTATTTAGATTTTTTTCTCTCCTTCTTGTGAGGTGATTTACAGATTGAAACCCATAATACTATTTATTTAATAAGATGCCTAAAGATAAATATTACAGAGATAACTGAAAGAAGCATAAGTAGATAAATTAAGGAGACAAGAGCAGCAAAATGTCACATTTCTATAATGCTTTAAGGTTTTAAGAAACTGTCCTCCCCATAGCCTTGGGAGGTCCCTAGTACAGTTTTATTCTCCCCAACTTACAAATGAGGCAATGAAGATTTACTCACAGCATGGAGGGCACACAGCCAAGACTTAAAGCCATAATTTTCTGATTCTGAATTTGATACTCTTTGCATTCTGCTGTTAAGCCTACTATGATAGATAAAAAAATGTGTTCACATAACATCTCAGACATTTGCTTAGCTGGATGCCTCTGGACAAGCTTTTAAAATTTCTCTGATCCCAACTTTCCTCTTCTACAAAATGAAGATAGTAAATACTTATCTACAATCTAGAAAAGAAGAAGAAAGCAAGATAGTAGTGTATGGAAAAAGTTTTGTAAGATTAAAAGTACTGCATAAATGCGAGAGGCCATTATCATGAATAAATTTCAGACCATGAGTTCTGGTAGATAAGGTAGAAAAGAAAGGGAATCATGTTGAGTTATATAGGTATTTTCTATCAATAGTAAATATAGCGACTCATCTGTAAATACCAGGTGTATGCCAATTTCTCCTGTCTATTCAGAAAGGCCACCTACCCTACAAATTATATTGGAGAAGACTCTAATACTGAGCCTTTCCAACATGACAAATGTGAAAATGTTTAATATGACTGTACATTTATAGCCTATATCAGATTACTTGCTGTTTTGGGTAGTGGGGAGGAGAGGAAAGAGGGAGAAAAAAAAATGGAACTCAAAATCTTATCAATATAAATGTTGAAAGCTAAGAAAAATTTTTTAAAAATGATGTTAAAAAATTGGGCTGCTCCCAGGACATGTCTTCACTTCATATTGCCTTTGAGAGTCCCTTCCCCAAACTCATATTCTGTACTTGGATCTGTTTCTGTCACACCTGAGTTTTCTTGGTAAAGATATTGGGGTGGGTTTTGCATTTATTTCTCATTTTTCAGATGAAGGAAACTGAAGCAAATGGAGTGAACTGACTTTTCCCAGGGTGACAAAACTGGTAAGTGAAACCAGATTTGGATTCAAGAAGATGAATCTGACTCCAGGCCCAGCACTCTGTGCACTAAGCACCACCTCACTGCCTTAAACCTGCAGTCTACTTCATGTTAAGCTTCCTTTGTTCCTCCATATGCCTTTTCCTATATTTACTGAATCGAGATGAATGGTTGTTTCCTCAGCATGACTTCAGTGAGCATAGAATCATAAAAACAGATTTACAGCTGGAAGGGAACTCAGAATCCACCTATTGGACTCCTTTTATAGTCAAGGAAATGGGAGCCCAGAGAAATTCATTAAATTTCCCAGTTGCACAAGTAATAATGCCGAAGACAATGTTGAAACCCAAGTTTTTCTTTGAATCAAGAGGCTGTTTTCTTCCCTCTGTGGGCAGGGTGAAGTCTTTGCTTCCACATCTCTTCATCTGGGACTGCTGATTTTCATGTGATGATGCGACATTAGAGACAGAGGACTCCTGGGAGAAGCAGATGGCTGTGGGATGGGTGGAAGAGAGAGCCATAAGGGTCTATCCCAAGATGGTGAGAAGTGATGCAATGGTCATGTTGTCTCCTAATCACATGAAGAACAGCACTTTTAGTGAAGGGAGGAATCCCAGGACATGAAAATCACCCAGTGAAAAAGACTTTAAAACATTAACTGGAAAGAAGCCTAGGAACATAGACCACAGAATGTCAGAGCTGAAAAGGCTTTGAAATCCCCTCAATAGGGGCAGCTAGGTGGCGCAGTGGATAGAGCACCAGCCTTGAATTCAGGAGAATCCAAGTTCAAATCTGGTCTTAGACACTTAACACTTCCTACCTGTGTGACCCTGGGCAAGTCACTTAACCCCAGCCTCAAAAAACAAAAACAAAACAAAACAAAACAAACAAACAAAAAGAAATCCCCTCAATGTACCATGGAGCAAACGGAAGCCCACTGAATCACCCATGGCCACGAAGCTAGTGATGGGTGGAATTGGGAGGATAATCTATTTCCCTTTTTCAATGGTTCACCCTAAACTCATGAGTGTGTTTTGTTGGGGGAATTTCTGACTCTTCAACTCTGTCACCAAGATATCCTACTTTCACCATACCCATCCATTCCCTCACTTGCCTCTCTCTCCCACCCCACCCCCAGCTTTCATCTTGAATGGGAACCTGCAGCTCAACGATGGGGGGATTGTTGGTTTCCAGGCAGGAGCAGCAGCCACCATCCTTTCCATTGTATGTACACCTAGGCAACCTGGAAAGTCTGGCAAGAAGGAGGTGAAGGCCATGGGGCAGCCATACTTTCTCTTACTTGAACTTTGTTTTTGGGTTTCCAGGCAACCTGGCTAAATCTTTCATTGCTAAGTAGCCAAAGGTGAAGAAAAATCCAGAGCTGAGCTCTGAATTGCACCTCCTGTCCCTTGTTCTTTGCTGTAGAGGCCTTTTCTTTGCTGTTTCAATGCTGCCAAAACCATTAGGGGGTGGTGTTGGCTCATTTTTTCCACAGTGAAACTGCATCTGTCAGACAAGGTCTGGGAAAATTGGAAATACCATTGATAGAATGCTCGGGTATTTCATATGTGTAAGTGTGTGTGTGTGTGTGTGTGTGTGTGTGTGTGTGTGTGTGTGTGTGTGTGTGTGTATATGCACACACACATATGTATAAAAAAATGGAAACCCAAACAAACAGGAAAAAGGATTTATCCAAGAGCACACTAGCTAATTGTGCTTGGGAATTCAGTTCCTCAATGTCCTGCTTCAGGCTCATTTCACTGTGCCAAAAGCCCATGTAGTTTTATCCCTTTGTTTAATTTCTCAGTGATCTAGACATCTCTCAAAGACAGCAAGTTGCAGAGAAGATGTTAATTTGCATTGGTACTGGGAGTTTTCTATATGTGTAAAACCACAAATCCAATCTCTATCCCTTTTCTAAGACCATCTGTTCTTCACATGTCTCTGGAAGATGTCCTTAAATCTAATTGACAAAGTGGTGAGGCAAGATGATTTGGGAAGCCCAATGGGAGACTGTAAAAAAGGGGTTTTAATTCAGCATTGTCAATCCTTTGGCTCACCCTCTCCATCATCCAGAGATAATTGGGTGGGGCAGCGGTTAGAAGGCTGGGACCTGGAGTTAGGAAGACCTGGCTTCAGATATGATCTCAGACACCCACTAGCCAGGTGATGCTGGGCAAGTCACTTAACTTCGATCTGCCCCAGTTGCCTCAACTGCAAAAAGGGGCCATACCTACTTTCCAGGGTTGCTGTGGGAATCAAATGGGAAAATATTTGTAAAGCACTTCATGACACATAGTAGGTATTTGATGTCCTTCCATCAGAATATGGGACTACTAACTGGAATCGGGGTAGGTTAGTTTTTTAAAAAAAGTCTCTTGTTAAAAGGATGAGTAATCTTTTATGTTAGATAGGTCACATCTCTTTGGACCTCCTCATCTCCATCTGTACAATGGAGTGTTTGGTGATGCTAGAAGGCCCCTTCTAGTTCTAAAGTTCTAAGATTTTGAGAAGTCAGATTGATAGGAAACTGTCAGGAAGAAATCACCAAATTCTGGAAATGGGGGTTGGGAGGGAGTAGAATCATCTTCATAGCATCTCAGAGATGGAAGGGATCACCAAACTCAATCTTTAACTTGAAAAAAATCTCCTCTAGGCAACCACCATAAAAACTTCTTGTGATGGAGAGGTCTCACCACCTCCCAAGGCAGCCCATTTCCATTTCTCTTAGAGAGAGGAAGGATGGCATAAGGTAGTGGTATCAAACCTAAAAAGAATCAGGGCCAATAGATAATGCATATTTAAGGGATCCTGTTAGTTGTACATTGACTTAGAAAACCACAAATGTTCTATTGTATTGTTTTCCTCAATATTTTATTTTTTCCAATTATATATAAAGACAGTTTTCAACATTCATTTTGATAAGATTTTGAATTCCAAATTTTTTCTCCCTTCTTCCCTTTCTTCCCTCCTCCCCAAAACAAGAAGCAATTTGATATGTTATACATGTACAGTCATTTTAAACATTTTCATATTTGTCATATTGGAAAAGAAATATCGGAACAAATGGGGGACAAACCAAGAGAAAGAAAAAGCAAATAAAAAAGATAATTTATCATCATTCAATCTGTTCCATTTTATTTTTATTAATGTTGTTAAATGTTCCCCAGTTACATTTTAATGTGCTTCATGTGGGCAGCACTTGCTCAGGAAGTATTTGATACCTGGGTGCAGTGGAAGGAGGCCAACAAATCTCAGCTTTGGTCCTACCTCTGACTAGCTATATGACTTAGACAAGATGCTGATTTGCTTTGGCGTAGAAGGAGAGAAATCACAGCAAAAGAAATGACAAGTCTAATCTGTATCTGAGTTGTTATAATGTCTTTTAAACAATATTTAACTGAATGCACCTCTTAGACTTTTTAATCTGCCCCTAATTCTGCTTCCTGGGGCCAAGCAAAACCAGTTTTATCCATTTTTCCACCTGAAAGTTTTTGAAAAACCTGAAGACAACAAGCTTTCTTTTCCTAAGGTCAAATACATGCAGTTCCTTGTATATCATGTTTTTTGATCGCCTAACTGTCACGTTCACCTTCTCCTGAACTTGCTTCAGCTTTTTAATTTCCTGTATCCAGGATGTTTAGTACAGAACACAAGGACAAAAATGTCTCCTGCCCAGAGAAGGGAAGAGCAGAACTATCATTTCTCTTGTTCAGAACATGATCTTTTTTATTAATGTATAAATATAGGAGAGAATTAATTGAGAGAGAGGCAGTTCACACTATTGACTTGAGTCACATTGAATTTAAAGTTCACTAAAACTCTCAGATCTTTTTAAAATTTTGTTTTCAGTTCCTCCTCCTTCCCCCACTCATTGAGAAGGCAAGAAATACGATACCCATTATATATATGAAGTCTTGTAAAATGTGTTTCCATATTAGCCATGTTTTTTTTGGGGGGAAATGAAGAAAAATAAAGGAAAAAATATGTTTCAATTTGCAACTCGAGTCTATCAATTGTCTCTCTGGAAGTGGATAGCATTTTGTATTGTAAGTCTTTTGGAGCTGATCAGTTACTAAACCTTTTACAGTTGATTATATTTTCTAAACGAACTGTCCTGTAGTCTCCTTCATCTTATACAAGTGTAATTAAATTTTTTTGACCCGAGTATCAGACTTTACATTTATCTTTATTATATCCTAAACTATCCAGTTTATCTTTTATTTTAGATCATCAGAATCTTTAGATTCTGCTAATTAGCTTTTTCTCTAGCATTTTCTCTAGGCCCTTGACCATGTCAGGGATAAAATTATCTCAGCAATTAATCTCAGCATTAAGGACAGATCCTGACATTTCCCTAGAGGCCCTCCTAGCCCAGCAAGTAGATAGGATAGATTAATCCACTGGAAATTTTTCTTAGAGATATCTCTCTCTTCACTTTGCCTTAGATGCAGAGACCACACCCTGTGCTTCCGGATTGCTAAATACACATTCCTGAAGCTACTCTGAGTTGCTTTGCCCCCCTGATATTTCTAATTCTGTATAATTCAAGGTAGTCTGACAATCAACCAGGACTGGAAAGAAATCGAGACAGGATAAGGAATAAAACCAAAGACATGTTAGAACTTAAAGAAAAAAATGAGCCCTAGAGCATTTGCTTCCCAGCAACATGGGGCTTGTGTCATGCTAAATCCCTGAGGTACTTCCCAGTCTGGGCTGGATCCCAGGGCCTCATTTGCCTCTCTCCTGCCAGCATCTTTCCCCAGCATCCTTAACTGGTCTACTTTCTGTTCATGGCTATGTGATCACCATGTTTTTATTTTTCTTTTGGTCTTCTTTTACCTGGGTGACAGATAAATCATTTTAAATTCTTTTTTTCCTATCCCTGAAACAAGCACATATTCATTCTCATGTAGCACATGGATCCTCAGAATCCTCCTCCCATATTCAAGGCACTTTGTGGGATAGGACCCTATTAAAACTATAACTCACAAGTCTTCAATGATGTGCTTACTTTGACTAAGCAACCTAGAATGGAAACATTTATTCAAAGCAAAAGGCATCCAGTATATAGCAAATTGTGATAAGATCTCCTATGCCCACTAGAAACAAGTGTGAAAGGACACACAGTGAATTTGAAGGGCTTGAGGATATGCATAAAGAATTCAAAGGAGGTCTGAAATGTAGCCCAACAGCATATGTTCCCTGGGAGCAATTCCTACCTCTGATGCTTCAGAGATACAAATGTTCTTTGATGTCATTGTGCTTTTTTCTTCTGCTCACCACTGAGCACTGTGATTAGCTGTGCCAGAGCTGCTGCCTGATGGGTATTGCATCTTTGCTCTCCGTGGAAAATTGTGCTGCCTTTTCTGCATGTCTCCTCTGATTTCTGTGTTGTGCATCTCAGCTAGGATCAGTTTGTGCCATTTGCTGCTTTCTGCTACCATCGCTTGGGCTGGAGCAAGAAGAAAGCCTTTCTCTTACAAGGAAAGGTTAAATAGTCCATATAGTCTCAGGACCTTGATGGCATGTACCAGGCAGGCAGCCTGAAGATTTGTTTGACTTATTCTATCCTGTTCTCAATGGAAGTCCCCAGTCCCTGCCATTGTTTGACTGAAGTTCAGAAAATTCTTTTTTAACTCCTGATTATTAGTCTGTAGCTTTCCATTCAGCCATTTCAGGAACCTCACCCAATAAAATCACAAAGAAACTTTGTGAGGCTTGAGTAAGCAGGCTCTATTTATTCCTTATAATGTTCCTGATTGGCATGTATTTCACATGAATCTGGGACAAGGGACAAGAGGACTAGGTAAAGCTGAAATGACTGGATCTCCACCTTAGACCTTTAGTTTTACATTCCAGGCAGCAACAAAATTCTTGTTTTTATTAATTATTCTTACCAGTGATAAATCTTGCCTATTTTCTTACACTCATAGCATGCATCCCTTACTTTTATAGCATACAACAGAAAATGGGGAAAACTTTGGATGGGGAAAGAGAAATGGGTTTGTTAACTGGTTGTGTAACCGTGGATATTTTACTTAACATCTCAGAAGCTGTTTCCCTCTTTTGTAAAATTAGTGGATTGATTTAAAAAATTGATTAAAAATCAGTGGATGATCCTTGAGATCCCTTGAAGTTATAATTTTCTATGATTTCATGATATGAGAGTTACTTAAAAACTTATGTAAGTAGATAATTCTAGTCATTGTTGGTATAAAAATAGGGCCAAACCTGTTAATTCTTAAGCTCCATTCAATGACTAGTTATTGGTTCCTAACTTGGAAGGGTCAGCTTCCCCAAAATTTTGGATCAATGGGTCTGTGATTTCATCTATGTAGGTACTCCCTCCAACAGTGCAAACCACAATCTGTGTATGTCTACTATGATAGTTGAATAAACTCCATGACAGCAGCAGACTTTTTTGGTTAGCATGTCTTTTTGCCTTATGTCATATTTAAAACTGATATTCAAATGGTTATCTAACAAAAATTCTTTGTCATTGCATATATTTGTATTTATTCATTTAGTGCAATTAATTTCATTATTTATTATATATACACTCAAGTGGCACAGCACATGGAATACTGGGCCTGGAGTCAAGAAGACCTGAATTAAAATCTGACTTCAAACACTTATGAGCTGTGTAATAACCAATCTGTTTGCCTTGGTTTCATAATCTGTAAAATAGAGATAATAATTTGCAGGATTGTTGTGAAGATCTCATGAAATAATAATTATAAGTGCTTAGCACAATGCCTAGGATGTAGCAAGTGCTATATAAATATTAACTAATAATAATAATGCAAATATGTATGTGTGTTTCCCACATTGGAATATAAACTTATTGCTAGTAGGGACTGCTTTATTCTTGATATATATATAAAACGCTGGCACATACTTGGCCCTTAATAAATGTTTGTTGATAGTATCTTTCAAAGAATCTTGTATGATGTTAATATATAAATTGGAGATGCCTTATAGGAAGAGAGTCTACAAAGTACTATTTTGTTCCTATGAATCAAATATTTATTGATGGTCAACCAATGGCGAGATCCCAAAGGCCTTATATTTTGCTCCCCTTTCAGTTAATTGCGGAAATGTAAGGATTCTGTCTTCTAAAGGCTGCCTGCTTACTTCTCATAAATACCAAGGATGACTACTTTCATAAAGGTTTTTCAAGTACTGGAAAGTAGGCATATGGTCATCATTGTTGATATTTTCTTAATTACTTCATCATTCCTTCTCTGCTACCCCCTTCCCAAGCATTTGGTATCTTCCTTTTCCTAAATTTTTTTCAAGAATTGATTCCTGAAGGACTTCAAAATTGCGTTTCTTCCTCCATGGGTCACCTCTTTGTCTGTATGACTTATTTCAGCTGTTTTCCCTATCTTTGTTATCTTCTGTGGAATAGAAAAGCACTAACCATGTGTCAAGCCCCTGTGTAGGCTAAGAACTGGGGATACAAGTGGAAAAGTAAGACAATCCACATTCTTAAGGAATCCAGATTCTACTTGAAGAAAATACATAAAGGAAAGTTGAGATCATGACAGATGGAAAGACCAGATTTTTCACTTTGTAAAGGAAATATGATGGGGCCATTGACAAGGCCTTGTAGACCATATGAAGCACAACCAATGGGTTGGGTCTGAGAATCTGGAAGGATCTGGCCAATAGGGGTTGGCCAAAGAATATGGAATGCTGGCTCTGGATGATATCTCAGGTCACGAGATGTTGAGAACTGAAAGGAACCTCAGAACATACGTCAGAGGTAGACCTGGATTTATGAAGTAGGAATAACATTCTAACCCCTCAATCCATAAAGCTGTTAGTTTTTATTTGAAAGGTATCCGGACTTTTCTTGAAACTTAGTCGATTAGTGGTAAATGGTAGTTTTTGCTCAGTAGTATCCTAGCGATGTGATCCTAGGCAAGTCATCTAACACTCTCTGCCTCAGTTTCCTCATCTGTAAAATGAACTGGAGAAAGAAATGACAAACTCTCCAACATCTCTGCCAAGCAAACTCCAAATAGGATCGTGAGGAGTTGGACACAACTGAAAAACGACTAAACCTCATCGTGAACGCTAGTTAGCAATGATCATGCAAAGATAGCTGACAGCATTTGAGACAGAAATCTGATCCTCATCACCTGAGTACAAAGCAGTCATGAGGAGAACTAAGGATTCAGCACTTAGTTGTTGGATTGGGACACAGGCTTTGTTTGGCTGAATGAACTCATATGGTTCACAATGAATATCCTTGCTGCGAATCTTTCTCCTGTTATAGCAAAGTAAAATTTCTGATTAAGTTTTGAACAATCTCATTTTGTTCCAATGTCAAACCTAAACTACCAGGGGGCTTATCTGAGACAGGCCCATCTCAGAACACCTTAGTACATAAAATGCCCTGGAAAGTGCCTTAGAGTCTCGAATAGCAGACCCTCAGGGTCTTACTTGAAAGCATATTTTGAAAGAAGAGAGCACAAGAGAGCACTGGACGTCTAGGGGAAGGGCAGAAGATAACTCATTGCTTCCAGTGGCATTGGAATTTGATCTTCCCTTTTTTACTTTTTTTTTCCATTATTACAAGAGAAGTCCCAGTCTAGCCAGCTGGTCAGTGGCAGAACTATGGCCTCTGATGATTGGACTGACTGCCGGTCCAATGCCAATCCAAGGCTCTGTGGTGGCTGCCATCCTCATTCCCTGGCACCAAGCGGAGGCCAGTGGCTGGAAATGTTTAAAGAACTGCCACCCAGCAATCATCTCCTGCTGGTTCTGCCTGGGCTATTTACAGCACAGTTATACATGGCCTCATTTGTGACTTGCCTGGGCAGGCTGAGCAGTGGCTAGTTCTTGGTCTTAATGCCCAGGATTGCCAGTGTTTTATCAGCAGAGTACTATAGTGAATTAAAGGGACCTTGGATAGAATGTTCCCATTTTGCAGATGAGGAACTGAGGACCAGAAGCGGATTTCCTTAAGGTTATTCAGTTAACAAGGGCCAGAACCAGGACGAGAACCAGGATATCCAGCTTACAGACCAGCGTAGGAGTGAAGTAAAAACTACCCAATCTTATTTCAGTTCAATACTGTAACTGCGAACATGTCTCCATCAGTCACTCATGGGACTTAGACTGAGGGCTAAAAAGTCTTCCAAATGGAATAACATTACCTAAGAATCTTGTTTAGATAGGCAGAGGAAAGTTGGCCATGCCCCAAAGATTGCCAATAAATTATCAAGTGAGTTCAGAAAGGTTTCATTCCAGAAACTGGAGCAAGCTTGGAGATTTAACTGAAACCACTGCCCCTTCTCTCTATTCCTCCCCCAGGGAAAGGCCTTTGGGGAAGGAGAGGTCTTGTCTTTGGCTTCAGCCAGGTCTCCTCCCTGTTACATTATTTTTATTGATGTCTTTTTTTTTTTCCACATTCATTTTCAAAGATATTCCTCCCTCCTGCCCCATGCATAGATTCATCCCTCGAAACTAAGATTTTAAAAGAGGAAAAAAGCTGTTCAGCAAAATTAACCAATATCCCTACTGTATCTGACAGCAAAGGCAATATTTCACATTTATAGCCTCCCGTCTCTGCAAAGAAGGGAAAGAGATGTATCTCCTTAGTCCTTCTTTGGGGGCAAGCTTGATCATTATAACATGTAGTTTTGTTTTATACAATTTTTTTTCTTCTTGGTCTATTACATTGTTATAGTTATTATGTATATGTTAGGACACACACATATTTCCTAAATCTGCTTACTTCCCTTGGCGTGAGTTCATGTAAATCACTTCATGTTTTCACTTCATGTTTCTCTGTAGTCTTGACATCTGTAATGTCTAGTGCATAGCATATTAATAGTCCATTATTTTAGTCAATTGCAAATTGCTTATCTATTCATCTGATAGGTTACTTTGTTTCTAGTTCTTTGTTACCACAAAAATATTGTTATGTGTATCTTGGAACGTATGGGCACTTGCCATCTTGGAACTTCTTGAGGTAGCAGAGAGATGTCTGAGCCAAAGAATAGGAGCATTTTAGTTACTTTTAAAATACAAATTCCAAATTACTTTCCTGGATAGTTGGGTTAATTCATATCTCTGTGAACAGTGTAATAGGATATCTGTTTTTTCAGTCTTCTGTCAGCTATCTTACACCCTCACCAGATGGGAATATGTGGAGGAAGTTATAGGAAGCTTTTTGGATAAAATGCACTTGAGGCAGGTTTTAAAAGGTGGACAAGAATTTGACAGCAAAGAAGGGGAAGGAAGACATAGGTAGCAGAGTGAGTTAAAAATGAAGGCAAGAATCCTCTGAATTGGTCAGTACATCAATTCACATTTCTTGGAGTGCTCAAGGGTTTAACAATGCAAAAAGATACAATTTAGGAGGCACACAGTTCAAGTAGGATTATTCCCAATTTTATGCAGGAAGTTGCTGTCTCCAGGGAAAGGAGTGATAGTATGTATAGTATAGCTTTACATATCTATATTTATCTACACACACATATATTTAGGGTGGGGGAGGAGGAAATAGCATTTTGTGTGTGTGTGTGTGTATTGCACAGCAGAGAATAAAAGAAAATATAGAAAGAACCATGGAAAACAGAGTAGCTTTGAAAGGGAGAAGTAGTATTTGTTATATAATTTTTTAAAAAGTAATTAGGGAGAAATGTAAATCCATAGTTCTATAGTGAATCTTTTTGTGCTATGAAAATGGAAATGTTTGTCTTTATATGTTTAAGTTCAAAATGAATAAAAATGTTTAAAAGTGTAATAGGAAAAAATTCTGAATGTTAAAAAAATTATCCCCAATTTCCATATGAGGAAATTGATGCTTAGAGAAGTGATCCATGATCATTAAGCCATTATGAACTGGAATCAAGGTCTGACACCAGGCTCCCTTGTTGGGAGGCTAGCCTTCTTTTCACTAGATCATGCCGATTAGTTATCCTGATGTCCTTCAGATGCTTTCTAATTCCTCACTACCAGAGGACTAAATTTGGGGCTCAGAATTATTGACTCTTTCCTTGAAAATGCTGACTTTGAACTCCTCAAAAATTGAAAACATCAGTGAATGTTCAGTGAGGCCCTTTGCCCTATGGCTAAGTGCATAATTTATAAAACAAAATCTGAGACAACTTTTTTTTTTTTTTTTTTAACAAGCAAAAGTTTTATTTGTTTCATAAACAGGTAAAATTATATTAATGTAAAACAGAGAAAATGGACAAAATTCTTACACACACAACACACAGAGCACAAAACTAGAAAGGCCCGACAGGGTAGAGCGAGTACATGTCCCTCCCAACACCTAAGTGAACTGTCAAGGGAAAGAGGAGACAAATCCACGGAGCTCTCTGTACAAAGGTAGAGGGAGAATCTAAGGAAACAGATAATCTGTCACTCAAATATCAAAAAAGCAAAGTAATTTCAGTGATCACAGAAAAACCTAGAAAACTACCATGTTTGTTATTCTCTCCCCTTATTTTTTTTTTTAAAGTTGCTTAAAAAGGATAAAAAGTACACAGACACTCCCATAAGGCACAAACAGATTTCTGTACAAGCATTTCATCAAAGAATTTTAAGAGACATCAAAGGAGAAAGACAATTTTTTTTAACCATTCATCCCCAGGAGACTTACTTTTCCTGAACCTGAGGCTCCCCCTGTAGAAACCTGCACCAAGATGGCATAAGGCAGAGTGAGGTCCACTCCAGACTTGCCCTCCAAGCTGTTATCTAGACTTAAATGTTATCCTGAATGGTTAAGCCTGGGAGTCCCTGCTGGGGACAAGGATTTTCAGCTATCTATCCCAAGTGCTGTAATTAGATATGGGCTAGTCTTCTGCCCCGCCCTTGGTATAACCGGGTGGGTTTTAGTTTTTTGGACCAAATTTGTACTTCTAGTGGTAATGGGAACTTCAGGAGATGAAACAACCTGTACCGTTGCAGATCTATAAAATCTGCTCTTCAAATTACGGTCAGAGTTCCTGGGGCAATAGCCAAATAGCCAAAGGCATAAGTGACTTTCCCAGGATTAAACAAGCCAATATTAGTCAGAGAATAGTCAAGAATGAAGGCCAGTTCTCTATTTACTCACTGATTCTGAGGCTTATTCACATACATAGCTTATATACACACACATATGTAGCTTATATATGTGCATATGTATATATTCTTATATCTCTCTATGGCCATCCTATAAGGAATAAATGACTAGAAGAATGAGTCAAGGAGAAAGAAGTAGGAGAGTAGAAATTAAACCTATTTTAAGGATTAGAGGAGACTAGTTGAGTTGCAAGTTGGTGGCTATCCCCATAAAGGACAGTTGTTCTGGAGGACAGCAGACCTTGAATAGCCATGGATAGAAAAACACTGCCAAATTATTCCACTGGGAAGTAGGACAAAGCAGCAAAAAGGGAAAAAATGCCCTTCAGAGAATCATGTGTACCAAATGATACGAGACCCACCCCTTTTCAAAGGCACAGCTCCCACAGTCCAGCCAGAACCTGATCATTCTGGGAAGGCTGAGTTGGCTGCTTGCATTGGATCTCTGGGAAGGTTTGTTTCCCTTTTTTTTTCTGACCTTCTGATCTACAGTGTGGGAGAAATCATTTTCTCAGGGGCCCTGGAGTGAGGGAGAACAGCTATTCCAAAGAGGTCAGATTCTTGTGGACCCATCCGTCTTTTCTTGTCCTAGCACTGGACTACAGGCTTATGCTGCCTTTGAGGCACTCTACTTTTCAAGACTGTTAGAGATTAGGAATGGAACTGGGTAATGATGAGTGGAGGTGCAGCGTTCTAAGAAATCTAGGTATATAGTTTTCTCTGGCTTCCCAAATCACCAGAAAGTCATGTCCATCTACTTCCATTTTATCTCTTTCAAGCAGCCAAATTCAATGAATGGCATCAAGTCAAGCTCAGTTTTTTTCCAACACTGGGATATGAGAACCAGAATTTCTCCAGAAATATTCAGCAAAGTGAAAAGCAAGTTGTCTAAGCCCTTGCAAAATCTCTTCCTAGTTTCATCTCTCTAGTCCTTCGCAAAGATCCATTGTTTCTCCTTTTGTTTGCCCATCCTTAGAGATGGAATTGGCTACGAACTTGTGGAACCAGATCCATCAACTGTTTGATCCTTGGGATATTCAGGACCATTGGTAACCCATGTATACAATATCAGTCCTGACTGTGCACCACTCAGCAGTAAGGGAAAAGAGTGGACATAGCTAGCAGATATTGGTAAGAGTTGGGTTTGGGTTTCTCAGGATTGGAAATACATTCAAAAGAGCTTAAAAGAGGAATCCTCAAAATAATTCTAGAGGCAAACTTTGTTAGAAATTCTAGATTCAACCACTAGGCCCAATCTAACCTGGCCACAAAAACCCCAAACAAAGGGACTCCTGCACCGACGTAAGAGTGCATTTATTTGATGCTGTTTCTAGTTTAGGAGCAGACGGGACTGCTCCTAATTGAGAACTGGGACTTTGGAGTTCCTCTAGTTTCCACCCCTATGGAAAGTGGGATCTACAGGGGATGAGAGGCAGTGTGGCAAAGTGGTTATGCTACTGGACAGTACTGACAGATATGGGCTTGAGTGTTACCTCTGACATTGCTGGTAAGTCATGGAACTTTTAAATCTTAGTTTGATCTTTTTGTAGAATGAACATAATATCTCCAGTCCCTAATTCACCGGGCTGTGGCAAGGCTCAGATCAGATAACATATGTAAAGTGCTTTGCAAATTAGTGTTATGTAAATATCACCTATTATTAATTATTAAGCTACTTGCCCAAGGTCAAGCAAGAGGCAGATTTGAAATTCAAGCCCAGCCCTCTGGTCTTCTGAACTCCAAATTCTCTTCTTTCTCTTAGTCATACCAAAATTGGACATAGCTCACTGATGCATGAGGAAACACATTAGCAAGATTAAGGCACAGCCCAATTCCTGTCCTTCAATAGCTTAATGTAGGCTCCGACACATCTGGAAGCACGAGTTACAACCACAGAACTACTAGATCTTAAGTCTAACTCCCTCATAATACAGCTAGGGAAACTGAGGCGGGGAGGACAACAAAGTAGTCCAGCTCCACAGGGCGTGAGTGGCAGGGATGGAATTAAAACTCAGTCTTTCTAACTCTGGGTTCAATTCTTTTCATTCTCTTATGCTGCTGTTCTTCATTGCATAAAATTCTATAATAAGCCTTTGGGCCTGTGTTCTTCCTCAATGCCAAAACCTTTTGCTCTTCCATTCCAGGTTTAAAAAAATGTCATGAATAAAAATTTTTCCTTCCCTTTTAAAGCAGAGCCCGTGTACAGCAGTATACCGCAAACTGTTCACCCTGGGCAAAGAGGGCTATGTTGTGTATTACAAAGAAGCAAGAGAAATACCAGGCAGCACCATTGAGGGAGAATATCCACTGTGGCCATCAAGTGCAGCGACTGAGGGAACTTCAGTGGTTAATTTAGTAAAGGAGAAATAAAGGAAGTTCTTCAAGCACTGAACAATGCCTGGTTTAAAAAGAAACCGCAAGCAAACCCCAACCCCCAGCCCCCAGTTCCTCTTCAGATGCTGATGCTATTTATGGCAGTGACTAGGCAGGTTAAAACAGGCCATTGTCTCATTTTCTCCTCACATAGCAGGTCATCGAGAGCAGTGCCTGTGATGCTCTCAGCGGCCTGGGCCACCCTTTAATAGTTTCCCAATCTCTGCACTTAAGGATCAAAGTGGAGCTAATGCTACTGAGCTGTAACTAGGGCTGAAATAAGAGTTGGTAGGACGGGGAACTAGAGGGAAAAAAGATGTTCACCATCAGTCTTCCTGACTGTAAGCTCTCATACCTAATGCCAGCTGTGCTCAGGCAAATTCTAAAATCTAAAAAAAAAAAATTGGTATTTTTCTTTCTTTAAAATTTTGTATTTCTAAGTGAGGTTTAGCTGTTATTTTTAGAAAAATAATTTTAATTTCATTAAATTTTAGTATCTTTGGTTTGATAACTAAAAATAATGTCCTTTATGATTAAGCAATAAATGTTTGCCTTAAAAACAATAAAATTCAATGGGTGCACACCTTAATGAAATGTATTGCACACAACTATGCTCCTCACACATCTGAGGGGCTCATAGTTCCTATGCCAGGAGTCAGAATCACCACAGGCTCTTAATCTAACTCCCTCACAGTACAGCTATGGAAACTGAGGCCGAGGGATGGCAATAAGCACTCACAAATGCTTGCGTGAAGAATATAAGCAGAAAAACAATGGGATAACAGTCAATATTTTCTCTCTTTAAATCAAAGTCCCCTTGAAATAGACAGTTAAGTTCTCTGTTATCTGACACTCCTGGGGAATGGGCTGTTCTGGTGAATCCAATTTAGTAACCATATATACCATATACTGGTTTACTATTTTTCAGAGACTCAGTGTACAAAGATACACACAATATGGAAGCTACGTTGGGCATAATTTACTCTTTCTTTGAAGAGACACAAGGTCCATTTGGCTTGGGGCACCGACAGGTTAATTTGTCAGGTTCCTATAGTGCGCCTGTCGATTTAGGTCTTCCTGATACCAAGGTCAGATCGGTAGCCACTCTGCCACCCTGTCTCTCAGCGAACATAATCCTGACACTACTTCTAAACAGAAGGGGTAGAAAGCACAGTCTGTCTTGTCTTCTGGTCTCAGCAAGATTGGGGACGTAGCTCTTCGAAAACATCAATAAAAAGGCTGAGTGAGAACTTCGAAGATCTCCTGGCCATTTCTTTTTACACCTCATTTTAACTCAACTTGACAGAATTGTTTTTCATTCACAGCTTCTCAACTCAACAGCCCTTGGCTGAGCTCTCCTGCTGCCACTGGGGATCAATCACTGCCTGGTCTCTGAATGAATTAGGAAAAAGGAAGAACATACAGAAATTCTACCAAATAAGGTTTTAATTGTAGATCTACTCTCTCCCTTACGCCCTACCTAGGATGCAAGAACCTAAGGAGCCAAAACTAATTGACTACAACTTCCTCTTCCATTTTTACTTGTTTTCCCTCTGAAAAAACTGACTTGATTGAGATTTGTCTAAAAAGAAGTATCTCTTACACATTTATTATCTTTATCATCTTTCATGTCCTATATCTAAGTTGATCATCATGATAGCTTCTGCAAGGCAGATGGGAAAGGCATTATTATCCCCATTTGACAGATGAGAAAACCTAGGCGCAATGACATGCCTTGACTAAAGCCTCCACAATGAGTTAGAAGCAGAAATGAGCCTGGAATCTGGAGGCAGAGCAAGAAGGGGGCATCTTTTGAATCCCAGGTTAGCACTCTTACCACTTCTCCAAAAAGAACTCCCAAATAGATCTCGCTGGCTCTCGTGCAATAATCCTTAATTCCCTTACTTCTGGAACTCTTGGGAAATGACTTCCTTTAAAAGGAAAAGCAGCACGGACTATGGCAGAGGCCAGCTGGTACATTTTTATTCATTTGCTCCCATGGGTAGTGGGGTGGATGACTCAAGAAGAGCATCTTGAACAAGGACCCATGATATGCCCAATGTCACCTCAGGATCTCTCTAGTAGCAGTAACAGGATGATCAGGAAAAGAAACATGTAAAGTTAGACCCTGTTCCTCAAGGAAGGTCAGCTAATCTTAAACAATCCTCCTTAGAAAAATGCAATGAAGAGGGTCCCACTTCAAGATTGTCAGCTGATGCCATAATTATCAGTTAACACCTTAAAAGCTGACAATCCACTAGAGATTAGTTGACAGTTAACTGACAACATGACCAGGAGAGAGCGGCTAGGTAGCATGGAGTCTCAGGAGGGAAGTTAATGGGAAGCCAATAAAAACAAATTTCCTATTCTAAATTTATCCTAGGTTGGAGAATGGATCCTGGGCTTTACTACTGAACATCACCTTATGTGCCCCAGATTGCCAACCCTGGGCCAAGTGGCTGAAGTAGTGAACTGAAGAATCTTGGGTTCTAGCTAAGCTACAAATGACCTCTGAGTAGGCCCCTGCCTCTCTATTTTAGTTTCTGCTTTATGGAGGGCCTCCTAATTGTAAAGATTAAGAAGATAATATTCTTAAAAGTATTTGGAGACTGGGGGAATGGGGGAAGGTGCACGGTGCATAAAATTCTATTCTGCAGAGCAGCTGTGAGGGTAATGCATCTTCTGGGAGAGGTCAGAGCTCTAGCTCTGCTGCACCCTGGGACCAGTGAAATCACTCTCAAAAGATGAAGATAAAAAGAGAAAACAAACCAAAAATCAAAATCCAACAAGTTGCTTTTTTTTTTTTTTTAAACTAAGCACCCAGACACAGCTGTTCATATCTGGGGTTGTAAACAGTGCATTGATGATCTAAGTTTCCTTCTCAAATATTATTATCCAAGTAATATTTCTGGTTGGGTAAAAACTGAAAATGTTCAACAGTCACTCATCCAATAGCTTCTGAGGAGGGAAAAACCATGGAAAAGGGCACAAGCCCTTGATTGCAGCTGGTCCTCAATTCCTTGGATGTTCTTTGAGAAGCTCCTGACTGAGGGCTTCTGGAGAGAGCTTGGAGGATGGCAGGGGCGGGCTCAGTGGAACCAGGAGCTCCCACCTCCAGTAGTTTAGAATTCATACACATTCATTCTCATTCACTCTTCCTCCTTCTCTCTCACACTCATACACCCTCTCACTCTCTCATTCTCTCCTTTTCTTTTCTCTCTTCATTGTCCCCCAACTTCTCTCTCCTATATCACCAACTGAACTATCTCCAAGAAGCATTGCACAAAGTTTGCCATTTTCCCAGCTGGGCAACACTGGGCCTTAGAGAAAGCAAGTACATATGCTACAGTGATTACATGTGACAGTGCCTGTGATCATCTATAGGACGGTATCTTTAGGAAAAGCACTAGATCACCAAAAGCAGCTACCCTTCTTCCCTCGGACCTTCTGCCAAGTTCCTTAGCTAGGGCAGATCCCTGACTTTTCCTACCATTAAAAATGCTTCAGAAGAGATGGGTAAACCTCTTGGCATAGGATCAGTCACTGGCAGTGGGTGGCAAGGCATGGTTCCGTTTTGTTTAGCGAAGCCCCTTTGCCCACCTGAACAGCGGTGAGCTTGGGGTGTGACGGAGGGGCTAAGGCCGGTAGATCTTAATGACATCCTTGATGGTGCGCCGGCAGATGGGGCAGCAGGCATTGGGCTGCTTCCTCAGTTTAAGACCGCAGGTGTGGCAGAGGCACATGTGGCCACAGGTGTAGATGACCATGTCTACTTCACTGTCAAAGCAAATGGTGCACTCGCCATTCTTGTTGCTTGGAGGCTCCGGAGGGGAGAATGCAGGTGATGTCGGAGGGCTCAGAGGTGAGCTTGGAGCAGTCACTATACAAAAGAAAAACAAGAAAAACACAAATGTATACTTCTCCCCCCCAAAAAAAATCTTATTTTTTTAAGAATTAAAATTCACAACCCACATTCACAACCCTCAGTTCCATTCCACCAAAAGCATGAATCTTGATCTTAGCACAAGATAATGCAAAATACACATGGCAAACACATAACCCCAGATATGAAACAAACTTCAGTAATAACACTTGAAAAGAATGTGGGAATAACTCTTGAAGCAAAGGGATTATATATTAGTAAGAAAAGTGTCTATATTCCACTTCTGCCTTTATATAGGAGGTTTTATTATGTATGAAAAGAATTGTCTCTTTGATTTTAGCTCTTATAATCCTTCAAAGTACAATTTAGCTGCCAGCTCCTAGCTGAGGCTTTTCCTGACCTCAAAAATCACAACCTTTCCCAACTCCAAGCCCTACACTGAGAACCCTCTCCCTCCTAAACTTAATTTAGATTATTCATATATAGATATATATTTGTGTACATGCTATAACTTTCTTCTCTCTCCCAAGTGAACATAAATTCTTTGAGGGTAGGGTCACTTCCAATGATCTCACTTTGGATATCAAGATAAGATCAAAATAGGTACATGAATTATTCAAAAAGGGTGATGTCATAAGCAAATTAGGGGAGCATGGAAAATGTTACCTGTCAGATAAGGGAAAAATTTATGACCAAACACAAGAAGTTAGGAAATAAAATGGATAATTTTGATTACATTAAATTACAAGGGTTTTACAAAACAAAACAATGTAGTCAAGTTTAGAAGGAAAGCAGAAAGTTGGGGGGAAATTTTTTACAAATTTTTCTGATAAAGGGCTCATTTCTCAAATATATGGGGAACTGAAACAAATTTATAAAAATGCAAGTCATTCCTCGATACATAATCAAAAGATACGAATAGAGTTTTCATACAAAGAAATCAAAGATATCTATTATCATGTGAAAAAAATGTTCCACATCACTATTGACTAGAGAAATAAAAATTAAAGCAAAAATTAATTAATTAAAGCAACTCTAAGATACTTCGTACCTATCAGATTGGTTAACAACATAGAAAAGGAAAAGGAAAAATGTCGGAGGGGATGTGGAAAAATTGAGACACTAATGCATTGTTGATAGAATTGTGAATTGCTCCAAACTTTCTGGAGAATAATTTGAAATTATATACAGAAGGCTATAAAACAGATTTATATCCCAAAGAAAAAGGCAAAGGACACACACACATACACACCCACAATTATGTATGATAACTCTTTTTATGGTGGCAAAGAATTAGAAATTGAGGGAATACCTATCAATTGGGAAGTGGCTGATCAAGTTGTGACCTCTAATTGTGATGGAACACTGCTATATGAACACTATAAGAAATGGTGATCAGGATGGTTCAGAAAAATCTGAAAAAATGTATATGAATTGTTGCAAAGTAAAGTGAGCAGGACATTATACAATTTTGCATACTGTACAAAAAAGAACAATAATAATATTGTTTGATGATCAATTGTGGATGATTTACCTATGATCCAAGACAATTCTGATAATAATGAACGATAATTATAATGAACGATATTATTCACCTTCAGAGAGAGAAGTGATGCACTCAAAATGCAGATTGAAACATACCTTTTTTTTTCACTTTTAAAATTTTCCTTTTTTGCAACATGGCTAAAATATAGTATTGTGTTTTGCATCATTTCACATGTATAATTAATATCATATTTTTTGGTTTCTCAATGAATATGGGAGGGATGGGTGGAAAGGAGAGATTTGGAGCTCAACATTTTAAAAAAGAAATATCAAAATAAATAAATAATAAATATATTTAAAAAAAATTTTTTTTCAAGAGGCTAAAGACATTTTTATTAGTAACTTTATATTTTGAGTACCTAGCATAATGACCTTATATCATTTAATATATATTGAATTAAATTAAACTGGATCTAATGAAAAGAAAAAAGAAAATTTCTAAGGAAATTTGCCCATGTACCACCACATTAGCTAAATGCTCTCTTAGTAGAAACAAGCTATACAAAGGAAAAATGAAACAGCTTTTCTGATAGCACCTGTTATAAGGGTCATTATAGCTGGTCTCAGAGGAAAAAGTTGGAGGTAGAATAAAGTCTCAAATTATGTGTGAAAAGAAGTCCCCCACAGAGGCAGAAATCATTCAGAATGGTTAATCATCCACCATTGAATCAATAGAAGCTCTGAATCTGGGAGACAAGGATACAAAAGATACAGAGAGAAAGATGTGGGGGCCAAGGGAGGATATAAGGCTTCATATGTGCATGGCAGGACCTAGAGTTGGTTAGGGAAGTGAGAACAGATAGAGCTAGTGAATGACAACATTTTTCACTGGGGCTTTTGATATATGATAACCGAAATGTCTCATTGAAGTTCTTCAGCTTGTCCCACTGGGCAATCCTGGTATTGCTGGGAAGACAGATATTCAATTGGTGATCCATAAGTATTTTTATAAGAGGAAGGGTCCATATTGTTTCAAGGTACCTAAAGAACCCTGAGGGACTTGGAGGAATGTTCACCATTACATTTCCATATTCACCTCCTAATCCCAGGACAAGAAAATAGTAGGAAGGAAAATAAACAAGGATGTGAAGTTGCTGGTAAGAAAGTGTGGGCTGAGGGAAAAGATTGGCGATAGTACCAAACCGCCAGAATTGCTGTGAAGATAAAATGAGATAATATTTGCAAAGAGTTTGGCAAACCTTAAAACATTACATGTTATCATTTGTTCTGACTATTGTGATCACCTTCTGTTGGAACTGATCTAGCATGTGAATGTCCTTCTTAAAAGTGTGGTGCTCAGAACTGAATGCAGTACTTCAAAAAAGTGAGTTCATCCTCTTCAAGGAGAGGTTGAACAACTAACTGTCAAGGTTTCTGTAGAGACTATTCTTGTTCAAGAACAGGCTGGACTCAATGGCTTCTGGGGGGGGGCATCCCAATTCTGGAATTTGGGCATAGTATTATGGCATTATTACCTCCCTTATTCAGGCTCCTATGCTTCTATTAATTCAGGTTAAGACTATATTAGTCTTTTTGCTTGTCATACCATAAATGTGCATTCCTTAAACTTGTTTTTGTTTGTTTGCTTGTTTATTTGTTTTGCTGAGGCAATTGGGGCTAAGTGACTTACCCAAGGTAAGTGTTAAGTATCTGAAATCAAATTTGAACTCAGGTCTTCTGACTTCAGGGCTGGTGCTCTATCCACTGAACCATCTAACTGCCCCTCCTATTAAACTTGTGCTCCTTCTGTCTCTTTTCCTATCAGCTATTTTCTAGCCATTCTACTTCCTTATTCTTGTGCAATTGATTTTTTGAATCGAGGTCAGGGAAATATTTACATTTATCCCTATTACACATCATTTTATTGGATTTAGTTCCTTCTGTTAGCCTTCTGAGATTTTATCTGGATCTTGAGAATCTTATCCAAGATGTCAGTCATCCCTCCCAATTTTCTGTGCCATTTGTAAATTGAATGAATGTGAAAATTGTTGCTGTTCATGATCCCATGCACCTTAGCACATCAGGACCTCCTAGCCTCCCTTATCCCTCAAAGCCTGTCTAAGTTTATATTCACTGTTACCATGACACCATCTTTACATCTCATCCTCTACTTCCCCTTCTCCTTTTGCCTTTAATCTTTCACAATATTAGGGTCTTTTTCAATGCATCCCATTTTCTCATTATATGATCAAAGTATTTAAGCTTCAGCTTGAGAATTTGACTTACTAGTGACTCTCCTAAAGTAGTTTCATTAAATATTGATTGATTTGACCTCCTTGCTATCTAAGGGACTCACAAAAGTCTTCTCCAGCCTCACAATTAAAAAAAGCATTGATTTGGTGGCAGTTCAGTTTTCCTTATGGGTTATCTCTTACAGCCATAAATTGCCACTGAAAAAAACCAGTTTTGACTACATGGTCAGCAAAATGATGTCTCTCCTTTTTAAATATGTTGCTCAGATTTGTCGTAGGAGCAAGTGTCTTTTAATTTCATAGTTACAGTCATCATCATCTACAGCGATCTTTGAGCCTAAGAATTTAGAATTGATGCTGCTTCCTTTTCTTCTCCCTCTATTTGCCAGGAAGCGATGGAAACACTTGCCAAGATTTTACTTTTTTTTAATATTAAGCTTCAAGCCAGCTTTAATATTTTCCCTTTTTACCCTCATCAAGAGGCTTCTTAATTCCTCCTAATTTTTTGCTATCAGAAGCATGATAAATAACTCTTTATTCAACTTATTGATAAACAAAGTCAAATAGAACCAGACCAAGGGGTTCTTTGCCCAGGCCAATATAATTGGATTCTTGATCCTGGATTTCTCCTTCATATTCTCTTTATTTTTTATTCCTCTTCCCTACTCATGCTTCTTCTCTCTCTGAACAGTGCTTTTCCAATGCTATTACTTTTTTTCTCCCCAAACGGTTTGCTCTGTACCCATGGTCTGAGAGAAAAACAACCAGGAGTGTGACTTTGCATTCATATTCCTTCTACGCGGGTCACACAAGTTTTGTTGAACAGTTTTCCCATCAGTACTGGCGCATACCTGGGAAAATGAACTCTCAACAATACCCTACATTCACCTTTCTAGTGATAGGTGGGAGAGTTTATGAAACATTTAAATTTAAACCAATCCGAATAGCAATCTATTAGAATTTCTCTAAAGACTGAACTCCATCTAGGAAATAGGAAAACCATAGATATATAATTTCCCTGCGACTGCCATGTAATTTATATGTGTGTGTGTGTGTGTGTGTGTGTGTGTGTGTGTGTGAGATGTTTTATAACATTGCAATATATAACCTATATAAAATTGCTTACAATTGCACATTTATATATGACAACCAAAAAAACCCTATTGTAATCTTAACCTGAAGGAGAGAAGAGAGATCTCAACTTTTATAAAAAGTGAATGTTAAAAATTGTCTTTCCATGTAATTGGAAAAAATAAAATACTATTAAAATAATTTACATATATATGCATATTATATATATATACACACATACATACCTCTATGTATATGTATATATGTGTATATACTGTCTCTTCTCAAGTAATTTCCAACTAACAATTGTATTATTACTGTCCTTTTGGTTAGCCAACAAGAATTTATTAACTACCTACTCCACAC
Organism: Sminthopsis crassicaudata; assembly: GCF_048593235.1. Taxonomy (NCBI): domain Eukaryota; kingdom Metazoa; phylum Chordata; class Mammalia; order Dasyuromorphia; family Dasyuridae; genus Sminthopsis; species Sminthopsis crassicaudata. The sequence goes on along the minus strand of NC_133618.1, from coordinate 425,709,467 downwards.
TAGGTACTGTACCAAGTGCTGCTTTGGGCCTCGGTTTTAGATTTTTCTCTTCTCATCTCCCCAGCATCACTATCTGGCATAATTACACCAGCAGAGGTGGGAGTGTTACACAGAGAGAGTGCAAGAAGGGAATTGGGACAGCAAACCAAAAGTCCTTGGACAAGACCTCAGAAAATACAGTTTTAGCTTGAATGGGAAGGTGACTCCTAAGGCGGCAGCCTCAGACCACCCCGCTCTGAATTCAAAGGGCTCCTTACCAAGTGAGGACTCAGAAGCTGAGGAGGACCTGTTCACACTGAAGGCCATGTCTGAGTCACTGTCGTACTGTGAGCCGCTGGGGGATCCTGAGGGAGAAGCAGTCACTGGGCTAGACTGCAATGTGCCTACAAAACCAAAGGCAGAAAAAAAGTCAGGCAGCTGCATCTGGATAAACCTGAGGAAGGAAGCAATTCCTCCCATAAAGACCAAAGTATTCCTTATCTACATCATCATCACTGAGGAGGGAAATAGATGTGGAAGGGGAAGATCCAGGTTTGAATGTTGCTGCTTGTGGGTCAGTCACTCAACTGCCTTAAATCTACCCTTCTATAAAATAAAGTTTATACTATGTAGTCAGTTTGCCTTTTGGGTTGTTGAAGAAAAGAATTTATTATTATTATTATTATTAGTGATAATTAAATTGAATTAGATTGGAATTTACACTTAATTTGATTTAAATTTGATAACAGTAACAATAATAACAATAGGTATGCTGGAGCTCAAACAGGTTTGAGAGCCAAATGCAATATGGTCAATGTGAGCATTTATATTTCAGAAATCAGCAAATGTTACAAATCAGGACTTGATTTATTGTTTTGTTGATTGCGTAAAGATTTAAGAAAATGATGGAACAGATGTTAATAATGCAAATTAAACTTAAAAATTTTGGAGAACCATGTTGCAGCACATCCTGGAAAAATATACATTTATTCAGTGCCATAAAGTTTGTAAAACACTTTAGTTCTGTTGTCTCATTTGATCCTCACAACAAACTGGTCAGATATGTACTATTATTATTTTTTATTTTACAGATGAGGAAACTGAGGCAAACAGAGGCTAAGTGCTTTGCCCAAGTGATCTGCCAGAGATCTACAGCTAGTAAATATCTGACAATGGATTAGAATTCAGATCTTCCTGATTCCAAGTCCAGTGCTATATAATCAAATTTTATTCATTATATTTATATGTGTCTTTGTTGTGTCTTTTGATAAACTCAACTCTTCAAGGAGAGAGTCTTATGGTATACCTAGTCCAGTCTCCTCCAGGTGCCTAATAAAAGGCTGTGCAAATGATGGGAGCTTAAAGAATGAAGGCAGAGGTAGTTCCCAGGTAACACATCAATCTGCTATCATCTTATTGTTAGACATCACAAACTCGTTGGTTTTCCCCAATTCATTTTTGTTCCACCCAACATTTTAACAGAAATAGCAGCGGTGGCTCGTGGGCACTCTGTGTTTTAAGGTGATTTTCTTCATAGCAGATCTCTGAGGTAGCTAGTACAACCTAACTATTTTGACAGGGGAGGAAACCGAGTCTGAGCAGCCGAGGTGGCGGTGTCAGGATGAGATCGTTCAGTGCTCTTGGGACTCACATAGGTTAGAACCCGACATGGGATTGCCTGGGGACAGCCCAGCATCCTGGCTCCTAACGGACTGCAGGTAATGTCTGGCCCATGGGTCTGCTGCCATCTCCTTTATTCTAGATTGGTGGGAAGAGGTGCCACCTGCTGACACGTTCCTCCAGACATTTCCAGCTTCCCAGCCCTGATACTTCTCCCACCACACTTCTGCTTCCCAAGTCTGAAGAAGCCAGAGCAGTGTCGGAGGGGACATGAGCACTGGGGCATGGAGAATATGGTATGTGGGGTACGGGGCAGAAGGCAGTGGCGGAGCACGGAGACACACAGAGCAGCGACCGCATCGGCTGGGTTTGAATCTGTCCACTTGCCCAGAGCTAAAACAGGTATTTCAATCGGGTGTTCCAGACCTGGTCTAGTCCCACCTTGTAAACTCCTGGAGGGAAGGGTTCAAGTCTCCGGCTTCTTTATTGTCTTTGAGGATATGCTGTTTGGGACCTTTCATTTATGCATCAAAGCCTGTGTTAGCATGTTGCTTACTTTTCAGTTAACATCTCAGTTTTATATACTGAAGCAGTGTTTTGGACAACACACAGTGAAGGCTATGGGGGATGACCAAGGCTCACAGGGAACCAAATGGCAGAAGTGAAAAAGCGACTGAGGGCGCAGCTGGGTGGACAGTGGAGAGCGCTAGACTTAGAGTCATGAAGACCTGAATTACATTTACAAGCTCCGTGATCCTGGGCAACTCACCCTTTGCTTGCCTCAGTTTCCTATATGTAAAATGGGGATCATAAGAACCCTTCTTCACAAGGTTGTGGTGAAGATCAAATGAGCTAACGATTGTAAAGCTAATAAATGCGTAGTATCTGGTACCTATTAAGCCCTACATAAATTATTATTATTGTTTATTTCATATTATATGATCATATTACATATTATTGTTTAATATTTATCAGCATCAGCATCATCAGCATCATCCCAGAGGCAGTACACCTGGGTTTAAATTTTGGCTCTGCTACATACTATTTTTGCTGTTTGAGTGACACTGGGCACTGTTTTCCTTGTTTGGTCTCAGTTTCCTTATTTGTATATGAATAGGGTTGAGCCAGAGCAGTGATTTTTATATTTTTTCATGTTTTAGACTCCTTGGGGAGACTGGTGAAGTCTACAGGCCCTTTCTTAAAGGTTTTTAAATGCATAAATAAAAATGCCTAGGAATACAAAGGAAACCAAAGGGAAGTGAAAATAAAGCTATTTTCTCCCATCAGAGTTAATTGAAATCCATCCAAAACTTGTCCCCTTTCCCCCAAGAACTCTGGACTAAATAAATGATGGCTAAGCCTCTTCTAACCTTAAATTCTATGTTCTTCTATTTCCTCCTGAATTGTCAGCTCTTTCTACTGAGCCATTTTTTCCCACTCAGGCTCAGGTGTGGGGAGGTGAAGAAAAAAAGAACTGATGAATGAAGAACTTTGCCTTATTCAACTCTTCCAAGCAGGGAAGGAGCCCCTCTCTTGCCATCTGCCAGGAGCAGGGGAGGCTCAGGCGAGTCACAGCAGCTGCTGCTGCCTCAGCATTCGGCTTTCAGGTCAGCAGGTGGATGAGCAGGGAGGGAGCCTTCAATTAATCAGTAAGTATTGGCTGAGTTTCTGCTGTGACTGAGCTCGCTATCTTGGGGGACCAATTCACAGTGGCAGATTGAATAGATATTAAATTAGGGGTTCTTAACTTGTGGTCTTTGAACTAATTTTAAAAAATTAATATAATTAACTACCTACATATTCTATTTTATACATTTAAAAACATTATTCTGATAAAGAATCCATAGTCTTTATGACACATTTTACCAGGCACATTGATAAATAAATCAACAAAGGGGTCCATGATACAAAAAGGTTGTGAATCCCTGTACTAAAGAGAAAGCACATATGTATTTTGAGGAAGTAAAAAAGAGAAATGAAAGTCCAACATAGATAAAAGTATTTATAGCAGCAATTCTCTATACTAGCAAAAAAAAAAAAAAAAAAAAAAAAGAAACAATCCTTTTACAAATCTCATTTGATCCTTACAACACCTCTTGGGAAAGAAGTGCTATTGCTATCCCCATTTTATAGATGGAAATTGAGGTAGGCAGCAATTAAGTGACTTGTCTAGTGTCACACAGTTATTAAGTATCAAAGGTAATTTTTGAATTCAGGTCTTTCTGATTCCAGGTCCAGAATTCTAGTCACTACGTCACCTAGCTGTCTAAGGAAAATGGTGCCTGATGGGTTGGGGAATGATTGAACAAATCATGTTATGCAAACATATAGAATATTATTAGACATTAAAATTATGAATA